>NC_057878.1:12475329-13190889 GCF_019740435.1 Gambusia affinis
CCAAGTCAAGTCTCAAGTCTTCAGATTGTCCACTGCTTTATCAGGCTGTATATACAACGTTTTGAGAGTTTTCTTCTAATCACTCTGTAGGATGATTTATAATGTTATTTTTGTTCCAAATTTATGTGAATTTCACAATCTTCAGTTCACAACCTTGCTCCTCCTTATTTGTTTGATCTCCTGCATATCACCACCCATTCACGTTTCCTTCATTCTTCTTCTTCCATCCACCTCTGCGTGCCTCTTGTCCATCTCAGCACCATGGTGGAAAGAGCCTTGTCTTATTCTGCTCCCCAAATCTGGAACGCTCTTCCCCCTGACATCCATAATATTCACTCTCTTCAAAGCACAACTCAAAACTCATCTGTTCAAGTTAGCCTTCTCACTTTAATTGTGCAGTTATTTTCTGGTTTTGTGTCTTGTAGTCTTTTCTTTACCGTTTAATTTGTGCTTTTAATGTTGTAAAGTGTCCTTGGGTGTTTTAAAAGACACTGTCAAGGAAAATGCACTATTATTATTAAATTTAAAACGTTTGTCGTCCAGTCTAAAGAGTAAAGTTGTTCCAAGCTATGAGGTAAAAATGGTGAGCAGTGGCATAAGTACATGAGCAAATATGGAGTTTCTAAATGAACAAAATCAGAAAATATTTTATTATCATAAAATGAATATTTCTTTGCTATGAGACTGCTTGCAGAAAATAATAAGTTATCAGAAGTCTTATTTTTAAACAACCTAATGTCCTTTATTGCAGTTTTGAGTTGGAGAAGTATGTGGGTAATAAATAAAAAGCCATAAAATCATATTAATATGCATTGACAATTTCAGTTTGAATCTAAGGCGTATTAATGGTCTTGCAATGTTTGTAAATATACATTGTCAGTATTGTTACATTGCGTGATAAAATTTGATTCAAATTCATGATAATAACTTTGCCTAAAGATAAATTTCCCATCAACTAAACATATTTCAATGCATAAATCAGACATAAATCAGAAAATCTCTTAAATCCAAACAAGGATTGATGCACTTCCATTTTTTTGTTGTTTGTAAACTAAACATTATAAAAATACTTGTGTAATTTTTATATTACACAAGCATATAGCATATATGCAAAAATTAGGTACAAGATATTTTTAGATGTAAGTTGATGAGAATGTTTCCCCAGTATCACCTTTGCTCCCAAATTAAATAATTTAACAATTTCATGTCGCTGAAAAAGAGTCACTTATTAATGTTCACCATTCTTCCATTTTGTACATTTACTGGGATGTGGAAGTCATCACCAAACACCAACTGTGATGTTTCACAAATATTTAACTGTCTCTCAGATCTATTCACACATATTCCTCAATGCAGTATCTTATAAATATTTATAACGTCTCCATATCGTTAGTTACTGCCTCCAAGTGGAATAGTAGTGGCTATAAAGTTCAACAGTATAACCAAAGAGGAGCCGCAAATCCCCTCCACTAGTCGATCGCATCATTTGTGATACATCCAGTCGGATTTAGTATTTCAGTTAAACAGGAAATCCATCTGTTTTTTGTGCTCATTTCTTATGTATTTTGCTTATACAAAGCCAAAAAGAGCTGGAATCACAACACGATAAACATCAGATGAGAGAGGAGTGCGTGGAGTCTGAGTGTATCATTGAAAGTGCTGTTAGTCTGTTGGACAGAGAAGTCTTTTGTGATACGCTCCCTGTTGAATAAAACACAGATCTAGCAAAGTGTTATCATTAGGTTTGGTCCACTCCCACAGGATCGACTTAATAGAACTATCAACAGGGAAAAGTTAACCTGGACGGATGCCAGTACAGAATATACCTCAGACGTATGGGGAGTGAACAGATGAAAGTATAAACAACTAAAGGAAATAGCATAACAGGTGCTATCACCTATTACATCATGTCATTAATATCACATGGTGTGTAAAGATATGCTGTGAAGTTAGCACGGAGAGCACAACGTACCCAGATGTAACACCCTGACATAAACACATGCTGCATTTCAAATCCTTGGTTTTATTTGTTGTAATTTTAGTCAAGCTATGTTCATTTCCCAGGTCTTTATTTATACTTGCCTAATCTTATGCATGCTCATGCGGGTGCTGTGTGTGTCCCTCAAATACTTGGAACCTAACATGGTTCCAAGAATTGATTAGCTAGCCCTAATTGATAGGGCGAGCTAGGGAGTCTGCTGAGCAGGTTGCCAGTCTTTTATTGGGTAAAGACAGTGACACACAGAAAGAAACACATACTCATGCCTAACGTCATTCAGAAGGAGGAAGAGCCCAGAGTACCCAGAAATAACCCCACACATCCATGGGCGGTATGTGAAAAATCTATTAGGGATGCCACCAATCCCTTAAGGCAGCAATACACAGCCACAAAAAAGAAAATATAGAATGAAACAATAATCTACAGAAAAAATATTACCTTTTAAAGTGTCTTTACCAAACCCCAACCCTCAATACCAAGAAACTAATGTCTGTTTTTATTCTCCAGTGTTAGCTCAAGGCTACATTTACCGGAGGACCCAGGGTGGACTCGTTGTTTTTCCATGAGGACACAGAACAAAAAAAAGCAAGGCCATAAATCTTTTAGATTGTTAAATCTAACACCTTTCTTTTTAATTCATTATTTAAGTAACACTTTGAACCTGGTTGTTCCAAGGAACCAAGTAGTTATGGCTTCTGTCCCAGCAAACATCATCAGAAACTGAATTCATAATATCTCTTCAGTACAAGACCCTTAATGGGGGCAGGGACCAGTTTTATAAGGGCGCTGGCCCCCGTCAGACCCTGTTTATGACCGCCCATGTCTGGAGCTCCTTCTCTTAGCTTTTTTGATTTGTGTGGGAATATGAAGAGGAAATAGTCGTAGACTTCTACACATTGCTGAAATCTAAGAGTTAATAATCAGTAAATCAAAACCCTCTACATAAAAGTTAATCTTGTCCATCTGTCCGTCCGTCCACCTGCTGCTTTCTAAATACTGGAAGATTTTAGTTGACTTTCTTTACTTCCGTGTGCCTTTAGCACATCCACTTTATTACAGAAAACTTAATTTATGGACCAAGTATGTTTAAATTTCATAACTGGAAATATATTATCTGAGAAAAATATCGATGTGGTCAAAACGTACTTTTAAGCCGGTTTGAAAACATTCATATCTACATTTTACGCAGTCACAGTACCAAGTATCGCTTGTGCAATTTCAGATGCAGATGGCCTGTAGTTGACTTAACGGTAAATTATTATGGTCCAGTCGGAACTGCTCAGCAGCTCTTCTTCCAGCCGTAAAGTGAAGATAGCCTTGGTAATTAAATTAATTTCACCTCTTAAGTAGGGCAATTACGAGATTTAATTGGTTGGCAAATGGTTGATTAGCTAGTTAACTAAAGCCTGATTAA
Organism: Gambusia affinis; assembly: GCF_019740435.1. Lineage (NCBI taxonomy): Eukaryota > Metazoa > Chordata > Actinopteri > Cyprinodontiformes > Poeciliidae > Gambusia > Gambusia affinis. The sequence goes on from NC_057878.1 coordinate 12,478,743, forward strand.
AAAGTGTCACGGTAAAATGTGGTGTTGATGGTCAGTGTCGAGTGGGGGGATGGTCCGCTGGATGTTTGCGGGGCTCTCAGCTCTATTTGTGTCGAAACAAATGACTATAGGATCCGAGGAGAATTATGGGGCGTTTACCTTCCTGCATTTCTCATTGTGTCTCCCTCGGACACAAAGTGTATAAATGTGTGGTGTTGAGGGATTTTCTCAAATCTTTCATTTTACTGCTGACAGCAGAGACAAATGAGCGGGTAAATGCTTGGCCACCACATAAAGAAAAGACCCCTGAGACAGAGCAGAGAAACATCTGACATTTTCCCTTCGAATCCGGCTCTACTGCCAGCGGAGCTCATTGCTCATATCAGACTGTTCACCGTGTATGTTTCTTCTGAAAATTGGGAGAAAGCGTGGATAATGTCAAGTCAAATTATACATGTATTTATTGTTGATATTTTGTTCAAACTGAAGCAAAAATGAGTTAATATGAGAAATAACCCGAGCGCATATTACTGCAGAAGACTTGCCAGCATTTAAATGTAAACAATTGTGAGTTTGTTGGCATCATTTCAGAAGGATCCATCTTCAAGTAACTTATGTGATGAATTAAGCTCCCACTGTAAAATTTAAATGAATATGGCGCCAATAAAGAAAAAAAAAAAAAACCAAGTTCCAGATTATTTGTTTTCTTAGATCCCCATTGCGCATTTGAATTCAGGGAACAGTGTTGCAGTCCAACATTGTCAGCTCTGCAGAGCTACTTTAACTGTCACATTAATTAGCTCCATTATGGACAGTATCAGACAGTGTCTGCTGACTGCTAGCTAAAAGGCACGCAGAAGGAAGATGATTCAGCTCCTGCACTCTGGATGCACAGAGGGTGGAGCAGATACGATTCACTTTCTGCCACTGATCTGCTGTCATTAATTCACAGTCTTGTTCTGCTTTCTTAAAAGAACATGAGCATCAGGTCACGGTGGGTTCGTGTAGGAGAGTTAACTGGAAGTGTACCGATTTTAAAAAGGGAAGCGATAAATAAAGAAAATGAACATGATGGGTGTTTTTGACAACAAGTGTTAATTTCTCAACAGACAATCCTTGCCTTAGGTTTAATGAGAAAGAAATTTGAGTTTATGTCACTTTGGAAATTAAGTGTTGTTGGGAAGAGATGTCTGTGCTCCCGTCTTAACCTCTCAGTCTGTGTGGATAAATGGAAAACAAAGGAGGGATTTCATGGTGGCAGGACTTGATGTTTTACAAACTGTGTGTCATGTCTTCCTTTTAAAAAGTTTTTAGACATGCCAAATATCAAACCGCACGTTAGCAGCTTTGGTGAGACGATGCAAAACTCCACACCGGAAGGATTGAGGCAGGGTTTGGACCAGAGAAATTCTCACTGCAGGGTAATTGTGACTGTCATCTAAAGCAGAATAACATAAAATGTAAAAAAGTAAAAAAACAAACAAACAACATTTTAATAAAGTCATTGTGTAAGCCACACAGACAGTAGCTATGAGTGAGAACCACAAAGAAACAACCGATAAGAAACTGAAACACTAATTAGAGCTGAGCTGTGGGAGGCTTTAATTTTTAGGACATTTTCTTTACTACTTAAACAAGAATACATCATTTTCATATTCAGATTCATATTTCTATTCTTATGATACATTGTGAAAACAGCCTATGAGCTGTGAGAGTTGAAGAGCAATCTTGTCTGAGTTTTTCTTTTGCTCCAGTGGAGTAGAGGCTGAACCGATGTGATGGATGTGTCTGGGGAAGCTGACCTAAAAGTCGTTAATTGAAAATTGAAGCAGTGCTGAGATGATATTGATTTTTCACACTTACAGAGAGCGGCGGAAGGAGGTCTGTGCCACTACCAGAAATGGGTGAAGAGGTGAATGTGAGAACAGCAACAGGGTCAGAGAGGAATAGTCAAAACAAGATGTGGGCGGAGGAAGAGCGAAGATAGCCAAGAAGAGGTGAGGGTTATTGTCATCACGGACATTTTTGCCCCTTCAGCAGCTTGTTGCTCAAGTACCTTGTTCTTAAAGTAAAACCCGTGAATGCTCACAGCTTAGGGGACAACCCTTCAGATGTGTCTTTTTCTATCTGCATTGATCAGTCTGGATCAAGCCAGTCCCCTCGGCTGTTTGCAAGTCAACACAAACCAACCAACCCTCCAACCTGTGCTGAGTGAATCAATAGAGGTGGAAATCCTGTTTACACATGTGTTTTACGATCTCCTTATGTGCCTCACACACACACGGTCTCTCTCAGTCTTCAAATATTCCCTCTCAATCATTTTTTTTGCTGCTTTTTTCAAACACAAGCACATAGACTCGTGGACAAACACGACCACGCGTGACTTCCTCTGGACTCAGAAACAAAACAAGCACATGTGATCAATACTTTGCCTCTTCCTTTTCATTGTGTCAGCCACAGACAGCAGCCCCTCCCTCTTCAGCACTTGCTCTTACACACACACACACACCCTCACCTCCTGGCAGGTCAGCATTTCTTGAGAAGAACAACAATATGGTTTCTCCCAGGAAGAAGTGATAGAAAAGTTGATGTAAATATCCTCTGGAGTCATAGATTATTAAAACCTTGGATGACTTACAGTCACAGTTAGGGAGAGTAGCAAAAAAAAAATTGTATTCAAGTAAGAGTAGCACGATAGTTCAATGTGTTTTTCTCAAGTAGAAGTAAAAAAAATCAACCTTAATCACTCATATGAAATGAACCTAAATGCCACAAAAAAAAAAAAAAAATAGTCAAATCGCAAAATCAGCAGCTTCTGACATTCACACTGACCTTCATAAACAATTCACAGCAGGTTGAAGCCACAGCAAACATCCGGCAAATTAAAATACCAGTTTTAAACAAATCTCTTCAGAGAACAAACCACATTACAAAGTCCCCTCTCATCAGGACTTTCAGCTGTCAATTAGTTGGCAAAAATGGAACCAAGGCGCTCTTTCAAACACAGAAAACAAACAAACAATAAAACGCAAAAAAACAAATGCAATTCAAGAAAACTAGAACATTTTTAACAGTTGCTGAAGATGAGCTTCAGAGAGTGATGTGAAAACATAATAGTCCACAAAAAACTGTTCAAATATGCAAATAGATGAACCGATGAATACATGAATAGACGCGATCTCACTGTCTGGACAGAAACCGTAAAACCCAACAAACAGAGTTGTGATTTTTGTGGACTGTTTAACGTCTACCACAGCGCCTCTGCTACAGTTTTACAGTATAAACATTTTTAATAAAAGACATTTCAACAATATGGGATGAATCAAAATGGATTCTTCTACAGAGAAATAGAGAAACAATCAAATGCAAGAAAGAAATGCTGGTTTTTCTCCCATGACAACACTAAAATAAATTATGAGAAAAATAAAGCAAATGGAAAAATGAACTCTTAATGACCTAATGCAATTATCTAATCTCATTACGCTAACTAGGGTATCTAAATGTTGGAAAATATTTCTTAAACATTTCAGAAAACATATCCATAAACATTAGCACAAGAAAGTCAGATGAAAAACACAACATAAATCTAATCCTTATTAAATCTCAATATTTCATGTCATGAAGGACCATGTAGCCACTAAAAGTTAGCTAGCAAGCTGCGGACTTCTGCATGAATCTAGAGCTTCAAATCTGGAACAGAAAGCCTAAAAAGTTAAAGAAAAACAATCTATGTGTTACAGCAGGCTATTTAAAGCATTTGATTGTTGGAAACCAGTTGGGATTCTAACAAAACTGCACAAGTAGTTTATAGTTTTAAAGCTAAAACAACCTCACTTTTAAAGAGAAGAGTTGTTTATGCTTCACCATTACTGTTCATTAAATGTACATTACCTTATAGCAGAACATTACAATGCAGAATATTTTTTAAATTTTCATCCATCTATTAGAAAAAGGAGAATATGAAGACTCTGTTTACAAAAAGCAAAGCTATAGAGGGAAATTTGCATACATAGAGATGTGTCAAGCTCACGTGCATAAATACATGTGTAATTACAAAATCCACTTTATGAAAATTACATCACAAACAAAAAAAAGGCAGATAAGGGAGGGGAGGAATCATTACCTCAGTGATTGTGGTAATTATACTGGATTTCTGCTCACACAATTTTAAATTACACCCTGATCAACCACATCAATTAACATGTTCCTAATTGATCTAACGCCTCTGAAAAATGCTGTTTTCCTTCATTTACATGTTTAACGTAAATACTTTGGACAAACTTATTTTTTGCAGCTGTAGCAGAAAGCCTTTAAAGCATGTGATGACTAATGAAAAACAATTCAGACTGTTTTTTCTCATCTATTGCTATCTGGAAGAAAGAAATATTTTTTTTTCCTACAGAGATGTAGGTGTAGTTGTTCCAATATTGGAGTATTTTATGCCATTAAATACTGGCATATTGGTAAGTGTCTGAATCCCTTTAAAGAAGAAAAGGAATAGCTTAAAGTCCATCCATCCATCCATTTTCTTTACACCCTTCTTCCCTAAATGGGGTCGGGAGGGTTGCTGGTGTCAATCTCCAGCTGCGTTCCGGGCGAGAGGCGGGGTACACCCTGGACAGGTCGCCAGTCTGTCGCAGGGCAACACAAAGACATACAAGACAAACAACCATTCACACACACACTCACACCTAGAGAGAATTTAGAGAGACCAATTAACCTGACAGTCATGTTTTTGGACTGTGGGAGGAAGCCGGAGAACCCGGAGAGAACCCACCATGCACAGGGAGAACATGCAAACTCCATGCAGAAAGACCCCGGGCCGGGAATCGAACCCAGGACCTTCTTGCTGCAAGGCAACAGCTCTACCAACTGTGCCACTGTGCAGCCCATAGCTTAAAGTGATATATATATATATATATATATATATATATATATATATATATATATATTCTTCTTCCTCTTAACTCGGGTCCTCTACCAGAGGCCTGGGAGCTTGAGGGTTCTGCGCAGTATCTTGGCTGTGCCTAGGACTGCACATTTCTGGACTGAGATGTCTGATGTTGTTCCTGGGATCTGTTGTAGCCACTGTTCCAGTTTGGGGGTGACTGCCCCGAGGGTCCCGATGACCACAGGCACCACTGTGGTCTTCACCTTCCAGGCCCTCTCCAGTTCCTCCCTTAGGCCCTGGTATTTCTCTAGTTTTTCATGCTCCTTTTTCCTGATGTTGCAGTCACTTGGTATTGCCACATCCACCACAACGGCTTTCCTCTGTTGTTTATCCACCACGACTATGTCTGGTTGGTTCGCCCTCACCATTTTGTCTGTCTGGATCTGGAAGTCCCACAGGATCTTAGCTCGGTCATTCTCCACTACCTTCGGGGGTGTTTCCCACTTTGATCTTGGGGGTTCCAGTCCATATTCTGCACAGATGTTTCTGTACACTATGCCTGCCACTTGGTTGTGTCGTTCCATGTATTCTTTCCCTGCCAGTATCTTGCACCCTGCTGTTATGTGTTGGACTGTCTCAGGGGCCTCCTTGCACAACCTACACCTTGGGTCTTGTCTGGTGTGGTAGATCTGGGCCTCAATTGCTCTGGTGTTTAGGGCCTGTTCCTGGGCGGCCATGATGAGGGCCTCTGTGCTGTCCTTCAGTCCAGCTTTTTCCAGCCATTGGTAGGACTTTCTGATGTCAGCCACTTCGGTTATTTGCCGGTGGTACATCCCATGCAGGGGCTTGTCCTCCCATGATGGTTCCTCCGGCACCTCAGGTTCTGTTCCCCATTGTTTGAGACATTCACTGAGCACATTGTCTGTTGAGGCTTTGTCCCTGATGTATCTATGGATCTTGGATGTCTCGTCTTGGATAGTGGTTCTCACTATATATATATATATATATATATATATATATATATATATATATATATATATATATATATGTGTATATATATATATATATATATATATATATATATATAGATCAGTGCGTGATAGCAAATCGTAAAAGCTCCATTTATTTAATTTGAAAAGCAGCAGTTTTGCAACCTTTGTTGGTGTGCCTTCTTGTGACTCATTGTGAAATGATGCTAAAGATTTTGTACAGATTCAAAGCTTCAAGGCCTTCAAGATTTTTGCACATTGCACAGATTTTTTTTCCCCATTCAGTTTTGAAAAATGCCTCAAGTTCAGTCTAGCTGGATGGAGAGTGCTGGTGTACAGCAATATTCCAGATTTGGTACAGATTCAATTTTGGACTTCGACTGGGCCATTCTGATAGACAAATTTGCTTTGAACCAAACTGTTCCCTTGCAGCTCAGTCTGTATATCAAGGCAGTGTAGGTGTAGCAGTGTTTTTGATTATTTTCCGACATAATAATAACTCCACTTGAGTTAAATGAAACAATCTGTTCTCTCTGTGTCCTGTTCAGACTCCTTACTAATCTCCTGTCATTGATTAAATAGCTTGAATAATATTAATGCTCAAACATTCCAGTGGCACAGTACTGACAGATCAAAGCTGCTGAATGCTTTTATTTTTTCAAAGAACACACTGCACACACCCAGCAGTGCATGACTCAGTGCCCTGAAGCAGCAGATGTTTACAGTGGCACACATTGACACAAACTTCAAACACAGGCTCCCACACTGCGAGGCAGCGCGTTCGACCTACTGCTGCTCGAAGAGGCGTTCCAATAAATTACAGCGGCAAATTTATTTCGCTTTAAAGCAATTAGATGGCTAAGATGTGCTTGTCTTGACCTGATTTTGAACAGAAACCACTGCGGCGTACGTGATGCCCCGAGGTGCAGTCGCTCATCATCCTGGGAAATGTCACTTCACTTAGACAAGATGTGCTTGTTTTCATACATGCATTACAGACTTGAAAGGAAGTACACAGAGAAGTGTGTGAGAAAATGACTGTAAGAATCTTTAATAATTATTTTGATGTACAGATTTATGTTCCCTGCTTTCCAATCTCGTACAATGTTTTGGCTGAACATTTACATGTAGAGAAAGCGGCTGTGTTCACTGTGAGCCAGAGTACAGATGATTTTAGTGACCTAACTTAGTTTATGGAGGTGATCCTTTCCCTGAATCTATGAAAAATTTGCTCAGTAAGGGAAAAGAGTCACTTTATTATATTTAATATCTTCTCATTAACTCTTCTTCTTGATATAAGGTACACTATTTACTATGTCATAGTTATTCCAAATGACATGAAAATGTTTGACAGAAATACAGAACACATACGGAGGCAGGTATTTTTCTTCCGCTGTGTTATTTGTAAATATACAAAAACGTAACGGTTTTTGTATATTTTACGAAAAGGAATTGGTCCTCACACACCTTTTCATTGATTTTCCAAATCTTTGTTGCAGCTGTGTGGTGTCTTTGAGTTTTCTTTCATAGGTTTTGTCTTTAACGATCAAAAAACGTTCTTCGAGAAGTCTCCATGTTACAAGAATCAAAATCTACACGGACGAGATATGAGAAAAAGAAAGCTGAAAGGACCCAAAGGAGGTCAGAGTGGAAGCTGATGTACTAACAGAAAGACAAAATGATTTAATTCCATATTTCCTGCTGTGCTAGACAAGATGTAATTTCAAAGATCATAAATGGCAAGAAATGTTACCACGTCATCAAAATCTCAGCTCCAAACATGCAGTCCCAAAACCAGAAGGGATGTGTGGAACATTTTAAAGCGACAAACAAGAACATCTGTCAGCAGAAAAGATTGATATCATTTATTTTCTCATCTTTGTAGGGAAAACTGCAGCTAAAGAGTAATGATTCAATCATTACATAACCATAAAACATTATTCACTCAAAAATATGCACACATGGCCAGATATACTACCAGAACTGCTGGGGACAGATTTATTTTACTGAGATTTTATGAAACACAAGGTAGTACATAATTTTGAAGTAGATAGAAATACATGGCTTTAAAATATTTTAAGTCAATTCCAGTGAAGTTTATCAGGCTACATATTCTTTAGGTTATTTTGCTTGTTAAACTCTTTGTCGATAGAGACATACCGGACATGTTTCGTTTGCAGGTTTCTGTCGTCAAAGGTGTCACCAGGTGATACGTAAAATGTAGCAACAGCTCATTTTGACAAGTCACGTCGATTTCTAATGGAAGTGATGAAATAGGACAATATTTTTTATATGCCACATGCAAACGTACACAAACACAAATATGGGGCTTCAACAAATCTCCAATTTGCCCACAGTTTTCACAAAAAAAAAGCATTTTTAGTGAGTTTTTGAGAGCTGTCTGGCTACATGTGAACTGGGCCTTAATGTCAGCATACATGTCTATAAGTTTGTTAGAGAATGTAGCAAAACGTGACAGGAGGAAGAACTTTTTGTCTTGGCCTACATGCAGATTAAAAGCAGTCTGAACATGTCGCCATGGTAGTGGCATCATCATGCGTTAAAATAATCCAAACAAAGCTCAGTACAACTTCATATAGAGTAATCTGTGGCAAAACTGAATACAAATAAAAAGTTAATGTATGATTTTCATCCAAACACACCATTACGTATTATTTTGAGCAACATAACAAATGTGGTATTGCTCAAGTTATTTAGAGTAAATGAGCTCTAAATAAATCTTTAGACTGAACATTGTGTAACCTTCTTGTTTTTTTTGTTTTTCTTTACACATACAGAGAAACTGACATTGACACAGTTGTGCTTTATTGCTGTACAGAGACAGAATTATAAAACATTGGGATAATATTTATGAAATACCACAATCTTTTTGTTTTTTCCACAAACACATACATATGCAAATGAAAATATATTGTATGTCAGGTACAAAAGAAGGATCACAATAATAATAAAAAAAAAAAAACATATGACAAAATTATGAACGGCAGTGACAAACCCCATAATTAGGTGCAGAAATAATAGAATAACAATAACAGAATGGCCATTTAACACTGACTGTAGCACCAGAAAGCTGATCTCTGAAGAGACGATTTTATAGATTCCTGACGAACAGAGATGAATGGCAGTAATCGGCCTGCCAGTTATGCGTATTGTAGACTTTAATGCGGACAATTAGTGTTTGGTGGAGACGAAGGGTTCACAGTGTGGTGAAAAACAATTCTTCACATTAGAAAATCTGCATTTTTTCCCCAACATATGCATGTTATGGAAAATCCAAACATATTGATCATGCAAGGTAAAAGCCTTATTTCATGGTTTAAGGGTATGCACAAAAATCACACAGCAAACCCGAACACTGTTCATGATGAATGGTAGGTTTGACCCTGCAGAGGACATCAACAGAGTTCACCGGCTTGATCTTTGCTTATTATGCTTGCATCAGATTTGCTCCTTGATAATGTTTCTAGTTCTGCAGCTCACAAGGTGTTCGTGATGGAGCAGATCTGTCCTTTTGCATCGTTACCTCACTTTAAAAAATGAACTCCAAACGAAGACATAGTTCACATTAAGCAGTCAAGTATATTCTTTTTAGAAGCAAGAGCATATTCTAGTAATAATTCACAAAGCTACAAAGAATATCGGTGATGCTCAAAGAATAGATGTTTGGATTTAGACATTCAGTCAAAAGAAAAAAAACTTCCCAAAAAACAAAAACAAAACTCTGGTGGTGGTGATTTCCAAGACCTCTTGCACCTTTGTGCTGCTAATTTGAAAGGCAAAATCAATCAGACACATTGTGGGTGATCAGTGGCAAAGAGAAATCCATTAGAGCTATTGATACCTAGCGTCGTTAACCATTTAGGCCAATCTCCCAAGATCAAACGGCTTACCGAGACACGCCCAACACAGAGATCAACCACAACACCACATAAACATTGTGCAGTAAACAACTGTACGGATATTTAAAATCAATCTTCCGGCTTGCATCAAGAAAAAACAAAAAACAAAACAAAAACATAACAGAATCTGGAGGTGGATAATAAATACGTAAAATAATTCCACAGTAACAGACAAGTCATTGTAAAAAAGAAGATATTCACATTTTTTTTAAATAAATCTCTTCCAGTTTCTCAGTCGTTGCATCAAACCCCGTCCCCCCAAAAAAAAAAAAACAAAACCGAAAAACATTCTTCAATCTCAGAGTCCTTATAATGAACTGAATTTTTACACCTCATACATGTCTTTTGTCTTTTATTTCAGTCACTATGCTCTTCCGGGATGATGAAAGCAAAGGACTTCAAAAACCAGTCACTATTGACACTGACGTTCCCATGGAAACACCCGTACAGCCAGTTTCATCCGTCCGTTAGAGGAAGGAGGGCAGCAGGTTGAGCTGGAAAGAATTGTCTGTGGTTTGGGGTCAAACGGGGTAGATGATGGAAAGGACTCGGGGTCAGAGGTGAGTACAAGCACACAGTGGAAGAATCTGTACAGAAGTCCAGTTGATCTGTGTGTGAGCTCTCCTACATGACACCGAACACACAACCCCGCTTAGTTGTCGGCACAAGCATCATTAGAAGCTTGAAACATTAGAGGCTCAGAACAGCAACGCAAATTCTGAAGTCCAACTACATTTATTTTTTCTTATTAATTCATAACTTATGAGCAAGCTAAAAAAATAAAAAATAAAAAAAAAGCATGAATATGTACCTCAGAATAATTGGGGTTGCATACTGTATAGTCAGACTGACATAGAAATGGAAGAGTGCAAATAAATAATTTGAAACCTAGAATTAATGACATTCAGGCTTTCAAGGTCTGCTGTGGTTAAAACTAGAAAAAACACATAATTTGAAAGTCTCTCCTCTTCATCAAACTAATTTTGTAGATGAAGCAGCATCTCTGATCTGCAGGATAACTGATATTCTTTAATGAACAAGTCCACAATTTAAAGAAGACGCTTTTCTAAACTAAGAAGTCAAAGAATTTAACTTGTTTGAAGATTTGAGCAAAAGTCGGATAACTTGTTGTCATTATTTCTGTGGGACATAATGTGTTTGACTCAACCAAAGAAAGATCTGGCTCTCATCTAACAATGCTTTTTTGATTACACAATGAGAGTTTACCATGTTTTTTTCTCTTATTTACACTGTTTTTCCTTGGTTCACATTGTCATTAAAACTTATTTACTCTTTTAAACCAGCAAATAATTAACGAGCTTACAGTATGTATGTTATGTAACAACAATACTTCAATCATATTTTCACTTGAGTCACTTTGGCACAGAGTCGCATGTTCACAACATGAACGACATACCTGTCTGCTAACACATTTGCATCTTGAATAACTTGTTAGATTCCCTTTTCATGGTAAAGGTAAGTGCAGTGGTTTGGAATTTGGCCACAGGGCTTTTATTCAAGGCTGGTCAATGACGAGGACGAGAAGTACACCTTGGGATAATACTGAGGTTAGCCTGACCCCTTGGTAGCTTGTTGCCATAGTTACCAGAAGCACTTAGGAGCCGAGCACGTCGAAGCCACCTGCACGGATGTTAAAAACCTGGAAGTTCCTAAAGGCGTTGGGTTTGCTTGTAAACTTCACAAGTCTGCATGCAAGAACCCCAGGTTGAACATGTAGGAACTCAACAGTATCATCAGCACCATGTTGTGGGGAGGAAACTTGTTTGTGTGCAGCAGTAATTCAAGACTATCTGTTGGAGAGATAAGAGGCTCTTCGGCATCTGACCACCACAAATATGCTGCTGATTTTCTCTCAGGTGCAGCCTCCAATAAACGGACATCATCCTTTTGGTGAAAATAAATAGACGTGTTATAATAATTTAATCTCTTATACGTCTGAGTATTATTTTTTTTTATATATATATATACATAAAGTATTTGATCATATAATAAAACCCACTTCCACAGGAACTGCTGTTTATGCATTCATACACACTGAGATTATGTCATATCAGGTAGAGCATTTTCCACAGTCAGTGCAAATACAGGAGGAGCCGAAGCCCAGCCCAGGGGCTAGGCTCTTTAGCTTTCGGCACTCGGTTCATCAGCGTAGCCCGTGGGCAGTGAGGTTGGTGGCCCAGATCAAATTTACAACAAACAAACAAAGAGTTTATCTTTGAAGAAAGTATTTGAAGATGTAGCTTCAAGGAGAGGCAGCTCAAGGAGAGGCCTTCCTTTTGGTCCAGAGCAGTGTGGGGGACTGAGGTGGACGCTGCTTGTGACTGCTCCGCCCCTCACACTGCACCTGCCGCCAGCGGAAAAGCTCCCTGAGGGCGGCACTCTCGTCTCTGTTGGTCAGATGCAGGCGCTGGAGCAACTAGAGAAGAAGGAGGAAGGTTGGTTTGGATTAGAGAGGAAGAGCATAATTACTCCACTGGATGAGATGAAGAAGCAAATGTATGATTAATGAGAGACGGGAATGAAAAGTTCAGGTTTTACTTCAATGCAGCTGGATAAAAAAAAAAAAAAATTACAAGTTCCGGTCTCTGACTTTTCTCACAAGTGCTCAAGCTGTAAATAAAAATGTGCTGGAATAACAACCACTGGAATAAGAGCACATCACTACTGATGTGCAAGTCAATTGCTTGGGTAAAATTAAAAAGGATTCTGTTTTTTGTTGATAATCCAAACCAAGAAAATATTAAAAATAAACTTCCATGCTCAGTTATCATTCAACAGATGAATTATGTGGAGAAAAAAGCAATTCAAACAATCCAATTTGCTAAAAAAATGCCTATGAAAATTAAATATTTCTACAACCCTACTCTGAAAATCAATTCACTTGCTGCATCTAATTTATTATTAATTCTTTAAAAAGCAAACTTACTCTTATTTATTCCTGCTGACATCCGTCACGTGACCCAGCAGTGGGCCTAAGCCAAGGGTTTGCTATTTCTTTATTCCATCTTTCTAAGTCTCTTATTTCACTCTCAATAGTTTACACACAATGAGTTCACCAGATATTACATCGAATTGACCGAATGTCTAATGAGTCCATAATCTAAATTTAATCATCTGATGGTGTCACTTGTGAATGTGTTTTGGATTAATCCGAGATGTCGGCAAAAAATTCCTTCAAAGACAAATTATTCGTTCAACCAAACAGATTTTTCCAAGCTTGAAATATTTTTACTGTAATAATTTCCAAAACATGTCACTTTGTCACAGCAATTACACACAGGCAGCAGTGTGACGTAGGTGAGCATTTTGTTTCAGATATCCATAAGAGATTAAACACTCAGCCTGACCGCCTGCACCGGCAGACAAGAATCTAATCCATAATTTACACCTCTCTGCCAGGCTATTCAATGCTGTGGTGCCAAGCAGGAACACCAGCTACTGGAACAGTAGACAAGAGGGAACACCATGTCCTTCTGCAATGCATGACTGAACATGGACTCACGCAAACACAAATAGACTGAATGCAACAAGGCTCAGAAACTATTGGAAATATTCAAAGATTCGTAGTTTGTGACCTTTCTGACTGAGAACGCTGCACATTGAAGCAATAATGATAAACATGATGCAATGTGGATATAGCTTTTACTATATTCAGTATTACTGATTAAACTTTAGTTTTAATAACATAAAGCTACATCATTTTTAAAGTTTAATCAGTAATTCTTTTATAACACATTTATGTCAGATTATGATTTCTTGGTTAATGTCAAGTTGTCATAACAAAAGACATTTTGAATAATGTCAACTTTGTATTAAAGGTATCAAGATTTACCGAATGACAGTTTATGACAACAGTCATAAATATTCATGAAGACTTACTCATGTACATGACAGCTGTTATGTCATGTTTATGACTGTGTCATGACAGTCTCATTCACAACCCGTCACATAAAGTGTTACCGAAGCTTTAGTGCTTAAAATAATGCTAATCCAAAAAATTATTTAAAAAAAACTGAATGGCCAGAATACTATGAAGATTCTGTGCACTACATGCACAAGTTTGGGTCAGGCAAAGCTTGAAACCACCTGCATCCTTTCCCCAGTCCTGATGAGTATACAAGTCTGACTTAAAACATAAATAACCAGAACAGGCGGCATCTTGATCTTGGAACTCAACTGTGAAATTAAAAATATTTAGTTAAAATGGTTATGCATTTGTCTATTATTGAGATTGCCTTGTTCTGTGCTGCAGTTTCAGTGAAAGATCCATTGTGTTCTTTGATTAAGAAAAATTCAAAATCATAAAAAAGTCTTAAGTTAGATTGTTACCCTCTGGCAACATTCCTGTGTTGCCAGAGGGTAATTCTGTATACTAGTTTTTTCTTAGGAAAGCACATAAATACTAAGAAAATGTAGTATTCCAACCCTAAATGAGACTTAAGTTATACCTCATTTGTAAAGAAAGTAGAAAAAAAATAGTCTAAAAAGAACCTTATACTTTTTGAAAGTGTGTTTGTCCCAATCTGGTTAATATCAGAACAGACTGTGCTTCAAAGATGAAAGAAGCAACGATATCAGAAGTCAGTAATCATTTCTGTGTGAGCTACTTTTCTTGGAAATATCTTTTTACCAGAGGGTTTAGTTCCACAAAGTATCGTACTGTTTGTCCTTCTCATACGTTTCAGAAATGGGAATGTGTTGTGCTGTGTAATTCTGAGAAGGAAACGTGTGAAGACTCCTACTTTAAATGTCATCACCTTTCCCAAGACATTGTCTGAAGGGATAAACAAAACTTTCAATCTTTGTCGTCTTCAGTCATTCAGCAGTCTGTCAATTTGCAATATAATTAGCCTTGACTGCTCTTGGGAAAACACAAACCAGTCTGTTCATTCCTAATCATCTTGCCCCCTTCATCTTCCAGCATCCTTTCTTCGTATTAGTTATAAAAGTCCTACGCAAACACAGTTTGAAATGAAGACGACAGACAAAAAAATGATTCACAGAATGAACTTAATGAAGAAATTAATGACATTAAAACTGATCCAGAAAGCCATCAGAAAGGTATTTTCTCTTATCTTTTCCTCACAGTATTTGCACCATTTCTGCAGTGATGGGCAGAGCATGGAAGAAGACAGGACAAACACAAATGTGTGTTTGGTTTTATAAACATTAGACATGTATAAATATAGTCCAACTTTAAACGTGAATGACCAGAGTAACAAATCAGGAAAAATAGCCTGAAAACGGATTAATAGGTAAATCAAGTTACATTAAGCAGCAGAGAATTTTGACCAGGTGAATAACAACTAAAATCAAAGACTGATCAGAGATTTGTGGCCTCTTTCCAAACTCTGATTTTTGTGAAGTTTTGTTCTGTTGATACAAATTCTAGCCAATTATATTTTCTCTAACAGCGTAGGTAAAAACTGTGGCAAAAAATGGACTATGTACACAAAAATTTTTACAAAATGACCAAAAACTTCCATGGTGCAAAATAGCAAATAACATTTTCAGCATATAAGTGTTGTTTCCTCAGTAACAATTTCTACAGTTGAGTTTTGACTGTTAGCTTAATCACCTGATGATTAATAGGAATTGCATTTTGAGTTTTGTTGATTTTTCAGAATTAATTTTATGAATAGAGCGTCACATTTCTATGCCTTGAATCCATCACTGAACTGGGATTACTGGGAACACCAGTAAGTATCACTGAAGAGCTAAGAAGGAGGAATGCTATGTTTTCTTTTTAAATATAAAATAAGATGTAATAAGATGGTAATAAGATGTTTCTCTACGAACAATAAGAAAGGAAGCAGATGAACTGTTGATGAAATTATGCAAAAGCAGTGCTTTTCTCAATTTTGGCTTCCTGATTTTATGTACATGTTGATCAGAACATTATGATCTTCTTTCCTTGGCTTTGGTTGCTTATAAAAGCCCCAGGCTCCATAAATAACCAGACTATAAATCATTTATGCCAATGTTCTGAGGAAGTATTATACTTTTGCAGGATTTCTATGAAAAACACTGCTGTTGCCGTCAGGCTTGAGATCAGCATGGCTGTGACACACTCACCACATCCCCATATATGGGAAGTGTTTCCGGTGAGCCCCCCTGGCCACCCTCTTTGTTTTAGAGGGCAGCCCCTGCGCCAAATGGAGAAAAGTTGAGATGCCCCCTCTGGAAGATACATGAAGGATAAAAAAGCAAAAATGTTAGAATTGCAGAGAACGTAAGTCTTCTGCATACTTGGAAGGTGCTGCAGACGTCTAGAAACACTGTGATTAGGAAAGCTGGCGCGTCAGCATTTTACCTGCGTTCACACACAGGTCATCTGGAAATGGAGGGGAAAAGTGTTTCCTCAGTCGCAGGATTTTAAAGAAGGAACACAGAGTCTTTTCACACCTTTTGTGGAGTTTTATCTATGAAAGGTAAATCCTGTGAGCTCGTCTCAAAATGGAACACCATGTCCTTTGCTTATTCTTTTGCTTCGAGCTTAGCTGAAAATCACTCGTTAATCCAACCTGATATTAAAGTTCTTTTAGTTTTCTGATAGAAAACTTTGCGTGAAAGTCTGATTATTATTCAGCATGCAATATATTAGCACCTTAAAGCTGCAGTATGTAACTTTTATTTAAAAAAAAACAACAACGTTTTTTTTACATATTTGCTAATAACAGTCGAATGTGAGACAGATAATTAGTGAAAAGAAATTAACTCCTTTGCCTTCTCCCTGATCTCCTATTGCCACCCAGAGAAATACACCCCTCGGTTAGAAACAACCAATCAGGGCCAGGAGGAGGGACTTTGCTCCCAGTACACTTTACTTTTCTAACTTTAAAAAGTTAAAATATCTGCTTATGTGCACAAACTTGATAAATAAAGCTGACTAATATATGTTTATCATATGGTTAAGATAAATTGCTGAAGTTCAAACTGAGCATCAGAAAGAGGAAGAAAGGAGATAAAAGTGACTTTATAAGTCTCATGGTTATTGGTCTAAGTCGCAGGATTTTACTTATCTAAGTATTTCAGAAATTGACTTTCTTGTTCACTCATCTCTTATGGTTACTGAGAATAGCTTAAGGTAATACAAAGTAATCTCTACTTTCATCTGAGGTAGTATGTGTAATACCATAAGGTAAGAACAGGAAACAGTGGCTACAATTCACCTCAGCTCACCAAAATCTGACGATGACAAGTTGAAAAATGCTGCCTTAAAAAATGGATTTCAGCTGAAAACAGTGATCCATCTCGACTTGGAATAGATCTAACAACAAACCATGTCTATATGCACAGGAATCTCAGACAGAAGAGTTAAGGTCATTCTGAATGCAAACAAAGGTCCAACACACTACTAGAGAGGTTTGCCTAACAAAATGTTCAGTGAACGTATTTAAAACTCAATGTCTTTATTTGAAATTGCAAAAAAATATCCAAAAGTAATTTAGATATAGATTATTACTGTATCTTGAGATGAGGATGAAAAATGATGCACATTGTTCAGAGAGAGTAAGAACCCTAAACCCGTCTGCAGTGTAAAACTGCCATGGAGGACTTTTCCATATGTTAATAGAGCTTAGCTGAAAATCACTCGTTAAACCTGATATTAAAGTTCTTTTAATATCAGGTCACCAATAAATATATTCACCAATATATTTATTGGTGAACCGCACCAATAAATATATATTACTGACAGTTCTATCCTCTATTTCAGGCATGAGCTAGTAAGAGTTTATCTCCAATGTTCTACATGGGAAAATTCAAAGAATCAATCTACCATTAAATGCTACATGAGTCACATTCTGAGAATGATGTCGTTTGGTTTAATCTTTTCAGTACATCACAGGACTGTTTTCTCCATAAAAGACGACAATCTGGATCTAAAGAAAAGTTGAATGTCATCTTTGGAGAAAAAAGGGGGTTGTTACTGGGTGTTCTTGCCAGAGGTAAAATTACAGCACATATAATCACTATGAGAGCTTGAATCTGTGTCTCCGACTTGCTCTATCCTTGAACTTTTTGTATGTGGCATAGATCATGCAAGCTTGAGTTCCTACTGCTGATAATTGCAGCACTGCTTAGTTGTACCTCCGTTTTTCACTTAGACCTGTGTGAGTTTGGGTTCGAGCGGAATGAATCCAATCCTGCAACAGTACACCTGCCTGTAGTGTCTGAAGAAGCTCGCATGTCAGGAGAGGTACACGATGTTCCAAGGAGGTGACTTTTTCCTTTTGCTTTGTCAACAAACCCAAACACAATAACATCTATCATTACAGGGGCTGTGCTCTAACCGTCTGTGTGTACCGCTGCGAACGTGTTTGAGTAAATGTTTGTGTGCCTGTAACCGGCCGTAAGCAAACTGATCTCTAAATGAAGGTTAAAGTTTCACAAAGTCTGCAAAAGTGAGGCAGCGTCTGGAGCTAATAGGCTGAAATAAAACAAATTACACAGAACCTAAAGCTGAAAGGAAAATTAGTGTATTAATCAAATAATTCACCATTTTTGGGGGCAATGCATAAAATATTAGAAGGGAAATGCTTTGTGATGTGTGATTACCTGAGTATGATGGCTGTCCAAATGTCTGTGCAGAGAGGTGGTGCTGGAGTTTGACTTGCTGTGACTCTCATCCTCCAGTGATCCTGAATATCACACAAATAGCAAACCCCCAGTCGGAGGTCAAATCCAGCTCTAAAAATATTCAAGTGGCATTCTTTTCACTGTGCATCTCAATAATTAGGTAGCAGATGAAAAGGTCATTTTTTTCAGCAGTTAAAAAACATAAACTCAGTTATTATATAGAGCTGCGACAGACTGGCGACCTATCCAGGGTGACCCCGCCTCTCGCCCGGAACGTTAGCTGGAGATAGACACCCACACCTCCCGACCCCACTAGGGACAAGGGTGTTAGAAAATGGATGGATGGATATTCTATAGAGCCAGTGCACAAGAAGTGAAGTATTTCAAGAGTTTATTTTGGATAAGTGTTGACTACAGCTAATGAAAATATAAAATTGAGTTTTTCAAAAATGTTTAATATTGCATAAAATCGTTAAAAACAGAAGTCTAACCTTGATTTGGTCAACAAAGTGACCTGACCCAACCCCAGCAGACTGATATTACTCTATGGTAATAGAGTAATTTTACCATATTACTCCATATCCTCTTTGATATTACTCTACGGAGTAATATCAAGAGGAAGATGAAAGCCTCCAGACTAGCAGACAAGCCGAAGTTGCTTCTGAAGAAAGCTGGTCTTTCATAACACCTCAGCAGAGACACAGACTGACGGCCTCAATTGCACGCTGCAACCACATATTGAGTGGATATACAGTACGCCGACATAGCCTGACATTTATGTGTTAAGTAACTTAATTATTATCCTTATTCAATTTGTTAATTTTTCAAGAAACTAAATTTTGAGTTTTTATTGCATATAAGATCAAAATTCATCACTTTGTGTAATGAATCTGCACAACATATGAATATAGCTTTATGAACTTCAAAAAGTGAAGCAAGAAAAAATACGTTTTGATATTTTAAAAAAACTTTTAAATAAGTTTTATTTCTGCAGTTTATTATTTATCTATAGTTTTGATGATTAATTTACAAGTTTTCTTCAGATAGGTATCCTGAATAATTTGGTCATATTCTATTTGAAGAAAACCGACACATTAACAATAAAAACCTATAGATAAATAATAAATAAAACTGCAGCAAATAAATGTCAGATATTTTAAATATCAAAACAAATTATTTTTTTTTTTTCACTTTTTGAACAGTTCAAAAAGCTAAGTTCACATATTGTGCAGACAGGTCCATTAACAACTCAGTAACTTTAAGTTAAAGCATAACAAAACGTCAAAATGTTTGACTTTTAGCTTTTTCTTTCTTTTTTTGGACCCTAAGGCCGGACTTTGCTATTTACTTGATTTGTCTCAATGAAGATGAGAGCAACCTGCTTTTTCTTAAATAGGCTGTCATATGTAAACTTATGGAAGAGAAACCGGGATCTCCCTAAACCTTGACTGACCTAGACAGTATAGCAGATCATGATTTCAAGAGATCATTTGTCAGGAAGGCAAAGTGTAAAATGTAAAGCTTTGTGGTGTTACCATTAGATATCTGGTTGCCATTCTCCACAGGGACAGGACTTGGGGGATGGAGAGAGTGGTTGTTGGCGTTCTTGTCTTGCAGCTGCAGGGATGGTGAGGTCGGTGCAGAGCCACTTTCTTCCCTCCCCGGCAGATTGATGTTAGAATTGAATCCTGGAAACAGAACAACCAGAGAAAAAAACACAATATATGCAGAAGTCACATTTATTCAGACAAAAATCAGTGGGATTTCAACATTTATACAAAGGTCTCGAAACTTAATACCTTCCCTGGTAATATCTAAAAGGTCTTAAAATAAATTACATTCTTATCCTAGCAGAAAAATTAAGACAAATCTAACAGTGGGGGAAAATGCAATGTGAAAGAAAAAACGTTTTTTATAAACGTTCATGGAAACATTTTGAAGTTCGTATTTTAATCTTCTCCATTTGACGCGAGAGGTGAGGAACTTTTAATTAGCAGTCCGTGACAAATTCAGAAAGCTTCAATTGCTGGTGTCCTTGTTACTTCACCATGGTATTAGAAAAGAAATGTATTTTTCTCAGAAAATATTTTACAAGGTTGAAGCAGAGAAAGAGGAATCTTTGATTATGCATTTTTGCATAAGATCATCCATTATCTAGACTTTCTTTTGGATTACCTCCTAAATAAGCATGATAGTCCAGGTTGCTATTTTTTTACACAGTTTTTCTATTTTTATACATTTTTTTGTATCAAAATGAATTTTAATTGTAATTGCTAGTTTCTTTTATTGTTGGACCTTTCAACAATAAGGTTGAAAGGTCCAACAATAGGTCCCTTCTTGCAAGTTTTTGCAAGAAGGGAGATTATTTGTGAACGGTGCAATAATATTCACTGATTATTTCCACTTATTTGTTACAAGAAAATGCAATTTCATATTTTAGCATTTTAAATTTTACTTTCTGAATTTGCTTTGTGAAAATTTTCTAATTTGGCTGTTGGTTGACATGCGTTTCCAAAAGCCTCTGCAGCTCTTCAGGGGTCATACAAAAACTGCATAAGTAACCCTGGCTGCATGTGTTAGTAGATAATCAGCTGTTGTCTCAAACCAAGAATGTTTACCTTTTGTCTCTCAGCTCACCCACACCCACCCAGTCACATGATACCTATACATACGCTTGACAAACTCTAATATAATACATTAGCTTCCAGAGTTAAAAATTGTGTCCAAGAAGGAGAAACGATCACTTGAATTCCAAGTTTGACTCCGGGGAATGTGGTAAAGTAAAACTGGATGCTAATCCTCTTCATTTGTTTGAAGTATGGGTTTTTTTATGACACATATTTGTGGTAAAATCCCAAGACCACCTGCCGTCTTTCCTTGGTATTCCTGTGGTTTTCTCATACCATCGGGGTGAGGACGGGGAGGGGGCCAGCAGGGGACAGTCAGCTGTTTTGCACAGAGATGTCAGGGATAGCAACTATAACCTCTGCCTGCTCCCTAGAGCTGAGTATCACATTCAGACATTTGACTGCCAAGAGGGAACGGAAGTGGCTTGTCCTGTTAAACCCATAGGCATCCCTATGCACTCAGATCTGAGGCGGCTGCTGTGCTCTGCCTGCTCAAAATACCCCGCTGCCCACCCCACTGTCACACACACCACTTTCCATGATGCCAGTGCTTTTTCCTGCTCCAGTCCAGGTGCTGACGAAGACTTGAGTACAAGATGTGATGTGGGGCAAATGCGTCATCATTCACTCGCTCACATACAGTGTCTTATAAGGTTCTCAGCATCCAGCTCGTTGTACTTTTTACCATTATAGAAGCATGATGCAATAGCTTACTACGCAAACCGAGCAGCTCCTCCATAAGGAAATGGAAAGACGAGCGTTTATTTTCACCAACAGCTACTCCTTTCACTCTGCTGCAGTTTTTTTACTTCTCCTCTAGATATTTGACCAGGTTGTACTGTACACCCCTTCAGAGCATTCACACTCCCCCCAATACAACATGAGTGAGCTGTTAAATATTTGATGCCTAATCCTCATCATTCTACTGCTCATACATTATTAACAAAGCCCCAACTTATAAACTCTGAGGAAACGCAGTCGGGTAGCTGAATTTCTATCTTCTCTTATAGGTTAAAGTTGTGCTAAGACTGCATAAAAATAGCATATTGACATTATCCCAAAGCAATCTCTTTTTGGGTTTGAATAGTCTGACCTGGTGACCCTCCACTGCACCAACTGTGTGTGACATAAATGTTTGCCCTACTTTCTATAATTTTGTGTGCACTGCATGCAGCCCACTGAACTGCCTTGCACAATAACCCAGAACTTAAACTGATTATTATGCAACACTAAAGGAGACTTTGCAAGCTTGCTCATAAGCCAACATGTAGGAAAGCAAATGTGGAAGCCGAAGGGCACGGCAAAGCAGATAGTAACAAATAGGTTTGTGCAAGTCTGCCAACAAAGATGGCTATTGCAACATCTACATAACAATATTGATTTTTCTATGGTGGATGTCAGAGAGCCTGATACTATTCAAAACCTGATCTAACTAATCTACAGGTAAGCTCATGTGGTGGTCTAGCTTTGTGTGTCAGTCAGCAACCCCTGAGGGGACAGTCCACTTCCCATTCCTGTTTACTCTTTTCACATATGACTTGTAATACTACAAAAAAGAGTGGCTTTTTTTCAGAAACTTTAATCATTTTGTTATCATAGGTTATGTACACAGAGCCTGTGACTGTGTGAATTTGCATAGGCACAATGATGTACAGCTAAACACTACCAAGATCATCTCCAGACACAAGTACCTGGGAATCCAGCTGAACAGTATAATGGACTTGAGATGTGTTTTGAAATTTCTGCCTGCGGTCTAACTGCAAGGAAATGCATGTACTCCCTGTGTATGAGAGCTCTCTTCTTCTCTTTATGTGTGTGGGTGCATGGTTTGTCCTGCGATGGACTGGTGACCTGTTCAGTGTTTACGATGCCTCTCACTCAATGATCGCTAAAGATAGACACCTGCACCTCCACAACCCTGCATCAATAAGTGGGTATAGATAATAGATAATGGTAGGCTCAACTACACCAATTACATGGAGGTGTGAGGTGTTGTATAAGAGGGGTTTGTATCTTCCAAGATGGCTGAGATCTTTCAACATCTGCATACCACTATATATCACTGTTCCTATTACCAGATTGTGGTAGAGGGATATTTTCATATGTGATCTGATCAGCAGACAAGAACGAATGAAATGATAAGGCAAGTTTCACAAGTGAGACACTAATAGACAGCTCAGCAGGTTTGTGATGTGAAAATGCACTTTAAGCTGAAGTTGATCATTAAAAGCATAGCACAGTTTGACTCTAACGATGCAAAATGTATGTTGGAAACCTAAATGACTGACAAAGGTGAGGAAACAATTGTCCGTAGAGTTTTATCTGTGTATCCTTTTTTCCATCTGATTAGTTTCAATCTAGATTCTTCAGTTGCACAATAAATAAATGCTTGTATAAACTTTAATAGTTAATGTGTCAGTGCATGTATTCTGACCCATGAGTTATGGCTCGCCCATACTTCATCAGAAGTGTCAAAATCAGCTGTCATTAACTTAGTTTGGTGACAAAAATTGCATCTGCCTCCCCTATCTTGCACAAAGCTCTGTGTGGTGAGTTGTATGATTGGTCAGATGTTTGTGGCCATGCTTTATGCAGAAAAAGCAATGTTGATATTTTGTTTTATTTAGTCCTCTTCCACTATTCTTTAGTTGTAATTGCAGGCGATATGTATAATTTTAGGGAGTGTTAATGTGATTTGGTGAGGAATCATGTACATTTGTACAATAAATCACAAAGTAACAACACAGAGTGTCAAATGGCTAAAAACTCCTGGATGGAAATTGCAACTTTGTTGTCCGTGAAGGAGTTGGTCTGCGGAAGGGTTTGGTGCTCTCTCTATGATCATTTTGTAAAAGATAATGGAAGATGCAAGAAGGGATTGGGTAGAGGTGTGATGTATACTGAAGTGAGAGGGGTGTCCATCCATTGAATGTTCAGCTTAAGTTACAGTATGAGAGAGCCTTTACCCAAGCAACTTCTTTCTTGTTACTGCAAAGCCTTAGGATTATAATTAATAACAAAATGGCAAAACAAAACTGACAGTAAAAGGTTTTTTAAGTTATATCTTAAATAATTGTACTCAGAAAAAATCTAGCTATTAGTCGTACAACATCGTAAAAAACATTAACAGACCTCCATCTCTCATTTTGCGTCCAGGTGTTGACTTCCTCAGCAAGCTGCGTCCTGAACTGAACAAAGTGTTGAGCTCCTCTAGGGGGCTGGTCAGGGGTCTCCCATTGGCTGGGTTAAACAACAGTGGTGACGATGAGCATGAGTGTGCCCTCCGTGGCTCAGGTCGAGACATCTTCACAGGCGAATAAGGAGGCGGCTTCCCCATTAGGTCCCCACCTGCCCTTTGTGAGGAGATTTTGGGTGAGTCAGAGCTCCCAGTGACAGATGCTGCACGAGTCAGAGCCAGGAAGTTGGCCTCAGGTGGGAAGGGGAAGTGTGAGGGTGGTCTGTAGGGAGGAGGTGGTGCGCTTGGGGGAGGAGGAGGTGGTGGAGGAGTGAGCGGAGGTGTAGACTTCTTTTCTGGCATGAGGACTGTAAGACTGGGTGAAGAGTCAGCCCTCTGGCGTGAAAACTGTGGGGAAAGGGGGCTATCTGGACCAGTGGCGTAGTTCAGGTTCGTCTCAAACACTGGCAGCTTCTTTACCTCCAAAGGGGTGAGGGGCGATTCATCTGAAGCAGGAGAACAGGTAACAGGAGAGGGGGGGAACACCAGGAGAGGGGGGCGGTGAGGGAGCAAGTTGGGGAACGGAGCAGGGATATCACAGCTGCCATCCTTGCCAAGCTGAGCTTTGGCAGCAGCACTGTTAGGCAGGCTCTGTGTGTGAGAAACATCCATAGTAGCAGTGGCGCTAGCTGGCATTTGCTTGCTTTCCCCACCCTTTGGAGGAGACAACCCCAATCCAATCAGGCCCAATGTTAGAGCCTGCAGCCTGGCAGCCTTGGTGATTGCAGGAGCAGGATTTCCACCATCTTCTGGTGGGAGATACTTCATCTCCTCATACACAGCTTCTGAGTCCACCAGATCTGGGCTGTCAGGGGGTTCTTGGAGGCTCCGAGTCCGTGGCTGGGACCCCAACATCTCAATGTATACATCCTCTTCGTCTTGGCCCTTGTACAGGCTGAGTGCCACCCCTTTTGGAGCATCTAAAGAAGATGCCCTCTGCATCAGACCTCCAAATCCTCCAAACCCCCCACCACGAGAAAGCAGGGCCATCTTTACATCAGCAGGGCGCAGCTGGTGGAGCTGGGGTGCCACGGCATTAATTTCCTCATATGAGCCTGACAGCTTAGTGTTAGGGCTGCGCTTAGGTTTGGGCGGCGGTACCTTTCTCATGGTTGTGTAGTCATCACTGTGAGGACGGGGCTTGGCTGAGGAAATTACATAAGAAGGGATTTCAACACAAAGCAGGTTTCAGCAATGTGTACGACCACAAAAACAAACAAAAAACAACAACACCACATGCACCCTACCTTAGCTTGTGGATTTTGGTAACATATTTAAATATATGAATATTTATACATTTGATAAAATATTTAAAGGATATTCAAGCAACATAGAATATAAATACCAGTTAAATAATTGTCATTCATTCCACTTCTAATGTCTGAAGTCATGTAGAAACATCAGGTACAAATTATGAGAATATTGTTACTCAGTATTCTGAAGGGGTTTTGCTGAGGTTATAAATTAGCTCAGTGAAAGTCCTAAAATGTCATGAAAGAACTAAAGAGTCACAGACTGCTGACCTGACCAAACTGAGCAAAAAGACAGTGAATGATAAAGCTTAAATGTAGTAATAGTAAAATGTAAAGGAATGCAATTATTAGTAGTTTTGTTAAACATGTGTTTGACAAGTATTACAGTAACAACAGCAGTCTTGCTCTCTGTAGTCTAAATGAATAGGCAGCATACCTTGGCAGAAAATCACAATGTACATTTAATTAGCTTCTTGCACATTTGAGTGTACAGGTCAGACACAACTTAGTTTACATACCTGCTGGGTCACCGGGGGATAACTGGGATTTTGGGGGACTTTCAGCCGGTGAACTAGACCCCTCTGGAGTGCAGCTTTCTTTGGGAGCCATTGTCAATCCTGAGCTTACAGCTTCGTAAGATGCACTCAGGCGGGTGTTGGGGTCCCTCTTTGGTTTCGGAGGAGGTTGCTTGCGAGGAGAAGAGAGACTCCCATTCCCTGCTCCGTCCTCATTGTTCTGAGCTGCTTGCTGCAAGGCTGGTTTGACTGGTGGACTTGCAGAGAAGTGAACCATGCTATCCACAGCGAGGGGAATTGGTACTGAACTAGAACGAAAGTGGCGGATAATTCTGCTCCCCCCATTGACATGTCCCTCATGGACTTTTACACTCTTCTCCACCATCCTTTAAAACAAAATGAATAAAACAGAAAGAATGTGACAAGGGGAAATACTGAGCCAAAGGAGAAAAATTACATTTTTGCTCTGTTTAAGATTGTCTTTCCATCTTCAATGCTATCTTAAAATCACTTTTTCCATTAAGACAGGAGGGAAATCCCTCTCCCTGATACAAAAGTGTTTTATGATTTAATAAGTAAATATATCCTAAATATATATATATATTTAGGATACTGAAACCACAAGTCTCAAAATAAATAAAAAAAATGAGCTAAAGGGGCAGTTTGAATGACAACCGTCAGAGATTAGGATTTAAATATAATCTCCTTGCTGTAATTGGATAACATCTATCTTGATATTTCCTCTGCTAATCTGGGTTAGCCATCTGTTACTTTTGCGAATGCAGGCAGGGGGTAACATAGCATGTGTTAGGAAGGGCTCAGGGAGGGCATTTTATGAAGCCAGGAGAGAAACTAGGCAACTACAAATGCAACTCATCTGACAGCACACCACATGATAACATTTTGCTTGTTAGTAGCCCCTCTCTGCTCCAGTCGAGGCAGCAGATGTTATGAGCATAAAGACAGAGAAAAGATACAGAAATCAGGAGAGAGTTTCTCTGACAATGGGTGCTGAGGTGCAATCTGCAACCTCTTTTGTTTCAGCTTAATTTACTCAAAGTTTTAAAAGGCCTCTTATACCATAGCTTGCAAAAGTACTAAAACCACTGGAGCTTGTCCACATTTTTTCACACAAGCTTCAAAATGGTGTTAGTCTGTTACATAATATTCTAATAAAATAGGTCAGCCATTTAGCCTCCAAATTTCATCAAACTGGAGACTTTCATGTATAAGGAATGGGTGATCTAAAGTTATCAAAATAGTGAATTTTTGAGCATGTTGAATGGGTGTGGCAGAACCTTGAGTAAAAATCACAATTCACGTCCAGCTTTATAATAACTGACTTTGTAATGTCCACATTTGATTCCTGTCACCTGATCAACATGACAGTGTGCCCAGTGGCATAAGACATGTTGGTGTAACTTGGTTTCCAGCACTGACAGTTGCTGGAAACTGTCAGTGCTGTAATCAGACATTATGTTTGGCTCTACTTCCCATGTCATGTGATCTGCACCAAATTTTATATCATGGATATTAATCCAACCCCCAAAAGATATTTAGTGACAAATTTAGTGGGTGCGGTCAAATGAAAGGTTTAGAATCAACAAAGAGATCAACCCAAACTATGCTTTTAATGAGAATGGCAAACCTCCCAAAAAAAAAAATAAAAATAAAATCTCCTCAAACCCTACAAGAAGTCAGTTATTTTCAATCAAACTTTTCTCTCCGTTATTGTCTTTACCAGAATCCTTTGGAGTTTTTGTTTGGTCAGGATGAGGTAGGCTTAGACTGGAGTAAAGTTCCATTGATGCAACACTATACAATCTGATAACACAGATCATTATCTGATCATCTATCACAAAGCTTACAAGTAAAGGTCTGGAGCTCAGACATATCCAATGACATCATTAATCACAAAACACCTGTCACACACACGAACACCATGCATTTCATTAAACACGCAAATATGTCTAGAGAGGCAAACGATTTCCTCTTATAGTCTTTTAAGTGAGTCACCCTGTAAATTGTTTCCAAATTGACAACAAATTATTAGATCATCACAATTAGAACAATGGATTAACTTGTGGTTATTATCAGAGGCAGTAAATTGGTAGAAATTTGATTTTGATTGATTGTGTTTATGTATTCTAAATAAAAATCAGGTTGATCATTTTGGAAAAATCTCATACAAGCAGTGTTGCTTATATAACGGACAGCATTGTAAAACAATAATTCATGATCTATTTATGACAAACTTGTGGAAGCTAATTTACCTCCTAATTGGCTGATCCTCCTCTTTGCCCACTGGCTCAGGCCTCTCACCGAGCGGTGGGCTGCTACTGAGGGTGTTGAGCTGACCATTACCATGGCAGCGCAGACGGTCGCTCTCCCGTGCAATGTCAGATGCATTTTGGATTACCAGCTGGTCATAGGTCCGTAGCCCAATGTCTTCGGCTCCCTGCAGGAAACGCTGCACGCTACTCTCCTCTTTGTGCTGCAGTGACAGCCTGTGACTGACCCGTTGCCTGGCCAGCCAGCCGCGGATCACTGAGAAACAAGAAGGAGATGAGGAAGGTTTCAGAAACTGACAGAAAGCACATAAGAGTTTGTTTGGTAATGGTTACACGCGTTACCTTTCTGACAGGTGATGATCCTTTTGTGAAGCTGGTAGCAACGGTCATTGAGCTGGTCAGCCTGCCAGTATCTCAGAAACACTTTACTACTGCCCATCTACACACACAGATACAAAGTATGAGTTATTCCTCATTACACAAACCCTGTCTGGCTGTTTTCTGCTGACATCTCAGAAGGGTGTGTGAGTTTAAAGATGAGAGTGCAGTGATGAAGCAATAATTTATGATAATTAGTGGGAGTGGAGCATATTCACTTCCAGGATTCAGAGGTCATTTCGGGGGCAGCACAGGTCGCTCTATAGAAAGTGCATGAAACTGATCACTGATGACTAATGCAACACCAGCTTTATGCAGAATTAGTGTGTGTGTGTTAAACTGGGCTGCAGTAGAAGTGTGTGTGGGTGGGCGTGAACGCCTGCATGTGACCTGTGGGGTCACTTATTCAGACACAACAGCAGTGTAGCAGACAGGACAGAGAGAGGGGCGTAGGGGTTTGTGTGGGTGTGCATGTGTGTGTGAGCAGCATTATGATGAGGTCGGACAGCTGGAACCAGCCGTCTAGATTCCATGGGATCTTTCAAACACAGGGTCAGGGATTAAGTCAAATGACTTTTGTTACCGATGGAGACAAAAAAAAAAAAAAAGAAGCAGCAGCAAAGCGTGCACACAAACACACCTGCCATCCTTGGAGTTTGGACTGCTGCAGAACAAAACGACATTTCTCCTCAGCTGACAACTTCTTGTCTCCCAAAGTTGGGACTATGAGGTCTTTATATCTGAAAACAGCAACCAAAATAACATGAAACATTAGAGCTGCACAAATAAACTTCCTGTGTCGAAAACGTTCTATGCCATGGTCTTTCTTGGAACAATGGATACAAAGGTCATTGGGGTTACATGGTGGACCAGCCAAAAAGCATCTGTTCCTGTTGCTGTCGTCCTTGGTTACACTTGCTATGAATGATCAACTGGATTGTGTCAGCAGCTTGGTTTCTGCCAAGATAATGCAGGTGAAGGAGATTGTAAACTATTTAGTGTTTTATATGCCTAAGCTGATTGCATACACATAGATAAAAAGAGTAGCTGGAATAGCAGCAAAAACATAATGCTGAATTGAGTTTGTTGTAAATTTTTTATCCATTCTGACATGTTAAAGCCACTTACAGCCAGTTAGACAAATGGCACCTAAATCTGTCAGTGTTTTATACAGATAATAACCATCTTTATTGCCATGATGTAAAGTTCACTTCTAGTATGTCTGTAAATTATTATCGCCACAATGAAAATAATTATCTTGCACATCACTGTTTTGAAGACAATCTCACGGCAGATATACATAAATTATAAAAGTTTCAAGATGCTTTCTTCTGCCACTATAGTAAAATATCTTACTACTTAATTTAATTACAACAGTTTTCCTGTAACCGATTATCTGTATTATTAATTCTTTGCATAAGAAATCATTGATATCAGGACTCATAAACTGCTCAGAGAAATCAACCATTGGTCTTTTTTATTCTGTTTGTAGCCTTCCAAGTTAGCTTTCAATGGCAATCTTAATATACTTTGTTATGACCCGTCTAGGGGTGGCCAGATCACAACATGAAGGATCCATCCTCTTCAGATGTTTGCATAATTAACTTTAAGACGCCAGTCGCATCAACATACACGCTAATAAGCTCTTTCAGTTAGAATCTAAACATATAAGTCCAAACCTTAACAAGAGAGGAAAGCTGCATGAAAAAAAACAAAAAACATTCAAGTGTATTTTCTACCCATTATTTTACTCTGATGCAAACTGGACCAAGCCAGAAGCCTGGAATCAGTTTATCCCTATAGGCCACTACTGAATGTCAACAGTGTGAGGGGGTTTGTGGGTCCCTCAATGCACCAGCAGAGCATTTAGGGATTTGTAGTGGTAGTGGTGAGTGCAGTGACTACTATTGGGACAGCTCTAGTAGACATTTGAAATGATCTTGTGGGTCAAGTACAATCACATATCAGGCCTGCAGGCCTGAGTTTGACACCTGTTGTCAAGGCAAAACACTCCAACTAATTGTCTTCACTAATTAGTAAATAGATAAATCCAGCTCTACACTGAATATCTGGTAGAGGGCATAGGTGAATAAACCACATTATAAAGTGCAAGCGACAGAGAAGACATGACAAGTATAAAGTTGTAGAAGGATTTTAAATCAGGGTTAGGTTACAAAACAATACTCAAAGTTTTGAAGCTTTGTGAAATTCCATTCCCATCTGAAAAGAGTGACAGTAGGAACCTATGGGCTGGAAAAGAGAAACATCATTCACAAAGGCATCAGAGGTGAAAATAAATCTGGATGAGCTTCAGAGATCCACTGCTCAGGTGGTAGAAGTAAAACAAACGTTGGTTGTCTCATCCAAAAATCAAAGATATGACTGAAAAAAAGTTATCAGGAATCTCAGTTCCATTTTGGTACAATCCATGCACAAAACACAGCAACAAAAGAGAGAAAAATGTAACTTTCTGGCTCACATGCAAAATGCTTTATATAGTCAAACTCAATGTCGACAAAGTCATTATGTGGGGGAGGCTTTTCTTCAGCAGCAACAGAGATGTTCGTCTCAGTTGATGGGAAGCTGTTTAGACCCAAATGAAAAGAAAACGTTGGTCGAGGGTGGAAATGACTTGAGATTGGAGGGGAGGTTCGCCTTACACTAGGAAAACAACTCAAAACACAAAGTCAGCAATAGAAAGAAGTTGTTTAGATCAAAGTTCATTTAAATACATGTAAGCATGTATTTTAATGACAAAATATTAGAGTTCAAAGGTAAGGAATGATTTTGTGAGGCACTGCATGTCACCTACCTTTAGCTTTACCAGCCACATTAAAACCGTAGCTCATTTTGCATGATCTTTGATTACTAAAATTATCTTGGGGCTTGAGGAAGATTAATAAAAGAATGTCATGTTTTAACCTCAGCTACTTTAATTAAATCTTGTCAGTAAATGCTCTGAATATTACCCTGGGAATGTGGAGCAGGAAAAAGCTGATGACACCGCATGGGTGAAGTAAACGTCACAAGCAGATGGTTGGCAACATAAACCACTTGTGTTGTCAATATTGAGTAAGTGAGTTCATGTGAATAAGGGATGTGTTTGATTTGGAAAAGTGGGGTCTGACTGAACTCGTCGTAACCCTTCCCTCTTTGTGGTAATATTGGTCCAACAGACAGCTCACGCTGCCCCAAAGGGCCCATAAAACACAAAGGAACTCTGTAAACCCGTGACCCGTCTTATGAGGATATGAAAACTATTGATGCTCCCTGTTTTTTACAAGTCCCAGGGGAGCCTCATATGGAGTCAAAGAACTGAAATGAGCCTGACATACAAGATAAGGATTATATGCTGCCATTGTGGTGAGGTCTTGTCTATAACTGAACCAATGATGCGACAGGAGTGAACCTGTACTTCAAACTCTGAAACTGCTCTGGACAAACCCTGACCTGCAGCTCTTTTATGAGTCCATAAGTGTCATTTATTCATGAATATGTAGGCACAATGAGCAAACTGAATTATGTATATTCATCTG
This sequence comes from Gambusia affinis, assembly GCF_019740435.1. Taxonomy (NCBI): domain Eukaryota; kingdom Metazoa; phylum Chordata; class Actinopteri; order Cyprinodontiformes; family Poeciliidae; genus Gambusia; species Gambusia affinis. The sequence goes on from NC_057878.1 coordinate 12,510,958, forward strand.
CTGGTAATTTATTGCCCATTAATAATTAATAATGAGAACCTACATGGAAAAACAGACATAAAAATGTGACCGACAAGCTCGTAAACTATTTTTGTGACTTGTTCTTTGTTCACGCGTCTTTCTCATTAACCTCTTATATGTAGGAATAATTTGATTACTAGATAAAGAAGGTTGAGATTTAAAAGGAACAAGATTTATAGAAAAACTACATCTGACAGAAAATAAACCTGGACACAAAACACACTATACCATAAACAACAAATAAAAGTAGCAGTAAAATAGATTTTCCCTTAAATCACTCTGGTTACCAAGACACTAACGTGTTTTGCTTCAGGCAGCCATTGTAACTTAGAGAAGAGTCCAAGGTGGCTCTATTGTGTAAGAGAATTTGTTTACACCCAATGCTCCATTTGTTTACAAGATCATAAAGCAACCTCAAAGATTAATTGCAGAGCAGGTGCCTGTCATTTTTACTATTGGAAGTGCCACAGGCATGTGAAAAATCAAAAGACAAATAAGTAAAGTGCAAACAGAATCTAACCTTAAATGTGAAATATGTATTTGAACAGATTATCACAGCAGAGTTAAAGAGCATCAGAGCACTTTTGCATAACAGCAGACCACTTTCTTGGTCTATGTGGAAGAAGAAAGATATGGCATTTTTTTCTGGAATTAGTGGCTTCTTTGACTAGTAGAAACTTAAAGTAAGACTATCTTAATGTATTAGCAGTACAACTTAAAAAAATACATGCATGTGTAAATAGTTAATAAAAAAATCACAATTGTTGCATAAAATACATACAAAATGTAGTTAAAATTAGCAAGTGTTATATTTATAGATTGAAAATATGTTTGTGTCTCCACCTTCAGAGTTTCAGTCTTGTAAAGGAACAAATATAATTGGTATTTCCTTCATCTTAGTACTGTGAGAGGATGTAAATAACCTTAGAAATGCTCTGAAACCCAATTTTTTTTGAGTCACATTGTAAGCTATTTTATAATGTTATTTAAAACCCTTTGAACCATCCCTTGCACCGTTTCTGCTTCCTGAACTGTCCCTTTCCTTATGGCTAAATATAAAAACAGGTTTTGCTTCTAAACTGCAGTCTGAAAAACTGACAATTTTTTTCACACAACTAACCTCTGTGCAATTTGGAGGCATTTTCCATGGCTGGCAAGAGCCTATTTTGATATCTCTGTATGCAAAGGGTTTGAGAGCAGACTGCTCATATCAGCTGCAATATTCTTTGAGAAGCAGGGAGAGCAATGGCTGAATGCAATGCTCATAGCAGCTGCAGCACCAAAGGCATTAGAGAAAATTATTTGGCAAACTTCCAGCCCAGGATAGATGTCATGAGGTTGTCATGGCCTTATGTAGCCTTGGCATAAGGCCAGTGTGAATGGTCCTTGTTCAAATTCTCTGATGACCAAGACACAGTGGTGCCTGGCAGCCATAGATAAGCCACCACTGTCGCTACTAGGCTTCTCTGTGGCTCCTGCCAGCCCACCACAGTAACGAACAATCTCACCATGAAAGCTTCAACACGCTCAAAACAGCTGTGCAACTTTGATGCTCAAACATGCACAGTAGGAACTGGGTCGCATTTTCCAAGCATCCAAAGCCACTTCTCCAAGAACATGTAAAGAGTAAAGACCACCATTTTTTAAAATTGTATTATTTAGTTTGGGGCATTGTGAAAGGTATTTAAATTGACTAATGTATTTGTGAGTTGGTAACATATTTGCTCCCAAAGTTATGCTAACTTCTGCTCTCCTGAGTTTTAACAACACTGCTAGTTTTTCTTCTCTTCATTCAGAATTCATTGTCTCATTAAGGTTTGCCTTAGGCCCCGTTTGGAAATAAATTGCATAGTAAATAAGGGTGAAAAGTTACTTTTGTGTATTTTGAATGTTAAAGGGATTATGTATTTTCCAGGCACATGGTGTCATTCTATACCACAATCAGGTTACTATGTTACCTTCAATTGTTATGAAAAATCAACATTTTGATTGATTGTTATCAATGCATATCAATGCAAATATCAATGCATTTGATATTGCATTGTATCAAACGCAATACTTCAAAATTCTCCTTCTCTTTGCAACACTCTGCAAGTCATGACAACAATGTTTCTCCATTATCCCTTTAACATCATTCTTGAGAGCATTGCACTGAGAAATAGTTACTATGATAAGCGCAGCAGTTGTATAGTTTCACCAGATGTTTGCTAACTGCTGCTGCTGCTAGTCTGTAGGAGCTGAGTGGGGAAGTGGTGGTCTGTGAGTTGGACGCTCAGCTTGGATACTCCAAGCTGCGTGGGAAAGGCAATATTCAGTGAGAGCAAGCGCTTAGGCACCTTGCCAATAAAGGATTTCTCAAACATAAAAGAAAGAATCAAAGTTCCACTCCAGGTATGTTTTTGATGAAGGAACAATATAAAAGCATGATGTAAAGTTCAAAATATCTATTTTATATATTACTCCCACTTTAAACTTTATTGGTTCTCTTAAAAACTGGCAGTCTTAGTCTTTGTTCTTATAATCTAATACCAGTGATGAAAAGATATTTGGATGCTCAATTAGACTTTGGTAGGGCAGCAAGTTTGGGTGGGTGTATGTGTGTGCGCGTGGTGATGGGATATTTCCAGCAGAGCAATGGAAAGTTTTGGGGAGAGGATATGGGGGTCATGCGACCAGCTTTGTCATCCTTTATTATCTGGCATGAATGTTCCTCCTAATCCCTTTATCTCCAAAGTGAGAGACAGAAAGACAAGAAAATTAAAGAAGTTAAGAAATTAGGTAACAAAAAAGAAAGTGCTAAAGTATAATCCTGCTACTTTATTAAAAAAAATATAACAAAAACAGCAAAAGGCATATACAAGGAAATATAAAAATGAAAGACAGATGGTATATTTTCAGCTGATTTTTAACAAAACAGATGAAAACCAGAGAACATCAAGGGATAGAAAATGAATTTATTGTATTATATGAGATCTTTTTCTTCTGGGTAGGTTGAACATAATAAGAGTATAAAAAAAAGGAGCTGATGGGAATCACGATACCAAGAACTTAGAGACAGGACAAAGTGACCTTACAGACAACCGGCTGCTTTAATACCCAAGTGTCAGGCTGACTTGGGAAAAATGTTTCAGTGACTTTCATCAGCAGGAGTGGTGTCCCATAATAGTCAAAAAGAGACATTCAGAGTCAAACTGCACTTTAAATAAAAGGGTTGCTCTGACTTTTTAATTGATGCTGTTCACATGTGGTCTGGATTCAAGCGTGGAGGAAGCAAACGCTGCTGCAATTTCATTTTGCTGGACCTGTCACACCACTGTAAACATGACCGAGACCAAAGTGACCCGACATGAATTTCAAGTCTCTGAAAGAGTGATAAACACGACAAACAATAGAAGAAACAAGAAAAAGCTTTTCAAGTAAATGAAAAGCTCTTTAAAGAAAAGTTGTAGAGGAGTGTGCTTTGAGGATGCATCGCAAATCATAACACTAGTGGACTGCGTTTGGGCACCTTTGCAATAGACTAACTGGAAGTAGTGCAGAGCTGGTCAGCAAAAATGAAATGTTACATGATGACAGTAAGACACAACAGGAAACCTACCAAGACATGGCCATCCATCTAAACCAATTGTCTTAAACTCCAGCCATGAAGGACCAGATGTGTCCCCTGTCCGACACACTAGAATTAAATGACATGCTGATGAGGTAATAACAACCTCATCAGCATGTCAATGTTTTTCTTGGGCCTTCTAATGAGCCATCATTGGATCTAGGTGAGTTAAACCAGGGAGAGAACTAAAACATGCAGGATGCTGGCCTTCGAGGACCGACTTTGGGCACCCCTGGGCTAAACTGTCCTGCTAGCATGCAGTCGAGCTCTAGAGTGTTCTGCAAATGAGCTAATTTTGGAGACACCTAAATGTTGCAAGGCACTGACCCTTAAATTAACAGACTGGTCAAGGAGAGTGGGTCACAATTTAGTAGAAGAGGAAGGGAACTCAATGCATGACAATTATGGAAGAAAACATGTAAAAGGCTGCAAAAAACGTTAGGTACATTGGCAGGACAACAAGTCTATCCAGTCAACATTAACTAAATCAATGTGTAACTCAAAATGTAGACCCAAAGTGGCAAGACTTGAAAATTACAGTTCAAACATGCTTCCCATACTTCCCTGCTGCTCTATTTGTGGCAAAGGCTTTCTTTACAAAATGCTCACTCAGGGCGGCTAAACTAAAATCCATTATGCCTTTTAGAATTTTACTAGCAAAAAAAAAAAATGCAGAAAATATGGTTTCTTTTCTTTTCACCTTGTGTGAGTCTATCACATAACATCATAATAAAACACATTGTAGTTTGTGGTTGTAACATCACAAAATGTGAAAAAGTAAAAAAAAAAAATTCTTTGAAGCATTCCAGCACTGACCTGCTGAGGAATGTTGAGAAGGACAGGCGGACAGGGTATCCGTAACGTATCATGCGCACCATGTCAAGCACTCCGATGTACTGCAGTTGGGTTGAGACGTGGAAGCTATCAAAGCTGGTTGGCTGACCGCTAGAGTTGGGGCGCACACACTCTACAAAGTGGGGAGTGCAAGTCTGCAGTTTACTCATAATCTCTGACAGTGAGTTCTGAAAAAGGAAAGAAGAGGAAGTTGATTTAACACAAAATGTCAAACAATGGGACAAAGGATTCTCTGATCTCTTTGGGTACTCCAGCTTCCTCCCACAGTCCAAAAGCATAACTGTCAGGTTAATTGGTCTCTCTAAATTCTCCCTGGGTGTGAGTGTGTGTGTGCATGGTTGTTTGTCCTGTCTGTCTGTCTGTGTCGCCCTGTGACAGACTGGCAACCTGTCCAGGGTGAACCCCGCCTCTCGCCCGGAACATTAGCTGGAGATAGACACCAGCACTCCTCCCAACCCCACTAGGGTCAAAGGTGTAAGAAAATGGATGGATGGATGGATGGATGGATGGATTATCTGATGTGCTTTGATTCATTGGAATTGAGCAACACCACATTGTGGCAGAGATTTTTGGGTGTACATCTTGCCTCTGAAGGAAGTAAAAGAACAAAGCAGCAACAATAACTCCCTGTTCCTTCCAAAGGTGAGAAATAGGAGCTTTTCTTCAAATCCTCATCTTCAAGATGATGCATCTAAGATCACAGGCATATGTGTGTAAACACTTACTGTAGTTTGCTACACCTCAAACTGACATCACCCAGGAACTTCAGGTACAATACCCAGCACCTCACCCCTCATCTTTAAAAGCCACATTGCTCCTCAGAAACACACCCACGCACACACACGCAGAAACACATTCCCACAGAACACAGTGGCTGTTGTTCATTGTTCATTCATTCATGCAGAGGGCTTCATGTTTGGCTTGGTACAGCATCATTTTTCAGCCCACTCTCTCCTTCCCTGCCATTCCCAGAGGGGACCCGACGACCGCAGGTCCACAACTCTGATTGTGCAACACAGTGGTTTCATTCAGACCAAAGGCACAGCTTCTCTGAGCCACGTCTCAGCCTCCTTGCGTCACCACCACAGACAGAGCTGCTTGCTGCAAACTGAATATTGTTGTTGATTTACAAAAAAGTTATGAGCACCCTACACTTAGGAGTGCATTGTTGCAAAGGTTGGAAGGACTATTGTGACGAATGCACTGACGTAAAATCATCCCTGAATTAAATCTCAGTTTGGTAACAAACAACAGGCTTGTAATGATTAAAAATTTGATCCAGATGCTTGTTGCTAACTGGAAATACATTTGGTGAAATGAACTATCTAAACATCTTACATGTTTGAGGAAGGTGCAGAGAGCAGATTTAAGTTGTTATAAAGAAACAAAGAGTTTCTCGTACCCTCAGCTGGACAGCCGCTGTGACTGGCCCACAACGCTCAAGTCGTTGGAGGAAAGAACTTGAACCTTTTTTCTTCAGGATCTGTAGGTAGAATGAAATAAGAAAAAATGAAGATTATTCAAGAGGAAACAGAAGATCACAGAAGGGTTTCAGCAAACATCATAATAAATGCACATTTTTACATCAAGTTTATGTTTTTGAGAAGTTATTGTAGTGCTGTACAGTCATTGCCCCCCTTGGAAGTTCAAAACTTAATTATTAATCTTGTGTGTTAATATCTGCGATGAATTGTATTGTACTATATTGTTGTATATTGGTATTGTACACATTAGCACAGCAACATTTAAGGCTGCTAGGATATGCCGGGGGGGGGGGGGGGAAAATGGTCTTATACAACCATTTGATCTAGATAGATAATAAGCCACAGAGGCAGCAGACAGGACTCTTGGAGGTTACACAACCTGACAGCTTTTTCACTCTCATTATGCACACAACTGCTCTGTTTCCAAAGATACTAGCAACCATAAATATAACACCAAGCAAAAAAATATTTAGCTTGTTAAAACAGATATTTATTTTATCTCTTTTGTTTAATGTCTTGAAAGGTCTACAGAAGCTTAAACCCATATTTTATCTCTGTATAAATTCTTGGGAAAGGGTTTTATCTCATGAATGCCTGTGGACATACACCCACACACACACACGCACACGCACGCACGCGCACGCACACACACACACACACACACACACGCATACAATCCAATTCCCAGAGGTTTATATTTAGACATGGGGTGGGAACTAGCTTAAATTAGACAAGATTCTTACCAAAAATACTGTCCCCGTTTTTTTCCATTGATTATCAGTTGACTGCTGGAAAAAAAAAAAAAAAAAAAAAAAAAAAAGCTGCTGCCTGTTTGATGTGAAATACTGCCCTTGTTAACATATTCTTGACTAAAACCTGCTGCCATAAAATCTGTAGGACACTTTTGTATGTGTTGAAGTTGGAATGAGGAACTGCAGGCTGCTGCTCCAAACTATGAACAACATTACCTTGGTAAGATCATGATACCTCCGAGGCTGCTGGGGCATACAAGTGGCATTGACAGAGGAGGTTGATGGCATCCTCTGGAGCATCAAGGCTGCTTTAGTTCCTCTCAGACCAATGCGACCCTGGGCAGCTGGCACCAGAGAACCAGTCTGAGTCAGCTTGGACTGGAAGAGTTGCTGCAGTAACACGCTCTCACTGGCTGCAGGGCACAAAGCAATATACAGTGAAAATCAGTGCAGAATAAGCAACAGCATTGGTTGAGGAAGGAGGTGGGGAAGAACAAGAAGAGGGGAGGGGTGAAAAAAAAAACATATGAAAGGATTTAACAACGGAAAATAAGAGGGACAAAAGGTGGAGTAATAGTAAAATTCGCATGTAAACAATCCGAAAGACGACAAAGTGGGTGGAGTGTGTCATTCTGCAACACATGGAGAACTGTACAACAATGAGCTCATTTAGAGAGCCAAACAACACGTGTGCGAATGTTGGAAGAGGGGCTCTCATCTGAAAGGTTCAAGGAAAAAAAGATGGAAAAAAGTAAGTGGCAGAGTGGTGAATTATTGCAGGTACCACCAGAACCACCTCACTATGGAAGAAAGAACGTACTTCCTCTTAAATGGGTTAATCTTTTAATTTTTCTGAGTTTAAGGGACAAAAGCAGGTATCCCAACCTCAATATATTGAAAATCATTACCATAGAGAATGAAAATATTTAGAAGGGAGATTTTTGGGCCAGGTCAGATCATAGCCATGTAGGGCTTTACAGCTAAGCAGCAGGATTTTACATGTCGTTCTAAACTGTACAGGCAGCCAGTGTATGAAAGCCAAGGTGGAAAAATTGTGATCTGTCTTTGCTGAACAACAGTCAGTACTCTGGCAGACGTGTTTTGAACAAGCTACAAGGTATTGAGATGACTGGATACCCTCATGATGTCTAATTACAATAATCTAGTCTAAAGGTGAAGGCAGAGGCATGGAGCAGTTTCTTAGAATACCTCAAAGAGAGAATTGTTTCTATTTCTGAACTATAATATAGGTAACAGTGAGCTACTCTGGGGACTTAGTTGAGAGGAAAACTGAAAGGCAGATCCAGCTCAAGTATGAATCAAAGGTTTTCAGAAAATGAATTGGAAGCTAGTGTAATGGTACGCAAAGCAATCACCCAAGACAGGGAATTTCTAATATTTCAGAGTCTTTTATTAAAAATTATGTCTGGCTTAAATGTAAAAGAATTACAGATTGGCCAACTCTTTTACATTCCTGATGATAATTGCATGGAAAAGGCATTGCTTGAAAACCGAAGTGGTCCTCGCCCAGACACTGGTGAGATGCAAGACAGGAGATAGGTTGAGATTTTTAGAAAGAGAATTACAGAAAATAAATTCTACAGGAATTAAATTCAGCAAGCTTAGAAGCCAAAAAGCTTTGATTAGATGAAGTGTGCTCTTAATGTATTAAAATACATATGCTGGTTAGCTGTACAGTTGCAAATTTATTAGAACTGAATGAAATTTGCCTGTTCTCCCTGTGAGTGTGTGGGTACTCTCTGGATAATCTGGCTTCTGCCCACAGTCCAACAAACATTAGTTTGTTGGACTGTGGGCAGAAGCCAGATTATCAGTAACCTATCCTTAGGTTACTGATCTCTAAATTGTCTTTGAGTTTGTGCATGCATGGTTCTTTGTCTTGTGTGTCTCCCTGATTTGACTTGTATAGGGTGCACCCTGCTACCCAATGACTACTTGAGATAGGCACCAACCCGCCCTACAAGTATTAGCAGTCAGGTATAGACAATGAAGTCAGCATCATTTTAATGCTGGAGGTCCTTTAAAAACCAGGACTATGTGGACTGCATCATACTGTGAACAAAATTAATTCTTTCAAATTCAAGAAAAAACTGAATTTATTTTTATGGCCAATCGACTTGGCCTTGACATTCTTTTTATGTTTTATTCGTAAAGGAAACTATTTTGTTTATGGATAACAGGAGCTTTTTAGCCTTGAAAAGATTTCCTCTGAACTTGTCCTCTAGATCCAGGATTGACCTCTCTACGATCTCATGATCTACTGTTGATCCTGTTAAAGGTGCCTTGCATTGTGTTGCACCAGATCACGTATACTTCTAAGGTCAGTTCACCAATGCTAAGAAGAATAAAACATTAATGCATAGAACATCATAGGGAAGCACAAATACACACCCCAGTCTTTGTTCTCAAGGGCAGTCCAAGTTCATGGCTGTATGTGGATAAAAGGCAGCGTTGCATTGACTTGTCAGACAGAGGAATACCAGCCAAGCATGAGTGAAGGGCTAGCCTTTAGAAGATTAGCCTCATCATGGAAATTATAGCAATTAGGTTGCTGGACGCAAGACTAAGCTGGCAGTCACACAACGGCAGCCTGTGTCCTGCGAGCCACAACACCCGACATCTGGCAGCTTATTTAGACAATATACACACAGACGGTGTCTGCTGCATATGGACTAAAGCACACACATAGAAATATAACTACACCAAGACAAGGGCCGGGTTTGTGTTCTGCAATTTTAAACATGAGTGCATCTTTGTGTTCACTTAAACTCTGACGCCACATTGTGCTCATATGCTTATTATGTATTGGGTACTTACTTTTCATTGTAAGCAGGAGATTCTGAGGGAAGGAGTCCTTGTTTTTGCTCAGAGATCCAGTGAGGTCATATGAAATCTGTCAGGAAAAACAAACCGTACAATGCAATGTTTTAATATTATAAAACGTTTTGCAACATAAAAAGACACGCAACATTTTTTATACTTTATTTATTGTATTGTATTTGATTTGATTTGATTTGATTTAATTTCATCTTATGGTACTAGTTGCCTTTGTTCACAGTTACCTGACAGGAAATGGGAAAGAGAAAAGTGGGAATAGAATAAGCTTCTTAAAGAGACAGAGCACAATATCAATGCGTCAGATATGACATTAAAAATTTATTTTAAGTTAGTTTTGGTATATAAAAAGAATTTTCATAGCAATATTAGGTAAAATAGCTACTTGATTGTGATATCAAATGGCACAATGTTCCTGGAAAATAAAAATAACCCCCTTTAATAAACATACACTATATACCAAAGATATTGTTTATTTAAGGTTTCTCATAACATTAGATATCCAACAGAATGTACCTGGGATTTCCTCATTGAAATTTAATGGGATCACAATTAAAATTGCTGCTGTTAACAACTGAATCTGAAAGTGCTTGCTTACAGTTGTTCTCCATATTATTGTTTTTCTTCTTGGACTCTTATTCTCGCCATCTTTTTAATTTTTTTTTTTTTTTTTGATGTATGCTTGGTGCCCCCCCTTTGATGTTAAAATATACCCCACACAGACCTTTTGGTGAAGATGACAGCAGAGACGACTGGCAATAAATTCCCCACTAGGGATTTTTATCTTCCACAATGTTTCCTAGTAACCACATCAAGAAGCTGGATTTTTCTTCTATTTTTGACATTTTAATAAACTTTCTCTAAAGTGTCTATTTTAGAATGTGAACATTTTTTAGCCATGTCATTGTCACCACCAGACTAATATAAGATCCTGTATTTCCCAGCTAAACAGGTTTATAGGACCTGTCCTTGGAGTAATTCCTACATTTTTCTCAAAGACAAGTATTGTTTTATTGTTGTATGTACTGGCTAAAGTTAGAAGACAAATGTAAATCACAGTTTTTCTGAGTTGAATTCAAAGTTAAGCAGACGTATCAGTGGTCATAATGACACTACGACTGACTGGTGGAGACATTTTTTATTAAAACAAACAGACCTGTCCTGCATAGTGGCTGACAGTGAAAGCCGGGCCATGGTCTTTGGGAGGGGGGTTGCCGTTGCCATCCTTGGTGGTGAGTGAAAGCCCACAAAATGAACTGGAGTCCAGCTGGGCGGATAGCCTCTTGTAAAGGGTTTGCTCTGCAGGCCGTAAGCTCTGACTCTCTTCATCCAGCACACACAGCAGTCCCTGAGGCCTCTGGAGTAGAAACAAACATATGCTCTCATTATTTATGTTGGTCATATTTACAAAGTCCATTTGATTCCAGTAATGCACTATTCCTTCTGACATTTCTATTGATCCCTGTAGAAAAGAGTCCCCCTCTTTCCCTCCGACACAAATCAGATTCAGTGCCACTCTTTGTTTCAGTCGTCCTTTTGGCTCGATGTGGATGTCAATAATAACAGCCAGAAATTAACCTGGGGTGTGGCTATTATATGATAGTTTACTTTTAGAATTTTTATATATATATATATATATATATATATATATATATATATAAAGTATTACATTTTTGAAACCTGGCAGGGAAATGTCACTTTCTGTGGTTATGAAACATTGGATTTGAACATGTGACTTTGAGTTTTGAGGTCTTGCGTCACGTGAAGGGGGACCAAACTGGAGCAGGCTGGTCACAACCAGATGAATATACAACCTGAAGGAAGAAGTCCAGCACGGCGACGTGGCTGTTGCCAGAGACTGGGATCTCCATGGTGATGCCCTCCTGCAGACACTCAGCCTGCTCCTGCTGGAAGAGCACCTCAGAGGCGTGCAGCCTCAGCCGTTGGTTGATCATGTTCACGCACAGCTGGAATGCACACAGAGAACAAGGTAAACACGTATCTCAGCCCACGCAGTGTAGTTCCTCAGAGACAGGCTGCTCAATGTTTTGAAAGCAAACAAAGGAACAAATACAACCTCAAACATAACCTGCTGTGGCAGTCAATGGGCCAGAAGTAAAGTGACTACTCATGTAACACAGCCAATGTGAAATTAGCCATTAAAGGGGCCACAGTGTGGATCGTGAACACACTAAGGAGCCTTCCTGTCAGCTGTTCCACCATTTCAAAGACAAAGTGAGCTGCTGAAATCTTTCCTGTGGAAAGAACAACTCGTGAATGTAGATTAAGCTTTTTCCCAATGTTTTATTGTGTATAATTTAACTGTGATCAAACCAATCAATGCTGTAACAAATGGGGAAGGAAACAACAAACCATTTCCAAAGATTAGCTTTGTATGGAATTTTCTTCTTTGTGCCAATTATAAATTATTATTTTAATTCTTTTTTGAGAATTAAAGTTGTTGAAGGAACACATCTTTGCCCGGAGCCACTCTGAATACTGTTTTCATTAACAAACTGCATTTAAGCATAGAGCATTGCAGTCTGAAGATGAGCTCATAAAACTTTAGTGCAACTGAGAAATGTTTTCCTTTCCATTGAGAGGACTAATGTCTTCATTTTCTGCAGTCATTTTCATGTTTAAACATGAAAATAAAAACATCAGCCATTACTGAAAACCGACTATCTCTGTTTTATTATATTATAATAAGTGCATTAAGAGCTACATGCAGGTACAGGATAAGTAGTGTTTGGAAATGCAATGCTTTGGGAAAATTATGCTTCTGACATGTAGTGCATTGGGAAATAACTATTATTAACAGGTTTAATAGATCACATTCTAAAATTACAGGTCACGCATTGGTAAAAAAAAAGAAGATAATGACATAGTCGTTAGTTTTATTTTTGAATGAGCTGAGTTACATGTTGATATGAAACAAATTTATGGGGGGAAAATAGCAACAATCACACTAAACTACAGTTCTCAGAATGTAACCCCATCCTACTGGAAGACATTTTATGAAAGCAGTAACAAATTAAATTAAATGAAATTGACATACAAAGGCTTGGCGTGTTTTTTTTCTTCTAAATGTAGGTCTTATATGCTGGAAGCTGTTTGTTTGGTTAGAAGGGCATGTTTTTAATATGCCCTCTGTTTTCCCTCAGTCGCAAAAACATTCAAATTAGACTGGAAGTCCTCTGAAGTTAACTTACAAATGATAAAGTTGGACGATTCTCACCAATCTCAGCTTCAAATACTAACAGGGCTACTGAATGTTGAAATAAATTCTGTCATTTATTTCTGCTTCTGAGGATTTGTATCTGAAACTAAAAACAGAATGCGAAGAAAAGCATCCTTAGTTAAAGTATTTCATTTTTAGTTAGATCAAATAGAGACAGCTTACCACTGCACACAGTAGTAATCCACATTACCCACCAATTATCTTGCTAGTAACTGGAACACGGTTAAATTGGGTTTCAGGTCATTCCCAGATTTGCATTCTGATCTCAGAGGAATGCTATTAAGTTAGCGATTGTTCTGCAGTTCTCGATTTGCACTGCACTTCTTTTTTTTGCAGATTATTTAAAGCAAAGATCAATTTGCTTCAACAACTCCTTTTCCGGATGTTAATTAGGTTGCGACAGTACGATCATTTGAGAACTTTGGGTCTAAAAGACACCTTTGAAAAGCTAATGTTTTGTATTCACCTCTCAGTCATGCAACACTGCAACCACGTTGCCACGACCCAAAGTTTGGGATTCCTTCGTCATACTCTGAGGAGTAGGTATAACGTTTCTTGGAGCAGAAGGTCATAGTTGTGTTTTTGTTTTCTTTCTGCTTGTCTATTGTTTGTCTCCCAGCGAGTCTAGCCCATTAAATGCTTAGACTCAGCAGGTGGTTGATTGAGTTAGTTCATTAGCAAAGTGCTGAGCAGGTACAACACAGACCAACAAACAGTTCTAATTAACAAGATCTAATAACTCTGATCATACCACACATGGGTTCTGTGTTTGTGAGTTTCTGTTTGCGTGTATGAGTGTATAAACATGTCAGAGCTTGTATGTCACTTTTGTGCCATGTCTACGGTAAATGAGCCTCGTGTTTGTTGATCCAAACGTTGCTCCTCCCTTTTTCTCCTCTGCAAGTGTCTCATAATGTGTGGTGGTATCAAGAGGCGGATCTGAATTAAGAGTTTTAAACTGCTACAGATAATTTCTGTTATTTCATTGCTTTTGTCTGTCTCCCATATGCTTCAGTTAATCTGCCACTGTCCTTGACCTGAAGTAAATGGTTGTACAAACCCCTCACTTCCGCTTGGATTGGAGGGCATCCAGATAAGGAAAGCCACTTATTCTTCTGCCAAGCAGACAAAAACACCACTGGCACACGAGGGTTCAGAAGCAAAGACAAACACTGACTGCCTTTGGTAAAAGCTGGAAGAAGCAGGCTGCTCCACAGGGGGTGGAAGAGAGTGAGCTTTGAATAGAAGCAATAAGCACTTTGTCAGTTGAGATTTATGAACTACAGTCACACAAACACAATCGGTGAAACTTCTCATTCAGAGTAAACGACCCCCCCCAAAAAACCTACAGAAAACAATATAGAATGTCCTAACAGACAGAATTTTTTCAAAAATATACAAGATAAGGAAATAGGTGGGGAATGTCAGGTAGCTTAAATAGTAAAAAATGTGTAAGTAATTTGCCAAAAAGGTTCTGCAAAGGCTAACAGAATAATGTACAGCATGTGACAAGTCGGGTTCTTTTTCATCCATCCAACTGAGTTTCAGCAGGATCAGTCATCCTGCGTTTTGTAGCTTCTGATCTGGCAGTCCTATACTCAAGAACTCTATCTGACAGTATCTGGAAGCAAAGTTCAAGTTGCAATTTGAGGACCTGACAGTCTATTCCTGTTGTTGTCGGCATGTTGGCTCATCCCACAAAATGAGAAAGCCGCTGTCCAGATTCACCAGGTAACTGTACTGAATAATGAGGGAGAACCGCCTGGTCATGGTCATAGTTACAAAATCTAATAGATGCTGAGAGGAAGGATCTGCAATAATGCTCCCTTGTGCACCTATGACGCAGAAGATTGTCACAGAAGCAGCTCTGTAGTTCAGCTTCAAGCATGAGGAGGGAAACTTTGGTGTCTCTTGGTGAACAACTCAGATAAAGCTTGGGAAAAAGTGTTGCAGTCAGACAAGACGAATTTGGTCAGTTCTGAGTCCAAAGTCAAGGATCCTCAGCAACCAGCACCAGTAGCTGGGCCTACAGTCTATTCCTTTTGTGGTTGTTTGAAAAATACATAAAAGATGTGACCCATGTTCGGTTTTTCTGCACCAAACAAAAAAAATACCATAAATGTGAAGACTGTACTTTAATTTGTAAGGGAGCACACCAAAAGAAATTAATAGGGGATCAAAAACTTATTTATCTCCCTTTATGTCTTTTTATTTATAATTCTTAAAGAGCAAATAGAATAGGATTAAACTGATATCTGAAGTTTAAAGCTTCGAAATTGCCCAGATAACTGGGATCTTCTTATATCTGATATAAATAAACTACACTTCCCAATGCTATAGTATTTTTGTCTAGTATTATTTATGCTTTTTCTTACAAAGTAGTAAAACAAAATTTGGTATGGAGAGAAAATACAAAGCAAACTTTAAATTGAGCATCACTTTAAATTGAGAAGTTATCAAGCTGCTTTATCCTTCTTTAATCTTTAACTTCAGGGAAATGTTTTTTAAATTCTGTTGTGGTCACTGAAATTGTGTTTTTGTAAAAAAAAATAATTGTGTTTTTTGTTTTACTGTTATCTGTTGGTTCTTGGACAAAATATTTTTCTAAAAACATGGTTTCTGTCTTCTAACTCATGCTGAAAGAAAGAGATAGAGAGAGACAGAGAGCAAGACAGAAGGAGGGAGACTACAGCCTACGTGCAGCACACAGTCAGTCATTGTGGCCGTCATCAGTTCATTTGAGGACAGTTGAAAATCACGCCACAGTCAGCCACAGACCTCAGCTCATTCATTACAATTACACATGAAAAAATTCCAGCCTTAAACAGATAAGAGCTCCAACAATTTCAACAATTTGACTAAAATTACAAGATCACATTCTTCATCTCAGAAAAGCCAAAGGGATTCTATTTAAGGCGAGAGTTACACAATATTAATGTTTGAATTGCGAAAATCTAAAAAGGGACAACCCGATCTCACCTGTTCAAATTCATTTCTTTGAAATTGTTCAAACCCAAACATGTCCAGGATTCCAATTTCCATGGCAGGATCGCTGGAAGAAATAAATCGAGCAAAAAACACACAAAGCATATTCATTAAAGCAGTGAATTTAATTTCCAGGATCAGTATGACTCTGGTGTGATGCTACGCCAGCAGTAAGGCCTGCGAGGCTGCATATGCAGCAACATCTGACAAAAAGGGAGTGCCATGAATGTGTGGTTGACAAGTTTATTATATTTAGAGGTATGTGCGCAAACAAGGCAAAGCACAAACACATTCCAGAAGATGCACTGTGGGTTTTCTGTCAGGGTGTGATAACGCTCAACAACATTAACACCAAAAGATCCCATGACCTCCACCTTGTGCTGTTTTGTTTTGGAGTGTGTTTTTGTAAGACCTCCAAGCATTATGGACCTTGAGTGTGTCTGTTAAATTTCTTCTTGGATTGCATGGTGCATTCGTAGAGTATGACGAATGTTCACTCCACAATGAAGCCTACAGTACTTCAGCCTTGGAAATGTGACTGTTTGTTTGCAGTGACAGCTATATACGTCAGTGATAGGAATTTAGACACAAGGGAGCCAATAGCCTGGGATTTTTGTTTTGTGATTGTGAGTAAAAACACACATAACACATACCCAATGCTGTCATCTTGTCCTTGAAGGTAGTCGTTGATGCTGTTGGCCAGATAATAGAAGAGTCGCCCGTAGATGGATTTAGCAAGCTGGTCCCTGTACTGCTCTGCCATCTCTACAGTGTGACGTCTAGTAATCACGTCACCTGAAAAGAACAAAAAAAAAACTACATAGAAACCCAGGGTCATAAGACTCTACAAAAATGTAAACTCAATTCTAAAAGTGCCAGAAATAAGCAGCTTTCTGCAAATTCCTGTAAAATAACTTTATCAGAAGGCATCAACTTATGAAAAGAATGATGTGAAACATAAAATTCAGTTTGTAAAATTTGCAAGTGATGGATTATATGAATGAATCAGTTCCCAGTGAAGTAAAATAAAAACTGACTCTAGTGAGGAGGGAGCTTGCACAAGACTGGAAATAATTTTGGAGACTATTTGGCTGTTTTTGAGAGAAAATGATTCAGCTGATAAATCAGACAAACATGAATGTTTGTGATCTAATTTTATGCTGTGTTGACATCATAACTATGTCAACACTATTTCACATTAGTATGTAATAAAGTACACTGTGCCTTGAACCTCTAGCTTCAAGGAAAAACAAACTGCGACTAAATATGATCTTCTACCTTAGACATCTTTATCTAAGCAATATACACAATTTTATTACTTGACAAAAGGTTAAAAAGATTTATTTTACTTAATATCTGAGGTATGCACACCAATTGGTCAGAACATGGTGACTCACAGTTAAGGCGATTAAGCAGGCTCCTCTTTATACAGTATTTTTTAGTGCATGAAACTGAACTCAAATTCATTGCTTGTGCATGCTAGCCCAATAAATCTGATTCTAGTAAATTCTCTTAGCATCATTCTGGGTCCTATGTATTTTGTTTTAACACTTACCACCTACCTTAACATTTTACAGACAATTCAAACTATGCTTCAACTGTTCTCTTACAGCAAAATGTCCACATCATTGGAAAGACATGAATCATTCACAGAGACCCCACCCAACACTTTATCGATCACTGTGATGATCTATCAGTAATGGATATCCTGGGACATTCCAGGACATGTTCAACACCGGTTAGAGGATTTAAGAGCTAAAAAAAAACAAACAAAAAAAAAAAACGTTTCCTCAGCTTAAGAGGGGTTTTTATTGTGTTTGTGTTATGATGTAAATTCTCTTCAAACATTCATACTAGGGAAGTCGAGATCGAATCCCGAGTAAAGAATCAAAAGCTTAAAACTCTGATAGGTGCTTTTTTTACCAGTTGTATCCCCATTGAACCAAGTGGTCATGTTTAGCACAGTCAGTTTCTAATATCCCCTTTTAGTGGCATGGCTTACAAAAATGTATTGCAGGCAATGCAGATTATCTTGTTCATCCAATAAAACCTGATTTTCCTCATTAATCTAAGTGTTTTCCCATCTTTACTAGAATATTAAAATTGTAAGAGACTGTGTTAAGCAGTGCAGCTTTCCATTTGTCCATGTCATGCCAACTATTCTTCGAACGGGTAAAAAAATGTGTAGAGAGCAGCTAAATAACAGGTTCACAGCCAGGTGAATGCTACGTTTCTGAAGCAGAAGACAACCTTTTCTGAGATTTGTCAGAATATGATTAAATGAGACTGTACTGAAATATCTAACAATTAAAATTATCAATACATTCTGTAAAACCAGAGTAGACTTGCTCATGTTAGTGTAGAATGCAAGCAGGTTGCTCTTCCAATTAAGTACCAGACTGGAACTATGCATCAGAAAATGTCTATTTCTAAATGATTCAGATCAGGATCATGCACAAATTATCCTAATTGGGACATCTGTAATTCATACATTACCAGAAACTGGCGAATTCATACAGTATCCCAAATTGGCACTGAACAAGATCATTAAAGCAGCCTAATCTATCGGTTCCTTGGCCAAGTTGCAAAAGGCTGTAGTTTCAGATTTTGTGATGAGTATTTCAATATTCTCATTTACATTAAAAGTTTTTCTAAACCTAATGAGACACAGTTAGGCCAAAAATGATGGCTTATGCAGAAAAAGATTACTTTACTCACTACAAAGTATTCATATTACTTCCAGGCGGAAGAAACATGTTGGTTAAGCTAATATGCAACTTTGAGTCTAAGTCAGCCAGGGGGACATAAATAAGTTTTAGCTTGGATTAACTTAAGCCAGAACACCTGGTTTATCAGAAGGAAGTAGGCAGAGCTGAAACTATAGGAAACAACCTAGGTTAAAGACATACAGTTTCTTCAGTAGTCAAGGTATTTCTCTGCAGCAAAATAAAAACCAGAATAAAGCAGTGGTGAAGGTGGTTTGGTCAATACCTTTAATATACTGAACATCAGAAGTGAGGGCTGTGCTTAAATCATTAGTGGACACCTGCAGCAGTCCAGCAACTGGGAAGAGAAAGAGAGACAGATAGAGAAACATCAGACATCAGAGTAAACAACGTGATGAAAACCTGAAAAATAACAGCATTAAATAATAATGGAGTATCTGAAAGGTAATGCTGATGACCTCCCAGGGCCCATGTGGTCTGATGATGACGTCACGCTGACAACACAACAAGCTGAACTCTGCCACAGCTGATGCCTGCTCAACTGACGGGAAGTGCTGGCAGGGATTAGTCACCGCTGGACTTGTGAGCAGAATCCATAAACAAGCAGCACAAACAGGTGATGGCAAACTCAGAAACCCTTTCCTGACATCACCAGCCATGACTTCACATCTCCCTGACAACGACTGGCTCTTTCCCGTCTGGGCACTGACGTTGTTGTTTACCACTTTGCAAAGGGTCGGGGGTCGCAGGAGCACATGGAATGAGTGCGCAATGAGAAAATAAAGCAGGAAAAAAGGGAAAACTGTGACTCCAACAGAGTGGAGTGTGCCTCAGACTTGCTCTTTCAGACTGTTTGTTGCTGGTTGCTAAACATGTGACCGTCTAGCTCTTAGCTATTTCTAAATCAGACATTCCAGGGGAAAAGTGAGAGATAGGCAATGAGGACAGGATAAAGACGATGTGGGAGCATGATGGGCTCCACCCTCCTCATTTTCAGTAAAAATGTGGCTGTAAAGCCGAGGGCGTAGTTGTGACGGAGGCACTGACCTCTCTCCAGCAGCTGCAGGTCAGAAGGGAAGGCTGAATTAGCATCTGTCAGGGCAGTGAAACGTAGGTCCCCAATATGGAGAACAGCAGAAAGCAGCATGAACACAGAGTCAACTTCCTGGATGAGAAAAAGATAGAAAGGGAGCAAATATGTAATTAGAAAGAAAATCAGGGATAATAAATAAAAAGTAAAAGAGAGTAAATTTTACATTTTTATGACGTTTTAGATTAATATTAAACATATTTGTTTAGCAAAAACAACGTTTGAAAAAGTATTGCTGCATTTTCTTCCTGCACACCACACAAAAAAGTTTTTAAATAGTTTTTGTCATCATTTTGAATATTATGATTTTAACAAAAAAATCAGAAAAACTCAGAAAAATTAGTTTTTGTTTCATTTGTCATTATGTCTTCAAGAAACAAGTGCAGAAGACCAATTTCCAACTGGTCTAAACCTACTATACGTAGAGCTACAAATCATGAAAGAAGTTATTGTCTCCCATGTTCTTAAGAAACATTATGGAGATAGAAAAATAAGGAAAAAAAGCTATCCTAATAAGTCCAATGTAAAAACTGGTAGTGTTACCCTTTATAGAAACAACTGCTGCAAATTGCTTGTGATAACTTGACTCTTTTACATATTTCAGGGTGGGTGTTTTGTTCTTCTTCTTAAATCTAGTGGGGTTTTTTTTTGAAGATGTCCCACATTTGTCTAATAAGTGTATTGAATATTCAGTTGTTCTTTGGGATGGGACTTTGTGTCTTGGGATTTTTTTCTGTTCAGCAATGGTTTTGAATTTGGAACATTTGCATGGTTGCCATTTTGCCTCTTTCTTGTTGTTTAATCATAAACACTAACCTAACTGGGGCAAGAAAAATCTCCAGTACTTAGGTTGTTGTTCTAGATTCCTTTGAGAGATCCTGAATGAGTTATCGATGGAGTAATTTCTCCGGCCACTCCTAGAAAGGTTTTCCAATTTTCCATGTTTTGGGATTTGTGGATAACGTGTACTGCAGTAATTCACTGAATTTGATTGATGTCCAAAAGGTTTGCAAATAGATTTATAAACTTTTCCAGACTATCACAAGACCTAGTTTTTCAGTTTGGTTGTAAATTTGTCAATGTTGGGAAGTGCTGTGTTGAATTTTAAGACATTTAAACCTCCTTTATGCTGTTATACAGATTTGTATTTATCGATTTATTTATTTTAAAGGTAAAGCAGTGCCTGGGGTTGGCTTGGATAATTGAACCCAGAATTTTGGTTAATCACTGTTAATTCATAATGTAAACATGGGGGACAATTACATTACATAGAGGCAGGTTGTTTTGGAAAGCTTTTTTTTTATATTATTTGAAAACTGGATTTTTTTTCAAAACTATTTAGATATTAAAATTTTTCTGATTATTTGAATCAACAAGGTGTGAGGGGAAAAAAAGAACACGCAATGCTGTTAAATTTCTTGAAACAGGAACAAAAGGAGAAAAACAACTGCTGCATCATGACATGTTGCAATTAGCAAAAAACAAGAGTGTCTGCTTTCTCTCTTGTCGCCCTTCTCTCCTGTCACAACGTTCCTCACTCTGTGCCCTTCAACAGAGGACGCCTCATGGAAAACCCCACTTTACAGTTGCCTCTGATTCTCCTAGCGGGGGGACGTCTGAGTCGGAGGGTGTGTGCTCGTGAACATGTGTGAATATGTGTCTGTGTGTGCGTCCTCTCAGGGCAGGATATTGGAGCTGATATCTCAGAGATAAACACGGGCATTAGTCTCTGTCTGACACTCTATACACAGAGCGACTCCCACCTCCCTTCTCCCTTCATGTGCACAGCGAAGATGAAGAGAGAGAGAAAGGGAAAGCAAAGCAAAGCAGTGATATAAGGAGCGTTAATGACGATTGACCCTTGGGTCTGGACTGGGAGTCGTCTGTTGATGAGAGCTTAGACAGAGACCAATGGGTGGTCGATCACTTCCACTAACACTCCCCCGCCCCCTTTTCTCTACCTTGCAGTCTTATCCAGTTGGATGGTAGTGTCCTATGATAACACCACCTGCAGTCACTGTATTCCTCCATCCCATATGCCCACATGTATTGGCTGCTGCTGGATTAAAAGGTGAGATGATGGTCACCCACTGCTGATAAATGCTAAATGGAAATTTAAGAATAGAACCTGAAATGGTTCTTGGACGTTTTGAGTGTCTTCTCAGATAGTGGTTCCTGGTGACAGGAAGATGGAAGGAAGGCACACTTCATACAGTTTTATTTGCATTTAGAGACACTTTTCAGATCTTTGCTTAGATGCTCGATTACTGGTAAATACTTTATGCCTTGAAACCTTGGAGGTTTTGAGTGTCCTCTCCTCTGTCAGCTTTTAAATTGTGTTTGCTGAATGAATTTATTTCACATAGCATATGTCAACGTTTGCTGGGGTAATGTTTTATTCCTAAAGTTTAAATTATTTGACTGGACAAATTGACCAAACGTTAATTTCAATTTAAGCACCCTTATGCCTCGACATCCAAATAAATTAGAATAAAATTAAAAAGCTTTTTAATTTCAGTAGTTCAATTTGAATAGTACAACTAATACAGAATTTAGATTCATTAAATGCAAGGTATTCTATTAACCGTGAGGTAATTTCTTTAATGACCTGTAGTCCACGGATATTATCAACCAGAAACCCCTCAGAGAGGATAGAAAGCCACAAAAGTTGCTAAAAAAGACTTTGCTGTACACCAAGTGTTGCATCACATTTCAATAGAAAGTTGAGTGGAAGGAAAAGCAGCTGCATTGAAAGGACAGCATGTGATACATAGGGATACTTTTTAGTTTTCCAAAGTTTTTGTATTAAAAATCAAACCTTATTGGTGTTTTATATATATATATATATATATATATATATATATATATATATATATATATATATATATATATATATATATATATATATATATATATGTGTGTGTGTGTGTGTGTGTGGGGGTGTGTGCGTGTGAGGTGAAGGACGGAATTAAATTAACTTTATAATGATGTTCTATTTTAGGGAGGTGCAACAGTGAGATACTCTCCAAGGTGTGTGAATTTTACACCTTAACCGTACGCCTACTACATCTGACCAAACAGAACAAGTAGATCGGTGACCTGTCTGTTGAAGTCCAGGGCGCGCAGGGCTTGTTTGACTGCAGCCAGATGCTCCCTGCTCTGGGCAGAAGCCAGGGCGACAGGAGGGGTGTCTCCTGGAGTGGCACCAGTAAGATACCTGGTCACAGGAAGATGGAAGGAAGAACACATGCCTCATTCATCAAACTCTAAATGTAAATTTCAATAATTCTATATTTTGATTGCACAACAGCATACCTATGAGCCAAGACATTATTGAGATAAAGTGCAGTCTTGTCCTCGGGGGAAAGGCCTTCGGCCATCAGATAGAAGATTCGAAAGTTTTGTTGCTGAGGCGGCAGGTGAACTAGACGGGTCTTTTCCAGCATGTAGGTGTAAATGTGGGCTTAAACAGGACACATGGTATTCAAGTCAGTACAAAAATCTTACATCTTTATTGATAAACAGCTTGAAGTTACTAACTTTTTAGTATCTATTTAATGGCAGGTATCATGAAATTAAATTTATGGAGATAAAATGTTGAAAACCCAACAAAAAATAAATTAAAAATACAAATTAGGCATTAAATCAAATCACCATGAAGGGATATTCTTTAGCTCTTACTGCCTCCTGGTGGTGGCACAAAGTTAGTAACCTGTTTAAAGCTGTGAACAGGTGTCTATATTTGTAAACTTTTCCACCATAGGTGTGTTGGAATGTCAATTACTTTGATTTAAATCATTTGTGAAACAAACAAACAAGACAGTAGCCTGTTATGTGAAATGAAATCAAAATAATACACATTCAAAGTAAACAAATATCTGTTTGTTTCTTAGCTTTTCTCATCCTAAAACTGAACACTTTGCTCTGCTTCCCAAGATCAGATTAGATGAATTTTCAAGTCTTGCAATAGAGCTTCTTCTAGATCAGGTCTGGCCTTTGACTAGGACTGGTCTTCCCTTTAAAAGTGCATTTCTTGTGGCGAACTGCAAATTATAATTTTCAAGGAAGGAATGTGTAAATTTCCTTTCCTTTTTCAATTGTACACTATGTTCTGATGGTGTTTCACAGAAAACTGCAATAAAATAAGATAACTTAATAATATTAACAATAATAAATATGAAGAATAAAACATCATTTAAAGAAAGGCTTAAATCTTCAGAAGAACCAACATGAAAGTATATATATTTAAGAGTGAAATTTAACTTGACTAGTAAATATCTTATGCATATCCAAATATGACAATAAAGACATTGAATTTATTCATAATTCAGTTTCATTTTCAGCCAGATGTGCACACTGCATTACCTCTCAGTATCGTCTTTTCTTTTTCACAGAACTGGATCGTTAGCAACTTGATAAAACGGCTTGAGTTGCTGTTTCTTGGGGTTTTTGCATGACCAAAAGCTTCCAGAATACAGTTTACCTGTATATATAACCAAACAGCTCATGTTAACCTTTGCATTATCTTTCATTGAAAAAATAAAGCATAACACACAATGCGGAAAAGAAAACATCTTTATCAAAGGAAACAAGGAAAGTCTTCTTTTGAACCACTAGATGTCAGTGCAAATCTATGATTCCAGTCTCAGCGTTTCACGTCACAGAATGAAAGGTTGACCCAGATATTGCCTACTTAACAATGACTTCATCAGAAAAGAGCACTCACTGATTACAGTATTTTAAATCAGTCTCGGAGCAAAAGCAGAATATTGTGTTGTGAATCAAAATTTCCTATCTAGAAACATTTTTTTTTAAAAATAATGTTGTTAGTGTTGACCTTACGGATTAATGTCTTAACGTTTAAGCAGCTATACCAATGTGAAACACAAAGCATGTTCTGTTTTATGTTCAAACAATTTTAGGAAATGATTAACGCACCATCAAAAAGTGTTCAAAATCTAACAAAGAAGTATCTATAATGCAGAGAATAAAGATGTTGCATGCCATCATATGTGAAATACTGGCTAACGTCTCTGTATGCAAGCAATGTGGGCAGGCAGGGGGCACTCAGGGATTTATGAGTTTGTCAGAGAGATTTACGGAAAAGAAAAAAGAGAAATCTGATATGAGATCCAAAAGTCATTTCAAGGACACAGTTGTGTCATTGTTGCATGTTCCTAAATCATGCAAGTCTACCGAAGACCCCTCTTCACCCACCGGATCTTTGAAGTGCAGAATTTGACAAACATCTTGCAGACGGACGCATTCAGACTTACGTGTTTCATTCTGGGCTCTAACCCAAAGCCTTTGGGGCTGGAGCGAGCTGTCAAGTGTCTCACGATGTGCTTACATGCCTCAGTTTTCCCAGAACCACTCTCACCACTGAAAAGACAGAAAGAGACAGTCTTCAGTTAGTCTTTCACACTGTGTTGTGCAAAAGTATTTATAACCTTTGAATTCCTCCACAATGAATAAGATTAAAACTTCAACAATTGCGGACACCAATTCTTATGTGAAAGATCAACACAAAGCAGTGCTTAATTGTCAAAACAATGGAATGTTTTTAAAAATTCCTGAATGAAATACAATTCAATAAAATCTCATCAGAGTACACATGTGTTATTTGAAATTAGAATGAATCGAGCTGATCGGTGAAAACCTCCTATGCTTGTTAGAAACCATTAATGGACAAAAAGCATCATGAAGACCAAGGAACACAGCAAATATCTCATGGATAAAGTTGTAAAGAATTTAAATGCAGATATAAAATAGGATACCAAGTTTTGAATATCTCATAGAGCACCGCTCAATTTTTCACCAAAAAGCAAAAAAGCTCTAAACCTACCAAGAAAGGGCTTTCACATATGCTAGCAGGATGAACAAGTAGAGCTTTTTGGGGTGACATGCTAAACACTATGTTTTATGAAAAGCACACAGCAATTTTCAAGGGAAAGAAACACTTTGATACGACACTTTATAAATGTTGGATGCACTCCACAAAATCTATGTTATATAAGCAATCATCAACAGTGTATCTATAAGTTGTGATATCAATGCAGGTTTTACATTGAATTTGCTGCAACAGCTATGTAGAAGAAAATTGTAATATTAAATGTTTTAACAAGCTTTGTTCTGGTTATATGTTTTTTTTAAAAAAAAAACTTTTCCACCACAACAAACTTCTTACACCATGTTGCAAATTATTATGCAAGTGATATTTTCTCAGATATTTTTAAATGGTCAATCCAAATGATGGTCAGTATAATTTTCAAGTCATGAACTATCCCAGTACAAATCAAATTTAACTGAACAAAGCTCCCGGAAAAAAAAAAAAAAAACTATTTTTTTCAGAAATAAAAAAATATTCCAAATTATTATGCACATCAGATTTTCTAACCATTTTATGGATTATAAAGAACTGCAAACAGTCATTCTTTGAATGTGCAGCATTAAGTGGTCACATGTACTAAAATAAAAAGCTATTTCAATCAAAAACATCTTAACAGACAGAGTTACATGTTAACACAGGAACCTTCTTTGGTATCACAGCACAATTCTTGATCCATTGAACTTGTGAGTTTGTGGAAAGTTTCTGATTGAATTTCTTTGCAGGATGTCAGAAAACTTTCCCAGAGCTGCTGGTTTGATATGAACTGCATCCACCCTCAGATCTTCAGCTTGAGGAAACTCCAAAGGTTCTCAATAGGGTTGAGGTCAGAGGTCAGAGGAGGATGGTGACCATACCATGAGTTTCTCCTCTTTCGTACCCATAGCAGCCAATGACACAGTGGTTTTCCTTGCAGCATTCATTGTCATGATGAAGATGATTTTACTACTGAAGGTTCAGCTCTTCTTTTTGAACCATGAAAGAAAGTGATCAGTCAGAAAGTCCAAATACTTTGCTGAGGTCATTTTCAGACCTTCACGGACTCTGAAGGGGCCGACCAATGATTCTCTCCCTACCCATGATTTCAGCCCAAAGCATGACTCCACCACCTCCTTGCTGACGTCACAGCCGTGTTGGGACATGGTGGCCATCCACCACCAATCCACTACTGCGTCCATCTGAACCATCCAGGGCTGCACAGCAGTCATCAGTGAACAAGTCTGTTTAAAAATTAATCTTCATGTATGGCTGGGCACACTGCCACCGTTTCTGCTTGTGATCACTGATTAGTGAGGGCACAATAGAAGGTTCATGCACCGCAAGTCTCTGGAGGATCCTCCACCTTGAGGTTCCAGAGGCTCCAGCATCTTCAAATAATTGTTTGCTGCTTTGTAAGGGCATTTAAACAGCTGCTCTCTTAATCTGATGAATTTGTCTAACAGAAACCTTCCTCATTATGTCTTTATCTGTACAAACTCATCTTTGTTCTGAATCAGCCACAAATCTCTTCACAGTATGATAAAGCTTCAGTTTTTGTTAAATTGATGTTTTCATATCTTGTCATACTGCACTACACTATCTGATGATTTTCGTCAGCAGAGATCCTTTCTCTTTCCCATATTGCTTGAAACCTGTGGCCTGCTTAATAATGTGGAACATCCTTCTTAAGTAGAGTTTCTTTAATTGAGCACACCAGACAAACTAATCACGTCAGCTCTCTGAAATTAATTATAGTGATTCAAAGAGCCCTGACACACAATACCATCTATACATTTAATAGCACAACACAAAAATGTAAACTTTATGAATTTAAATCCAATTTGCATAATAATTTGAAACACTGTATAACAAAAGAAAAAGCTCAAATGGAGCTTTGCACAGGCAAAGGCAACTCACACCTACTCTGAAGAGTAGGTGTGAGTTGTTAGTCATCAGGGTGACATCATCTGTTCCCTACACTGAATGTCTTCATGCACCTGACATCTCCCCCACCTCAGGGACCCCCACCCATTAAATGTTCCACCCACTCCTCCTGACATCAGTGACATTTCACTGACTGAGCCCATACTTTTAACACCCAGGATGCCTGTTAATTTTCTGGTGACTGGATATTAAGGCTGACATAAGGCTCCCCTACAGTACATGCTCTGATACTCACTGACACGCAGGGAGACGAGACATGCATAGTAACACCAAGCAGATGGCTTGAGAAGGTCAGGGTCTCCTCACTAAAGACCGCAGCTTGCTTTCGGGGTTTGGGAGTGTGTATGTGTTATGCTACTTTTCCATGTCCAAAGGTTCTTCCGCTATCTTTTCATTTAACAGTTTTTATTAGATTTTAAGGGTAGACTATTAACGTATCTGCCTCAGGAGGAATCTGGACCATTGATTGAAGAAAAGAAGATGCGTGTGTGCATATGTGTGTGTACTTTGGTATATATGCATGTCAGACAACAAGGAGATCTACGGCACAACCGAAAGTGAAACTGGAGAAGAAGTGATAAAGTGCAAAGGAAGGAATTGAGGAAATGGAAACGTGTGCACTTGTGAGTGAACAGCACAATGCCACTGTGCGTGTGTTTGTGTGTGTAAGTGAGATGGATAGCCTGTGGCCAGGGCGCATTAACTCTCTGCCAGACTGGTTACGACTCAGTGGGAATGTCACTGGAGAGCAGGAACAGGATTTAATTGCAATCAGGGTGCTGAGTTGGTCCAGTTGAGGACAAAGAGCGCAGCTCTGCAACCCTACCAGCAAACATCCATCTCTGTGCAAACGTGGAACAGGTCTACTGCTTGGTTTGGGCTCAGAGCTATTAATCTTTCTGGAAGGATTTAACAGGTGTGCAGCTGAGGGGAGTGGACAAACCACGCGAGCAACCTGCCAATTATTTACACAATTATTTAGCTATAAAACTGTCACTGCAGCTCTGGTTTCACATAGAAGTATTCAAACCTCACATCTTATCTACAAATTTAAATTTATTTTATTGGGTTTTAATGTGACAGACTAAAAGAGTATAATGTTACTATGTAGTGAAAATGGTTTCTTCACAAATAAAAATGTGAAAATGGTGGCATACATTTTTGTTCTCTCTTTGCTCTGATACACCAAGATGAAATCCAGTGAAGCCAAATGCTACACTTTCAGAGGAATACTTTGGAAAATCACATTTACCATCACCTATAATTTTTGGCTTTTTTCTTCATCAACTTTTGACATTTATAGACAGAAATGTTTGCCCTTTTTATTTGCTAAATATGATAAGTTCAGGTAGATTTAAGTGTGTCAGAACAGCCATTCAGGCCAAAGACGGACTTTGATTATGCTCTGATCTAAACCATTAATCTCTCTCTCTAACTGTTTGTTCAGGGTTGCTGTTCTGCTGGAATCTGAACCACTTTCGGAGCTTGTAACACGTTTTCTTGTAGGATCGCCTTGTTTCCACCTTCCCATCAACTCCAATTAGTCTCCCTTTCTCTGCTTAAGAAAATTGTTCCCACCATATTTCACCATATATCACCATATTTCACCCCAGCAGCTGTGTGGGACTTTGTGTTCACCTAAAACATTGGGTTTTGGATGTAGGCATTTTTGCATTTTATTCTGACTTGACCAGAACACTTTCTTTCACATGTTGGCTGTGTATGCTTGACAAGCATTGCTTGTGACATCCTTTAAAAATCCTGTCTTATGTTTTCCTTTTTCACCTTTTTTCCAAAAAAAGACAGATTTTTAAAAGGCATGACAAATAGTTGTCCTTTTGACAGATTCAATCAGTTTCAGTCTGATTGGTGGATTTCCACAGCTACAGGTCTGATGCAGTGGCAGTGCTCCATTAGGATGTTTATAGTTTGGGATAATATTCTACAAGCTAACGCTGCTTTACAATCTTCATTTCGATATACGTTCATTGGTCTTCATTAAGCTTCTTTTTTTAACTAGTGCTCTCTAACAGACCTCGCAAAATGTCTCAGCTTAGGGGGTTCTTGTATAGAAAGGAGTACCTCAGGATGAAACACTGTGGACGTCTCTCTTGCTGCATCATGTGATACGCTCTCTCAGTTGAGGAGAAAATGTGAGGTGGTAGAGAAGAGCAAAGACGGCCAGTGGAGCTCAGGTACAACTGACTCACCTAAGAAATAGACAGAGGCCTTACGTAAGAGGTACACACAATCAGGCGATGGATAAATTTTCAATGAGACAGTGAAGCCACACTGGGGATCATTCTGATACCACTCTTAAGTAAACATGTAGCTACAGTTTACACAAACTTAAATGTCCAAGTTTAAATATTTAATCCAATGAAGTAATAATTAATCTCATTTTCTGTTTTCTATGACTGAAGCAATAGATTAATAATCCTAAAAGTAAAAAGTATACATTTCAGATTTAGAATAGGCATGTTGTCAATCATACTGCCCCTGTCTGCCAAGACCAGCAGTGATATAAAAGTGTTATGCTGGTGACAGCAGAGACGGGGACGGAGGAGGTTTTTGCACAATGACATAACATAGTGAAAAAGGTAATAAATGGAAAATTTTCAATAACTTTCCCACTGGATTGTGTTGTTTGTTTTTCTTTTCTGCTTGATAAGCATTTTTGTTCTTGTGACGAGAAACTGTAACTGAGACTGTTTGAGTCTAGGAATGGCTGTTTGTGTGTGTTTTCTCTGGCTAATGCAGAGTCCGCCTTACGCTGCGGATCGCTAACAGGAAGACTGCATTATTTATCAACTACTAGGTCCATTTCAGCCCCAACTGCTCTGCTTTTTTATGCAGGAAACTCTTTCCTTCATAGAATGATTTCACAGCTGTAATACTTAAAGCTCATCTAATGCAAACCATCCTGCTTGAGAGAGTATTACCATATATTCCCATCTAAATTGACACATCCTAATAGACAACAAAGGCTTTTTGCTGTAAATACGTACAGGTAATTTAAATGTTCGCTCACCAAAGTGGAATAGATGGGCAGCTCTTTGTTTGGATTGATAAGTAGAAGAATGTGTCCAATGTAAGTCTAAACACGAAGAGGAAGAGACATGTGAATTAGCAGACAAGTAATTCATCCTCATTTCTTAAAACTGCAATAAAAAGTCATACTAAAAAGAAGCCTTGCATATGTGTTTGGCAAATTGCATGTTTGCAAATAATGTTGCTAAACATTGTAAGAAGATAACAGAAAAATTCAAACTGATAAAATGACCTGATGAAGAACTCAGATGTACTGTCTCATATGTAATCCCTACAGATATTAAGACCAGAATGAAGGGGGATCTTATTCTGACCTTCCTCTCTAGCCAACTGACCCTTCATCATTCACAACTTCTATTAGAGCCAAGCTGCCTCCTGTGAAAGTGCTGCTAATGCTAATATTTAGTAACATGCTGATCTATCCTCCAGACTGGGCTCAAGGTTAATCGGTTGAACAAATATCCCTTTGTTTGCAGACTGGAGGCAATATTCATTTATGTTTTTCTTAAAAAGTAAAATTCATTGAAATTGGATTCAATATTTAATTATTACAAATTTAGACATTTTTTTTTTCATTTTTCACCTCTCTTTTTAAGGATGAAAAGAAGTGATCTTTTGTGCTGCAGAAGGCAGTGGCCACTCTTGAAAGCTCCCTTCCCTGATCACCCTGCTGGTAGCATATGGATTATTCTGCCTGTTCTTTCCCATTTATGTCCATCACTTCTCTGCTCTGTTACCATGTGTTACAAAACTGAAGCAAAAATAAGCTATAGTAAAAAAAAACAAAATCAACTGAAGGTTATTATGATTTTTTTTTTCAGACTTGACTCATATTTTGCACCAAAATATTTGGTAATGCAACGAAACAACTTAGTTGTATGACTTTTAAAAACACTAGAAGAGTTTAACCAGATATCAAAACAATACATCACGATCATCAGACTTTGTCAACTAATTTCTCCAGTCTAACAAATTATATCCTAGATTATAAAAAAAGTTATAAGCAGAGTTCCCTATTCTCCATTTTGACTTCCTTTAGTCACCTCCCACACTGCGAACAACCCTTCTGTCTATTGCCCATCTGGGTTCCTGTAACAGCACACTATCACTCCATCCCCACACAGCAGACTACTGCACACTGACTGTGCAGCTTTACATAAGCTGCTGTAACCAACTGCTTTGGTTACAATCTTTCAATAATTCTCTCTCTGTTTGGTCAGTGGGCTTAAAAAAGAGATCAAATTTATGTTGCAAACAAAATCTGACGTACGACTTCCAAGAATAATTAAACTAACCCATTCAAAAAACAAAGGAAATGCAGTATTTTAAGAAAGTAAAAGGGCCCCTCACAATACAACTTGTTTCCATTAAGTATCAAGATAGTAAGAGTTAAGGGCAACAACCTTAAGTCTGTAAATTCAGAGGCCTTCTGGGTATATAGTTTGTGCAATATGATCCAAAAGCTTCACATTGATATTTTCAGACTTTAAACAACATCCCAATAGCTACAGGCAACGGTAATGTCAGGAAAATATGTTTCATATTTCTCTTTGCCTTCCAGGGTTTTCTGGGTGTTTAAGGTTTTGTGTGCAAAAGGTACAAGGATATAACAGGCTTACATAGATTTGGTCGTTACCAAAACGCTTCTGCATCTCGTAGAGCAGGCTGCTGTCGGTCAGCTCGCTGAGGGACGCGAGGTCATCATTGGGAGCTGGAGGCATCAGCTTGACCTAAAGAAGGACAGTGAATTAAATCTGAACTCAGAGTGGTGTTTGGATATCCTCTGTTGTTGTCCATACACATTGCATAATTTCTACAAAACCCAAACTACGACAAGATTATTTTTGATACTTTACTTTTCAATGTTGAAATAGCAGGACTTCAAATGCAAAACTTTTAAGCATCCACATTTAGTTGATTGAGTGACCATTATTCAATGAGAAATGTGGGATTTAGATTTATAGACTAATCTTCCTTCAAAACACAAGAGGACTTGGTTGCACTGGATATATTTTAGGAATATTTTAGACTAAAGGGGAATGAATACATAAACACAGTTTTTATGTCACAATTATGCTCTACTTTAGTTTTTGTCTATCAGATCACAAGATCTGTTACTGAAGCCTAATAAATTATTAAATCATTGAAAAGATGCAAATCCTTAATTAAAAGAAAAACACACACCAAATTAAGTATATTACAGCTTCTTGAGTTTTAAAGATCAGTTTAACTCAAATGTAACCCTTTTGCTTTATCAGCCAAAGACACTCTGAGAAGGTTCATCCTTAAATGGGCTTTGAAGCAAAGTTACCTGCTCCAGTTTGCTTGGTCCAGAGCTAAAGGGACTATCTAGGCCATTATCCTGAGAGGGCTGTCGGCTTAGTGCTCCACCTGCCTCTCTGAACATGGCACACTTCTCCAGCAGACTGTCCCGCTTAGAGATTGAGAGACCAAGCGGATTCCTGATTAACAAAAGAGTAGGCATGGCGAATTAAACGACTATAATTTGGGG
This sequence comes from Gambusia affinis, assembly GCF_019740435.1. NCBI lineage: Eukaryota > Metazoa > Chordata > Actinopteri > Cyprinodontiformes > Poeciliidae > Gambusia > Gambusia affinis. The sequence goes on from NC_057878.1 coordinate 12,543,948, forward strand.
GAAAGGATACAAAATATTTGAGTTTAAAATGGATAAGTCATAATTTACAATGTATTGAATAAATGTGGGCATATAAAAGAGAAGACTCACAAAGTTTTGAGAGGAGTGTTGAAGTCATGAGAGCCTCCATCATAACGTTGGTCGGTTGAAAGTAGTGGAGCTCCAGGGTCCTTCAGTCTCTGCAACCAGCTCTCCTCTGCACTTAGCAGCATCTCTGCTATTGGTTCTGACACTGCAAGATCTAATGACAGAAAACCCAGAGGTTTGTTACTTCAAAAATCTGACATCACAAAAAATAAAAATAAAACTCTTCAAGTCAGTGCAGACAATTCTGAATACAAGAGAGCAGAATTAATCTATTTTATCTTTCTAATCCACTCAAATGTTTATTTCTGTAGTAAAAACAAAAGATAAAAAGTAAGGAGAATCTAGAAGTGTTGATATACAAGGATTTTGATGGCTTAAACAACACTGGCACTACTAAGTGTCATTATAACCCCTTTCTTAAAAATGTATTTGATGACATTGCCCTTATCCAGAATTCACATCTAACGGAGAATCAATCCACCGCTGTAGAGGATGAGAGCTTTAGGATCTCCCCATCTGTAATGAGGCCTAAGAGGGCCCAAGGGAAAGAGAATGGCTTTTGCCTTTTTATTCCAGTCTGACAGACAGCACCCTCGACACCCGTCTCTTGCTATCCCGTTTTTTTCCTTATTTGGCTTCTACAGGAAAACCATGCAGCTTCCATGTTAAATGGTAGGGATTGTCTCAGCCTCTTGGGGTTTGTCTCACATGTTTTCTGTGTCTACATGCAAATGTGGGGTATTGATTAAGACCAGAATGAGTCACAGGCCTTGTTAAACCCAGAGAGTAAATGGTGAGCAGCAGCACAGAGGCATTATCCTACAAAAAAGGGGAGGAAGAAAACTCTAAGCCCCAGTCTATGACACATTTTTTCTGTGTGTTTGTTTATACAGTGCCATCCAAAAGCATCCATACGACTAGAAAATTTTGCAATTTTGTGAAGTTATAGTCATAGACTTCAGGAAGATTTTAAGGGATGTACCAATTAAATTGTTCATAACTGTAAAGTGAAAGGAAATTTGTGCATTGTATTGTGAACCATACTTTTTTTTATAGTACAATAAAATAAAATATACATCTATTTCTTTACACTGTGTACTACTTTGTGTTAGTCTGTCAAGCAGAAATCCAATAAAATACATTGAGTATTACATTCCCTTCTTTTGCCGTCTTTTAATTTCTGTTGTATTTTGGTATTTAAGGCATACCATCTGGAGGTGGTGGCTGCCTACATGCGTCAGGCCAGCTTCACTCTACGACTAGGATGTCTCAAGATGGTTTCCTGAAAGCATGCTAGACTTCATTAAATCAAGATTGCATCTGTCAACAAAGTAAATAGGCCACATTAATGAAATAAAATTGTTAATATATGTTAACATATAAATTTCCCTACTGAAGTCAATGAATTCATAAAATATCAACTGAATCTTAATCTCTTGCTCCATTTATGGCAACTAGAAACTGAAGTGTCATGACCAATGACCTTTAAAGATCATGTCTCCATGACTCAATCACTTTGCATCATTAAACATACAAAGTGTCATGCCGTGCCCAACTAAATATGCCACCCATCTCTTGCAGTCTATGGCCATCTCCTGCCTTCACTACTGGACTAACTGGTCTCCCAGTCTGTGTTGTGAATCTTCACCAGATGGTCCAAACCGCAGAGGCGAGTTTGGTTTTCAATCAGCCTAAAAGTGAACATGTTACTTCTCTGTTTGCTGAGCACCACTAGCTACCCTTAACCTGCCACATCAAATTCAGGACACTGATGTCTACAAAGTTCTTGAAGGAAAAGGCTACAATCTATTTGAATGCTCTCACAAAGACTTATGTCACTTATTGGTCACTATTATCATCAAAGCATTGTTGGCTAGCAGTGCCTACAACTGCACTCATAACAATTGAGACTTTTTATGTGTCACTCCATCATAGTAGAATGACTCACCGAGGGATACCAAAACACAAATTGAAGGAAACTTTTTCCTTCAATTTGTAGGAAGGTAGAATTTTTTTTCTACCTTCAAAAAATTCTTACAGACTGGTAGAAAACAGACTTTTAAATGTGTGAAGTTCAATTTGTTTTTCCTATCTAAATTTCCATTATAGGACAGGGTTTTAACAATAGTATGCTGATGTACTAGGATTGCAAACTGTGTGACAGATTATATCAACATTAACAAGAAGGGCATATAAGGAGCAGAGGAAATGGTTATTTCTTAATCTGTGTTCCTCCCCTCCTTTACAGCCCAACTACCAATCTTAAACTGCACTGAAGCGATCTACAGCTGGCAGTCATCATCTTGCAGGTGAAAACAAAGTGATTGAAATAACCATTAGCTAATAACCATTACCATTACTTAAACCAGAGCAGTATGTCTTTGTCAGTACTAAAACATTTGTTAAAACAACAATAATGTGAATTTTTAAATATTAGCACCAAATTGAACACAGAACGTTGTTTTGGCCTGTACATGGTATTTTGTTTTGCCCTTGGCTATAAGCTTTACATTAACTTTTCCGTGAGGAGTGTAAGTCTCCCTCAGCCATTAACTCTCATAAATAGGGAAGTAAGACCTTTTAGAAGACATCCATAATTGTACATCAAAAGTAGGCATAATCTTCTGATGGTAGCTGGTTCAGCTTGTAACTTATTATTTATTCATGTATTTCCTAAAGACTGGCGGCTACCAGTCAAAACAGGAACAGATGTCCACCACAGAAGTCTAAGAACTCACATTTAGTGGCCTAGTTATTATTTCCCTTTCTACTGGTTAGTACAAAACAGGTAAAAGGAAAAATAATGTTTAAGAATTCACAAATTGTTGTTTTGATGTTCCTGTAAAGTAATTTGTAACACCCCTTTATTACTTGTGCTTTCACCCAAAGGCAGTCAGCACACATCTATATTTATGTCTGTAATAAAATTATTTTCTTTCCTTTTTTTTGCTTTATTACCTCCCACTTGATTGAACATGTTGCCCCTTCAGCTGCAGTGGTTTTTATGTTTGTGATCAAATGCTCATTAGTGTGAATGTGTTCAGTAAATATTTTACCAGAAGGCTTGTCCTGGTTGCAGTTGAGCAAAGTTGGATTTGCACCATGCCTTAGGAGCTTGCTAACGATGCTCGTCTGGAAAACAGAGAGGAAAAACAGATCTCCATTTCTCCAAACTCCAAGGAAAACTCAGGAGCAGAACAAATACATATGAATGGATGGTTGGGTGGATGGAAATGTAAAATCTCTCTATTTTCTGCAATACTGTTTGGACTGAGTTGTGATACCTCTACTTTAAAAATCCGTAACACAGATAATCAGCCCAGCCTTTTTGGCGGCATCATATCTATCAAACCTTGATATAAAATCCACAACAGTAAAGAATCTAAACATGTAAATAAATACAGGACATCCAATGGTGATGCAGATGGCACAATGTCAGCTTTATGAGTTACAGCAAATTTCCCCTACAAGAAATTGTCACATTTGTTTAATTGTGATTCAAGTACATGTTTAAATTAAATAACGTATAGACTCATAAACTCCTCCAAACTGCAGCTCCTCCCACTTACAAGTCACTTCATGGAAAGCTGATATTGTGGGGTCCAAAGGGCAGAAATGAAAACGCTCAACCTTCACCTGAGCAATGATGTGTCTAAGATGTATAGAGACTTTCCCCAGAGACCATGGATCGCCAATATAAAGTATTTGCACATCATAACAAGAATATCAGTCAAATATTGAAGCAGAAATTGTAATGTCTACCTGAACGGAGCCTGAACTGAAGGTTTCTTCAAATGAAATTCTGGTATAAGCATTAATTCCTGTGATGAATAACAAGCAGACTGGTTTCACCAAATATCACTTTTAAATCCCTGGTTATTCTAAACTGTGTTAGATTGTTAGATCTCTAAGTTACTCTCAGGTAAACTCCTTCCTCCTAACCCAAAAAACGGCTTTGAAATCGTTGCCTTATTATTCCAAGTTGAAGTCTGTGCCATTACTACTTGTGTAGCTAAGCACAGAGTACACAACGCTAACATATTTGCTGTTCCAGATGCAATGTCATTACTCTTTACCCGCTTTTAACTGGATTCTTCACTGCCTTTACTCGTTTCTTTAACATGTTTAACATATTCTCAATCTTTGATATAATATAACTAAGCCTAAAATAGACAAGCTTAAACGATGATGAATAATGGAGGATAAAAGCCAGTTTAATGATGCCAAATCAATAAAAAAGACATTTCCACCCCCATATGGAAAGGTGACGTCATTATTTGTATTGCAGCACCACAGGAATAAGACATACGAGAAGAGCAGAGGACAGTGAGTCAGCATTTTCTCAAGACTAACTGTGACCTATGCCGACAGTTGTAAAGTTATGAGGCTAAAAGCACAGCCTCTGCCCGTGAAGCTTATCAGCAAGGCTCAGACTCTATAAATAATGGCCACACGTCAGTAGCACTAAAAGATGTGAATGCTTCAGCAATTCAGGTTTCAAAGAGGAACAGGAAAAGATTACAAGTGCATTGGCTAATCTTTAAGGCAGATCCAGAGAGATAGCAGTTTTAGTAATACCCATGAAATCTTCTGATGTTATGTTTTTATGTTTAATTTCAAAAGTTGAAGTTAAAGTTAAAGAGTGAAAACTATTCAAGACCCACTTTTACTTAATTTTGAATGCTTCAATTATAAAACTGAAGAAACTAATCCAATCCAACCAGGTTGGTAATTTAATTCCCTTTTACTTTTGACTGAAAATCCAACATAATAGGAACGATTTGTCCCTCTGAAGACCAGAACTTTAAAATCCTTGATTCAAACTATGGGAGCTGGGAGGCAGGATCTTACTTATCACAAATCCAAAGGAGGAAAGCTTAATTAGCTGGATAATAGGGTCATACGTCTTCTTAAAGGTTCATTCTACTGCACAGGGCACTCTGCAGAAGAGGTCTCAGAGTTTAATGTACCAGGTGGTGTATAGTTGTGTTATGTGCCACTGAAGGACTTGCTATAAGCAGAAGGTGACAAAAGGCAAATGTTAAGAAGGGCCAGAGAGTACTTTGCATGCAGGAGGGAGTGCACTGTTACCAGTAAAGAGCAGAGAACTGAGGTGATTTAGCACTGCAAGAAAAACCCAATCAATTCTACAATCCTCCACTCTGCCTCTGGTAAGTCTGAAACACTTACACATTTCAGTCCCACAAACACAAACTCGCATGCATTGTAATTCTGCATCCAGGAAGCACAAGAACAAAGAAAAACATAATGGCTAAACTCAAGTTTCTTTAACGTGACTGTAGAGTGGATTATTGCATGCAGATCTACTGAATTATTATCATCTAGGAATTTAAAAATAAGAGAAACTAATGGTGTAAATTCAGAATAAAACATAAGAAATAGAAAAGAAGGCCCGGATATGCATATGAATGAAACAGAGAAAGGCTGTATGCAAAGTCAGAGGATAAAACTGAAACACACAACAGTAAGAAAAAAATAGTGGTGTCTGGACTAACAAACCAAATATCTGGAGAACAATTCCAAACACCAGAATAATAAATTATTCTTGTCAGTGACCAAGCACATAACCCAAAGGGTAATTAGTCACATCAGAAAGATCCAAAGATCGCTTCCCTCTCTTCATAACTGGAACCCTTCCAAACCAAATCTTTATCCCATTCTGTTCCAAATGTTTTTCTAAGAAACTTTTTTCCTTCGTTTGTAAATCTGATCATTTCAAACATTGTAATCAGTTAATACATTCTCGGTTTTAGGCCTGGGCTACTAAACCAAGGTTTTGAAACTTTTTCTATCAAAGCCACTCTTCTGTCTGTTCAGTCTATTCCTGTAGGTTTTTTATTTTTTTATTTTTTTTATAAAATTCAGTCATGGAAGGTTTCTCTGGAGACCAGAACAATCCACTTTTTTTTTAGCTGTGTATCATGTTATAACGTTATTTGCTCATAAACACAGACCTGGAGCTTTGCTTTGACTTTTTCATGCATGTTGAGGAATCCTTGAGTCTCCCATGGCAACCACTGGGAAGTGCTTAAACACTGCTTATTTACCCAAAGCTCCTTGCCTGAGCAGCAGTATCAAGCCAAATTTGCACCTCACAGAGCACCTCTCACCCACGTCTTCTCCACTCAGCTCCACCAGACTAGTGGCAGCAGCAATTAGCAACACACCTGGTGGAACTGCAAGTCTACTGAGCTAATGAGGAGTTTGTGGAAAAGACAGTCCTCGGTGAGACCACAGAATAGTTGCGATGGGAGATTCAAGGATTCCTCAAACATGCAAGAAAAAAATCAAAGCAACACTGCAGATATGATTTTGATGGGGGAACATTATTATAACATGATGCAAATCTCAAAAAAGTTGTTTTTACATTATCCTTCTAACTTAAACAAGATCATGAAACCATGGTTTTGCTAATTTCTTCTCATTTTCCTATGAGAATCGTGTTCTTGTCAATTCTTACTCTCAGAGGCAAGTTCAGTGAAGGAAGAGTCCATCAATAAGTTTCTCATTTTTACTTTACTTTTTAATTAAGTAAAGTGATCTTAATGGACCAATGGAGCCAGTTCAGTTTAAATTAGGTTCCCAGTTGATTAATGTCAAAACATTGAACAGCAAGTTACCTGCCCATATTTTGCGGCCAAATGGAGTGGGGTCCAAAAGTTGTTGTCAGCTGGATGGGGGTCTGCTCCGCTCTCCAATAACACTGACACCACCTCTCTGTAGCCACTGGCAGATGCAATGTGGAGCTTTAGAAAAAGGAGATGTAAACAGATGTAATTAGAATAAAAAAAACCCAAACACAACACGTTGATAAAAAGAGAGTTGAAGAAATCAAATGGGAACAGAAACTAAAAAAAAGGTCACTACTAAAAATCCTTAGGTATTATTAAATTACCAAAGTAACTCCTTCATCATTAGGCAGGTTAAGGGTTCCCCCGGTGGTTACAAGATGTTTAACATCAGACAGCATGGTGGTTGGTCTCTGTGTCTTCATGGTGTGCATGGAGGCCACGTTTACACCTACAGCAATAATAACATTACATAACTGATTGTATGACTTGTTAGTTTGCATATTAAATCAAAAATAAAATTGGAGCATAGATATAGAGAGCATTTGTATTGAGACACTGAAAGCACACAGCTACAGTGTTGTATAAAACATTAGTAATCCCTTGAAATTTTTCACATTTAATCATGTTTCAATCATAAACATCAATGAATTTTGGTAGAATTAATTAATCAATGTCTAAAACTGTAATCTTTACCTGGAAGACATGAAGAAATAATTCAGAGTGTGAAAGCATTATATTCACCAAAAAACATTTTATGATTGTTTAAAATAATAAACTTCAGCAGGTGTCAGATTTAACTTATCTTAGAAAGGTTTAATGACAGTCCTGGCTTAGCCATGGTGCTTCTTAGAAAAGAAACCGAGTAAGAAACTGCAGAATGAAATTATTAATCTACATTAAAATGTAGATTGCCAAAAAGTCATCTGAGTTTCCTTCTTCCTGAAACATTTTAGGGAGATTACACTTTCTGTAAATCAAGGCAGGAATGTCATGAAATACTGCTCCAGGATGTGCTAACTAATAGCTAGGAATGTGTAGGCTTGTATTTAATAAATAAAATATCAACAGTGATAACATTGCATGGCTAATTGAAAAGGCTGACTCCCACGCAATCTGCAAGGACAAATTGTGCCTTTTGGACAAATTTTAATGAAGAGCCCTCGTCTGAACGATCATAATACCTACAATTCTAGTCAGAAGTTTAAATAAAATCATCCCTGGCAAGAATTTTATATTAATCCAGGCATGTTAATAATTCATCTGAATCGCTTTTACAGAGAGGAATGATTATGCACCATTACACAAAAGTTGATTTTTTTAAAGCAAAAATTGGTAGCAAAAATTAGAATCTAATTTTTTCAAATTGTGTAACTTTGAGATACTGTGGATAAACATGGAAATTTTCTAACCAACAGCTTTCTAAAACTGAACAATACACTTAATTGCCAAGTCTTTGTGAAAAAAACACTAGAAAAAAGGTCAGCACAGAGATGACGAAATATTCTAACACTGGATCTTACGGAGTTAAAGCTGCTTTGATGTTTTTGGGGTCATTATCTTGGCTGAACACCTAATTGTGTCCCACTTTCAACTTTAAACCCCCTGGCTGCGGATTTCAGGTTAGGTAGAATTCAAAGATAATTCTCTTTCTTTATCATTCCATTAACTTTGTGCAACAATGCTACCAATGCTACCTAACCACCGTCACATTATTTTTCAAATCTTACAGGCATAATGGCCAAACAGCAAAGTCTTTTGCTCATCTGTTCATAATGTCTTATTTTTAAGTTTGTCAATAAGGTATCTGGCTTGTCTGTCTGAGCAGCTGTGAATTCTAAGTTTCAAGGTGTTGATTTTGAACCTGGCGCTTAGATCTTGGTCTTTATCTGTCAGTTTTAATCAGAGGGTTCCAATCTAATCATAACTGGGTGTTTGGACATGACAATGACCTCAAACCCATCCACTTATGTATTGTCTCTCCCTGTTTATTTATTATCCAGTGGACATTGAGAAAGAGCCAGAGTCTGTTTGTACATTCATGCCACCACAGAAAAACAACGGTTCAACAGCCACATCAAAAGTTCTCGATAAATCTGACATCTATGCTACTGAAAAGTCTACGCAAACTTCTGAGCAGAGCTGCATACTTTACAGTTTTCATATGAAGTTCCTTCAAGCAACGTCTTGATTAAACTCGACTAATGCGCCATGAAAGGTAGTGACTCATTAAGGAGAATGAGAGGACATTTACCCTCAGCACCCACCTCCTGGCACCGTCAAACGTGGACAATCTGTCTTTTCTGTAACTGCACAAACTTGATAAGGACAGAGAGCATACAACCCTGTTGCTATAGCAACACAGGCTGATGAAACCCTTGTGAGTGAGAGTATGCTTCATGGAGGCAAATCCCAGTGGGAAGGAGGTGGGTTTGGAAGATCACAACATGGGGGTGACAGAAGGAAGAAAACTGAAATGAACATTGCGGTGTGTGTTTGTGTGTCTGTGGTGGGTGGTCTTGATAAATCCACGATCCTATGAAAGAACTGTGCCATTTGTCATGTGATTTGTTGCAGGCTCATGCAGGCTGATGGCACATTCAAACGGGGGAAAGAATATTTATTTCTATAGATGTTTATGGACATTGTGCATATTTTATTTAAAAACTTTTTTTTTTTACTGCTTCTCATTCAGTTCTTAATCAATTTCCTCTTCCTGCTCGTTTATCTCTTCCATTTCAGCTGAACTATTGACCTTGTCCTTTTTTCTATAATAGACAACGGTCCAAATCAAATTTTGCTATCAGTGGGCCTGTGGCTGCATTTCACCTTCAAACAGGGTGACGTTCACGCAGAGAGCAGCTCATTTAACCATTTAGCACAGTTCCAGCATGGATGTAAATTAAACATTAAACTAAGCATTTATCTTACTGATGGTTTGTGAATAGCAGGACATATGGAATATGACAAAAAATGTTTCACCGTAATCAAAGGGGGGAAAACAGATCACAAAAAAGAACATAAAAGATTCAAAGAAAGGTTCACCATTTTCTTCCAGATATTTTTGGAGAATATAGCTGGTCTCTGTCCCCTCAAAAGTGTAGTCCAGAGGAATGTTTCCGTTGATGTCCTGCAGCAAAATGTTAACCCCGGCCTGTAAAAAAAAAAGAAAAGAAAAAAAGACAAACATTTGTCAGACCTGAATCTGAGATAAACTGGAACTAATTATCAAGGCATTCCAGGTGCAGATCTGACTGGCACTGAAGATATTTTGAAGAAATACAGGGAATTAAATAAATTATTAGATAATCACCTGAGAGTTAGGGGTGAGGGAATCAGTAGCCTGCATTTATCCATGTATGTCAAGAGATTAATGTGTGCTTACTCAACAAGAGTGCATCTACTACAGTTCACCATCTCAGCAAGAGATGAGACAAAAGGCTTTAAGTGATTTCAGAACCTAATCAATGTTTTCTAATTACATGTCTGAGACAGAGGGGGGGTTATAAAAGGTGTTTTCCTCTAGAGAATGAAAGTGGTGCTTCCTCTGCTCTGCCATGTCAGTACATTGAGTAAAATGGCCTTAGAAAAATTAAAGATGGCTACAGATCCACGCCATTGCATCATGAGAACCAGTTCCACCCATCAGTCCTCCTCTGCTTTAGAAAAAAGGTTACACCATAGTATTAAAGAAGACCATAAAATTCAAAGAAAATGTGAGTAGTGAATGTAAGAAGTCAAAATGCTGAAAGGTTGTGTTGCATATGACCATTTAGTGACAAATCAATGATCCATTTGCTGTTCTACACCTGTGTGTTTTTGCAGCATCATGGGCTGCAGCCAAATAACTAATAATAATATAATATAATAATATAAGTGTAGTAGCAAATGAAGCAGTATTTTTGTTTGTGAATATCTGATCTTAAATGAAATGATAGCATGTGATTTTTGTTTTTAGTGATACCGTGAAATCTGCATAATTTTGTGTAGTGTAACTCACCCCCAAATCTACCTTTTTTTTTCTTTTTTGCTGAAGTAAATAGGTTATCTAAAGCTATATCTTTATGTTTCTGTGAAAATGTTGACATTTCCATGTAAATTTCTTTAGTTCCACATTATTTTGCCCAAGACTTCTAAAAGGTTCTATGGCATGACTGGAAAACGTGAAAGTAAAACTAATTTCTATTTTCTAGGTGAAGTGTCCTTTAAATCTCAACTAAAAGCCCATTTGTTTAGAGTTGTATTTGAAACATAATCAATTGCAAATTTATTGACAGAATCTGACTTGATGTTGTGTTTTTATTGTTGATTTTATGTTGCATTGTGTTTTTGTGTTTGATTTGATGTAAAGCACTTTGAAATGCCTTGCTGCTGAAATGTGCTATACAAATAAAATTTGATTGATTGATTGATTATACATAAAGCATATATAAAATGGGAACAGCAGGTAGAACACTACAAAATGTATTCTTTGAAATCAAGTTTATAGAGAAATTAATCTGAAACTCTCAACCTGGAGCAGATCATGTAAAAAGTTACTTCAACAAAGTTTTAAAACATTATTTATTATTTATAAAGCATTCATTTCAACTACACAAAAAATGTCAAAGAATTGGCTCCTTAGGACACACAAGATTTTCAATTACAGTTTCTGAATCTGTTTTTTTTTTCTTTTTTTTTTTTCTGTGAGCCTATTGTGTGTCAGCCTTTATTTAGTGAAAGTTGTATTTTTTCTTGCCAATGAAAGTTAGCTGCAGGAATATACAAGACAATGTGCAGGTAATAAGACTGGAAACAGCCAGCAGCTACTTAATCATTATGTATAAAAGACAGGAAATATCAAAGTTTGAAGCACCTTTTGAGAAACAAAGAACTTGATTGGAGGGGAGGTGGAGAACAGTGCAGCACAAAAACAACATTACATAATATTCTGTACATGTCACACAAGCACATAGTCCACTTTCTAACCTCATCTATCTGATTTTATATTTTCAACTCTAAGTTTAATACCCTGAGCATTTGTGGCTGTTTGGACTCAAATTAGGGAGTTGTCGTATGTTTCATGCAGTCCTTACAGTTGGTACAGCTGTGCACTGCATTACTGATAATGAAGAAGTCGGCTTGAATGCATAATTAACTTCAAGGTCCAGAAACAGCCAATACCACTCTGTCAGGAAGGTTAACAGATCTTGTCTTGCTCAGTCACAGAGGACCAGGTTTGAAAATTAGCTGGACAACAACCAGCAAAGACCAGAGACAAGATTAAAATTTATATTAAAACATGGCATGCAATAAAATACATAGGCTTGTAGCAAAAAAAATGTGACCCATCGCAACTAGTTTATACCAAAAATGTGTCGATACACTTCTATTTCAACAGTTGTGTTTTGACAGACCAACTCCAACAGAGAAAAGCTTACAACTTGACAGTAAATAGGGATGAACAATACAATTCAATTTAATTTAGCAAAGAAATATATTGTGAGAAGAATAATCGTGTGGTAACAGTTACATGCTGTATTTACCTTTGAAAATATTATTTACACAGAAAATAAGCATTACTTACCAGTACAGTTATACAGCGTAATATGATAAAAGTAGCAAAGCAACATTTTTGATAGTGGATTATTTTTTTTTTTTTTGTTTGTAGAACAATAGTTACAATGGTAGGGCAATGTTGTTGCATCTGGTGATGAATCTAGAAGCAAAATGATCAAAGATGCACAAAGAAATTGACTCCTAATAAGGATTTTATGTAAAAGATGTTTTCAGTCGCTAAATGCATCACCCTGTCTCCCTGAGAAACCAAGAACCAGAAATATTTTTCTTACATTAAGTAGATGAAAAAGCCAGAGGCTTTCAGTAGAGAATGTCTTTTCAAAAGTCTCAGAGTTCTGCAGATATAAATTCATAATTTTCTAGCAAAGAAAGCGACAGCTGTGCTAGTGGTTTCAGGCAAAAAAATATATGGATATTTTTTTTTCCCAAAGTCTCCTTTAGTCAGACTGTTCTGATTAAACTCAAAAATAAATTTCAGCTACCGGTAGCTTAGGAAATTTCAACGTAAAATAAAATGAAAAGAAAATAAATTAAATTGAAGTTTCTGAATAACAAATATGTTAAAAAATAATTTGTACACCTGTACTCTTACAGGAAGGTTAAATGCAGGTTAAGATAATCAAAAATCTGAACAATGTGCATTAATTAAGCATAGCAAAGTCTTAGCTGTTTCAATACAACATCACAAGCTAGAGAAAAGAGTCTTTTATATTTTAGAACGTTATATTTATTCTTAGTGTTTTGGCATTTACAAATATCATGCCTGCATTCAAGTTTTTATTTGCTAAATACCAATCTCACCAAATCCCACCAGCGTTTTTAAACAGTCAATGTCCAAAACTGGAGCATTTGGCAAAATACTGGAAACAACACAGTTTATTAATGGCTTGCTTCCCTGCTGTTTGGAAGCAGAAGATAAGGGAATTAATATTATTGGCTGCTAAGTACTCCATCTTCTCATCAACCCCCACCCCTTGCTGTGCCCATGAGAGACTACTGGCAAACCTCTCCGTCAGCAGAAAAAAAAAAGAATAAATCATTCAGTCTCCCTGCATGAAGATTGGAAACAGGAAATCACGGAGAGACGTACAGAGCAATAGAAGAGAAATGAGGAAAGAGATGGCAGAGTTGGACAGAACAGATTAGAACATATTAGCTGGTGTGTTCCTTCCTGTGCCAGTCAAAGATAAGGATGGCTCAATCAGGCTCCTTTCGGTAAGATCACTCTTCAATTTCCGGTTAGAATGTAAACCTTTTAGATTAAGGACCTAAAGAAGATCACTTACAGCCACTCAGACAGAGAAGCATCCCGTAATTATTTAGAAACAGAAAGTCTGAATTCACTAAGCAGCAGGTAGAAGTATTGGCAAAACCAAGGAAAACAAATCAACCTGTCATTACCATGTCACTTCGGCTGCTAGATGTCTTGGGTCTGTACTGACTCTGAGTCTAGTACGTCATGCAATAGTCTGTCTAAACTGAAGGTCATCAAAAGATTTGAATATTTGTAGGCAATAGATGAACTTGATCTTGGTTTTTCTTTCTTCTTCAATTTGTTGTCTTCACTTTTGGCCAATGTTTTTTCCATGGACTACGAGATAGGAGCTGGCACAAACACCAATGGTTTACTAGACCTTAGTTACTGTAAAATGTTTAGGAAATCACAGAAAAGATGCTGTAAAATGGTGCAAAATAAGTTGTAAAACAAAATTTTGACCATGAAAATCCTGGCAGCAAACAGCTAAATGGACAAGAGATGAGGACAAACAAGAAATAATTATCCACCACTAAGAGGAATGAACAGGTGATAGGATTGTAGTCAGAAAGGAAGAACATAAGTCTAAAACTAATAAAACTAAAATTAGGTCAAAATCAAAAATAGGTCTATGACATCTTGAATTGTCATTCAAAATGCCAAATGAATGAAGGGTTTGTGGAACCCTTCATTCATTTATAAGTATATCAAATCAAACAAGTTGTGCAAAATGTAACTCAAGATTTATCTCATACAGAAGAGGACTTTCCTCTAAAGTTGAAATCCCTTCCAATCAGCCACTACATAAAAAAAAATGAATGAATACAAAATGTTTTTAAATTAGTGGTAGGGAGACTGCTGCTACTGCTAAGCGCAGTTTGTTTAATGTTTATGCATTTGGCAGATGCTTTTATCCAAAATGACTTTCAAACCATAACAATACAGGTAACAGGAAAAGGTGCTTAGAAGGAACAAGGAACTGGAAATTAATACTAGCCTCCAGTCAAATTGGGTTTTTAAAATTTGCCACAACCTATTAATGATAAAGTTGTCATTCATATCCAAAAAAACAGTCTTAATCAGAAGCATCATTTTACAAAGTTTTAGACCTCTAAACACGCTGCACAGTCATAGTCTTGCTACCACGCATAAAGAAAGACATTTTCATCTATAAAACGACCTTTATTTTCTATTACCATATGTTCCTACAGAGTTTACTCCTGTTTGTATCGCTTGTTCACAGGAAAATAGCGTTCTCTGTTGTAACGGGTAAACATTTAGTCACAGTCTCCAGTGAAGCAGTAAATGAGTCTGCTTGGAAGGAAATTAAATGCATCTAAATACGCACAAGCATCCTCACATATATGAAGGCATAAACAGTAGCAGCTCACGTGTGAATTAACACCAATTTCCAGGGATTTCTCCAGATGTTTTTGTTCTTCCCAGAATCGTCTTATTCTGATCTAACAGAAGGTTAACAGCAATCACTCAGGAGCTAATCAGAGGAACCAGGCTGTACAAGATTCTGTAGAGCTCTTCATGCCAGTCAGTCCTCTGTGGGTCTAATCAGCACCAGCAGAGCCGTGCCAACCCACAGAGTGACTAGGCTGGATGTGCATGCCCTCCCCTGCAGCTGGCACATTTCTCGTTCTGGACCTAATCAGTGCAACCTTAGCTCTAGTCAAGACACTCTCCACATAATAAGCTTTCTCTTTGATATCATGGTAATGCAAATTTGGAAATATTCTGATTTTTGAAGATGTAAATGGGCTTTTAAAGGAATGGAAAGTCATCTTTGAGAACCTCTGGATTGAACAAGAGCTCATCAATGGAATATGCCAACAGTCCAAGGTAAATTATCAGATGAGCGATGCCAGTAGGCTGACAAGCTGCAAGCGACTTCAGCAAGAAATCTGAAGGTCAACCAAGTCCAAACCACTAACATAATTTGTGAGTAACAAACAGACATAGAAGAATCGGTGAAATCAATCTTACTACAACCATAAAGTGCTCTGCTGCATTTAATGTTAGTGGATTAATCCTCCCACTTAATTGCATGTCTGTGTTTGTGCATCGTGCTCACCAGAAGGAGCAGCAACACCATATCTGCGTGGTCGCACACACATGCTACATGCAGGGCTGTCCACAGGTCCTCGTCCTGCTGGTTGACATTTAGGCCTCGCTCGATCAGGAGCTCAGCTGCAAACACGTTATCATGGCGGGCACACTGCAGAAAAACCAGAGACCATGATTCTCATTAGTAGTTCAAATCCCATATTTGAGAAAAGCGTATATCCAGAGGCACAGGCAGCTACTGGCCTCGAAACAGAATCATTGTGTGTGATAATTAATACTTGTGAAAATCATATGGCATGGTAATTGATCTTTGTAAAAATCTATTGTGCAGAACAGTTGATAATTATAGTCTTCTGAGAAAAAAAATTATTAAGGCCCTGAGGAGATCATCAACAACAAACAAAAGACAAAACAAAGAAAAATAATATTCATAGATGGGCTGTTCCTTATTCGGTTATTAAAACAATCACCGTAATGGGAGTATCTTACCAGGTGCAGCAAAGATCCCCCTGAGGAAGTGGCAGTGTTGAGGTCTACTCCCTCCTTTAGAAGACGCAACACTGCAACAGAATTAACATCCAGCTGTTAACAGCTCCTATAGGAGCCTACAACAAACAGTCATTTCTATGATTACAATGAACGTATGTGCTTCCTCCTTCTGTTCATCAACTCTGACCAGCTGCATGTCCCTGCTGAAGGGAAGCATACCTATACTGTTACAAGAGAGGCTCAAAAGGTGAACCATGGTATTGGCAGGACACACACAGTGCTTCCTTGTTGTCTAAGTCCAATTTTGGCTTTGTCAGATTAGAGCATCTTTTTTCCAAAAGTTTGCTGTGCTCCTTTTTGAAATCTGCAAATGAGATTTTGTAAAGCACACTTTTAGCGATGGATTTCTTATTTTCAGTCTGATGTGTTCTTTTGTTTGTAATCTTCTCAAGCAAAAGGCCTTCACAAAACAGATCCCTCTGAAGGCCCTTGTGTTGGACAAGACATCATAGATATCAGAGTAAATGTAAACCGATGCAGCACTGTCCAGATTTTTTTTCTAATGTTTTGAAAACCATGAATTTTTTTTGCCCACTTCATTATTATTTTCTACTTGGTGTTGATGTATTGCATGAAATTCACTACGATACATTGACTTTTGCAGTTGTAGTGTGACAAAATGCGAAAAGTTTAAAGGGATAAGAATACTTTAAGTAGGCACTTTATACAGACAAGAAAACACATTGATCTCTGCTTCTCTGTGTCAAAATCAATAGGATTTAAGCATTATGTAATTGCCCTTGATGTGTCAGCGTGGAACAGTGTTCAAACAGTACATGCACATTAGACAGCTCCTTCCTCCTGCGGCAGGTCAAAAAGGCATTGGGTTACACATACTTGCATCACTTACTACAAGATCAAATTGGACGCCCACCCGACTAGCACACTGACATAAAACTGTAAAAAAAAAAGAAGACGACTTTTCCAGACAAGTTTGCTCATTCAAGCCTTAGGCAAATGAAGAGAGACTACAAGTTTAAATAAGGGCTCTGTGATTTTGCTACACAGCTGATAAATTTTTCATGGAACAAGTGAGAACAAAGCAAACAGTGAGCGAGCAAGAGAGAAGGTGTGCTGGAGTGTGTGACAAAAACAGGGAGTGATGGGTTTGTAAGAGAAGGTAGGAGAGGGGCATTTATGTGATTTTAGTGTTTTGGACAGAACAACATGGTTACTCACCGTCACCACTGTCAAAATATACAAACCAAAGTATATCAGCACAAATATAGTGGCCCCTTAAACAACAGAAGTTCAATATATTGAACCCTTATGATGACTCGCTTGAGGTTATTAAACTTGAACAGCCATGATTAAATAACCTCACTCCACCCACATATATAGACATAAAAGACACTCACAAACCCGGAGCATTTATTAATCCTGACCTTATCTAAACAAACAAACAAAAAAATCCAGACCAATAAAATATGCACCTAATGCGAAAAAAGATGACTGAATATACTTTAAAATGTTTATAAAGCATATAATGAACACTGCAGAAATGAACTCTGACTAATCTTGTACATGATAAAAACCACCCTTCTGTGACACACTCCCATCAACAAAAGATCAAGTGGTTCTCAATTTATGAGTCATTAACATTGAATGCCAAGCTACAGCTCTCTTCCCAGATACAGAGCGTAAAACTCTGCAACACACACCCAGTTTATCCATTGCTGCATTGGCTAACAGCCTGGAGGTGATAAAAGTCTGACCAAACCCAGCAAATATCCTGCAGCAATTCTTTAACATTAAATATGAATTTTCAAAAATATTCACTCTCAACATGCAACATAAAAATTATGAATAAATGTCTGTGATATACAAGCATACACTTCCATGCAATTTATGTTAGAAAAACACCATAACATACAGTATTTCTCTATCTTGCTGTTACATGCAGAACATACAGAACAATATTTTGAGTATTTTTATACCCTCCTCCTAAATGGTACTATCGACAGCAAGTTAATGTTGATCTCTGGTAACGTCTTTGCAAATGTGGGAAAAAAGTTTGAAAATGTCTCTGTCTCATTTTCTAAACCCCATAAAATCTGCAGTTTTTCTCAGGAGTGTGTACAGTTTCAACAACCTGTCTCAATCAGAAATGCCTTTAATGATTTGTTTCATTTTCACATTTTGCCTCTTCTGTGTAAGAGACTTATTTACAAGTTAGAATATATGCTCTCAGCTTCACAACATTCACACAGAGACATTTCTATAACATGAAATTCATAAGTTGATAAGTCTATGGTGAAGAGTGGGATATTATCTAGAGTCTGTGTGAACTGATAAAAAAGCCTGGTTTGGTTCTGTGGATTATTCTGGAGCTTCCAAAGCAGACTGTGCAAAGAAAGAAGAGTCATAAAATAAAAATAAAAAGGGAACAATGAGCATTTTCTTCACTAAGCAGTAATTCAACAACAGAGTGTCTGCAGTAGAGGTTTCTTTAGATCTGCTGCAGCAGAGATCACCACAAGAGAATAACCATCAACACCAACTTTTTGAAGACTTTACTATAGTAAACTTTTTATTCTAGAAATCTATATTATCTCCATATAGGTATTTAAATGTATTTTACACAAGCCGCTTGTTAACACAAAGATGCAAAATAGTTCCCACAAAAATTGTTCTGTTGCTGAAAGAATAAGATTTGGCACCAAGAAAGTTTTGAGTTTGAGTTATTTTAGATGACACTGTATTTGTTCCTGGAGGTTAGCATAATTCCTATTTAAGAAAAATTGTTCTTTATTTTCCAAAACTTGTATAGCACTGACTGCTTCCTACTGAAGGAAGATACTGATGACGCGTAACAATACTACACAACCCAGTTTTTCAATAAATCATTAACACACTTAATGGCAATACAATTTTAATAATTAGAGTTAAAATTAACAAAAGGTCTGGTTGTATTCCCAGCTACATATTCTGTCATTGCTTATGAGTACGCAGAATTTACTATGTTTAGTTTTATTTGTTAATTAACTTTGAACTGAATAAAATTAATTCCACAAACACATTACTATGCATAGATTACATATCGAGATTTTAATCATTTTTAAATCACTCAATGGTAAATAGTTTTTGAATACTTCATGAGAAACCAACCAATCACAGTCGACTAAATTATTTCTGTTTTTAGCTGAATTTAAAAACAGAAAAAGAGAGTCAAGAGTAAGTCAGCAATTAAATTAATCATCAGAAAATATAGAAAAGTTTCTTGGAAATAAATAAAACCCACAAAATATCAAAGTACATTGGGAAAAATAGAGCTGCATTCTTCTGGTATCTAGTGTACATGTTGCAGTTTGCAGAAACCGCGCTCTGTAAACTTCCTGAATCAGCATAAGTTGATTTTCGAACAGAAGTCTGTTGGCATTTGTCAGTGGATTTATACCCAGAGGCACTTCAGCACTGCCTCAATAGCAACTCAGTCGCTGTCTCTAGTATGTAAAATGTCTAACCTTTTAGAGTCAGAGTGGCATTTGAAAAAAATCTGCGAGACTTTTACAAAACACTATAGAACATGAGCAAAGAAAAATCAAGATCTGAGAGGTAAATACTGAACTTGATGTCCTTGAAAAGGAAGAGAAAAGGGAATGAATTTCAGAATATTTAAGTGCAAGTTACCTACCGTACAGTTATAAAGAGTCCCTGGATGGGATTTTAGGTTTCTAGAATGAGATGTTCATGTTTCTATTCCTTTATGAATATTTTACTTCAGTTCATTATGAAACACTTGTTTCAGTTGAGACTGAAAATCAACCACAAAACTCTGATATATCCATTTCTACAATAAACTTATGTGGTACAATGCTACTGCATTTAAGCATCACAATGTTACTTTGACAGCAAAAAGACAACGGCTTGACTCACTACATCAGTTCTGGGAACCAAAGAGGATCAGAGGGAAAAGGATTTAAGGCACAAAGACAAAAAAAGTCAACACCAAGCAAAGTTTTCTAATTTTGCTGCTGATAGCATCTGGATAATTTATTTGCTCAAGCTAAACATGTAGCTAATAATATTAAGCAAGCCGTATTTCTCAGCAACATTTATTGAAATTTAACCCTTTCATGTCAGGTGATTTTTGGCTTTACTCAAGACAAAAACCTTATTCAACAATTTAGTCTTGAGTAAGGGTTTTGTGTATGCGTAGACATGTCGCACATGTGAGCTTGCTGTTACACTGACGAAATCTGTTTGGAAACAGGAACGATGTTTCCATGGTAACCAACACGTCTAGTTATAAAGAGTGATTTCAGGGTCAAGTTCATAAAAATGTAATTTGGTCAGAAAAAAATGTGACTCTGAATTTGGGAGAAAAACTTGAGATTTGACTTGGAAAAAATTACTTCTCTGTTACTATATGAGTGAATGGGGCTATTGCAATGCAATAAAATATATCATGATGTTATACTGGCTCAGTTTTCCTGTAAACACAGACATCTTTAATCCCAGAATGATGGTGATCTGAGAATTAGCACTGTTTCCCAGGAGCCTGCACAGCCATTTATTTTTGCTTCCTCCTTCACCCCTTCTTTGAGTTTTTCCATGTGCAGAGATCAGACAAAGCTGAGAGACTAACTGATAAATAAAACACTGTTAAATATCTAGGGGTTCACACTTCAGTCCACAACATCACAGCTTTGCAGACTTCATTTCCTCGAAAACAGCACTGTATTGCACATTTGATACAATGGGAGCTGGAGTCCACAGAATATTTATTTTAAAATATACAAAATATTTCATGAGAGAAAAAAATAAAACTCTTCACATGGCAGTGCAATTTACTGTAACCTGCTAACTATTTTTGATCATTCCCGTCCTTAAATCCTGTTTGTTTTTACCTTTGACAAAATAACAGTAACCTATCACTGCAGATATGATTTGATGCACACTGTGCTTCTATTTTAGGCATAATATGTTACAATCTTATTAACTTTGTTCAATAGTCCTTTTAAAACCAGCATAATGAATTTATAAACAATTATCAAGAAAGCAATGAGGCTTTTTCATGCTATTGCAAAAAAAATGTGCCAAAACCAATACTATAAATACATATTTAGCTGCACTTAAATATATTGCTCATTGTAAAGGCAGACAGGGAAAGCATTGGGTTATTAATGCAGGGAGCTGGGCACAGTCCCACCAACAATACTCCATTTGCTTTGCTCTTCACAAGAGGATAGAAATGCTTATGGCTGAAAAGCAAAGGTGATATATCTTACCAGTGGGGAAATATCCGAGTATGAAGCTCAGACAAATGTCAAATGGAAAGATATTAAATTCCACTGTGTGAGCCTTATGAGCTTCTTTCTTTGTTGTTCCTTGATTTGCAAGCTGTTGTAACACTGTTTCCTATCGTTTTGAAAAAGTGTTTGCTACGTGGTGCATATTATGAACACTTCCTTATGAAGGTCTTTTCCTTTGCCGTTGAAACAGAGAGCAGAGAGATGAATATTCCAGGGAAGACTTGTTAAAAGTTATTTAACAAGTCTTAAACTGATTATTTTACATTTAAAAAATGATACATTTCTGACATTACAGGACAAAAACATGCAGAAACCATCACAGTCTGTTTGTTGAATAAGTTAACTTTTGAATTTAAATAGACTTTAGCTGCACTACATGGACAATAAGAAAACTTGTAAAAGTACTTTAACTGAGGCAATCCCAATTATAAGAGCTGATTAATTATTAACTCACAGAATAGCATTTATCTTAATTTTTCAGTTAAAGTCAGACTTAAACACTGAGTGCAAGTGCATACAAAATGCTTCACTCAGATTTCTGTGGGTATCTATCTGGCTTTGATGCAGCTAAAAGACTAATTTGGGAAAACCAATTTCACCAAATGTCAAAATTCAGCTGAGACAATACTTGTATGTGATAGATAGCAATGAAAGGAGATGAGGTTTGCAATGTTCCAATCCAGGCAAAAAGTGAGATATTATTTTTCACCCTAACGCTGTAATAATCTCCCTCAGCTGATGCCTCCTGGTCTTTAGGCTCTACTTTTTAGATTTGACTTTCCCCACTCCTCATTCCATTTTTTCACTTTTTTTTAATCTCAACTCTCCGTATCTTACATCCGGCACAACAAAAATGATTAGAGAAAAAAATTATGTGAATAACCCTGCTTGGTTGGGTAATGTTTTAAATTTTTCAACCAAGAAAATTATTCAGAGCCAACCCAAATATTTATGAAGGACTTACTGCACATTTGTATGATAATGAACAAGTTTTACTTTTGGGAATAAGCATGCTAATAAACACTTTCAAAAACTTAAGAAACAAACCAAAATATAATATGTTTGAGTATTATTCAAAATTCAGTAGATATCGAGGATATTTAGCAGATGAATTCATTTTCTGACATTTTGAAATTTCATTATTGGAGTTTATCATTTTTAACAGCAAAGGTTCATGTAAACAAACTGCCTGTGGTCTGCCTGAGTAGCATCATGCACTGGTACAGCATGATGCTAGACCTGGCCTGTATATCTACAAAACAAACATGAATGATGCTAATCATCATGTTTGAATGATTATCTGTCGTTGGCAATTATAATAACAAAAGCTGAAAGAATTGTAAGCAAATTTACAGGCAACAAAACCATCCACTGAGAGCACAGCCTCACTTTTTTTCTGCTAATGTGGCTCCATATCTCACTCACTCCTTTGTCCCCTCCTACTCAATGTTCGACAGCAGGGCGTTTATGTCTGCAAGTTTGCTGGCAGCATGTTTGTCAATGCAACATTGATTGATGTTGAATGAGGGGTGCTGCTTTAGCATTAAGGGATGTGTGAGATACTTATTGGTTTATGTATTTTTGACACTCTCCTTTAATGTTCCCTCAAAACTCAGCAGCATAACATTTTGGCATATTTTCAACAGAAAAAAAGGCAGACAAAAATCATGTTTTTTGGGGATGTTAATTTGAAAACAAAATTATAACTCCTCCAATTTTCTCACACTGCCAGCAACATGCTGTGTCCCTCTGAGAAGTCATTTTTGATAAGGATTCAAAACTCAATAAAATGATGTCCAAACTTGTACATCCTTTAAATTCATGTTAATTCTTTTGGTTCATCTGTTTATCTTAGTGTTGTGGTGAAATGGTTCACACTGAAATTATAACATGATGGACTAATAATGGATTATTACAGTAATATTTCAGTAAACATAACTAGAAAATCTTTAGAGGGGTATAAAGGAAAAAAAAACATAGATTTAATAAACAACATGACTATGGAACCACGCTTTAATTTATCCTCTTTAGCTATACATTGAGTTACCCACCAACTCACTTCTTTTTTGTTTTGATAACTCTGGTCCTAAATGGAGAAACACACTTTTCCAAGATTCTGTCCCTAATGTTTCTACTCCAAGTCCACTGTTCACCTTGAACGCAAAGAAAAGTTCAGATAACAATCACATTGAATGGCAAATGGTACTAGACCAGTACCAACATGACGCCTAGGCAACCAGGCAGAGGGTTAGCCGATTTATGTTGAGCCAAGAAACCTGTTACCAGTCTGGTCAATGCTACAGCACACCAGCTGCTCACAGAGAGCCCAGCTGAAGCCCATAGACAGGCAGCCAGGGTGAAGAGATTAACACACTGACCTGCAAAGAGTCCTGGTGAGACACAGATATGTCTCGACAGCTGGGTAAATGACTGGCAACCAGCGTCATAAACAAAAGAAAGGCAGTGAACTTGGACAGAAATCAATGCCTCACAGAGTGGAGCGTGAAGTCCCTTTGAATTTCACAAGTTATTGACAAAATAATCTCATAAAAACAGTGTTGAGAGTGTTTTTAACAGCAAGCTGCATTGTAGCAAGCATGAGATGGAGGAAGAATTAATAGCTTGTCAGAGAAAAACTTGTGAAGTCTTGTTACCGTAGCAATAGATAAATGAACAAATGAGCTCTCCCCACCAGAGTAGGGGCACCTCGCTCTGCTCTTTTCTTCTGCCGTAAACGACTCAGAGTAAAAGCTGTTGCACAAAGTGGAGATGCAGCAACTGAGACTTTTAGTTTTTGTTGAGCTCTGACCTGTTCATTCAGATTCAGGCTGACACACATATAAACTCATTAGTGTAACTTTAGCTTTAACTCCACAATTAAATGTGACAAACACTGACTATAAAATACCAAAAAAAAGATAAAAATAACTACAGATTTCTTGATAAAATTATTAGATTTTAATCCAACAGAAAATGAGTTGATTTCAAGATTATTCCCATTTATAAATCAAAGCACATCTTTGTAACCTTATTTGTTTCTTACTAAACTGATAACAAAATTTCACCAAGACACACTGAATTAATGCATTTACAGATGAAAAAAATGAGAGTAGGTTCCATTTCCCTGGCTTCCTGATAAAATCTTGGAATAAGAATTTAACTGGAAAAACTGGAAAAAATGCTAAATTAACTGTACAAATTACAGCTGCTTGATTTATGTTCATGCCAACCAGATTAAAGTAACAGAAGGACTGTTACATATTATCTTGATAACTTTACTTTTATGTCTAAAGACTGCATGATTTGCAGAACAGATTAGTATTGCAGAAATACGGAAAATGAGATTATTTTATCTGCAAAGCCGTTCCCCAAAATCACCTTCTCCTATCAACATCAGAAATCCTCCCTGCTCAGGTACTTTTGTCCTTGAGGACAGTTTGAACAAGGATAAAAGTTTCTTTCTGCTTTCCTCAGTTGAGTGGGCAGCTTCCAGCTGAACAAATTGGCTGAGCTGTAGTGAGCAGCTCTGTTTTGGCTCACAACTCCTGCATTAGTGTTGCCCGAGTCAGATGTAGTTTGTCACTCATTTGTCAACATGTGCACTCCTGCTTTCTAAATACTAAATACTTTTCTAAATACTGAATATACAGTACCTTGCAACAGTTTTAAAGTCTTTTGGGCCTCTTCTCATTTTGGTACAGTAATTATAATTTATTGGCACTTTTAATGTTACACCAGCAAAACATAGGGCTAAATAGAAAAATTAAAGGTAAAGGAAACATGACTGTTTAAATTTTTCTAGTAGAAACTTTAAAAGTGTTGGATGGATTTGTCTTAATCCCCCTGAATCACAATTCAGCAGCAAGTCTTTAAGAGTATATCGCAAAATAGAGGTATTAAATAGGTTGTTGTCTGGCTGGGAGGTGAACCCCAGTTTCACTCTAAAGCACTTTAGCTATATTAGTCCATCAACTCTGAACATCCATCCTTTCCATGCATAATAGAGGCCCCACACTATTTTTGTGTCAATGTCATGTTTTGCAATCGGGATGTCATGTTCAGGGTAATCTGAAATTTAACCCAAAATGTTGAATTTTGGGTTAATCAAAGCAAATTCTTTGACATATTGCTACGTCCCATTCATCGCTTGAAGTAAACTACAAAACAATACTTATAGTGCTTTGTTCAATAATAACTTTTGTCTTGCACTTCTTCATAAAAGACCAGATTCTCTTCTTGCCAGGCCTATTATTTTAGGCAGTAGGCCATGCATATCATTTCCATTTTTGGATAATAATTTGAAAATTAATCTGTGAAATATTCAAGGCTTAATATTTTATAACATAACACCAATTTAAACTTTTTTTTTTCGTTACTGGTCTCTTGTGGTCTTCTTGAAGCTATTTGATCGCTATTGCTCTTTATGTAGGTCTATCACATAATTCTAACAAAATACATATCAGTCTGCAGATGTAATGTGACAAAATGTGGAAATGTTGTACTTGTATAGAGCTTTATCCTCTTCAGAGGACTCTAGACTTCTTTATGTTACATTCAGTCGTTCAGAAACTGATGGTGGTGAGCTATGTCTGACAGAAACAAGGCTGGAATGCACCGGCACCACCAGGCCCTCCAACCACCACCAGAAGTCAAGGTAGATGAAGTGTCTTGTCCAAGAACACAACTGAGACAAACAGTGCTAGGTTTCGAATCTGCAATCCACCAGTTACAAAACAAACTCTCCACTGTATTCAAGAGGTATCAATACTGAGGCACTGTACCACTCGGACACACACACCTTCTTTGTCATCATGGCGGATGATGGCATCTTGAATGACATCAGACTGCCTGAAGCGGATGCGGTACTTCCTGGATGGGGCTCGAACTTTGACTCCACCTTGCTGCCGCTGTAGGTTCTTTTCCCTCTCGTGATATGCCCTTATTTGGTCACAGCGCATTCTTCTGACCAGCCGCTGACGCTGGCCAATCGGGAGAGACTCCAGCAGACACTGGTCTATCTCCATGTTCTGACGGAAAACGTTACATAGCTGGAAACAACCTAATGAGAAAAGAGAGAAAGTAAGGGTGTTGTTTAGGCATTGAACATGATAGACGTTGATGAAACTATTAATATTTTTTAGGGCTGAAACGATTCCACAAGCTTTATTAACAAAGAAGTAAAGAAGGTCAGTCATATGAAATGAAGACGTCTTTGCAGAGACGACAATGAAAATATGTGAATGAAGACGTCTTTGCAGAGACACAGCATGTCATGTTTTAACAGCTGAGTTAAGATGTTAACTCAACAGTTTGACAGGGAGCCAATGAGAGAAAGCTTGTTTGAGATGAAACACTGTGAGGATCACCTCTAGGCAGGGCTGCGTTATTGTTTAGGTGTTCAAATATCAGGGTCAACAGGTGGCCTGTTGTGTGTGGGCAACCACTTAGCATATTTACTGTGAAAGATATTTGCTGTCTGTTTGGCCTGAGATGAGTTGAGTCAGCCATATCAGTGTTTTATGGTTTGTTTTCTCCAATCCCAACAGTGTTATGATTCTACTGACTGTGCATAATCTCCCTGTTGCTCAGTGAAACAGATCACATTATGGGCAGCTGGTGAGACTGTTATGCCTGAATCATTAGCAGGTACAGCAGGTGGGCTAAGAGTGAGATGATAATAAAGGTTTTTGGAAATACTGGAGGAACATGTAGGAACATATATTGGAGAAAATATTGAACCACTTGGCAAAAAAAACCTGTTTATGGATACTAATTAGCCATAACAGTAAACACTGACAGGTGGAGCAAAAAACATTAAAGAGAAACCTGGCAGAGTCTACAATATATTATATAGAAATAACTTCCTAGATAATGTGCTGAGACCAAAAAATTGCTCAGTAAAAAAATTTAACAATGGTAACATGAGGAAAATAGTCAAATTAATGTCTAGCACACGCTCAAGACTTGTGCTGGTTTGAAATTCTCAGACTGATAACTTTTCATAGAAGTGCAGTGGTTTCAAGAGATCAGCATTATAACATTTAAAACAACAACTTATGAGATGGTCTATATTGATTTTATTGAAATCAACTTGCCAGGAAGCTTATAGTTTGCTGACTGCAGCTTTATGACCCTTGTACCTTTATTAGAGTGGAGGTGTTGCTCATTTAATCTCCATGCAATGACTGTAAGTGTTTTTGGGGCTGAAAATATTTCCAAATAGAGAAAATCAGTTTTTCTTGTAAGGAAGGTAAAAGTGGAGAAGCCTACTTTCAGCCAACTGACTCAAAATGTGCAGAAGGTTTAAGGGTTAGGATTACCCAACACTGCTGCTGCTGACAGTCCTTTACGGACTCTGATGAACCAAAGCAGGGAATAGATTGAAGAATCTCCTAATATCTAACTCTCACTCCACTGAGACAGCTACAAACGTACAGCTAAAAGATCTGCTCCTTGACAGCTGGATGACAGAAACCACAGCAGCTAAATGAGAGCTTAATATTAGACAGGTGGTCATACTGCTATGATTCGTCAGTGTATATACACAGTTGGGTTATGAGCTGCAGCTCACAACCCAACTGGTTTGACAAATTCAGGTCAGAGCCAGCCCAGAGGACAGGGAAAATATGTGAATGAAGACGTCTTTGCAGAGACACAGCATGTCATGTTTTCTTTGTGACTCACCAAGTTGCTCGACTTCACCCTGTTATAGCTTTATCTTATTCTTTTCCCATAAAACTCTCTCTCCTGCTTCTTTGTTCCTGAATCTTATTATGCTTCACTCCTTGGAGCATTTTAGTCTCTTCACTGTCTGCGTCTGAGAACATACTAACTATTTTCTATTATCTCTCTCTTTCTGCCTGTTCATCTGGTTAAAGGTTTGGAATCTGGGACATTTTTGAAGCACAGCATGTTGTCCAATCACATGTGTTTGTTTCCCACTACTGCATCATCTTTTCATATGGCTGTGTTGTGCAACATTTTTGGTATTGTGTCTGTCACAAACTTTTAATTTAAGTCTAGTCTAATTTAAGAGGTGAAAGTCATTATAAATGTTTGTTTTATTATGAATATATTTTTTTAATCTAACAGTGTCCCTCATAAATTATAAAAAGTTAAGACAAAATCAATTATTAATTATTCTACTGTACCTTTCCCATTAGTCCAGTGGGTATTTGACACTCTTATGTGTACTTGCATGATAAGAAATGGTTCCATTTACTGAACATTTCCATAGATATTAAAGTAAAGCGTCAGAGCAAATTAAAATATGTCCCCAAAAGTTCTCAAACGGATGTGAGTGTACTGTTGCTCCTTTGTGTACACGGCACACATCGTGCAGATGTTCTTTTACATTCAATAAAGACTGAAGAGTGTTTTATGGAGATCTTTATCAGGCCATCTTCACTGACAAAAGGACTGGCTTTCCATGTGCCTTTTTCTTGTTTGATAAGCATCAACATATTGATTCAAACACCTGCCCTTTCAACCCTACTACACACACACACACACACGCACACACCCACATATGTCCCAGACAATACATCAGTGCCATCTGGTCTGCTTAGACTGTGAAAAAAGCTGTTTTGTATTCAGGCACCAAACAGAAGGGTGTGTAAGAAGGTAAAGCTCATTATTTCACTGCTGATGCCAGATTCTTTAACTGTATAATTTTAACTGTAACTCAGTTTGTCACTCAGAGCATACACAAATACACACACATAGTGCAAAATCTTAAAAACATCACTTTCTAACTGTTTCTTTTTCCATTCATTGTAAAGCCATTTACATCAGTTCAACATTTTTTCACTCACAATCCATCCTTTTTTTAGATCCTTTCAGTAGTTCTATGGTCTGTATCAATGACATATAAATCCTTAATTACAATAATACAATCTTCACTTAAACAATCCCAAGCAATCCCACAGCAGAAGAGTTCTTCATAGACAGTGGATGAACTACAAAAAGTTTGTGAAAAAATTTTCACAATTCATAGCTAACGTTTTGGTGTGGAAACCATAAGTTTACAAGAGATCAAAGATAAAGCAAGAGGCATAGTAGGATAGTGTACAAAATCCTGGAATAATACAATGTTTTATGTGATGCAGAATAATAGTAAATTACTTAAAAATGTTAAATCTTTAATATTATGCATACTCTGTAAAATTTAACTAAAACACATATTCTAAGGAGAAGTTTTAAGAATAAACTGAAACATCAATACCAGTTGCATACAAGTGCACACTGTTAGACCCGTGGTTTGTTGAAGCAACTTTTGATCCAATTAAAGAATCAGTGTCCTTTAGGGCCCACATATAATTAAATATGTTGAATCTGATTAACCAGTAATGAAGTTTATTTTGTTGACATTTGCTCACTTACATGATTTGTCTGAAGGCAAGAGAAGGGCACAAACTGAATAATATGCACTTTTATGAATATCACACATGGATATCAACAAAAACTGTATGCTTCTCCCAATCTGATGAAAAAACAGAAGACAACGGCAACATTGAAGGAGCTACAGGACCTTTAAAGGCGAAGTATTATGTGTTTTCCAGGCACATAGTGACATTTCATAGCTTAATCAAGTATGTTATCTTTAGTTGTCAACAAAATGTTATTTATATCAAATATGACTTAAAACAAATTTTGCTTTATGATTTAATGTGGGTTAAACTTCTTCATTTCTAAAAGATTTAACACATCAATGGCAAGTCACACACTAATTTTTTTTAAAGTTCAAGTTTCACTACTACTGTAGTGAAACTAAAGTCCAATATTCTGTTCTGTCTTAGCATACCTTACCTTAATGGCAAAAAACAATATGTCAAAAATGTGCAGCACAAAGGCAGTCTGTAACTGCATCACCAACACTCCAACACTTCTTTACCCCTGCACCAGTCAGCTGATATGGATGTTTGTAGGACACTTTGCAAGTAGGGATGTAACAGCGGTTCACTTCAACTGCTCACCTTAAAAACAGCCTGTTCACTATGAATCATGGTGGAGGAACCATTGTGGTCTAGTGTATTTTTTTTTAAAACGTGAAATTTTGTTTTTAAGCTTATAAAGGTATCACCAATCAGCTTGGTCTTAAAAAACTCTCGGGGATCTATCATGTTCTAAAACACTTAATGTTTTAGAACATAATAAACACTATTTACACAAATAATGTTCTGAACTAAATCTGACAGAAAATCTGTGGATGAGGCTGGCATTAGAAGATGTCCTCGCCATTCTCCAAGAGATTTGGAGATATTTTTGCAAGATAATGTCATCAAATATTTCCAAGCGTACATCTGATGTGCTGACAGACACCTACTAGAAAGTCAGAATACTGAAATCGAATCAAAATATGCTTAAAGTTTTAGTTTAAAGGTATGTACACTTGTGTAGTGATAGTATTGCATTATTCTTTTGTCACCCTCACTAAAAACGATTTTGAAATGTATTTGTGAATAAACTATTCAAATACTGATGTAGCAAACCCTGTCAGAATGGTCTTCAAAGTATGAGTTAGAAAATAGTGGAAAGTTTACTTAAAGTTCTAAGTAGTATTAAACAGAATCAAAAATTTTCAGCAGTTGATATTCTTACATTTACTCCACAGTAGAAAACATTCTGCAGGAGACTTTCCCAGCCTGAGTTACAAGAGAGGGGATGTGGAATGATATCTGCTCCAAGCATAGAGGAGGCAAGAAATGATGCAAAAAGCCCTATATGAAAATCCTTGTTTCCTGAACGATGCTGCTTGTAGTTATGCTACAATTTTAACATCGGCCGATCACACATAGTAACAGTTCTCTCTCAAAGGATAGATTTTGACATTTTGTCACTGAAAGTGGGGAAAAGGTCTTGTGAATATAATAAATATATTTTGTACTATATTTTCAAGCAAACCTCACACTCATCAAATAAAATGTATGCTAAAAATAACCTTTAATTAGACTGAAACCAACACCAACAAAGGAATAATGGCTATTGCATGATTCTTGTAATTGGTCTATTTGCAGTGGTGCAAAGGTAAGATGTATTGTAAATATTCAAGAACCGATACAAATTCAACACTTCTTTTAATTTTTGTAAAAAATAAATAAATTTTAAAAAAGTCCTGTTATATTTGGTTCCTGTCACGGTAAGAGTTGGTGCAGAACTAAATCAGCATTGTCAGCCATGTGACATGTGAAATAATGTCCTAGTTTTCATCTTATGCTTTATGATAGTATTTTTCTTGATTTAGCTCCCTGTACTGGACTGCAGCCTTCACTGTTAGACCCACACAGGGACCATTTATTAAACAGGCTTTTCAAGGATACAGCTACATAATCCTTTAGACTCCCTGCATGTAACAAACCACATGTAAGAAGACACATTGGTGCGAATATGACTCATGCACGGCACATTGAGGCATATTTTAAGGTTATGCAAATGGTTTAGATTTAGCCAACTAAAACTAGCACACAAAGATGATGACAGCATAAGCTAAATTACATTTTTACTAAAGATGTTAATATTAAATGCATGATTAAAACAGTTTCTTCTGAGCTTCAAGATGCAACATTGTCTGTCCTGCCAAATTACCGGTAGTCATGAACTACTATATGCAGTGAGACTTAATACTTCCTTTATGTTTTGTGTGCTGATCACCTAAACATGTTAAATTGTGACCTGTTGGGGTTAATGTCTTGTTTGGACTAATCCAGAACAACAAGTGGTGTGAAATGTCACAATGCACTCTAGAACAAAATCTTAAAATTGCATAAGAATTTTTTATTATTGTTTGCACATCACATTGCTGAATGCTAAGCTGTTTGTTAAAAAACAGCTTACCTTTGCACACTCCTCTTGTGCAAAGGAGTCTCTTGCACAAGAGACAAAGGAGTAGGAAATTCCTTTGCATTTAATTACATTTAATCTCAAAAATCATTGGGCCTTGACAATTAGCAAAAAAACTCACCAAAATCAGAACTAAAATAACAAAAAGAACTCCACAAATCTTACTGTTCATATGAAAACATTGTTTGAAGTCTGCTTGAAACACAGCCAACAATAAACAAGTTGTGGTAAGGAATCATCATAAAGTATTTCAATAGTGCTGTAGTGGATGAAAGACTTAACTTGAGGTGATCCCCCAATTTAATTTCTGCTCAGGGCTTTGAACATCTGGTAGAGTTTCAATCATGAGTCTGATAGTGGCACAATCCTGCTGTGAGGATGCTTTTCTTCATCAGACAGGGAAGCTGGTTTGAGTTTAGACAAAAACTGGGAAACTGAGACAGAGGTTCACCTTCACACATAAAGCCAGAACAGCAATATTAGGACGGTTTGATTCAAAGCTCATCCATGTGTTCGCTTGGCTCAGTCAAACTCCAAACCTTAATTCTACTTCTAATCTGTGGCAAGACTTTGAAGCTTTTCACCCAGTCAAAGGTTGATTATTTTGCAAAAAACAAAGGTAAAAAACATAAATCCCCAGATGTGCAAAGCCGGTAGGGAGATGGGTACAAGAGCAATAAAGGCCACAACAAATGATTTAATCAGGGGATTCAGAATAAATGATGCAGACAATACTTTTCAGACTATATATGTATAATAAATGTATAATTCTTCTTCCACTTCAAAATGATGTGCTGCTTTGTGGTGAAACAAATCAAGTGGTGTGAATACATTTGTAAGTATTGGAAGTTTTGTTTATTTAAAAACACAATATACAGATTCTCATAACATGTTTTTGCACTGCAGTTTAGACTTTGTCCAATTTTTTTCTTCTAAAATCTCAAATGTGAATATGGTCTGCACAAAGTGATCACACACTGACAGTTCCTGTTGTGTGATGAGAGGCTGGGGACGTATGAATATAATATAAATGTGAGGCAGACAGAAAGACTGATAGGACATAGAACTGGAAGAATTGGAGCAAAATAGAAGGAAGGTTCACCCAGACAGAAAGAAAGCAAGAGCTGTCTTCCCGTGCCATCCCATCTCCAGGCTATCAGTTATTGATTACATGTAGAACAAGCAGGCTCCAGCTAGTAACACAGACAGCGGCATGGGACAATGTAATGTGGAAAACTGCAGACATGCACATTTGAAAAACAAACCATTTATACACAAGAGAGTAACAGGGATGGATTAAGGTGAGAGACAAGTAGGGGTAGTGCCTTTGAAGTAATGGAGGAGAGTTGGGGGCGCTTAAGCTGCATTACCTTGGTTATAAAACTCACTTATTCCCTTCTCTCCTCCTTTTTTCCTGCTACTACAACTCAAACTCCACACTGTCCTTCTCACATTCCTCTCTGAGCCTGCTTCTCATTCCTCTGCAAAATTTTGACACATTCCACAACGTCATTCATCCCATTTTCATCTTTTTTTTTTAAATCACTGCCTTTCCATCTCTCGCTCCAGTCCGACCCCCAGTCTCCTTCCATCTGTCCTTCTCTCTGATTAAACCAATCCTCTCTCTGCAATGGTCTGTCTGTGGTTCATGAACATAACAGACACTCGTGGGTTCTGCACCTCTGCAGTTCTGTTTCATCTTTCTTTCCTTCTGCCGCTACCTGCCGCATTCACTGGTCAACTTTTCACATCTGCAGCGGCTCCTCTGCAGCATGCTCACACACCCACTTACAGCACACATACACACACACACCCACACACACACACAACCCAAAGACACAAAAATGCTCATTGGAAGTTCAGACTGTGCTTCTCTGACAAGTGGATGACCACAATTTGCTGCATAATTATCATAAATTTAAGCATATGAATTATTAACACAAGGCCAGCAGTAAAACGACAGAGAGACTATAAAAATAGAAAATCCAACAGAATTGGCATCAGGTGCACAGGAAAGGTTCTCTGAATGGCTACTTACAACATTTGATGAAATGGTAGTGAGACATTTCTGCGTTGGTCAAGCAGGCAGAAAGGAAGGTCGGAAGTCAGTGAGTCAGGCAGATTTTAGGCAGCCACAGGTCTCAGAAAAACTAACTAATGCAGAGCTTGTAACCGGCACTATGCATTATTAATCTAGTTTCTTCCATGCTATCCAAACTCAGGTTCCTCTGTTTGCATTATTCACCAATTGCAGCAGCAGCAGCAGCTCCGGTTGCAGCTCATGCAGCCTCTACATGCACACAGTCTAAGACCGGCAAGCGTTCACGCAGCCATACACTCATTCCCACACAGCCATACAGTACAATCCCTCTATCAACCAGTGAGCAACAGGGAGCTGCGGCTGCCTCTGCCTCCTCTCGCCCACAGCCAGATAACGGGCTGCACGACGTCTTCCCTGCCATAGCCAACGCACGTGTTCCACTGGCGTCACTGACAGACAGCCAGTTCATCCCTCCTCCGGCTCAACACACCCCCATGACGCAATGCTTCTTGCCTCCTTACACTCCCACTCTCCTAGTCTCGTTTTTCCCTCGATACACACTCGCATATGCATCAGCATACTACTGCACTCTACAATTTAAGCTAAAAAGAAACAAAAAAACGCAGAGGCGGATTTATTCATGTGGGTTCTAACAGGAGAGATAGTAAAAAAAAAAAAAAAAGCAGGCATAACAGAAGGGAAAATGGAAGGAGAGACACAGTAGAGGGAGCAGGAGACAGATAATCAAGTGAAAGAAGGATTCCTAGAGAGGTGGAGCGTTAAACCTGACAGAAAGATAGCTACAGCCAGAGAGAGCAGAGGCTGCTGCAGTGCGGCTTCTGGCGTAATGACAGGTTAAATGCTCAACAATGATTTGGAAACTGTTGCCAAATTAACTATGCATAGCAGAGTATAAGACAGTGCGCCATAATGGTATGGCTTGACAGCTACACATCAACACATAGACAAATGTGATTGTCAGGATGTACAAATGCATGGCATAAGAAATCTAAGACTGATATATTATTGTAAAACATTGTGACAACAATATCACTAGCAATAATTCTTCATTTACTTTGCTCCTAAATCAGAAAGGTGCAAATATATGTAATAAACTTAGATTGAATTTTTGCAGAATGGTGATTTTTAAAAGCTTGAGATCCTTCTCATCTTGAAAGGAGATATTATTTGGCAAATTTATTGCAACCAGAAAATGTCTTTCACATTGAATGTAGCTGTAAAGCTAAAAGTCATTTTTTGAATATGAGGCCAATCAAACCAATCAAACTCAAATTAGATATAATTTAATTTAGATCAAATGTACCCTTGGTTATTTTGATTATTCCACATTACGCTTATTCTTGTTGCTTTGTTAGTTAGTTAGTAAATTTATTTATATGGAAGTAAATATGTGCCATCAGAATTTGAATAAAAAATACCTCTGAAATTTGAATGTTGTATATTAGTGCTTACTTTTTCAGTATTAAAATAAATTCAGAATATATTTTTAACCTAAAAAAAAATTCAATGTCATTATTTTTACAGTAAAAAAAAAATCGGTGTAATTTTTTTTACATGGTTGCAATTTTCAGTTATTAAAAAAATTCACATTCCTATTTCAAAGTGATCAAATTTTCAATATACATATTTTTCACAGTTTAAATTTTCAGTGTTAAAAAATTCAGTATATAAAAAATTCAACTTTTCAAAATTCAAATGCAATATTTTCGTTGTCCTCCAATTCAACTTGCTCAAATTCGCCGTCTCAAATTCAGCGTCTAAAAATTCGCTGTCTCAAATTCAGCGTCTAAAAATTCGCTGTAAAAATGGCCAAGGTTACTTCAGGTCACAGACATTAGCAATGGATGTCCGATTCCAACATCCACCTAATCACGTGACACAACCGTCATATTGAAGAAATACCAGCATCACCCAGGCTGGCGACCATGGAGGCGTAACGCATAAACCCAACGGTGAGTTTAATGCTTTCATATTTCTATAGTATATTTTATTTTGTGCATGAAGTTTGATACATTATCTTAAAGCCTGATTTAAAACACGGGTTGGGCCGTTGTTAATCTTACAAATTGTAGATTTATTTGTGTTTTATATAGTTTCTATAATTTTAATGAGAGAAGAGCACAGTAGGATTGCCATCCCTTTCGTAAAATACGGAATCGCCCGTAACGAGACGCGATTTGTTCGGTATTTCTGTATGTCCGACAGTAACACCTATCACATGCATATAAACATTTAGTGTAACAATAATTACAAAAATAAAACACAAGACATGTTAAGCTCAGCTAATGTGGCGGGAGCTAGTAAGGACCCCAGAACGCTTTGGACCATTGATGATGTCACGGTTGCCTAGAAACACTAGGGTGCAAAAGAGGGTTAGCAGTCGTGGTGAGCCGCTCTCAACCTGCGTCTTTTAAAACGTCCTCAACCGATACTCTACCATGTCCTAGCAAAGATACAGGAGAGGAAGACACACATGCCAGGCTGAACAGTGTCAGTGAGGATGAATGCTAGCAATTGTAAAAAAAATTAAGAGGAAACTGAAGAAATTATACTGTCTCTTTATTCTTTAAAACTTATGGTACTGCAGTTTTAGTTTCTCTAGTGAAATAGAATGACACTTTCCATCTGCTAGATCCTTATTTTAATTTCTGAAAGGTGGGAACCCTACAGCACAGAGCTTTCCTGAGTAAAAGTGATCATTCTCATGAAGTGTAAATTTCTTTTTAACTAATCCTTTTCATCTACTTTGTCTTTTATATATTTTGTGACTACAGGGTAGTCAGGATGCTATTGTTGAATCTGCAAGCCACTTACTTAATTTACTAACTGAAAGACCACGGAGTGGAGGAAGAGGAGACATGATGAAATTCTGGACTGGATGGGAAAATCTGCCAGCAAGTCTGTCTGTGGAGATTGTTCGTGAAAACTACACCACATGCTACAAAACACTAAGAATTCCTCGTCACTACTGGAATTACAACTCTTTCAGTGAGGATTTTGTAGCATGCATTTCCTCTATGCAGTCTGGCTTTGGCTTGCTTTGAGTGATTGACCTGTTAAAAAAAAATTTATAAAAAAAAATCTACATTTAAGCTGTAGCAGTTCTTTGTGAATCAGTTTGTTAAAACAAAACAGTTTTGTTGAAATGTAGAATCAATTCAATTTTCTGATTTTGTCAGATCACAAGTTCGATACATATGTTTAAATGTGATCATATGTATTACTCATTAGAGCGACAACATTGCTGTTACTCTAATTTCTCTAGTTTTGTCAAATTCAAAACTAGAGGAACTAGAATAACACAATGTTCAGAGTAGATATTTCATTTCTCTGAGTCAGTACTGTTTGTACAGGCAGTTTTAAATATGAAACTGAAATTGTTTTTTTATGCAAAATTTTATTGAATGTACTTAGATGAGTTCATACTGTATATGCTTTAGGTATTAGAAAATAAACAACATAAGACAAAACTTTTTCTGATTCTTATAATTCAAGTAATGTAAAGCAATACAACAATGTACAAATGTACCTAATGGGTTCCTTTTGAGTAAAGAAAAAAAACAAATTACAAATTTAGAACATTTTTGTTCTCTGACATGTCTACCATAAAAGCACTAAAATTCACCTCTGTGGTAACATGATCAGCATTTTGCTTTACATTTCATAAATGGTGAATTTTTAAACTGGCACAGAAGCGTATTGCTGTCACAGGAAAAAAAATTGAGCGCTATCACATTATAACGTCATATGTATCTTATTAAAATGTGATAGTTATCTTGTTAAAACATGATTGCCTTCTGGTGATTTTGGTTGCTTGGTTACAAACAGCCGTTTGCCGTTATTCAGCTATTGTTATTAAATAAAAATCTGAACATAAAATGTTCAGCAAATACATCTGAGCCTCCGTTATAATCTTTATAACCTCTGTCAAGGCACCGTGGGGTTCAGGAATTGGATGATGTGTACGACCAAGAACCCAGAGCAGGTTAGGAGTCATGTTGCTTCAGTTCGAAGTGGGTGATTGTCCCAGCCACTGCAGAAAGTATCCAGATCATCCTGCAGACATGGCAGGAAGACATAATGGCAACAGAAGAGGAGTGCTTCATTTGAAATGTCCAGGTATCCCTCTTCTTTAAGGTAGTGTAGCACGTCATAATAGATGCACGTTACAGCCGTCCACAGATCTCTCCACAGTCGCTCAGTCCTTCAATTATGGAGTAATAAACAATTAAAAACTGCCCTTCAAATCTCATCATATTGAAGACCACACAAAGCTAATGTTACTATAGACATTCAAAAGCATCACATATTGAAACTTGTCATTTGTACAAACCTTTGATTGTGCACACTCTTCCCAGATATAAAACTGCTTCTTCCTGCTCCAAACGATCACAGAGTCTATCAAAAATATGATTCAGCAAAATTCCTTGAAAAGAGAAAAAAGAAAAAAAAATTTAAAAAATTGTCAGTAAAATAAAAAAGTATTTTGACATCAGTAGGTCAGCATTGAGAAGTCACAGTAATCTAAATTAAATTATGATATTTAATCTAAAATAAGTTAACAGATGTACTTACAAGCATATATTTTCTTGAAAATGAGTTAAAATCAACTGAAAAAACAAAGGCGGTTGTTTATAGTGTTGCTAGGTAACAGAACGAGGTTTTAGGCAAAGTAAAAAGAATGTAAATCAGTGACGTGCGGTGAGGTTCATAGCTGGTGAGGCACTGACGTCATCAGAATCAGATTTGCAAATAGATGCATAGATTGACAGCAGTTTACAGGTTATGTTTCACTTCTGCATCCTTACACATACAAACTGTAGCTCACAAAACACACATTTCCTTAAAAAACAAAACAAAAAATCACTATCTCTATTATAATCTATCGCTGCACTTGACTTGCTTCCCGAATCGTTTAGCCTAGCTCGCTGTCACTTACTCGGCAGTTGAGGAGTGAACAAGACGAACGTCTGGGATCTTGAGCGCCCCCTGCCATGAGGCAAGAGAACTGCCTGCCTCACCTCGAACCTGTTCTCTGCCGTTTATAATCGCTCATTACACGAAACACGTTACACAAACACAGTTGGTGACAAAAAGCACTGTACATTATATACATAAGCTAAATTATTGGAAATAAGTTCACATATTAAATTTGTTTAAACCATTTTATTGACGCCGTACAGCAACATGCTCTCTCCGCTTAGCAGCCAGCGCAGAGCCAGGGGTTGCGCAATCCAAGGTGAGGCAGAGCTCGCTGCTGCCTCACCGGCATCGCTTCCAAGCATTTGAATGGGAAAATAAGAAAATTCAGCGATTTTGAACAAATAAAAATATTAATTGGTGAAGCTACATGAAAAATAAATATTTTTTAGTACAAACCACCGGATGAATATAACAATTTAAATTACTTTATGATTATATATTTTCTTTCTTTCCATGATGGCTGGTGAGGCAATGCCTCACCTGCCTCCCCTGACCGCACGTCGCTGATGTAAATTAATATTGTATATCAACAATTGTCAGATAAGAGAAGCAGTATTTTGGATGATGTTGTAATGAAGTCACCTGAACAATACGGTAGCTGATCAGAATGGGGTTGTGGTTATAATTAATGTCGGAAAGTGTTCACAGCCCCTCTTTGAAGCACACAAGGCAGCGATATTAGCGGTAGCATCTCCTGAAAAATTACGACTTTACTAAGACTGCCTGTCTCAGTCTCACCTAAGACAACATACAAACAACCCAGAATGTCGCCACCCATCAGTTCTCTTTAAAGATTCTAGACTTGACCCAAGTGGTATTTCTTTTTGAAATAAAACTGGGGAAATTGGACGTGGGACAGCGGGGAGGGGCTGGGGGTGCTAGGAGGTAGCAAGATGTAATATGCCGGCACTACACGGTGTAAGATTAACAACGGCCCAACCCGTGTTTTAAATCAGGCTTTAAGATAATGTATCAAACTTCATGCACAAAATAAAATATACTATAGAAATATGAAAGCATTAAACTCACCGTTGGGTTTATGCGCCTCCATGGTCGCCAGCCTGGGTGATGCTGGTATTTCTTCAATATGACGGTTGTGTCACGTGATTAGGTGGATGTTGGAATCGGACATCCATTGCTAATGTCTGTGACCTGAAGTAACCTTGGCCATTTTTACAGCTTAATTTTTAGACGCTGAATTTGAGACGGCGAATTTTTAGACGCTGAATTTGAGACGGCGAATTTGAGCAAGTTGAATTGGAGGACAACGAAAATATTGCATTTGAATTTTGAAAAGTTTAATTTTTTATATGCTGAATTTTTTAACACTGAAAATTTAAACTGTGAAAAATATGTATATTGAAAATTTGATCACTTTGAAATAGGAATGTGAATTTTTTTAATAACTGAAAATTGCAACCATGTAAAAAAAATTACACCGAATTTTTTTTTTACTGCAAAAATAATGACATTGAATTTTTTTTTTAGGTTAAAAATATATTTTGAATTTATTTTAATACTGAAAAAGTAAGCACTAATATACAACATTCAAATTTCAGAGGTATTTGTTATTCAAATTCTGATGGCACATATTTACTTCCATATATTTATCTCAATAAAAACAAAACAATTATATAGAATAGGACGAGCCAATAAAAGGCAGCAGAAAGAAGAGAAAAAAAAATTAAAGCTGCAAACAGCAGCTCAGCGCCGCTCCTACCTATTGGCGACTGAAGGGGTTCCGGCACCGCCGCCCGCTCACTCGCTACCGCAGATGCTCTCGCCCACTTCCGCACCCGTCCACCAGGCGATACGCATCGACGCGTCAGCAGCGCTCCCTGACGACGCACCCAAAATCTGGTGCAGATCGGCTGATGTAGTGAGGAGATTTAGCTGACGGATTAACCTAGGGGGCGCAGTGGAGTGAAATTACAATGTAATGCTGTTGGGCTCTGTGAGAGATTCACAAGTGTCAAACATAAGTTTGCTGCAAATCGGATGGTGCATGTGTGATTTAGAGACGATCGTATCCAAATGGTCAGGGATTGAAATTTGCCCACATGATTAAGCCAGCAGCCAGCATTGCCAGAATTCATCATGTCATTGTAAGTCAGTTGGCACAGGTTTAAAGCTAAATGAAAGAGTAAAAGTAAAACATCCAGCAGAAAACACAGGGGACTTCCTATTGGAAGAGGGCGGGGCTAAGGTGATGTCATCAATTGACCATGTGAATGTGATGAGGGCTGAGAATAAAAAAAGGAAAAATAATAATAATTAAGAACCATTACTTATAAATAAAAAATGTTTTAACATATATGTAAGCTTTCTGTTGTGATCTATTTTTTTAAATTACTTTTGTGCTGAAAAACTGATAATTGAATCCTTATCATGCTTTTGAAATAGGTAAGTAACTACTTTTAAGATAACGCTATTTGGGAAGATGTGAACAAAACAATCAAACTATGAGGAACAAAAAACACAAACTCAGTTTGAATGAATTGCATTTTCTCTGTCCTTCAAAACAAGGTCACCTAAATACAGATTTAAACGCATTTATTTTGTCCTGTATCTAACTTTGTTTTTCTCTTCATTTGTTGGCTTTGAGCTGTAGTTTTGTTGCAACTTATTTTTAAGGAAATGACATTGTGTTGCGCCTGATGCTAATGGAAATACCTCTATAAATAAAGACTAACTTACTGATTGATTGAGAAAGAGATGGATGAGTGTAAAACAATTTAACCTGGCCCGCAGTCACATGGCTGAAGACGGATTATGATACACATTTGGTGCTCGCCTGTCTAGAGGTAATATAACAAATTCAGTCTTCTGTGAGATATTCTAGAGCCACTGTTTCACCAGTGCTGTCAAACATGAGCATGAGAAGATGGAATAAACTTCCAAGGAGAACTGGTGAGGTTCACTATGATGACAGGAAAAGGAGGAGAGCAGGAAAGCAGCAGAATGAGATTTAAAGGGAATGCACTATGAGCTGAGAAACTGCTGCATGTGTGTAAAAAGTCTGGATGCTCGAGTAATTCCTGTCACAGGAAATCAGGTCAGAGGTACTATCCATTGCATTTGCTCTACAAATGCAACATCTACTTGCAAAAACCAGCTGCCAGATTTTAGTATGTAATGTTTATATGTGGTTGGTTTTTACTAC
Source organism: Gambusia affinis (assembly GCF_019740435.1). NCBI lineage: Eukaryota > Metazoa > Chordata > Actinopteri > Cyprinodontiformes > Poeciliidae > Gambusia > Gambusia affinis. The sequence continues at coordinate 12,586,366 of NC_057878.1, forward strand.
AGTGATGACTTAATCAGTCACACAGCCAGAGTCATGCAAACGGCACACTCATTTACACCTCTAATGCCCTTGCAGTATTTTTAAGCAAGGGTAATAGAACGTCTGCCACATTAAGGCTTCCCTCATGGCATCCAGACCTCGCAGCACAAGCTCTGACAGTGAAATGTCAACCTTTCCCTTCTCCATCCAAATCCAGCAGTTGCTTGTGAAATCTTTATAGGTTTAGCCTCAGCAAAAATATGCCATTTAGATACCACAATAAGAGACGGTGACATGTTTGAACACAGAGACAAAAGGTAAAACAAGGTCTCAGTGTGAGACATCCTGCTGCTAGGCAGGTGCTCTGTGAATGTAACAACAGCAAGTTAATGGGTTGATGTCACGTTCCAACAACTCCCACCTCTCTGCAGTTACAACTAGGTCAAGCACCTGAGCAGTGAAGTAGATAGAGGGCATGCACAGAGTGAAGAAAATTAAGAGAATACACAGTAGGACTCCATCATGCATGGCTGCTTTTTAAAATATAAAAGGTAACAATCGTTGATGACACTTTCAAAAAAATATAAATTCAAAGGACAACTTATTTATCCACATTTTCTTGTTCTGTTGTTACTGTATGTCACAATCTTAGATGTTTTCTATTTCTAAATATCTTAGTTAAACAAAAGCTTAATCAAAAATACTTGTCTTTTACTTGGTAAATGTATTTTAGGTTGATAAACAAAGACCTGATTACCGTAATATAAATGTGTAGAAATATAAAGTCATCTACATGGGAAGAGTGCTTTATCTGTACAAAAATTCAAAATGCAATTTCCCTTTCATTGGTGCATTTTTTTACAAATCGCAGTCCAGGTTTAATTGAAAGAAGATGAACCGAAGGTTAAGCCTGTCGAGATGCCAGCAGAAATTATGAGGGTACAAAATCAAAGTATGTTTATGAACTTGGTTGTAATACTGAGAACTTTCATGACAAGTTAAAAATAACACATTTTGGCGTGTCACGAAAAACAAATATTTGATAAATTGCTAGCTTTAGGTGACAAATTATTGGTTCTTCTGAGAATCACTTTTTAGAAATCCTTTTTATTCCAACAGAGAGAAAAAAACTTGATTACAGTCTACCACAAGTCACTACTGCATATGACCCCAATTTCAACAAATAAATAAATAATAAATAAAGCATTTCATCTTTAGGTAAACTACTATAACTTCTGTTTGTGTGCTGTAGCTACATGTCTGAATGAACTATCAGCTGCAAAAAACACACAAACAAAAAGATATATATTAGAATGAAGAGGTGTTGCTGAATATTTTAAAAAATATTGATGAAAATCATTGGGATTATAATAATAAATGTCAGATAAATAATGCTCTAGCATTACCACACTGTGCATTTGACACTGTACTATGTACAATATTTGCACACATGCACCTCAGCTACGGAATCATCACAACTGGGATTCAAGTATCCCAGATATGACCTAATAAAAACATTACGTAATCTGATGCAACACTATTGAAAGCCTTTGCTCACCCTGCGTGCTGGATACTTGCACCGACGGCACCTGATCCAAGCGGTGACTGACTCAAGTGTGAATGGTAATATGGATTTTGTTTGGGTTACAGCTGAAGAAAAAAATCTTGGACTCGTGTGAATTAGATCAGCTGTGTTTTGTGCTGTCTTTGACAAGCACATCTCATTTAACTCCTATTTTAAACTCATGTGGAACTAGCTTCCAGTTTTGGTCTGTGAGGCAGACACACTCTCTACTTACAACCAAAATTAAAACTTTGACTCAGGTTATGTTGAGCTATGTGTGAACATATGCTGAAATATGCTTAGGTTGCTGGAGGACAAACTGCCCATTTTCACTGTTTCACTGATTAAACTAATGTTATCTTTCAGTTTTGTTTTTTTCTTTAAAGGAGTTACATTTGGCTTGGTGTTCTGTGGAGCTGTTGCACCTTCCTGGAAGGGATCATCAGCTAAAATATTGCTACAAGTAATATTATGTTTCTTTTCTATACACTTGGTCATGTCTTTTTCAAAGAAGTTCACAGTTTACTGTTGCTAAGTGTACATTCAGAAGCATGAACTGATGTTGACAGATGATAGCAGCTAGATGTCAGATGGAAATCTTTTCACCAATTTGAATAATAAATTGAACTTGACTGCATTATTTAAACAACTGGAAAGGAGTTGAAATGTAAGTAATTTAACAAGTATATATATTTGATGGTGCTTGTGTAGACTGAGTTATTGCTTGGATGAAAGTGTGCTATGACTAACAATGATATCTAAATCAATTTAAATATTTGTAATTGGTTAAATAAATACTAATGTCTTAACCTTGTCTTGGAAATTTAACCCAAATTAAACAAGCTAATAAGGAACCTAATATTAATGACAAATAACTAAGAAATGTAATAAATGAAATAAGTTAAATAAAGACGTATGAATCAATACCACAAAAATCTGAACTCCTGTTTTTTTTTTACAGTTCAGGTCAACAAAAGACATGAGGAAATGACAAAGCGGTAACATCTGCACTGGTAATTGCTTGAAGATCGGGATGGTGATTGAGCCCATTTATCTTGGCTGGTCAGGAGAAATAAGAAATCACAGTGGCATTACAAGAGAGAAGAGAAGAGAGTCAGGAGAAATTAGAAAGACAAATGAAGAAAATTAATAATTGAAACCTTTGGAAAAGACTAAGTAGAGCTGTAACAATAACTTATGAGTTCATTTATCTCTTTTCTTTTTCTCCTTTTATCCACAATGCATCTAACTTTCTTCCATATGGATCAATTCTTTTTTAAATTGCTTCATGCTGGAAGAGAGTTCAGCTCTTGCTTGGCATTTGTCTGCTTTTTACTTCTCGCTCCCCTAGCTCCCGGCTTCAAAATGCAGGCGAAAAAGACAACACTCGAGCACAAAAGACACATGAAAGCCTCAGCAGGAGACAATCAATACCCATGACAAAAAAAGAGAAGAAGAATAGCACAAGCCACCATAACAGCTTTGAGTCAAGCAGTTCCCAGTAAAGAGACAGCATCCTCCTACTCAATGATTGTGTTCCCTGATGACTGAGGATGAAACCGATGACCACTGGCAGACACACAAACACTGTTCCAGTGAGTCACAGTCTGCCGACAGACTTGTGCACTTGTTGGCTCCAAACTCTAGCCCACATTACCACTCAGCTTATGCTCACAAGCTTTACACAGAGCTCCTCAAAAAGTCGAGCACCAATCATCAGTAAGATGCCTGTTCTGTTGTTCTTTTGAGCAAACGTGCACAAACAGTGACATTCTGTGCTTTTCCATCTCTCACAAACATTTGTCATCATTGCGCTGAACCATTACTTCTGGGTTTGCAGAAGTAAGTTCCAGAAGCAAAAACATGGAATAATGGAGGCAGAGGAAAAACAAAACTTGAAAAATGATGTGTGTAATAAAACAAGCTGGAGTGAGTTTGACAGAAAAACATTACACAGCTCGCATCATGCTTCTATTTATCTGCTGAGGGCAACAGAAAGAAAATGTTGAGATGTCTTCAAAATGCTAATTATCAACCTAGCATGGAGACAATTCATTTCAACAACTGTTATGGATTCCAGGTAAAACTATATTGATCCTGATGTTATTTCTTTGGTTACTTGAGTCTACATAAATCTGCTATGTGATTGTGTGTTGGTCTGTGATAAACCTACTATTTTACATCACACAAGTGGAACATGGGCTTTTCAATATAAATTAGGCAAAATTTGCAATGTTCTTTTTTAAATCCAAACAAATGTTGCAAAATAAATCTCTTTTGTATGTAGGGTAATATCTGTTCACATCTTCTCCACAGAATCCCAGTTAAAAACAGGCTTGAACTAATATAACTTATCCTGCAAGCATATTCTGTGGATATTCTATCCATTAGTCTACTTGTTTGCACTTCCTGTGTCACAGGGCAGCTGGTGCCTATGCAGGAATTTTAAACCTGTATTACACTTTCTCAAAAACTTGAGACAGAGGCCAAAATGGCAAAAGACTGAGACATACATCAAAATGTACTACGTAACCAAACTTGCTCAGAAGCTCTAAAGTGCAGTGGCCTAGATCTAGCATCACATTATTACTTACCACATTAAAGGGGAAAAAAAACCACAAAACTTTGATGGATTGCTTGATGCCATGGGGAAGTTTTGTGCTCAGACAAAAGAAAAGTCTCAGTCTCTGCCACTGCTCTACACTACTGACCCACTTGTGCCCCCAGTGATTCTGCCTAAAAGCTGGCATCCATGCACTCAACTGAGCGCTTAAACAGAGACATGCCAGCACAGCTTTAAATGGTCTGCCCTCAAACCTTTTAACTTCACTGGTCCCTCTTTAAAATATACCATGGGCAAGAAGTTTCTTAGAGCATGGCTGTGTGTAAATGCACCTTGTAGCTAAGTCTCCTACATTTCTTTTTACTCAGTTTCAAATTAAATTGTAGGAAGCAGCCTCATGTATATTCATCTTCCCTCATTCATAATGGATGCTCCAAGCCCTCTGACAGAGCCGATGCTGGACATGGCGATTACTCTGAAAATAATATTTCCCCCACTGAGTTTAAACCCTTATGCTTTATGATCCTGAACTCAGTTAGTACTCACCGCTCTATGCCGCTTGCTGAATAAAACAGTCATGTTTCGATAAAATTGTTGCCTTGTGCAGATTTAGCTGTAAATCTGAATAAAAAATAACATTATTTGAATCCAGATCCAGTTGCTAGTCCTATTAAAAGATAATGCTTTATAAATCACCTAAATGTTAATCCTTTGACCGCTCATCTAATCTCTTACATGCTTTTACTCTGCAGCCATTCTGGATGGATTTTGATGGACTTTACTGTGATTTCTAGTCTTCATCGTTTCACGTTACCTCTTTGTCATGCAAGGGTCAATTCAGGGGATTTTCCACATTCATCTCAATGCAAAGTGAGCTACACCTGAGTTGGAATACCATAACAGCATCCATATCAAAGCAAATCGCCATAAATATAAAATATTTAAAACATTAGATTTAAATGCATAAATGCATAAATATTTAGGCATTAAAAAGCATAAGACTCAATTTAGTCATGTTTTTCATTATTTTTCAAAATGCTTATGTAGCTGCATATCTCTTAAAGCACACAGTGCATGTATGAATGACAATACATTTTTGGAGTTACTCCCTATTACATTAAAACCTGTTAAGAGGAGAATGAATTTGAAAGCTTGTGCTTTACATGTGTTGACCATTAAAACTTTGGAAACAATGGAAATTGGCTATACCAGTAGGTAAATTTATGCATGTAGAATATGGGAGGTCGATTAAGACACAGCTGAGTCTCAGCATGAAGTGTGGTAGAAACATTCGTCAGTAGCCGCCTACAGACAAACTTTAGACTTTGACGTATGTATGCTTTCAAATTATCACACCAGTAAGTATGCCCAAAATAACAAGACAGATGTTATTTGTTATATGCAATGAGAAACTTTGTCAGATGTTGTTAGGGCTAAAATCTTAATTGTCAGTGAAGTTATGCTCTTAAAGCAAGCACAATTTAATAGGGTGTTTAAATCAAAAATTTAACACCGTCTTATTTTCAGGCAAAAAAATAAAAACATTTTAATTTGTGGCCATAGATTTATGATAATGACGCCCCAGATTATGAAGTCCTCATTCTTCGACAAATCTTGGCTGAATGTTTGGCTACTTTATTCTTGTGTTTTTTTTTGTTGTTGTTGTATTTTCTTGTAATATTTCTCTACATCTAATATAAAGATAAAAATGTAGATTGTTTTTAACTTGAAACCTGACCACAATTAGTAAATTCCACAATGCAAAAATGCATATACAAGCCCTTCAAATATGGTTTCAACTTAATCAATGTAATAAAAAAACATTATGTGGTAATATCTTACTTAAAGTACAATAAACACATTTACTCAAAGTGGAACAGCAAAGACAAAAAAGGAGTAGCTCTAAGCAATTCGAATTGAAAAATTGGACAAGATGTTGAATCAAAAGTGAATAGTAGGACTCTTCAGCATAGCAAAGCAGAGAAACAATACAAAGAAAACCAACAACTAAGACCATTACAACAAACAAGTCATCCGTCTCTTACTCTCTGAGACAATCACACGTAATATCAAGCCAAAAAGCTCTAAAATCTAGTTTTACTCTTGACAATTCACTAACAGCACAGATTGAACACAGGAATCTTTTGGCTACAATCAGCTGCTCGTTCCCAGCCAGAAACACACACATTCTTCTCCAATAAGCATCTTGTGGTAAATTTAGACACTCTGACAACTGCATGGCACATCTGTCTCTCTCTTCATTCCTAATGACACACACCAGCAGCAGCAAATGAAACATTCGCATACACCCATGTTTGTTTCCCACAAGGTTAAGAAAAGAAATCACACTTACACCTACAATATTATTCTCATAAGGAACCACGAGTGCAAGAAGTGCGAGAGAAGAGATAAAAAGCAATGCCTTACCAGAGAGAGCCCCTTCCACAGGAGACACCCGTGCACAGAGAGGAGGAAAATGTGTCTGCGTGGTGAAAACCCAGCAAGGATCGTCTCCCCGTGGTACACAAATCAATTTCACACTCTCTCACGTTCCTGCCACTCTGATGTCATTCATTCATTCCCCTTCCCGTGGTCATGGAATCTCCACCGCTTGCAACTGTATACATTCTTGTACATCTGCCTTTCTTTCTCTCTACGTCCCTACCCACCCCCCCATTCTCACTCCAGACCCTGGTGAGCCCAGCCCACTTACTCCATCTGAAGGGTGCAGTTAACACCCTCAGCCTCATAAGCACCTCCCTCTTCACTATCTCATAGCAAAAGAAAAAGAAATTTAGGAGGTTCATAGAAGAGGGAGTTGCCTGGATTCACCTCTGTGTCTTGGCGAATTTGCGCACTACACAGCAAGTTTTTTTGTCATGGCAAACAAAAAAAAACTGAAAAAGTTGTTGACTGATCCATCGGATAGATTTCTCTGCTGGCCACAAAAAAGAATGCATAAACTACGAGAGTGATGGTGACAGACAGATGTATTAGTTTGCTGCCTTCGCACTCAACCCCAAATCCAATGTTAAGTCAGATGATGAATAATTAATGACAGCACCATCATTACCATGATGCTTCTTTGCCATTAATCCTGATATTGACCTTGGAGAGGTGATTCGGAAAACCTGACCAAGATTACAATCTTTACTCTAATAAAAACTGCAATCTCTGTCTATTTGTACATATCTTGTTGGATGTAGAGAAAGCAGACGAGCATTTAATGTGTAACAGACCAAATCAATCTCACTGACCTTCACTTCAATTCTACAGATATGTTTGATTAGCGCAGCCAAATTAATTTGCAAACTCAAATGTTACCACTAAATTTATTTGGGTAATCCAATTAAACAATTTGGTCTAATTAAATTACTAAAATAGTTTTATTTAATTATTAAAATGGATTACATCCACGTTAATATTTGACTGGAATTTACCTCAATTGAGTCTTTTAGCTGTTGCATTGACTTAATTTTTAGTCATAAATATATATTAAAATCTAACCAAATACAATGTAATCACCACATTTTTGTGGTCACATTTTGTTTGAGGGAGTTATACTACTTTCCATGATAAATCAAAAAACAACAAGAATACCACATAACATGGATTTATTGCTGACATTTTTGTTTGACAGAACAGTGTTTGGCAAATCTGAGGACAAACATATTTTGTACCTATGAGAAATTTTAATGTTCCACCTGTTATACACAAAAATCAGCTGATTGACAAAGCCCAGATTCTACTACAAATTAGAAACAACTTCTACTTTAATTACAAGAACTAACTGTAATGTTTTATTTTTGAAAAGGAATATGAATGTCTATTTTCAAGGCGGAATCTTTACTTTTTAAAAATCCACAGCAGTCACCGCTGTAAAAGATACAAGTCTCTCTGACTTTTATTCTAAACACTAGAAAGGCAAAACATTTATAAAAAAAAATCATTTTGTGAACCTATCACGGCAAAATACTGTGATAGGTTCACAGGGGTCACAATCACAAGTTTTAATTGTTGTAGCTATCATACTTAAAATTCTCGTTGGAAACATGAAAGCATTATGCTGATGATGACTGCCAGATAGGAGCAGGGGCCATTTTACGGACTTCAAAATTTTTTATTTCAAATTGGATGAAAATACAATGCATGATGCATGATTTTGAAAAAAATACACATTGGGCTAGCACAGTGTTTCTCAATTCCGGTCCTCAGGACCCCTGCCCTGCATGTTTTAGGTGTTTCCTTTCTGCCACACACCTGGATTGAATATGTGGGTGATTAACTGGCTTCTGCAGCCCTTGATGGTCATGCAATCATTTAAATCAGCTGCTCTGGAATAGAGGTACATCTAAAACATGCAGAGCAGGGGGGCCTGAGGACTGGAATTGAGAAGCGCTGGCTAGTATAATCTTTATGACGTCTACCTTCATTTTTCCTGAACATTAAATAAATAAATAAATTGGAAATGTTAACGCTCGGGTTCTTGGCTTACGTTTTCGCGTATTTCTAGTTTGGTTTTAAATTAAAACTTTATTATCATTGTTGCCATCTGTTGTATAATCTATTGCACATTACTTCACAAATGTATCCAAATAGCTCACCTGAATTCAGTCACTTCCGTTTTCATTTTCATCGTGTACTATGCCATATGCTGTATGCTGCCACCATTGGTTTATTTTTCAAGTTTACTTTTAATTATTCAAATGTTACCACATTCCGAACTCCTAATTTTATTTGCTAGTCTTCAACCATGGCATCTTGCCTGCGGCGTAATCCCTGCCCTTAGCCATTCAACATCAAAATACTGCCAATGCGCATGCGCATTACGGTTTTTTCCTCGGCCACTTTTAGTAAAAGTACAGGAAAATAGATTTTGGTAATTTGTTACCACACACTCTCGTAACTCCTTGGTTTCGAAAATATTCAAACAAGAAGAGCAACAGTTTTGTCCGCTAAACAATGTTTGTTTTGCCTTTCTGCTCGTGGTCATCTCGGTCTACCTGGTTTAGTCTGTGTTTGGCGCCACCTACTGATGGCAATTTTATTCCTGCAGACTTGGTATGTCATAAAAATCTGGGCTAAAAGGTAACTGACCAGAGGTCATGAAACTTAGATAAGAGAGCTAAATTTTTTAAGTTGTCCTGTCTTCTTCAAGTTTGCAAAGTAATTGGATGGAGTTCCAATGGAAATCTATTCTGTGTAGGCAGAAATCTATTCTGCCTACACAGAAAGGCAGAAATCACACCAGGTAATCACTCTAGCGTCTTTAGATGCTAGAGTGATTACCTGGTGTGATTTGTGTTGTATATTATGCTGCATATAAATGAGACAGCAACTAAGAAAATTGGTTTAACAACTTGCTCTCAGTTGGTTTTGAAAGTAGTCCTCGAGGACTATCTTAGTAAAATTATTTTACCAAAATTCAAAACTAACTAAAGTGGATAGTGTTAACCTAAGTAACCATCCTCTAAATCTTCAATTAGGCTAATTTAAAAGGGAATGGAAGGAGGGCACTATGTAAAAAAGACTTCTTCAGCATTACATTATTTTCTTATTTTCCTTCACCTAAAACATACTTGCAGCAGTGTTTTTTTTTATTTTTTTGTCTTTATTTCTTTATGCCTGTTTGAGAAATCCTTCAATCTTCCCCTGCCAGCCATTGGGTATTTCTTAATTCTTGCTCACACAAAGTGCCGTCTATTTCCACAAAGCTCCTCCTTAGAGTTTCAGTCTCCAAGCCAAGATTGATTAATGATTACGTTTTATAAACAATGCTACATTTATAAGAAACTTTTCAGAAAGGAAAAAGTAAACAGATCAGCTACTAAGGAAAGATGACAGCTGCGGGGAAAGATATCAATTGTTCGTAATCTTTAAACAGAGTGTCACTTTGAAATTCCTGAAATATTCTAAAAACTATCCGTACCATGGTCTATGGTAAACTTTCAAATGTGGCCCTAATGTGTAAAGGTAGAAGATGGAAACTTTATTAGATTGAGGAGAGAAGGTAGACGTTCAAAGAATATTGGGACTGAAGTCCTTTAGAAGCGTGAAATTACAAGGGATACACTCACACCAGAGGGAGTCTACAATCTAAATCTGAGGAAATTTCCCCTAGACTGGGGTCTGACTTTCTACTTTACCTTGAAATTATCCCCTGCTTCAGAGCTCTTATCTACACTCACAGAAATGACAGGGAATATAAGAAGACTAGCAGGCAGTCCTTTATCAACACTCACTATAAGTTATTTCCTTCTCGAGTACATTATCTTTACCTCAGGTCCTCTTGCCTTTACCTAACCATCTTCTGCTGCTTGATCAATCTTACCTATATGGTTTTTCCATCCATACGCAGTACACTCTTGTGGTTTTTGTTTCTGTGCTTAGCAGATAGGGATACATCATGGCACTGACAGAGGGAGGTATCAGTCCCTATTACCTTCAGTTGGTTAAGGTTAAACGTGAGAGATGACATGTTTGACATCAGGCACACAAACATCACAGCTAGACTCTATCTTTCATCTCTACAGAAACTTCCCCCACAGCTTCTTGGCAACATCAAAGCAGTGTTTTTAAAGGGAATGCTTAACCAGTCTTGTTCAAATCATTAGCATAGCTTTGCAGCCGGGCTTGTACTCAGCACTCTAATACACCCTATCTGGCTACAAGCAAAAGTAGCGGGTAGGTGGACAAGTATCTGTGTGCAGTGAGGGGGAGGGTCAGTGTATGCGTGCGTGTGTTAGTGGTTGCTCTCATCTTTTTGGTGGGTCGCTCTTTCCATTTGTGGTTGTCCTGCTTGCTGAAAAGCATCTTCACCGCCCCCAACATGCTCTATTAGTCATGTTTCAAAATCCAGATTTCAGTAACTACACCTACACAGAGAATTATCCTAATAACATTTAAGCCCCCATGTTGATGGGTTGCGTTGTGTTCACACCGAGTAATTTCATAACATTGTTGGATAAAAATGCACATTTCTACTTCCAGTTTCAAACAGGGGATTAATATTAATTTATACATACACAGACATAGCTGCAACATGTCCTAGCAAGCCCAGACACTGACCCTGACACTGATTTTCTTTCTACTGACACAGCATCTAATGATAGCCTTGGAAGGAAGTTACTCAGGGCACCAGTCAGATTCCAGCAGCAGCATGCCTCCATTAACACTGTGGAAGACTTTCATAAAGGAATAAGGTCAGATGGGTGACAGCCTAGACTTCTAACAAAGACAACCGTCAACTCAGGCTTCACTTAGTCTTTATATCAGCTGCTCCACCTGTTTAAAGCTGAATCCCTTCAGACTGTTGTCATGACAAAGCTTCATCAGATTGGAGGGAGGGGGAATCTAAAACCGAAGGTTTGGATTTAATCTTAGCCTCCTGGAACGGTCCCAAATAACATGTTGTGGCTGCTGCCAGCAGTGCTTCCCACCACCTGTCATTAGCTTTGCTGTGGTTTGAGTCAACCAACTGTCCACTCCCAGGGGCCCCTCTTAAAGGAATACTCAGGGTCCCATCTCCATCTTGCATTTTCAATTTATGCAGAAATGTGAGGTTTTTTCAAACAAAGAAAACCACAAAACGGTACAGATAAGCATTGACTAACTAAATCCCAATGGATGTCACAGTTGTGTTGCTGGTTGCATGGGCAGGTTTTCACAGATAAGTTATAAATGAAAACAAATTGCATCTACGACGAGTTTGGGGATTTCCTTTTTAATAGTGCAGCGGAAGAAACTGCAAGGCAGCAGGTGTGCAGCTTGTAGTGGTTGGAGTATATAAAAACACAAGTGCTCCAGGTACGACGCCTAAAATATAGTTGCTTTTTGTCTGTTTTTTGAAATGAAACTAAGGCACAGTCTAATACCAAAAAATATGTTTTCACTCCAGGCTAATTTATTGCTGTTCATGGAGTGAAAAGGTTTACTTAGCAGCAACGTTACATAAATAAGCAGTGGAAAAGAACATTGTGATTATTCATAAACCAATCTACTGCAGAATCTGTGGTTAGACTGCAGTTTCCTGCAGTCTAACTGGGGTGAAGGGTCATATAACTGGGGTGAAGTTTTCTATTTTTTTTTACATTGAAAAAGTAAAGGAAGATATTTCCCTAAGGAAATCATCAATCATCAATGAAGTCCACATTCTAGAGTGAATTTGAGAAATATATGAACAACAGAAAATGAGATTAACCTGCAGCTTTTCCTTCCAGATATAATCCCATTTTAACCCCTTACTTAGTTTGCTCAGACAGCTGTTTGCCTTCTGAGATTGAGCACTTCATGTCAATCCATCCATTCAGTGTCTGTGTTTGTGTGTGCATGTGTCTTTTTTTCTGAGTGGTTTACTGGGAAGGAAAGGGGGTTATCCTTGTAAAATGATCCGGACAGGAAATCCAGTGAGTGGAAACCATCTATGAATAGATCAGCTTCGGGACAGAGCTTGAAAAATGTAAATAACATTATAAATATGGTGGTATAGTACAGTTTTTAGAATTTAAAAACATCAAAATTTGTTCTCCTCTTTAAGCTGTTTATAATATTGTTATCATACTGCCTTGACATTTAGAAGAAGCACTCTATAGCTGTCCTTTAAACATAAGCATTGCTCCTCTTAGTCATGCAAGAAAGAAGCTATTTAAATCTTCCTAAACATGGGTCCAGTGGTGCAGCTCAGCCAGCGGGTTTGCTGATTCATCAAAATCCCTTTTACACAGAAACGTCACTGGAGAAAGGGGCAGTTATTCTGGTTTGGGTATTTGCTCCCTGCAACCAATAAACCAGCTCATTACTATTTGGGAAGAGGGATAGAAAAAGACTTTTAAGACCAACGTTGGTCCAAAATTGCATGGGTCCAAAGCAGCAGACTGGGACTTGGGGATCCCCTCCTATTAAACCATCAACCACCTATCAGAGTTTGAAAAACACCCAATAAGACCTGAACTTCAGCGGTGGATATAAATTAAATGACATTTAGCCAAAAATACCCATTACACTCATTGATTAGATCAGAGGCACAATTGCATTTACATTTTTCACATTACATTTTTCAAATAATAAAAGCTAAATTGAAGTTTCAGATTGTTGAAATACTTTCTATGCTTCCACAATTTGCAGTTTAAGTAAAAATGCTGTGTATTTGGTTTGTAGACTACATTTTTTTTAGGATTTTTGGACAAAAGTAACTCTTTGTTTTTATGCACAGCAAAAAAAAAAGCAAAAAAAACCCCAACCTTTACATCCAATCCAATTTACAATGGTGCTGACCTTGAGGGCTCTAAGCAATTTAGCAATTTAGCACACCAATGACTAGTGACGGCTCTGTCTGAGACACAACATGAAGAACTGTTATCACAATGAATCCAAGTTAGTGACATCATGCATTTTCAGAGACATCAGCAACATCTACTGTGAAGTAAAACAAGAAACAGAAAAGAAAGAATATAAAAGGTTGGGATCACAGGACATGGTAAGCCTGAGTGCGGTACCCATAGAGCAGATGGGGTGAAGGGTCATGTTCAGCAGTTTGGCCGTGCAGTAGAAAGTTGAGCCCCCCACTATTGTCCCTGCTGCCCTCCCTGCCTCACGGGTCGAATAGTGTTTTGTGGAGGGAGTTCTGTTGCCAAAATCTTTTTAGCTTGAAAGGAAAACAAACCCCCACTCAAATTTGGGAAGAGCACAGAGGCAGATGGGTGTAGCAAGTACGCAGAGAGACAAAACAAATGCGCATCACAAAGAGAAGACTCTCAGAAATGGTTGATGCTCCTTTAACACCATGATGTTTTTTGTTTTTTTTGTTTTTTTTTTTTACAGTATGCTTAACACTTCTGAATTCACAACGTCCCTGAATTCGAACATCAACAAGTTTAACCCATATTCTCTCATTTCTTTTTGTCTATTTCTGCTGCTCACAGTCACCGGGGTGCGAAGATGCTTAGTCTGAATGAGGCCATCTGTGAGCTCATGTGAAACAAAAGCTGAGGCTTTTATCTGTATTTGGAAGGTGGCAGAAAACAAAACCTCAGCTGTACTCATGCTCTGCTTTTTTTGTGCATATAAAGCTTTATGGACCATTAATTCTGTTCTCCTCACTGTCTTCACTGCCCTTTACAGCCCTTTTGTACATATACATGTTGCCATTTGGTCCCTTCCTTCTTCTCTTTCATATCTGCAAACTAATTTTGCACCAATACACTTAAACCACTGTGTATCAGCTGGTTGTTTTCATGAATTGAAGGTAAATTGTCAAAAAAAAAAATGCTCAAATGTTGTGTATCCTTAAAATAATTATTTTTTCCATTGATTGTAATTTTGGAAACCAGTTTGAGCCACTAAATTCTAAAAATAGATATTTTCAGCCTGTGACAACTCTAACTTACCACCTGCTGGTATTATTTCCTACAATAAGGTAGAAAATCTGAAGAAAATAATTGGGAGTTGTCTGTTTTCAAATGAGGTATGTCCCGTCTCTATGGCACAGGCATGAATACGTTTTTAAAATCTATTACCTTAAAAATCTCAAAAACTTTCTGATGAATGTTTAAGTTAAAAGTTCCTTTATTAAGATGTGAGAACATGCAGGCCCCACTGGAGTTGTGAAGTGCTCCTTGTTCCCCACATATTTACTATTGATCAGCAAGCTGTCAAAAGAGATCTAAACTTTTTTTCTAACATTTAAGAAATATACTTCTGTTTAAATTTGTTGTGTAAATGTTATGATATTGTAAAACCATGCTATTTTCCACTGAGGTTACCATACAGTGCCAATCTCACATTAGTGCAACCCTGGTAGGTATGAATGGATTTATGGTAAGTAAGAACATCCCCCTGCAGATGGGTGTGTTTCATTTCCAAAGAAGGCAGATATAATTCAACCAAAACAATGAAGGTGCGAAGGAGTGAAATTACCAGCTACTGTTGTGACCTTTTCAACTTGCTGCTTGTTACTATTAAATCAAGAATGCCAGTAATGCAAAAGAATACATGTAACACCTTCATATCACATTTCCATAGTTTCTGTGTAAATATGATCTAAAACTTTAAGCAAACCAGATCCACTACTGTTTGGTTAAAGTCTAGGATAATACACACACTCATTTAAACGCACACGCAAAAAATAGAAAATAATATATTATTTATATATCTATCAAATAGGAGGCTACAGACACCACACAGTTCCACAGTGTTTAGATGAAAGATACCCAAAGTTTTATATGAGTGAGCATTTTTAACAGACATTCAGACATCTCTAAGGTAGAAAGATGTGAAAAATAATTGTAACTTTTGAAGACAGAGACAAGACATTCAATCTTATTGTGAAAAAAAAACAACAAACAAACAAAAGTTTAAATATTTCGAAAAAATATTCAACAGTGTATTTCTGGGCCTCATGTGACATGCAGAAAAAAAAACACAGACACTAACCAGAGAGAATGAGCACGATACCTCAGAGCTTTTCACCGTAGTTTGAAGTATTTTGTTTCCAGCTGGGAAATAAAATCCAGAAATAGCTTGGTCTCAGCTGAAGAGATCTAAGATATAGAACAAACGTGAGAGAGACCAACTCCCAGTTCACTCTACATCCACACCAACAGGCTTGAAATCCTCCACTGACATCCCACCACAGAGCCAGAGAGAGTTTAAGAGACAGGGAGGAGAAAAAGAGGGGGTGGAGGGGAGTTTGGGTGAAAAACGGGGGGAGTAGTTGAAAGGGGGAGAGTCAGTGAGAGTACGATGGAGGGAGATTTAGGACTTTACATGTCAGTGCCTGTGCTTGTGTGTTTGTAAAGAGAAATAGAAAGAGAGAGAGATTTAAATCTCTAATTACAAGTGCTTATCAAAAGCCCATAAGCAGATGGTGGGAATAAGTGACACATGACTATTTACACTGTATGACATGTGTATTATGTGCCTGTGTGTGATGTAGTCGGATAGTAGAGGAGAACTAAACTCTGAGAAAACACAGTGAAGCATGCAGGATATTGAGACAAGCAGAAAAACAAACTCCATTTCATCTCACCTCTCTTATTTAATTTTCAACTTCTCATTCTCCACATTATAATTCTGAAATGGATGAAACAGAGAATCATGCTTTATAAAATAAATTTTATTTATATCTTACTTTTTTTATCAATATTTTAGTCTATTAGGTAGCCATTATGAGGACGTGCCATGTCAGTGAAAAAAAAAAAAGTTCCTCTAGTGGTGGCTCTGTATGGATTGTTGCCTCAGTTTCCAATTTTTAGCAGAGAGGCTTAACCTAAGCATTAACAGCTCTTTCATGTGGATAGTTACTGAAATCCATTTTCCCACATTTTGATGTTCAATTTTAAACTCAGCAAGTCCCATTTGTAGATACCTAAATGCAGAGTTTTTGTCGTGTGATTGGCTGAGTTATTGTTTTTGTTAACAAGCAGCTGAACAGATGTATCTAATAAAGTGGAATGTGAGTGTACTTGTATCCATTCATCCATTGTCTTCTGCTTACTCAAGATTGACGGAAACTCTGACATCCAGTGACACATTTCTCAGTCTTTCAAGGCCTTCTAAGAACCTATAGTCCCTCTAGCAGCTTCTTGTTTTTCTCCAGTGACTCTTCTCAGAGTCTGAAAAAGAGCCAAAGTGAGGCCCCAGAAGACTTTCTGATCAAATACCTGAACCATCTCGTCTAGCTCCATTTGATGTAGGGGATTCATTGACTCTGAGGCCCCACCGGATACCAGAGTCCCTTCAAAACAGAGTCCAGAAAACCTATAGCCAACTGTATCAAGGATATTGTTCTTTTACTTATAAATTATAATCCATAGCTACTGAACATTGGTTAGGTTCAGACAATAGATGGGGGATGTAAACAGATGTTTAGCTCTTTCTTCAGCAGAAGGTTACTGGGATAGCACCTAAATAAATCTCCTGCTCCATCCTACCATCAATGTAGAGAAGAAAATTATTATTTCACCTTTATAGGGTGAGCTACATCAGTTGCAAAGTTGAAAACTGAACCCAGCATTTTACAAAAAAAAGTGGACACTCCATCAAATACTGTTGAAATGTGTTTGTGTGTGAATGCAAATATGACTGTATATGTGAGTGACTTCCGAAGTAGGAATAAAGAAGAATAGAGATTTGCAGGGAGGAGGGCTAGGGCAGAAATCTTAATGCACTCATCCATTTGATGTTTTCCTCCCTCTGATCTGCAGTATAAAAGCCTCATGTCTTTGAGAAAATTGTTGGATAAAGATGAACATGAACAGAGATAAAGTTCTTTTCATTCTTTTCTTATGCAGAGTCCCCCTACTGGGTTATTTTATACACAGGAGCACAGCTATATTAATTATTGATCATCTTCTATTTAAGTAGATCTCATGTTGTTCGGAGGGAACAACATAATAAAGCTGAACAATGGTAAAAAAAGAATCAAGTCAAGACATGTTTTCAAAATTGAAATATGATTTATTAGGTCACATTGAGTTGGTGCAAAAACTGCAACAAAGCAAACAGAGAATGTAGCTTAGATTTTACAGTTACATGTGACAAAATCTCATTTATAGATAAACCAAATCCTTGCTTAAACTGGAAATCCAGGCAGCTATTCAGTCAGTTCAGCAGCAGGACAGTGGATCAGCCTGATAACTCTGAGCTGATGGCAGTAGATCAAACTAATCCCAAGATACTACATAAGTATGTAAGTATGTACATGGAATAGCCATGCTCCATATTAAAGCACCCTGAGATTGTCTAAGCGCAGTACATTTTGGATGTTGAGGGCAGAAAAGGTGAATGCGAACATCTGTATAGAGTGAGTTGCAGGATGTGAACGTCTGTGCCGATTCCTTGCAAAAAGCAGAGCAAGCTGGATGCTACAATCAGGATTCAGGATCACCTTTCGTCCTCCTCATCAGTCAGACCTGTCCTGAAGCTACCAAACTGTGAGAAAGGGAGGATGGAGGGCACTAATGCACAGAAGGAGAAAAGGCATGGTATGATCCAGCAAATAGAAGAACGTGTGAAGAATGAGGAAGCAGATATTCCTCTTTTAGTAACCTATTTGCAACAATAATCAGTTTAATGCAGTACATTTAGTTTACATTTAAACCCTCTGCAGAATGTATTGAGGTATAGCTGCTGAATTTGTTTAATCTGCAGTATTGGAAACAAGGGAAAATTAGAGGTATGCATGTGCATGTTTGTTTGATCTTGTTGTGCTATTTTTGTGCCCTTCGAGGTTTTACACAGAGTTCATCTTGTTTGTTTTATCTTCTTGCAGTCACTCATATTCCTTATTCTCACTGTGTCTGTAATTTGTTAAGTTTACAGACACGGTGCCTTCTGCTTTCACACAGTTCATAATTTTTCAAACATCTGTCATATTCCCTGCACTTGTGTTACTGTGGTTTACGTTATCTTTTGTCAGATTATAATTAAAGTTGCGTCTAATCAATTTTGCGCAGCTTTTTTCCATACAGGTTGGAAACTGCTAGAACAGTAGTGTCGCTGTCTTGTGTCCACTATGTTGCTTCACTACATTTTTCAAAATGTTGACCTTTTTTCATGGATGTTTGGAGCATCAGATGTTCTTTGTACTTGAAGGATGATGGTATAGCGTGTGAACTACACACAGTGCCAGCATGTGTACACACAGTTGGTCTCATTTCCTGATTCTCCGGTCAGACGCTGGTTTCTCTTTTGAGAGTCGAGCCCACAGTGACATCAGCTTCCGCGAACACACAAGGCGTCACCATGGCATCGCACAAAGACATTTCTGGCCTAAAGGGAGAGCAGCATCATGCTTTACACATTTGTAGGAGAGATCTGAGTTCCGCACCCCTCTTCTCTCGTACCCTCCTCCTTTCACTTTTTTCTCAATTGCTGTTTGTTCTGTTGCCTGCTGTGGTAAACAGCACAGCCGGGCCATCAAAGAGCTCCTCTGATTTCCCATAGCCCGGTCTGCTCTCCTTTATATATTGTACCTTCATTATGTCCAGCTACTCTAGTCAAGAGGAGCCATGACAACAAAGGCAAAAGACCAAATGAAGAAGTGACCACCCGCAAGGCTCTGCAAAACTGTTTGGTCTAACGGACAGAATTACTGTGTGACAAAGAGGAAGAATACAGTGTGCTGTAAAGCAGTGGTCCCCAACCACCGGGCCGCGGACCGGTACCGGTCCGTGGACCAATTGGTACCGGGCCGCGCAAGAAATAATTAAATATGTCCGTTCTATGTATTGAGTATGGAGGAGCTTTTATTTTGAAAATCGTACACCGGATGCCGAGGTTTGAGTCATGCGCCAGCTCACAACGCGCGCACCCAACCCCCCCCCCCGTTCGATCTTCACAACGCACGCACGAACACCCCCCCCCCACCGGTCCGCAGGAAATTTACGAAGGCTTGGCCCGGTCCGCTGTACTAAAAAGGTTGGAGACCACTGCTGTAAAGGATGCATCTTTTCCTGAAAAACTGTTACAAAGCAAAAGTACTTTTGTTTTCTCAAATACTAATTAGAAATGAATAATGTCTTCACATGGTATAACAAGCCCCAATTTTTTGTGCGTTTAAAACATTTTTAAACTATGAAAGATCTATGATGACAGCTCGACAGCTCTGCAAGATGATGCTGTTGTGTGTGGCTTGGTGTCTGTTAATTTTGTATGTGCTGATGCTTTTGCTGAAGCTGGAGTACATGGCAAGAACTCATGCTTGCACAGGTAAAGCATGCAAACTCCATGCAGAAAACCCCCAGATACACACCCAGCACCTTCTTACTGCAAGGCAACAGAGCTACCAACTGTGCCACTGTGCAGCTAGGCTCTTTGGCTCCATATTTGAAAAGCACTGCCACCAATATGGGGGTAGAAAATGTCTTTATCATCTCCTGGTTTGATTATTGTAATGTGCTATATTTCTGGGTCAGGCAGGCTGCTCTCTCTTGCCTTCAGCGCGTCCAAAATGCAGCGGCTTCTCTACTAACGTGATCATACAGGAAAGAACAAATCATTCCTGTGCTGGTTCCTCTTCACTGGCTCACTGTGTTCTACAGAACTGATTAAAAAAAAGCAAAAAAAAACAGGCTTTATAAATAAATCTGATTGAATTTAAAATGCTGCTACACGTTACAATGTTTAAGAAACAAAGCTATTATCAGCAGCAGCAAAAAAGAAACTTACAATTTACTTTGCTTCGGTGGAAACTTCAGACAGAACAAAGCCAACAGGAATAACTTATTAAATATGATTTTGGTGAAAAGGTGAAAACCTGGACTTGATAGATTAGATTTAGAATCTGTTGATATCTGCGATTCTAGTCTATGTTTGAAACTCTCCTTTTGAGGTAAGAACGGAAGCAGTTCTTAGGTTGACGGAGATGTCTAATAAATACTGTCACCTCCTTGACAACACTCATTTACACAAACTGTAATGGAGCATCTACAATTTTTTTATTGTTTAGCAGGATTTTGCATACAGAATAGAAAACAAAACAGAAAAGATAAATGGCAAGCACACCTCAAGTGGGTAACTCTTAAAATGGGTATTTTTTTCTAAATCTCAATTTCAAATCCCATAATACTTAGAGAAGACAGATTAGAACACCTTTACATAAAAAAAAAAAGATTATTTAAATCATTGATTGATCTGACTGTGAAAACAAGCGAACAAAAAAACAGTATTATTGTTTCAAAAATAATACTTGCATGTCAAGTGTCATCTTGTCTGATGAACTGGATCCACTATGTACTAATACTCCAGTATTAGAGCATCTCTAATCCTTCCTGTAGGTAACAGTGCTTCAACGCCATGAGCACATCTAAAGGCATACACAGATTGCTTATCTATACATTGTGCAAAACTCTTATTTCTATATCTTTGTTATTACCTTTAGTACTTTTAATCAGGATAATTTCTTCCAGAAATCTGGTTTGACAAAGTCATTGATCAGCTTCTTTGAAACTGCTGACAGCATCTGCCTGCAGTTTCTCTTGAAGCTAAAAATATGCTTGTAAGCTTGGTTTCCACTGTTCCCGCTTCACCTTATCTTGATGTCTCTCTCTTCTTCTGCCACATAATGTCTTTGCTTTCTGTGGCCAAAAATGGAATAACAATCTCATCCCACATTATCATTTGCACACATTTGCATTTTATTACATCAAACTTCTTACATCAGCTAAATATGTAAAGACTTGTTCAAATGAGAGCATTTGAGAAAAACCTGCATTAGACCAAAAATAAGGCAAGATGCTTTGTGACATGGTAATTCTGCTTAAAGTGTTAAGTAATACGAAGCATTTTTAAAGCTTAAAAGTTGAAAAACGAGCCTCAAGTTGTGCTTGCTAAGTGTGGGGTTATATAAAGAAAACACATTGATCTGAATGTTTTGACTTGAACAGCAATATAAGTGAACATTGTAAATCTTAAAAGCCTCAACATATTGTCTGTTTCATATTAGATCTGACTGTTCATCACTGGAAACATGCAATATGCATTTCTGCCAGTGCAGAAGTGACTGATTGCTGTATATTTTAATCAACAAGTTACCATAACTGCTCTGCTGCAATGCTCACTCTCCTCCAACTACATGGCACTTATCCCCTATCAAATTATGTTCATTTGTATAAAGTGATACATTTTAAACAAGCTTAAAAGCACCCAGAAAGGTGGAGTCTCCTTCCATGGAAATGTTGGCCATAGACCGGGGGATCAAGAGCTCCAAGTAGTCTCCCTTCTCCAGCTTTACAATACCTGCAGGATTCAGATGTCTACTTCAGACAGGTTGCATAAAGTAAATCACAATTATAATGTAACATAAGTTAAAGAGACAGTACTTTATCTCTTTACTGAGTTGCTATTAGTGGACATAGTACATGGCACAAACTTACCTCCTGTGTAGCAAGTGTTGAAAGCGTAATCAGGGTTCATGCTTTGAATGCAGCGGAACAAATGCACATCCTGATCCTCATTTCCCACAACATGCCTCTTCCATCGTATCACCACGTGCCCCATTGTGAAGGTGCTGTCCATGTAGTAGACCTACACAAACCAAAGAATATATGGGTTATGTCCATTGTAAAAAGTTCTGAAACACGCAGGAAAACTAAAATTTTATAATTTGTCTGACCCTTCCTCAAAATTAGTAATTAAACACAGCATATACTCAGAGGGAGCCCACCCTTTTTGAAGCATCCTGTGCAAAGGAAAAGAAAGCTACGGTTTTGCAAATAGAGTAACAGCAGCCCCCAGTGTACAAATTAGAAAACTGCAATACTCAAACCCACCTGACTGTAGACAAAATAGAAACCAGCCTCGTTGACTACAATGCGATCCCCATCTGTCTCCAGGGATGAGCCTCTCCTCAGCCCAGTTTGCCAGGGAATACCTGTGTACGGACCCGAGGAAAGTTCTGGTAAAAGACATAGCATCTTGTTAGAAAAGATGCAAAAAAAGACACCGACAGCTGACATTCAAAGATATTTTCTGTAGGTTTTAATCTGCAACATTTGTCTGCATGTTTATTTCCAAAGTAGAGGAAATATAAATAAAAGCAAAACAGGAAACAGTGTACCTTTCCTGAAGGGTTTTCTGCTGTTGTTTGCCAAAAGCTGCAGGCAGGAGACAGAACCTGGTATAAAATGCAGGAGAATTGCATTAGTTCTCTGTCACCTTTTGGGTATTTATACTAAAATCACTGGGTTATTGTGAAATGTACTTGTGAATTTTTCTGTAATCAATTGAAAATGAGTGTTTGGATCTGCATTACAACGAGAACAAATTGAACTCCATGCTATTGAAACTCAAGACAAGGTTCCCTTCAAATATCAATCCAATTCTTTATCCATAAGGTTTACCAAGAGCTCTGTAAATCCTATGTGCTGTAACAGTTTTAATTGTTCCAGGAAGGCTTTCCAGAAGGTTTAGAATGTGATTATGGAAAATTCTGACCATTCTTCCCAAACAAACGTGGTTAAAAGATTAATGTTATATGAGATGCCTTGGCTCAGGGTCTCTAATTCATCCCAAAGGTATTCCAGTAGTTTGAGGTCCTTGCAGGTCTGATCAAAATCTTGCAGAACAAACTAGCTAATTCATGTTTTTAGTGACCTTGTTTTGTGCTCCTCTGGACAGTCATGTTAAAAAAGCAAACAGACTCCTTCCTCCCACAACATTAGAAACATGGCACTATCCAAATATATCAGTGTCCAGAACAATTAAGAGCTCATTTCACTGGAAGAGGAGAATCCTAGCTCCTGACAAACTTCCCACACCAGAATCCACTGTGGCTCAAAAATGTGGTGTAGAGTCAAAAATTACACTTCACACAATTCAGATAGAGAAGTATTACTCTCCTGGCAATTGCTGGTGACTTATGTGCACCATGCCTCAGCATCGGCTGAGCCCTAACACTTTGTGGCTGTGTTTCTGTTGTCACTTCCACTTTGTTATAATTCTGCTGTTGCAGTACTAACAGTGACAAAATTTCTTGACCGTGTTCCTGAGCGTGACCCATTCTCATACTTGTTTGTCTTTTTATGCCTGTGATAATTAAAGTGATAAGAACTCATGAATTAAACAAATGAGCAAATACTTTTGTGTGTAGATTACATCAACTTAAAAGCCACCGTCTGTTCAGCACAGGATCCCTGCCATTACTGTATGTTATGTTATGTGCAAATGGCAAGCATTTTATTCCAACATAAAATTGCAGTTAAAAATGTTCCTGGATCTAAAACGATGAGAACTGATTATAAGTAAAATCACAATTTTTCTGAAAATTCATGTGTTCAGAAAAGAGTCCAGACTGTCAAAAATATTTTACCATTCTGAAGCCAAAAGTACACATTTCTCTTTTCAGGTCAAATAAGCTGGCAAATGTATTTTTTTAATATTTGTTGCTTATTTTTTCATTATTTCCAACACAACTTTGCCAAGCCTGCGAATTGCTCTGAAATAAAACTGAAGTAGAAATATAATTAGAATACAACCAATTCTAAACATACAAATCTTGCTGTTTTGATCAGGTGATAATTCTTCTAGCTCCGGAAATGTGCTAAAATTAATGTGCCCATATATAGTATAGTTTCTGCAGAGTTTGCATATCATACATCACATCAAATATCAAATCTTGTCTGTCTTACCTGAGATCTCTGAATCAGAGACTGTTCTTCTCCTTCTTCTTATTTGACCGAAAGCCTTTTGAGACTCTGGTAAATCCCGAAGCTCTTTGATATCTTCTCTTCCTTTGATGTTTTCAGTCTGTATGTACACGATTACCGTTTTTAGAAACACTGTGAAATACAACCATTGAATGTTGGTTGAAATCCCTACTGACCGTTACTCACCTGATCTCTGTGGGTGACCTTTTGCCCCTCTTCTCTCATGCGGCTGATGTCAGTCTTCAGCTCCTCTACTTCAGCTCTCAGATCCACTAACTGGTACAAGGAGAGCGCTGACAGAGAAGACGAGGCGACAGCAGCCAGTGTCAGCAGGAAAACTGGCCAAGATACCCCTCCTTCAGATGCAACTTGCTTCACATCTGCTGAAACTGCCATCGCTGGGGAAGTTTAAAACCCCAGATAGTTCAAGCTAGCAACATGATCGTTTTTCCTCCTAAACTATTTCTCTTGTTACAGACTTAGATTACAAACGGTGAATGTTCTCTTCTTTAATTATGTTTTTTGTGGAGCCACTAGCTAACTGAGCCTGGATTTGTCCAGTCCTGACTTCCTTAACTCTTGCTTTCTTTCAGTGGCTGAATCTTGATTAGTCTGAGAGACTACGCAGTATAAATAAGCCTAACAAAAAGCAAATCAGCTTCCTCCTACGTTGTTCCGCAGAAGAAACCACACCAACAGCTTCCTGTCTGACCAGCAGCATGCCAGATCTCTTTAACTTTTATTGCTTTCATTACCAAACACATCCCTTTCTTTCCCAATCCAAACAATGAACTCATGGCAACGTATAGGAAGGATGGTTGATATGAACACAGCTCCTCTGTGATCTGCATGGAGGGATTTCAAGCTAATAAACACGTGAGGCCACATTATAAAGGACTAAAATTGTCAGACTGAAATGAGGAAGTGCAAATCTTGCTTCATCCTCAAACGGCCCCATAACACGACAAAACAAACTCTAATTCCGAGAAATAAAATGTGAAGTAGAGACAAGTTACGCTAAGTCTTCCATTTCTTCAAAATTATAATTATTCACATTTTTTGTACTTCAGTTTCCAACAATAAAGTTCAAAGTAAATGTTTTATTTTTACAGTTTTCAGTGGCAGAAGTTATGGTGTATTAAATGAAAGACAAATATATTTTAAGGCAACAACTGACTCACTTCTGCTTAGTGAAAATGTGCAAAAGTCCTGTAAATTTGCTAAATTTAATATAAATCAATTTAATTTAAATAAATATATATACAGTATTTACTGAGTTCTGAGAAAGACACTATGCAACAAAGCAGAGAGGCTGTATGAAAACGATTAAGTCAAACTCAGATTAAGCTAAGAAAATTTATAGCTACATTTTCCTGCAAGACTTTACAGTCACTCAATCATGACTTTGTGTAAAAATAGTGGCCGTTTGGACTGCTTATTAAAAAAAAGGCACTGAAAAAAAACATGTTTTTGTCTTAAGCAACAGCTGAACACATTGTGAAAAATACCACTAGTGAGTCACTATTCAGTTATTTGAAATACTGTATGTATAAGGGTTTTTCAAAGATCTGCGGTGAGCGACATTTCCAAATAATATGTTTAACATGAAAAAAACATATTTTATTTGGCAATCCAACACAAAACAGAGCAAAATTAATTTAGATACAGAAAAGATTTTTTTTTTGGCTTTTTTTCAGCTTTTTAACAGTTTTATGCTTCGTCAATGAAAAGCACATTTACAAACATCTACATCTACAAACTTGTCACTTGTGTGTCACTTGCAGGTCCTCTGTGGTTGACGTGGCCCTGTCGGTGGTTATCAAATTTCTGTCTAGGTGACCTTTGAAGGTCACTATTTGCACTAGATTTTTTGTTTAAATGATTGAATGGTAATACACACCATGCATTTTGCTTAAGATAATTAGGGACCATATATCATTTCCTTCCACTTTATATATTTGTGTGTTTCTCTCACATAAAACCTCAATAAAATGCATTGACATTTAGGGTAATAATACAACAAAAGGTTAAAAAGTTTTTTTAGAATATTAGGCGAGAAACTTCATCAATTGTCAAACTTTTATGTTGGTCATAAAACGGCATCAACAAAACAGCCACTGTAGTTTGGGAGTACTTTAAAAACTGTTACAAACTGGACAATGCAATGAGGAAGTCATTTTTTATTGCTGCACAGATATACTCTAAAATACCCTGGGCATGAGGTCATCTAACGATACAAATGAGAACATTCATGTGTTCTGTGGTTAGATGAGTTCAGGTTTCAATGTTCATATGGAAAAGAAAAAAAAAAAGTTAGTTGGATCTCTTCAGCTAAAGGTGCAAAACTGAATGCCTATGAAGGTGACACGGATTTAGCAGTTTACATAAATGTGAGGATATTGTTGGATAGAAAGGTATACTTGTATTAAAACTGAAATGGTATTGCAACATATGCTTTTATTTCCACATGATCTCCTTGATTATTTCAGCAAAAATAAAACAGGAAATGAAATCAGACATCATTTTCCAAGACTTACAAGTGTTTTATATATATTTAAAACACCAATAGTGTGAACATTGGTTTACACTATTGGTCATATTGACTGGTTCACATAGTCAAATGTGCCATCTATTGCTGAAAATTTTAAATGAAGGTAGACTTAGTAGTCCACCTTCATTTAAAATGGTAGAAGTTTTTGGCTGACACAGAAGTCCTGCGAGAAAAAAAAAGACTACATATATAAGAATACATAACATTATTAAATAGTCTTGCCACAACAAAACTAAAGGCTTGTAGCAAACTAAAGAGTTGTATTGCAATGTAGACAGTACCCTGGTATTTTCTTGCCTTTAAAATACATTTGAACCTTTTGGTCTTCATAAATGCTGTTTGTGACAGAACATAAAGTAATGGTGACAGGAATATGCTCTACAGTGCCAAGTGAAATCATTCATATCCTTAAAAGTTTTTCCAAAGTATTTCATTGGGATATTCTGATAGGCCAACATCAGGTAACCTTTTACTATCATCCCACAGTCACACATGGTGGTGTGGCAACATCATGCTTTAGGAAAGCTTTTCTTCTGGTGAGACAAGAAAGCTGGTCGAGGCTGTTGGTACAATAAATATAGTTAAATTTAGGACAATCCCTGAAGAAGGAAACACACGTGAATCAAAAGACCATTTTACTGTATCAATTTATTGCATGTTACAATACAGAAAATAGAAAGTGAAAATGTGTGCTTACAAAAGAAGTTGAAAGAAATAGAAAAGATACATAACTCTGAAATGGAAAGAGAGTCAAAGCGACTGCTTTGTTCCAATGATAAAAACAGCTCATTCACATGTCTCATCAATGGTTCTTTAAAGTCATGGTTTAAAATCAAGGTGCGTGTACACAAAGTATTTCAACACTGTGCATGTTCATTCAAGAAGCTTGCCAAGACGAAATGTAAACACATGCCAGCTTGCAACATCAACTCTTAAAATCTCAAATCATGTCAACATTTCCAACAGCAATCACTCTGATTTGTTCACAGCCAGAAGAACATAGAAAAATATCACTCAAAGTAGCTTTGCACACATAACATTTTTCTAAGAGAAAAAAAATAAAGACATTCAATTTTATTATATACCGTGTGTTAAAGAAACCCATATTTTGTGACAATCTAAATTAAGTGTTACACTCTTAAAAATAGGTTTAAACTAGGAGGTGAAACAACAAATGGGTGAAAGGCAAATATCTTCACGAATGAAGATATTTAATTAACGGCAGAAATATCTGAAACGAAGCTGGTGGAGGAAAAATAAGTTTATGTTCACAAGGCTAAACTTAGATTGCACAAAATCAGCATATGGATTTGATATCATATAAAAATTGTGTGAAACTGTTTACAACCAGTGGTAAGAAGTCACAGGAGTTGGAGGAATGAGGGTCATTACACAATCTCTTTTTATGATGCATTTTAGTTAAAGACCACGCTTACATTCATAGTGGCCGCAGACCATTTTCAAGTTGTAGTTACATTGACAGACACCAGTAGGGTTTTTTCCACTGCTGTCAATCTGCTTTTAAAAAAAAAAAAAAAAAAAAAAATCTAATATGGCTGAGACCTACTGAATTTATTCAAATGGCTTTCAAACCACTGCAGTGCAGTGTGCTTCATTCAGAAAGCAAGAGTGGATAATAGGATTTTAATCTTCAGGTTTTAGCCCCATCCTGTGGAAGACATGCAGGAAAGGTTAATTAGCTCATTAAAAGCCCTCCCTAAGAGAGAAAAGCGATTTTGTTAAAGAAGCACAGGGGGACAGGATCCTTCAATTAACAATTAAAATGCAAAGGATAATAGCTCATAAATAATCACATTAGACTAAAAACGCTCACACTTTATTCCCAGTGCTTAAGGGACTAACAGATTCCGCCCTACTGTAATGCAACACACACATCAGCATACACTGTATGTTTTAAAGGGGAAGGAACAAGCACTGACCAATTACTGGAAATCCCCAGTTGAACTGGCTGGTGCATAAAACACATAGGACCAACTGAAACTAACATGTGCCTCTGGAGTTCACAAAAATGCAGTTCTTAGGATTCGTTGCAGTTCACCAATAATCCACAATGTTTTCTTGTTGCTTAACAGTTTGTTTCTTTCCTGCTTATTATGAATGACTCATTTGTTCACATTACCACAGCTTGGAAATAAAATGTGGAAACTTTGTCCTGAATTATCACAAATAGATTTATTTAACTGACCTAATCTCCACATGAGCCAAGCTGATTACCATAGCAACCAATTTT
Source organism: Gambusia affinis (assembly GCF_019740435.1). Taxonomy (NCBI): domain Eukaryota; kingdom Metazoa; phylum Chordata; class Actinopteri; order Cyprinodontiformes; family Poeciliidae; genus Gambusia; species Gambusia affinis. The sequence goes on from NC_057878.1 coordinate 12,615,418, forward strand.
CTCTGAGTATTGCCACTTTGCACTAAGCATGTCAATATAGTAGCTGCTTAGTACTGCCTAAAACTCATTTTGAGAGTTCCTCTGTTGGGTAGTTGTACGAGTGAATCTTGATACATTTGAATATTTTCAGGAAATGTATTTATTCCAGTAATTCAACTTAAAAAAAGTTTGACTCATTTATAGATTAATTAAAACTGAGTGACATCATTGAATTGTTATGGCTTAGAACAATTAAAACCCCCAATTTAAATCTCAGAAATATGTTAAACTCCATTCGGACAATAAAGAGTGACTTTAAACACAGAAGTCATATGAAATATAGGGATGACTGCTGAGTTGACTGTAGTCCAGTACAGTTTTGACCCATTTCTGGTCAGCCACAAAGGGTCATTGACAAAGAAAGCTTTTCAAAGTTAGTTTACATGCATAAGAGAATATAAACTAATAGTTGAGAGGAAGGAAAAAATGTTCAGAAAGTGAGGACTGCATCTCAAGTAAGGGTCCCCAGAGGTACCACACAGATGTATCCAAGACCTGTGTTACATGTGTTTCATTGGTTGTGTCAAGTAACTTCCACACCAGATAACACCAGAAGCACCTTACCTGGGCTGAGGTGAAAACAGAGGGGCTTGGTTTTCGGATGAATACAGATCCAAAGACCTTTTCCCACAGAAAAAAAGTTAATTTTACATTTCATTTCAAAATGATCAGTCAGGATGGATTTTGGAAAGATACAGAATCCAAGTTGCTAGAGGTTCAGTGTGAAGTTTCCACAATTGTTGATGGTTTATGGGGTCATGTCATCTGCTGAGTTTTGTTCATAGCATTTTATGACAACTAACTGGAACTTTTAGAGCACTGTCTGCTTCCTTTTGCTGACAATCTTCATGGGGATACAGATTCCTAACATTTTTTTATTGAACTTGCTGTAACCTTTTATTTTTTTATTATTATGTAAAGACAGTCAATTTTAAAGTTTCAATTATGTGTAAGCCTTAAGCATCTAAATTAACATAAACACCTTTAAAATAATTACTGACAAATGATATACATGAGTATTACTTTTTCATTTAAATTCCAGAAATAACCGTACTTTTTGACAGGATGTCAACTCATTCAGATGGATCTGTATTTTGAAAGTGCCCAATTCTTGAGAAAGCAGCAGCTTCTTGTCTCTAACAAGAAGTTTGACAGAAAATAGCGAGTCATCTTATATTTCTCACCATTTCTTCCGTGTGAGCTAATGATAAATATGCAGCAGCTTCTCTATATGTTAATGTAGAAGGCCAAATTTGAAGGTGCATATAAATATTTATCGTGAGAATGTTGTGAAATGCCAAGCTGTTGCATGTACATGACACTAAGGGGGATGGGGAAACATCGTTATATTCCTCAATGTATTCCTTGTAAAGTGTAAGCACCCACACAAAGAAAGATTTGGTTAAATCTGAACTGAAAAGTTCTGTGTATTAACAAATATATTTACACTATACCTCTACACACAACTCTAATTTACAAAATCAGACACGGATGTGTCAATTGTGTCTTGAGCAATTTTCACACGAACGCCACAGAGCCTTATTTTAAAACTAAATCCGTTGATTTCTGGTAATTTCAAAAAAACACACTTCTGTGGTTTCAGCACATCTTGTGATGTTAGCAACTACGCTCTGGCTTCATTCATAGAAAGGTCATAGACACATCCATTCATATTTGAAGCACAAGAAAACCCAGGGAGATATTACAATTTCCTCAACCCTTGAAATAGTGAAAATATTTTAGCATATCAAATTTACAGAAAAGTAGAAAGAGGAAATAAAAACAAAATCCCAAACAAAAGCATAAAATGTACATTCACTCCAAAAATCAATGAAGTTTCTTAAATTAGCTCTTCACCCCCTAACCCTCTATCAGATGATGGTGACGCTGGCTGAGGCCTGAGCGTTCTCCTCGTGGGCGTGGCTCTTCAGCAGGTCTTTCATGAACTGCTCTAAAGCAGCAAAGTAGCCCTGACACTGCCACGTGTCGTTGTGCGTGCCCTCTGGAAAGATGGCCAGCCGCTTAGTCCGAGCAAGGGACAGCTCATACAGTTGTTTCATCATAACCGGTGGGATGAGTTGGTCCGACAGACCCGACACAAACAGCGAAGGCATGCGGCACAGCGCCACCTGTCTATAGGACAGGAACTGATTCTTATAGCACCAGAAGGGCAGCAGGCGCATTGGCAAGAACGAGAAGAGAGTTGCAGCCATGTGAGGGATGCTGAGAAAGGTGTTTTCAACAATGATGGCCGCTATGCGGTGAGGGTTCACTGATGCAAGACGCACAGCAACAGCGCCTCCTAATGAGCGACCAAAGAGTACCACTTTTGTTTTGTCCAGGTCAGGGCGTGTCATGACATAGTCCAAGGTTGCTTCGGCATCCAGGTACAGGCCATCTTCGCATGGCTCTCCCTCGCTTTTTCCATAGCCACGGTAATCCACCAGCACCACATTTGCTTTCAGATTGACCAGCATTAGAAGTGCGTTTGGCACTCTGTGACCAATATTACCTGCATTGCCGTGGAAATAAAGGATTGTAGGAGGAGCAGAGGAGGTGGGGCTGCTCTGATTGTTGGATGTGATGCCAGAAGCAGAATCTCCTCCTGTGTAACGAAGAAGGATGAGGTTGAGCTTCACACCGTCCTTGGTGCGAATATACACATTCTCATGCGGGATTCCTGTTGGCATTGGAACATACAAGCGAGAGGAGGAAGGCTGGTCGGGAAAGTAGAGAAGAACATCCTGAAATTTGTAGAGGATGCCGGCTACAGACGCGAGGATGAGAGCGAGGAGGAAAAAACCTCCATACAGATGGAAAGTGAGGATGAGAGCCAAAAGTGAAACTCGGCAGGCACCCCAGGACCAGGATACTAGAGTCAGGGTGCACCACTCCATCGCCCCCCACAGTCTCCAGGGCTTCTCCATGGCTGCACAAGAGCTGGGTCAGAAAATACACAATCTGCAAATAGAAAAAGTCCATGAGAATCAGAAGAGGGACAAACAATTGTTGAAATCTGTAAAGACCAAAAATGTAAAAAGCACACAATTTCACTTTCAAAAAATATTGCATATAAAATAGTAGGCATTGCAATGCATACGATTATTGTTTTTGGTAAGATAAATTTGAAAAGAAACACATACAGGTACTTATGTAATGTTTTCTCAAAATATTAAATATAATTTTAACGCCAGAATCACACTAAAAAATACTGAACCTTAGAGAACACCTTTAAAACTTACAATCTAAAAAGAATAAAATAAGAGCTGCATGAGGTGCCATATCACAAGCAGTATATGGATATTGTGAAGAAAAGGGACAGGAAAACATAAAATGAGTTACGCATAATCAATATTGTCATTCCTCATGGTGTTGTGCAGCCCAAAATAACATACATGGGAAATCAGGTCAATTTCATAACCTCAAAAAAAAAGAAACCTGGATGCTCATCAAACTGAAATTTAATCAAATATGAAAGACATAGGCACCTAAAAATAAAATCAGGGAGTCATAAAAAAACAAAACAAAAACAAGAAAAACCAAGGGGCACATTTAGTATAATATCGTCATCAACATTGACGTTAAATCTACACCTGTCTTGGTGTAATATGTTTAAATATATGCCAATCTATAAAGTGGAAACGAACATAACACAATAAATGACATGATGATAAAATTAATGATGCTTATTGGATTGGAAAATTTAACAGAGCAAACTACATTTCCTTATCTATTACAAAGAGAATCCCTGTATGACATAACTTTTTAATATATATTTTTTAAGTGGCATTTAAGCAACTTAAAACTGGGACATTTTGATCAAATATAATATTAGCATTCAGAGACATAAGAACAATACAAGGACGAAAAATGACTGAGCCCCACCCACAATGAAGAAATTGTACAAGCTACTGTCAACAAAACCGTGATGAACAAGTCTTACTGTGCTTCTCGAACTTTACCCACCAGATGTCGCTCTTGTAGAGAATATGAATTTCGAATATTTCTCTCAGTCTGTCCGTCCATGTTTCTGATTCCTTTTGATCAGTGAACTCCCAAATCGATAAGGAAGTGCCTCACTTTCAGCCATCAAATGGAAAGAAAGAAATATAATCCATAAAGTAATTTAAATTGTTATATTCATCCGAATGGTTTGTACCACTAAAAAATATTTATTTTGCATGACTTCACCAATTGGATGTAGCTTTTTATTTGTTCAAAATCGCTGAATTTTCTTATTTTCCCATTCAAATGGGTGGACTAAGTAGGTGAGGCAGCACGAGCTCACTCACCTCTCATTCAGCGACTCAGTTGGATGGATTGCTTACAAAATAACGACACAAAGATGGCGTAGTAACTGCCATTCAGCTTTAGATCCGTTCACGAGTTTATAATTAACGCAGAAAGACAACTGAATGACACCTACTACCGGTAGAGATAGCTAAATAGGTTAGCATTGCTGGGGCAACCCATATTCAGTTCCGTGTATGAAACTCAGTCTGTAAAGAAGTTCCGGAAAACATGCGCTCGGTTTACATTTAGAAATACATAATTAGCGTTATTGCAGATGGCAACCTTGACAAAAGCTCAAATAATACAATATTAAATGATGGAGTTTAGAAAAATGTTGAAGAAATAAAAGTATGCTATTAACAATATGTGTACAAGTCGTCTGTGCTTCTCGAACTTTACCCACCAGATGTCGCTCTTGTAGAGAATATGAATTTCGAATATTTCTCTCAGTCTGTCCGTCCATGTTTCGATTCCTTTTGATTGTATATTTCCCATTGTGTGTGTTCTACATATTCTTTGTACAGAACTTTCACAGATCATTTTCCTACTAAGACATAATTATACCTGCATAGTTTCTTTATAATTTATCCATACTTGTACAGTTTTCCACTTACATTTTGTCAGTGCTGCACATTTTTCACGTTTCAGTTGCCATTACTTTTTCAATTGTCTATATTCCGTGGGTTTCCCTTTACATGTTGCTGCAGACACAATTAAAAATAAATCTATTTTGTTGTATTGTTGTCTGAAGAGTACATTGTGTTTACAAATACAAATATTACAAAAACAATCAAGGTAGGTTTATTGAAGTTTTTCCCACTTCTTAGGCTGGTCCTTGGTTTTGTTTTGATTTACATCTCAATATAATGTGTGACCTTGAAGTAGTCAGACTGATTTAATAAATTAGTACCGCTGTTGGCTAATCAGCCAAGTTTTGTTGATTTAATTCTACACAGACAACATTGTAACCACGGGTAAGCCATACAGACGAAGCTCCATCTGCCAAAATTACAACAAATTTTATATGTAGTTATCATTTTGAAGACAATTTTGTGAACAACTGTGTGAGCAAATAGTCCAAAGGTTTAAAAACATCATTTCCCAATGTCCGATTTTAAACAACGTATTTGCAAAGATTTCTCCAGGTTCTCTGAGAAATCTTTGCAAATAAGCGACAAGGCCAAAAATCAACTTTGAATGCCCTGACCTTCGATCCCTCGGGAATCACTGCAATGTCACCATTGTCAGTGAACATTGCTACATCTACAAGTGCAAGTCAGAACACCTCAATGCAAAGTGAAAGCCATGTATCAACAACACCCAGAGATGCTGTTGGCTTCTCTGGGCCCACGTTTATCTGAGATCGACTGACAAAATGGAAAAGTCTTCTGTGCTCTGACAAGTCCACATTTAAAAAAATAAAATAAAATCATGGGTGCCATAGTCTACAGGCCAAAGAGGAGAAGGGCTGTCCAGACTGTCTTATCTGGACAGTGATTGTACAGGATTGTGTTAGTGCCCATGGCTGGAAGTAGGCAAGAAATCCACTGTGGTCATAAGGAGATGGACATTAGGTGTGATACTTGCAGTTGTTATTCCAAATACCTTGCTTACAACAAGTGGTTAACTGAATTACCACTGAACTAGTTTCTGTCTATTCTGCTCTAATCTTTGCCATCTACCGGACATTTTTGTCTGCCCAGCTGCTGCTCACTGGGCATTTTCTCTTTGTTTTCTTTTTTTCATTCCCTGTATACTCAAGAGATGACTGTGTGTGAAAATTCCAGATCAGATGTTTTTCCAAGTAATCAGATCTGCCGGTCTGGCACCAACAACCATGCTGCATTCAACAGTCACATTAATATCATTTCTTTCCCTTTCAGATACTTGGGTTTAAGCTTCACCAAGTTGTCTTTATCACATGTTGCTGTGATTGGCTGATTCCCCAATTGAGTTAACAAGCACCAGAACAGGGATACCTAAAATAGTGCCTGGTGAGTTTAAAAACTACACACTATTTCTATGTGCTATTAAAAATGTGTTAACCTAGAAAATATTTATTTTTAGAAAATATTTGCAGATCGTGCTCCTACATTTCTTCTAATTCTTAAAAAAAATGTTTTAATTTAACTTTAATTTTAATAGATGGTATATTCCCTTCCTCTTTGCTTTTCCTGCACATCACTGTTGCAATTAGAATGAGTTACCTTGGAAACAGGATTAAAAGCAGAACATGAGGGGCAAGGGTAAAATAGAATTTAACATTACTTTGCTATTTTGGAATGCAAACATATTTGCTATTTAGATTTGAAGTTAAATACAAAAATCTGCTATTGAGCTATGGTATCATTTTATAGCCAGTGGCCTTGCGCAGTAAGGAAAATTTTTTTCTTCATATAAATGCAGTAACCTGTGTAGTGCAACATGTATCCACACACACATGCACACACACATACTCATACTTGTCTCTTTGAATTATAGGCTGTGCTGCATTCTGATGGATTTGGTTTATAAGAGACTGACAGCTGGCAACTTCAGTCTTTCTTACCTATGACTCAATTACCTTTGACATGGCAGTCAAAACATCTATTACGTACACACCAACAATCTTCCACACAACCCCTCTGTGTGACTTCACTCCAGATCCCATGGCTCAATTACTTGAAATATAGCACCAAACAGCTGGAGGGCTTTAGCTCAATAACACAACGTCACAGCGGCTATATGACGAGGAGTCATTGTGATGACCTGGCAGGGAATATGCTACCACCAGGCTGACGGAAATACTTACCAATCACCTCACAGCGTGCTACCAGTGGCCACCTACGGACAAAGTAGACATTCCAAAAGGCAACCATGTTTCCCTTTGATTATGTTAAAGGTTGAACCTGAAGTACTGCTGGAGCGCTGATGTTTCAGTTTGTCACAAGTGTTTTATGCAGTGACGTTATTGCTGTTGTCATTCTTGCAGTCGTTGCCTTTTTTGTTCTGGTTATGCTTATCTGAAATAAGTCATTATTATGACCAGCATAATACAATGTCATACCAAAGGTGATGGATGTTAGTATCTATAGCCACAGTTCGTATATCTTGTCACCTTGGAGACAAAGTATTGATCTGAGTCAGAAAGGACAGGTATGCTGTGGCAACTTACTAAACAAAAGACTTAAGAGTCTGCAACTGTTGCCATTGCATTATTTTCCTCTTTAACTCTGAAGATATTTCCTCCTAACTAGTTGAGAATTTATTGTAATATAGTTCAAGACAACCTTAATTTGGAGTTTACATTTTTTTATCAATATATATTAAAGGTAGAGCGAAAGGAAGCTACCCATGCAAAGCATGACCTACACAGCATGACTGCCAGCAATAAATTAACTGGAAATCGCTGGATGTCTAAAGCAGCAATTAGGCAGCAGTGCTATGGCAGAGGAAGTAAATGTTTATTAAAGGCTACATTTCCCCATTTCCCTTGCAGTAAACCTTCTGTTGCATCTATGATGATATCTATCACTTTATTTGACCATCCTATAGTTTTGTGTCTTCATATGTTTATTCTGCGTGAAATATGGCAATCATCTTGTGATATCCAGGGTAATTACATGGGAACTGGCCATACTAATTGTATCAGACTGTAACATGAGGCTTTTGTGTAAAGATGGGAGACTTATAATAGTCACTTGGTTGCTTTACGTGTAGAAAATGCAAGTATTCTGAGAAAATTATGCCATTTTAATGAAAGTAATCATATCTTAAGCATCTTTAGAGTGTGAATAATGTTAAACTGGTCATTATCCATCTTCAGGTATTTTATGTGTACTTTTTATCCTTTCCTGCCAGTAATCAAAAACAGCTGCCCATTTAATGGCTATTAATTTGGAAGAAATCTTTTGTCAGGAGACATTTTATCTAACTCTACATACAGATTGAAAGCAAGGTCAGTTGCTAGTTTGGCCCCATCTGAAGTTTATTTGTGCTAAAACCTCTGAGGTTGCTAATAATCCTTTTGAACTCAAGCACTCAAATCTCTAAACTGTGGCATCTCTTCTAATTCCCTTGCTGTAAATATTTCATGCAATTAGTATGCTACATTCGTTGTTGCACACACATATATATTTTTTCCGTTTATGCTTTAGGATCAAGCAAACAATCAAAGACCATAAAAACAGCCTACCTTACCAGCCCTTTCAGCTCCTTCCAGCTATTAATATTCCCATTGCTGAAATGAATATAGCTCAGAACATAAACCACAAACCAGGAAAGGTTCCGCAAGTTTTATTAACAAAACACATAATGTACAATACGGACAGCAGGTGCATCAAAATCAGATTCATAATAAGTAGCACACATACTCGCTATTTTAGTACTTGGTATTACACAAGCGAGCTTAATTTCCTCATGCTTTGATGCAGGTAAATTGCCTTTAGATACATAATCATACATCGGAAGTGTAAAGTATTAATAAAATAAACAAGTTGCATGTTTTAAAGTGCCCTGTGACAGACTGGCAACCTGTCCAGGGTGTACCCTGCCTCTCGCCTTGAACGTTAGCTGGAGAGAGGCACCAGCTCCTCCCGACCCCACTAGGGACAAGGGTGTTAGAAAATGGATGGATGGATGGATGTTTTAAAGTAAATCTCCAGCATAGGTAAGGTTAGGTAGGATATAGCTCTAGTAATCAGTAATCCAACTTTGATGTTTTAATGGACATAGAAATCAGTATTGGCTGGAACTGAAAAGTGCAAATACCTCACATTTGCACTTAAGTGCAGTAATTGAGATAATGTGTATTTTCCACCACTCACTAACCACCACCAACCATTAGACTCATCCTAACCTCAGTTACCGTACCATGTTTCGTTTGTCAACTTGCATGAAACTCTTCATCTTGATAGAAAACTGCAAACGTCCACCTTTACAATGCACATTCTCCATTTAATAGAGGCCCAGCCATAACACTATAACAGAAATTCAGTATCAACAGCTGTCATTAGAATATGGTTGAAACCACATGCAAAGACTTTCAGAGCACTGAAGCGGTATTCTATGAAAAATGCTGTCACATTCAAGTAGAGTCAAAGGTAAAAAGCTCTGGTTGATGTTAGGGCACAACGGTTCACAAAGGAAATCACTATCCACTCAAAGAGTAAATTCATTCAATTTAGAGGAAGCTTAGTCACTTTGTGAAGGTCAGTTAGACAATGTGTGGTTATTTGAGTTGTTTTGGAAGATCTCTTCTAACACTGCTGATTCCAGAGGACATGTAGAGTCCGGTCTCCAGTAGAAACGGAAGGGTTGTGGTCCGGATTAAAGGTTACTGTTTCACCCGGTGAGGACTGAAAGGTCATCTTTCATTTCTCATTTGATAAGTATATGTGTTTGTGCTGAGGAGTCTGGGTGTGTTGGTGTACAAAACATATACTGAAATTGAAGATGGGCTGAAAAGCCAAAACTAAGTACTCTTGTACAATTAAAGATGCATCTAAAATGAAAGATAAATTTGGGTGTACTTCCAATGTGAACCAGAAGACAGAGCACACTGCAGAATTGAGACATCATATACGCTGCAATTAGCCTAATTGGTTTTTGTCTCCAAATCTATTCTTTAACTCTTAAAAGTATTAGAAAGATGTCATAATTTGTCAGTTTGTGTCAGCAAGACGCACGACTTGCTTGAAAAGCACACATGGTGGCTATCTTCCGGCATATTTTACTCACTCCAGCCTTATCAAATAGAAATTCACTTAATTATCTTAATCAGATCTTTAGTTTATGTCCATCAGATTCTAAAAAATCCACTCTCCAGTGGGTAATATTTCTTTGTAAGATGTGAACAACTTCCTTTTTTGTGGTTAATTTACTAAAAGATAAATAATTAAAGACGGGACACTCTACTGAACACCTCAAGCAACTACTCTGCATTAACCAATTTTAGAATTAGGTTTTGAAGCACTGTTCAGAAAAACTGAGAGAGATGGATATTATACAAATGAGAAGCATAGTGGCAAGTTTGATTAGCACTGAAGGGCAGAAATGTGTAAAATGTCTTCTTGTTTTTATGGTGAGCTTAAAACCCAATTTAAATTTGAAAAGTTTTTATTATATAAAAATCAGGTCCAAAGACAGCTGACTTTAGGTTATCCAACTATACAAAACTGGAATATTATCTGGAGATGAAGGTGGAGAGATAGGAAAGGAACAGAAAAAACATTTACCGTACTTTGTGTAGGAGGGCACTGACATTTATCTTCCCTTTACACACTCAGTAAAATGGTTGCAAGATACATTAATATTTTCACTGGACTGTTTAAAAAGCTGTTAATACCAGATGGATAAAGAATGTAAGGAAATGCCTTGAAAACTCATCCAAATATTTAAGAATTTATTGGCTCAGTTCATGTGATGCAGTGAACCTTGCTTGCAGAGTGGATACAATACTAAAATGTCACACTCAATATTGATGATAACATATTTGTTTGATACTGTCACAACATATTCTGAAGAATATGTTTTTTGCTCTAGATAAGAGCAAAAAATGATTATGAACAATGTGACGAAATGCACAAAACCAGAAATAGGGGGGCAATTCAGCCAATGTTTAGAAAAATATATAATGTAAAAGTGTAAATTCTTTATCTTAAAGATTAATAAACAAGATAGAACTTTGAATAAATCATATGGTCCTTTTTGGAAGTGTATACTTTTGATTCAGCTCTGCAGTTACTTTATTTCGTTTTATTATAATTGCTCATCTTTAGTGTGCCTAAAATATTACTCTATAATAAAATTGATTTCAAAACAAAAATGGTTTTGGTGCATACAAAATATAATTTTAAATGGTGGGTTGCGACAGGTTCCTACTTTTTCTGGTCTAATTGTCAACTTCTGTTTGGCTCCACTACAACCTGTGATATTATTAGTTACATTAACCTCCAATGCCTTTACGACTAAACTGAGGCGTAATGGAGGGGGTGCTGTGGTTTGTTTCATTGCTTCACTTTATAAGCCGATAAAGCCATCACTTGATTAATAGAGCATGTTTAGAACGGAGCATTGCAAAATAGAGAGCTGTGGAGCTCAGACCAAAAAAGCACCATCCTTGGGGTGTCCTTGTCTTTGAGGCTAATATTTAGACAGTTAGCATTAGCTTATGTCATCTGGGAGGTTAACTTTTTCACTGCTTCAGATACAAGAGCTTTACTGATTTTTTTAAGTTGCTCCCAAGTATCTGTGTCACTTAGAGTTAGCGCAGGCAGCATGTGGCATCTGACATTTTCTTTTTTTTCTTCATTTGCCTCAGAGGGAATGCGCCTCCAAAATGGTTGGGTTTAGATAATCTAGACTTCAGTGACAGCAAGGTATAAGCAAGAAATGTACGTAGTCAGAGATCCACTTTCCTTTGTCTATCTTTTAGCCTTTTATTCTGTAGTAAAACAGAACAACAACTTTGGCTCTGCCAACCTTTCAGTTTATTACAGTTTCCTCCCCTCATCTTTTTACCTTTCTCTACAATGTTCCTCTGTCCTACTCACAAACCCTCTCCACTCACAAAATCGCAGATACTTACTACCAAGCACCAGCCCCACTCTTCCCTCCCTGAGGCCCACACAATGAGAACTTAATGAAAAGGTACTTTACACAGGCAGCTTTGCACTGGGGAGACACCTTTAACTGCCACTGGTAATGGCAGGAATTAACACATAGCAGCTCGTTCTGGGTCTTCGTGCATGCGTGCGTGAACACGTGCTTCCCGACGACTGTTTGCGACGCTTGCTTAAGTGAGTCATTGAGATTTTGTCCTATATTCCGTGTGCATGTGCTACTTCACTACCCAGCAATATATAGCAGCAGTTCATCTGGTTGATTTATCTCTCCCAGGCCACTGTGTTCTGGATCCTATCTTGATTACAGTGCATCACTGCAGCCAAAGCCATGGCCCCCCTGCGACCCCATAAATTAGCCCCACTCTGTGATGGGGCCTCTCAAAGTCAGATGATACCAATTCATTTGAGATGATTGATTTAACTACACACATAACTTCAGCATATCATTTATGCTACCCGGGGTTCAGCCTTCAAATCGAAAATCACAGTGGTGCAATGCATTATAGCTTGGTTGAGAACAGGGGACGCCAGTGAGAATGGATGTCGTCCCATAAATCACTGTTAACAGGAGATTTTGATGGTTATGGAAATTGTTCACACCATGTCAGAAAAAGGTAGCCAAGTGTACTTGTGTCTTTTTTATTTTCCTATCAGATTGAAACCATCATATGGAGGTAAAACACAGCAACGTTCTTCAATCCTAATTTTATGCTGAGGCACAGTAGATGGAGTCGGCACAGAATTTATCGCTTTTGACCTTTTGCTGAACTTTACTCTGTCTATGGTAGAAATTTGCAGTCTCGCAGTGAGGAGAGAGGGAAGAGGACATGTCCAAGTGAAGAAAGGGAATAGTCTTCAGATTGACAGCAAAGTTGTGACTAAATGTGTGAGGAAGAGAGAGTGTCCCTGACATCAAAAGCTTATTTCAAATATCACATTTGCAGAGCCACAAATGGGCAGATAACACAATTTACAGTGACACTACCCTTATATTTAACCCTGTCGTAATGGCATTTGGAGAGGAGAGAGAGAGAAAGATATGTAATTGTTGCTAATTGAGTAATTCCTAGGATTTTACATCGCCCAGAGAAACACAGATGCAGTGATCAGAAGAAGAGAGAGCAACAACCAGGGGTTGGGTGGTGGAGGGGGTTCGATTTGCACGTGGCTCGTAGACTGCAGAGTGTGTCTGCAAAGTCATCTGAGGTCAGTCAGTCACTATGATGAGAGAGATGACGCAGAGCAATGGCTCAGTACAGAAAATCACCACGCGAGCCTGGATTTTAGATAATGAATAACTCTGAGCTTTGTTTACTAACAGACGAACCGCATGGAAGGCTAGATTATATACTGCAGTGGAGACTACATTCTGGTTTTGAATGGGAGTGTAACCACTCCCCATTGGTACTGGAATCTCAGATGTAAAGACAAACAATAACAGAGGTGTCACACTACAGTCTTAAAGTGGTCGATTCCTGCATATTTTGGACATGTTCCTGTTCTAAAACACCTCAATCTGAAGGTTGAATTAACGTCATATTACACAGTCAAGTTCTGCATGCGGGACGGCAGCCCTCAAGGACTGATTTTGGATACTGTATGATGAAACCACAAAGAGATAGCTTCAACAAATTAGTGAACCTCAATGTGTTTGGTCAAGCAATGCGGTATTAGAAATAACTGGTCTATAAGTCAATTAATTTAGAGTTTTGTTTTATGTCGTGTGCTGTAAATTGTGACAAATGCATTGACATAAGTAGCAAGAAAGAATCATTTCAATGAATTAAAACAGATGCACCCCATGGCTAAGTTTTTGTCTCATTTCTTTTCAGCTTATGAATATGATTTAAGGCAACTGTTAAAGATGCTCCTAGGAATGGGTGTAACCGTTTAGTTCTGGCTATAAACACTGTGAAGCAGGGATTATATTGTTTTGATCTACATTTCTTGTATCTTTCTGTATCTAATAAATAATAAAACGTAAAAAGAAAAAAAAAGATTTCACATTTTTGTGTCTTGAGCAGCTATACAGATATATGATGATTACACTGTTTTATTATGGCGAGGACATCACACCCATTACGACACATCTGCTGTATTTGGAGTCTATTGTACATATTTTGATAAGCCATGTCTCGTGTTGAATGTAAACACAACTGTGTCGATTTGGAATAAATATAAAACTCTGGAATAGGCACCAGCTTTAAGAATTAGGTTACACCACAATTAGTAAAGCGTTCAGTTGCAACAGACTTAAAAATAAATTAATAAATAAAATGAAAGTGGATTTTGTATCTCATTTATTGAAATTACTCAATGATCTTGTATGTTTGACTGCATGAATTTGTATCAGATTGCAAATACCTTGACATCATAACTGATGAAACACTTTTCCTTTTTTTAAATTTTTTTATTTACCAACTGTTAAACCAAAATCAAGGGTTGATTTCTTTATAAGAGCAGAACTTGCTTTTGCTTTCAGTGCCAGAAAACACCTCGTTGCTGCCAGTTTCCTTCCTGTGCTTCTGCCAGCTGTCTGACACTGTTGGACACAGTGCTTTGAGTTTCATAAGAGTACGTAAATCTCCAACACATCAATGCATGTTGTATATTTTGGCCAGCTGGACATTTTTATCCATACACAGATATTTCCATTACAGACGTTTTATGTCCAAAAATCACTGTGCTAATCAGAGTTTTACATTTTCTGCTCCCTTATTCTAGAACGCTCTACAGCAAGAACACAAACTCTGAAATCAAAGCACTGTCTGAGATTTAAGCACCTTTTAAAGACCCTCAAATAATGGAGGCTTGTTGCTTTTAGTGTTTTTGGTATCCGTTGTCTTATTTGTGTTGCATTAGTTTCATTTTAGTGTTATTTGTGTGAACAGGTGCTCAGTGAGGCTAACCTGTACAAAAAACTTTTTACAGTAGTCAGATACTTATGGTTGCTGTTCTTGCTTTGTTTGTGATATTGCGGCAAAAATCACTGTGTTAATTATCTGGGTAGATGGTGTCCACATCATAAGACGTGATCAAAGGTTGATAAATAGCAACTTGAACTCAATGGCAATAGGAAATTGTAAAAAGCTACTTTTCTAACCTTCCACATTTCTGACCAAGACTGCTGAAGTCCAATTTTATTTGCCCGTTACTTGTCTTAGAGCTCCACAAAATATTTTTCCTTTTCAAAATGTTTTAATTACAAAAATGTAGGAAGAAAATTGAACAAAGACAGAATAAAACAAAACCTTGTCAGTGGTGAAGTGGTTGCAGTTTTCATCTCAGAGAGTCGTGGATTCAAATCTTGACTTTTTAACATTTCAATGTTGTTTCCTTTCTCTTTGCATTGTAGCTGTGATGGGTTACAAATTGCTCACTTTCCAAACGGCATCCTAATACATGCTAGGTAGTGACATGATTATTGAGCGTTTGACTCCTGGAAGATGAAAGGTGAAATAATTTCTGCTCTAGAAACTCATAATTCTATTTATATTCCATGTTATTCAGGATTTAACTCCACTTCTGTCTCTTCAAAGGCTAAAATATGCTTTTTTTGTACTTTTTTGTTGGATCCAGGGGGCAACATCTTTCTTTCACCAGACTACGCTTTTTTCTGACAACACAGTTTAGTGAGAGGGAAATGCATTTAGAGATGTCAGGCTCATTATCTGTTGCTCACACTGAGGCTTAACCATGCTTTTGCAACAGTAAATGGTTCATCCAAGGACTTCTGTGTTTTTTTTTCTCCAATGCATTCAGCTAATAAAAAAATATGTACCCTCACAGCACACAATGAATAATGAATACAAATGATGCCAACAGGTCTGTGCAGGTGAGGAGGACCAGCTAGTTCAAATCGGTTTGAATTTAGTCAAGTAAGCTGTATTAAATCTCAACAGAAAAAGCAAGGAGGTGAGAATGAATTCGGAAACGGAGAACAAAAGAGGTACACTGGGTCCAGCTTGAGTTGCTGTTGACAGGCTTGGTGACATAATGAATTTGGGAGGGGCTGAGCTTTCTCAGCTGGAGTGTAGAGCCTCAGTATTAGCCCTGCAGCTCATGTAAACTGTGCCTTCTGTTGTTTACTCTCAGGCTGACAAAGAGTTTAGGATGTTTTCTGAAATGTGTACAGATACCAAACAAATCTGCTTTGCTTCATTGTGAAAGCTTCTGTGAATGGTAAAAATGTTCTTTAAGGTGTTCCTTGTTGTTAAATTATATATGCCTGAGTTAAAGGATGCCAAACGTATCCTATCTTCATGTCTTTTTATTTCTGCACATTTATTTAAATATAAACTTAAGGTAACTTAGCAAGATAAGTTAAATTTATGGAAGCCTGACAAAGACTGATTTGGAATTTCACCCAAAGGTGAAGTGTTTTTATGTTGCCTCTCTATTATATGAACACAGAGGTAATAGCATAACATAAAATATGCTGTCAAAAAGGGGCTGATATGAGTATGAAACGGGTTGAAAAGTTAAACAATGCAGTAAAAGAAATGATAAATTTCAATTCAAACAAACTTTCCCAAAAAAAAAGCCTTTGTAAACTGCCGTGACATAAAATAAAGAAATAGTAACATGAACAGCAATGTGGAGTAATGCAGAAATAGTTTCTGAAGGTACTTTTTTATGCCAGATGTGAAAGAATTACAAAATAGTTATAGAATAATCTAATCAAAACTCTGAAAGTGAGGTGTAGGTAGGAGAATATGAAAAACAAGATATAAATAAATAAATAAAATAAAGGAATCAACTTAATAGTTTTACAAGGAAGCACAGGAGTTTTTTGTGTGGGGATCATTTTGAAGGAAAACTATTAAATGTGCACAATATTCTCCTCTCACATTTGGGTTACAGTGGCAATTCATATAGAGCACAGAGCAGGAGATTCCTGCATAGATTCCTGATCTTCAGTCAAATTACACCATTTGAAGTCTTTGAGTCTAATTTTATCTATTTGTCCCTTCTATTGCCCTCAATCTATTATTAAACTTAAAATATTAATAATAAACTCATAGTGCTGAAAGATGTTTCCACACAAAATACTTTCGATCTGGTCTTTGTATTCTGTAGGGCTCCTTATACAGCTTACAAGTGTGTAAGCTGTATTACCTTTCTGACAGGTATTTTCTTTGAAGCTGCAGTCTGGATGAATATAGATATCCAGAAAGAAGAGTGGGAATATATAAGCCAGAAATTCAATATCTTGATGGGAATGGAAACTGTGATGATGAACCACTCAAAGATTTTAGAGCTTTTTCTATTATTATTATTATTTTAATGGCAATCCAGTGTGCTAATTGATCAGAGAAAGAGTAAAACCCCCTCATCTGAGGAGAAGCAGCACAAAGGGAGCGGGGAGCTTCATGTGCAAAATTGCATCTAAATCTTGACTGAAATTCCACGAGTCAAATTATAGGCAGCTCAAAAAGGAGAAAAATCAGCTAGAGGCAGTAATATAAGAACAAACATCCACATATTTGGACGAAACTAGAGAACCAGGAGAGGAGCAAGTGAGGTAGACTGGATCCATCTTGGATTGCTGTTGACAGCATGGTGACATGCTCAGCTTTAAATGACAAAACTTGATAATTGAAAAAATACTTGCTTGATCACCGCGAGAGGGTTTTAGGCTTACATGATGATCAAAATAATTAAATCAGTATAAGACCAATATTCTTCAGTAGGTCTTTCATTGCCAGTTTGCAACATCCAAGGCAGGGCAATGAGCCTGGGCTGAGGGTGTGTGTCTCTTCCAGCCAATCAGAGAGTCATGTGGCTGCCTTTTTTTTTCTTCCCCTCTTCGATGCCAGACTGATGAAGGCCAAACAAGGAGAGAGAGTGAGGGAGGAAAAAGAAAGATGGCCTGAAGATTTTAATTAGAAGAGAAAAAACAGTCAAATCAGGGTCAAGGAGATTTGAGAAGGAATGTTTCAGATGGCGGCAGTAGGAAAGGAATGGGCAACGTTGAGAAAATGTAATGAATTGTAAGGGTTGTTCAATTAGTCAAATTTATATTCCATTGCTGATTTTGGCTCCAAACAACCAAAAGTATAATCATCAGAAAAGTATAATCATAAAAATGTGTTGAAAGTGAAAAAAAAAACATTAAGAACATTAATAATTAATTTATTTACTAATCTATTTATTTACTCATAGCTCTTCAGCCCCGTGACAAATATAAGGTTAGGGAAGATTGAGAAGAAAAAAATGAGATTGATTAATTTGCGAAGTGAACATGCTGAGTCTAAGAGGATTTTTCCTTTTTCTTGCTCTATTTCTGTGTAAAACTACTGGGTCCAGGCTTGCAGCGACCTCTGCGCTTTTCCCCAAGCTGAAAAGCTTTTGGGAAAGTAATAAAAAAAAATAGAAAGAAAAGATCAAAGTATTTTAAAGTCTCAAGGAAATGCAAATGTTTTTTTCCTGAAGCATCAGTACTGTATCAGTTTCAGTTTATGTTTGAATTGCAAAATCTAGACAGATTGTGTATGTTTTATTGTTTCATCTACATCAAAAATGTGTAAGTGGGTACTAAAAATACTCATGCTGATTATTTGATCATTTCTGATTTTAGTGAGAGTTATACAGACTCATAATCCAGGTCTGACTTATAAAGGTGCTTTTTTGTTTACAAATCACACAATTCTGTAAAAACAAATGCAAACATTGCTTACAATAAAGGATACTATACTGTGCAAATGATCGTTTTATGTAACAATAGGTGTAGCACTACAGTGACACGGGATAATCAATTCTACACACGCCGCATCAGAGAGCACACACACATTGCATGGATAGTGGATGCGTCATGTCTGCCAGCCCCTACTGTTCTTGTGATGGCTTGAGATTTAAGGGCTCGCTATCTGCATTCATCTCACAGATGCAACCCCCCACCTCTTCCTCTACCCGTTTCCGTCTCCCTGCTTGCTCTCTCTTTCTTGCTGTTGCACAACTTGTTTTTCCCTCACACACACATAAGAGGTAGGAAACACTGAACGAGCATGTGTATGTGTGAAGCTGACAACTCTCCATATGTTGTGCACGGCTGCCACTGTCAGGATCTGATATAAGTCAAAAGATATGGAAATTATTTTATGATTATGTTGGGAAATATCTCTGTATTTCCCAACAGAGGAAATATAGAGAATGGTGAGACAAATCCACCAATCCACAAGTCTGAATACCAGCACACACAAAAAAAGTCACATTCAGGGTCAAGTACAAAGTATTAGCTGTGCAACTGTGCAGTTAAAGGAAAAAATACACAATTTCTGTCAAAGTAGGACATCAATTCCGATGAGAAATAATCACAGCATTCTGCAGTGACATAGTATGTGCGAGAAAGAGTGCTGAATGAGCATTGGAGCTCATTCTTAGCAGTGACACAACAACGCTGTCCAAAGCAGCATCTTTATTTTCTGTTCTGAACACTACAGGCAAACATCCACAAGCACAAAACATCAATCAAGTTGAACCTCTGTGTAACATTTTGGTTCCGGACATGATCTCTTTCAGCAACTTTAGCTGGTTTGAATATAATACAACACAAGCTGTTGCCTTGAAGCAAAAAAAAAAACAAAAACAAAAAAAAAACACATATCAGGTTCAAATCCTTGTTGCCATATTTCTGCATGGAGTTTGCATTTCCTCCATGAGCATGAGTTGTTTTCCCTGACTACTCCTCCTCATCGTTGTTTTTGTCGTACTGTCCTTAAGACACACATGGCAGGCTAAATCTTCTCTGTATTTTCAATATCTTTAGGCAACTCTTGTTTGTCAATGTTGCCCTTGATGGACTGGTAGTGACACTGAAGGAAGACAACTCCCCAACCTCTCTCCTTCATGTACAAATTTTGAGGGAAATAACATATATAGTTGGATAAAATATTGCAAAATACAATAAAAATCCAGCTGCGTTTTTTAGAGACAGCAGGGTTAACCTCAAGCTTCCACAGTAGTAGGTGAGATATCAGGGGTACTGACAGTTTGTTAATTACAGCTATTATTTTTTTAAATAAGTTTGTGAGTCATATTTGGCTGAACTAAGATTCTTTGGAGGAGTGTTGGACTCCACCAGATGGTTCCCATGCAACCTGGAGGACTCAGGAGTCAGTTTTTTTGAAAGTGTGGAAATATAGTGAATAAAATAAATTGGAGAATGGAAAAGCACTTATATCCTAAATTTATTCTCTGTCCCGTTTTAGAAAAGTTGTAACCATTTGTCACCCAATCATATGTGGAGCTGCCTCCAACAACTTTTGTTATCATTTGATATTTATGTTGTCTACTCAGATAAGCTCAATGGCATGAAGCAAAACTCTTTTCTCTTTTGCCAAACCTGCAAACAACAACTGACAGTGATCAGTTGTATAAAAAATAAGACACATTCTGCTATAGTGCCTCTTAAAGGCACTGCCACATTTTCCTTAAACTGTTTCTCTTTCTTTCTTTGTCTGGGCTCACTAACTGTGAAAAGCTCACACAGGAACTTGCATATTTTGGATCCTGTGCCTCTTCTTACTCTTCTTCCAGACAACGGGACCTTGATTTTCAAATGAAATGAAAATTTGACTTTTCACTAAAAAGAGGTTTTTGGACCTTTGAGCCAAATTCCAGTCTGTTCTCTCATTAGCCGCAGGTAGGGTGCTTCTGATGTCGTCTTTTGACTTGCGTAACACAACTACAAAGACAAATGACAGTTTGCAACAAATGAAGCCTTTATCCTGGATCTATCTATGTGTTGTAGCTCCTGAAGCTCTTAATGGTAGTTCTCCTTATTATATTGGCCATAACACAGAACTTTGAGCTGTTTTTAGTAATGTGAATAACACACATTTATCAAAAATAAACAAATAAATTATTTGAAATTCTCCCCCCCTGCTTTAGTCTTCTATATAATATTTACCTCTTGATTGAAACTAAAATACTTTTTAATAATTATGTTAGTTATTAACTAAAGTCGGAAGTTTAAATTAAAAAAGTAAAAATAATAATAATAATTTGAGCACATTTCTCTACAGTTGTAAATTCATATTTAAAAAAAAATAAAAATAAGTGTGCACATTATAAAGAACTCTTTGGCCGAGTAGCAGGTAATCTGGAGGGTTGGGCACCACCTCTATATGCCGCCCCCACCCTCCACCCATCCTTCTTGCCCTCCCACGGTGGCGCCACTTATCTGAAATGTTTCCAAGGCCAATATATTGACATCCTGAGTTTGACGTATACTTTTCAAGTCAAGGACGAAATATTTTTACTCATGCTTCCCCAAAGTACCTAGTGTCCCAGTGTGTCTGCATATGTGTCAAAAGTAATCTTTTAACTGCAGTGTTTTGAATGGCTTTGCGTGTACCCTGCACCAAAGAGCAAGATCTCGTCATAAGTGTGTGCTAGTTCTTGTCATGTCAAAACATTGAAATATCAAGCTAAATATAACAGCGTGTTGCCAAAAAAAAAAAAGGAAAAAAAAACAGCGTTTACCACCTTTCAGTGTCTGCGGTCTCTCCCCCAGCCTCTGCGTTTGTGTGGTGCGCATACAGGTAATAAGCTGCTCCGCCACTGCGCAACGATGGAGCTATCACAACGATGGAGATGACGCAAACAGAGTCAGCTCTCCGAAAAAGTGTTTCAAGACGAACATGGCGGCAACTTAACCGAGGTCCAAGATGACAGTGGCCACCGGGAGATCCGATTCGAGGCTTTCCGAGAAACTCATCTACCTGCGTCGAGGGGGCTCCTGGCTCTCCTTTAAGTGAATCTGCGGATCGAGCGGTGGCAGACGCGCAGCATCAGCACCGAGAGGCTCGCAACAGCTGGTCTCCCTTGCGCGCCCCCCTGACAAGCGAACAAGCCCGGAGAGGGGACGACAGGAAAGAGGTGGGGGTATGCGGTCAAAAAGGACGCCGTTCCCCCCCGGAGAGCCATGGAGAACCGGGATGCGGCAGCGCGAAGCTTAATCTGTGTGGGCACGCTAATTGGTTCGGAATAGCACCGACTTGCTGCGGGGCACGATAGCAGGAGCGCCCTGGACCGGCGGAGGCTCGGAACCCCCCTCCTACCGCTGCAGAAGAGAACCAACCGGAGCCCATCGCCCGTCAAGTCAATGAGTATTGTGGCAGAGGAGCCCCCGCGGTGGAGTCGGCCCAGGGCAGCACTCTCCTAAAATATGACCAGGGGTGTTTGGATGCGTCGGCAGCATAACGAATGCTTAAAATACTGGTCTGCACCCCGAGAGAATGAGAAGCCATTCACGGAGCCGGAGCGGGCCCAGAGATGGCGACAGTCGCTGGCCTCTCTGCTCTTCATCACCGTCCTGCTCTCTGATCACCTGTGGTTCTGCGCCGAGGCCAAGCTGACGCGGACCCGCGACAAGCGGTCGGACGAGGGGCACGCTATCTCGGACGCGGGCGAGAAGAAGCCAAACTCCCCCCAACCACAACACGTCCCAAAAACACCCGACCCCCGCCGCCTCGCCAGAGAGCAAGATGTTATTTTTATAGGGAATTCTACCAAACCTCTGTGGCGGATGGACACCTGTCACCCGGACAGCGTGTCCAGAGACTGCTTCACTTTCACGGACGCTCTGACTGTGTGCCTGGGCCTCTCTGGCGAAGAAGAAGAGGGGACACAGTCGGCGTACGTGAATCTGAGCGATTTGTACCTTTCTTTTTGTAATTCCTACTCACTTTTGGATTTGTTTTACGGGTTTACGAGTCCAGACGTTTTGAATTGCTCCCTGGATACGGCCATGGGGGTGGATCTGCTGGGGTGCGCGGAATGTGTCCGGGCTTATCAGCGTCTGGATCGGCAGGCGGAGGAGAACTACAGGGAGTTTGAGCTGCTGGTTCAGAAGTACGAGACGGACGCGTACTCAGTCAGGACGTGCATGGATGAGTGCAAGGTAGGACGCACGCACAGCCCGCACGTGCACTTAAGAAGAAAATTGGGATGGTCGTCATGGTAGCCGCTTGGCATATTTGTCATGTGTGCGTTAATGCTCAAAAGTTCAAGGTACCTATAGGTCATCAGACTGCATGGCAGCAGCACATTCTGCACATACTGGAAGATACTGGAGGAAGAAAGCATCTAAGGCTTCAAATCTTCTTTTACGTGTTTTTGTATGTGTCGTTTATATTATAGTATTTATATGTATATATATTTATTATATCTGTTGGCCATCTGTGTAGAATACATTGCAGCTAATGTCTGACATGTGGACTCAGATTCAGTCACATCTCAACCAGATAAGCAGAAAGAGAGAGAGAGAGAGAGACAGGGGGCACCGTTTTAATATTTCTAATAGCACTTCTGTGATTTCTGCATCTAATCCAGGATTTGCACTTCCCCCAGTTTACTTGTTGTTCCAGCAGCACCAGCAGTACAGTCATGGCAGTCACACACCATGCTTGCTTTTGCAATTAACAGCACACATCAGATGAAAAGATGAATCCCACTTTATGTGTCACGTTTGATGTTTGAGCTCAGTCTGCCTGCTGTCGAGGAGAAACGAGGTGTATCAGCTGAATAACAGTTGAGACAATTTTTGTTTGTTTTGAGCTGTATGGTTGCAGAGACCTGCCTTTGTTTTATCAGTCCTGTAACTGTCCTTGGTGCTGAAACAAAATGCTGCAAAGGGGTTTCAGAAGGAAAAATCTTCATTTGAAACCGTGGATACATAGCAGCTGGTTTGACAGCAATGTAGATAATTACACTGTATGTAACAATGTGTAATGTTTTGAAATAACTTTAAAAGAGTTCTCCATAAGATTTCACATGTTTTTGTTTTTGTTTAATTACCCAGGACTGGATTCACTGCCTTGCAAAAAATATTCTACAAATCGAACATGTTCTCTATTTGTCAACCATTTTGACACCTTAGAACCTGAAATTTCAGTCTGTTTTATTGGTGTCATATAACAAAACAACACAAACTGGCACTCAACAGTTTTCTTTTTTTTTTTTTTTTTTGTAGAGAAATCTGAATGCATTTTCAGATAGGAAATCTCACAACAAACACAACATGATTCGACACAGGATTTTGCCTGGACCTACACTCCCACACAAATTAGCTTTGATTTAAATCATTTCATTCTAGGTCTGCATCTTTAGAGTCACTGTCCTGTTGAGCCTGTTAAATACCATTCTCATTGCTTTTGCAGCCTCATACAGGTTGTCTTCCGTTATTGCTCCATATTTAACTTTTTCAATCTTCCCACCAGCTTTGAACTGCTCCCCTGTCCCTGCTAAGATAAGGCAACCATTCTACATGTTGCATACCCATGTTTCATGGTGAGGGTATTGTGCACAAGGGGATGTGGAGTTTAAATTTTCTGCCAAACATGCATTCGTATTGACATATTGACTCATCTGACCTACATCCATGTGCTATCTGTGTGTTCTATCACTTTTGGCAAACTGCAAACATCATCTTATGGCTTTTGTACAACAGTGACTTTCTTATTGTCACCCTCCCATGACGGCCAGATTTATGGAGAGCACAGCTTATAATGATCCTGTCAACAGATTCTTTTGCCTTAGTTGTGGATCTCTGCAGAATTTACCATGGATCACTTTGCTTCTTATCTGATTACTGCTCTCCAAGTGATTAGATGGAAAACTATGACTTGGAAGGTTTTCAGTTTTAGCATATTATTCCACTTTTAGACAGTGAGTCAGCCAGTGATCTGTGACTTGGGTTTTTGTCTTGTAACCTAACTCCTGGTTTAAACTTCTTCACCACTTTATTAGTGACCTATTCTCTGTGTTTCTTAATCTTTGTGATGCTGTTTGTTCACTAACAAACCCCTGTGCCATTTCACAGAACCTCTAGATTTAATTACTCAGCTGGTTTCTATTTATTAGATTATGTGTGTTTTGAAGGCAATTGGTTGCACTAGAATTATTTAGGGGTATCAAAGTAAAGTGGGCTCATTACAAGAGCAGGCCTCTGATTTCTATGTGTCATTTCCGTTTCACCTATCAAGAATGCTGTATTTATGTTTGGTCACATACAATCCAGGTTTTTAGTAGCTATTTGATTAAATGGGCAAAAGTGTTAAACATATACGGTAAATATTTTTCAATTTCACCGCATGTCTAGAGGGCATCTTTAATATATATGTTTCGCAATAACTGATATTTAAATAGTAAACAAAGAATTCAAATGAGGATAAGTTTTCTGTTAATGGTGCAACATAATGATGTGCATCATTAGACTGCATTAAGTGCTTAGATGGGCTTACAGTTATATGCTATATTGTGTTGTGTATGCCCATTTCTTATGTTGAACAGTTTGGGTTGGAGAGAAATTCAGCTAAGGAACAACCTTGCATTTTGTAGCAAAAAGCTTAAATGATTTAAAACTTAATATTTGGTTTGGAGTTCAAATGGAAAGTCTGTCTGGCTCTGAATGTTGACAATCTGAGTTATAGACATGTTTTAACAAATAAATCAGGTCGCTACAGAAGCGTTTTCTTAGCTTATTTTGAACCATTGCACGTATACATGCTTGTTTTCTCATGCGTACATGCAGTTTTAAATGCAAATTATCAGCATTAGTCTATATTCTATCATATCTATAAATACAAATTTGTATTATGCCATCTAATAAGCAGTCTGCTTTTGCACTGCATCTTTTGCTAATGCAATAAGACTGAGGCTGAGCTACATTAGCCCTTTAGCCCCTTTATTTCAGTCTGAATTGTTAATCTGTTTCAGTGTACATGTGACCTTTGTGGGAGTCTGACTCCCCAGGCCTGCAGGCCTCCTCCAGAAGCTACTGCTTCTTCAAACACCATTCTGTTGGACAATAGAAAGACACGAGGCTGCTTGAAGGAGCAGTTATGGGTTTTCACTCTCATCCTCTGTAACTTTTTTCTAAAACCTTCTCCCCATGGAAAATATGCTTTTCGCATATGAAACATTGTTGAGACGTTTGTAAGACCTAAAGGAAATTAAAGAGCAAAAGACACATTTGTATGCTGTATTCATGTATAGTCGCTATATGATGCAAGAGGTGATGCAATATAAAGCTTTTTTAGCAACATAAACTTACTGAAAAAGCAATAGGATGAAGAAAAAGGTTTATGTTCAGGCAACACTAGCATTTGTGTTTAATAACAGAAGCATATTTGATGTATGAAAAGATTCAGCTTGAAATTTGGGACCAACAGAGGGATGTGCATAAAATATTTGTTTCAGGTAAACATTTCTACATTTGATCCTTTTACAATCTTGAACTCTAATTTGCAGCATGTTATGTAGGGGACAGAATGAACAGGTTGAAGAATGTGATCTGGTCAGGTGAGGTTAAAATGTAATTTTTTGGTTTACATACAATTTGTGTGGTAGAAAAATAACATTGTGCATGACCCAGTGACATAATTCCCACTATGTTGGCAGCATCATTTTATGATGCTTTTTCTGGGAGGCTGGAACAGCGATGGTTTTTAGATTGATGGTAAGATGCATGGAGCTGAATACGGAGCAATTCAGCTTTCTTATTATTTGCAAAAGAAACATGAAAAACGCTAAATACTTTTTCTTCCATTTTACCATTATGCGCTACTTATTGTTGACTCACACATTAAATGCCATTAAAGCATAATATAAAGTTTGTGAATTTAGTGGAACGAAATGTGAAAAAGTTGAAATTGCCTTAGCATTGCACTTTATTTTTATTCTGACAGTAACATTTCAAGGAATAAAACATTTTCTCATTGATGGCGAGTTTTGTTTAGTTAAAACTGTTTTAAAATTGGTTTCAGTTATAATTAGTAAACATGAAACACTGACAAGGCTGCTTCTTAATTACAAATTATGTAATTTGGACTGCGAGTCTGTAATAAATCTATCTATCTATCTATCTATCTATCTATCTATCTATCTATCTATCTATCTATCTATCTATCTATCTATCTATCTATCTATCTATCTATCTATCTATCTATCTATCTATCTATCTATCTATCTATCTATCTATCTATCTATCTATCTATCTATCTATCTATCTATCTATCTATCTAATTCTTAATGTTGGAAACTTTTTAATTACCATTTTGTTATTTAATATTTTAACGAGAGAAGCATGACTTGTAATTTTTTTTTTTATCTGCTACCTTCAGAAGATCAAAGATACTTGTAGAAAATAAATCTACTGAGTGTTTTAAATGTTTTGCTTCAATGCTTTCTACTTCAGTACATCTTTATTGACTTTTAGGAGATGGATCAATAAAATTTAGTGGATAATTTGAAGTGTAAAAGATAGTACACATGATGTAGATATCGAACATTTTGAAAATTTTGTTATGCATTTCTGTTCAGCCTATCTTGATTGAATACTCTGTAGGACCTCTGTTTACTGCATCTAAATATCCAAGTGTTCTGGATTCTTTATTAAACACATCCATATGTAAATAATTTCAACTCTCATGTATAGGTGGTGACTGTAAATTTTTCGGTTCCAAATCTTCTTTGTTAATAAAGTCCAAGCAGAACAATAACATATGCACAAATATAAATAAAAATAATAGAAAAATGACAATTTTTATTGAAAATAAATCTCTACCTTTGTTGAAAAAGATTAAATTTCTTTACTCTAATATTTATGAGCAATTTTGGATTTACTAACAAAGACTTTATTCATGTACCCATTCAATTCCAGATGCTGTAGCTTAAATTAAATCAGTATTTTTTAAGTTACGAGTTCCTGGCACACTTATCCTTGACGACACTTTTGATCCTCACAACTGATCCAAGGTTTTATACTTTTGTGAATATAAACAACTGAGTCTCTGAAAGTAGGACTAGAACTAGAAATTTTGTATTAATAGCTGTGAGAGAAAGCTTGCATGCTGGAGAGTGTGTGTCTTAAGAATAAGCTTTGAAGTAATTAGTCTGATGCTCAGGGGACCACAAGAGGTTTAGAAAGCTGAGATGGAAGAAGGACAGCTTTGAATTTTAGAAAGACTGCTGATGATTGAAACTGGCAAATTAGTATCTGAAAAGGGGATAAACTGAAACACATAACTATCTCTTTTATTTACAACATAGCAAAAAATGTAGCAATGCTAAAAAGATTTAGAGGCAAATGACCTCATAAAACTACTAAAATCTCCCAGGGCCAGTAGTATCTTTTGAAGATCCTTCACAAGTCAAGAGTGATAACTTGAAGTGTGCACAAACTTAGCTGTCTATTTGTCCACTGACAGGTTGCTTGTGGCTGTTTGTTGAGTTGCTTCCTCCTGAGGCTGCTGGCCTCTCTTTCTGCAGCAGGTACCCCGAGGTCACAAATATCCAACCAGTGACAAGCTTTGAAGTGTGCAGCACACACAGATCTTCATATTACTGTTAGCCAGGCAGCCTGTCATCTGTGCCACATTGCATGGTCCCTGGAGCCTTCAGCACATTCGTATGAAAGCGTTTCCCATTGTATTACAAAAGTGTTCATTCTTCTTGGATTATTTTTCAGTTTTTGTGACATTACCAACATCAACTTTAATGTAGGACTTTTAGGTGACATACCTATACAGAATAAGGCATGAAGTGGAAGATAGGCGTTAAATGTTTTCAAATTTCTTTTGCGAATAAAAATCTGAAAAGTGTGGCATTGTGTTCGGCCCTTTTTACTTTGTCACTAGAGCGCCACAATATGTCAAATTGCAGCAGCAATAGCAACGTGTGTAACAATTGCAAAGAACGACTTAGATACGAAATTTGTTGGGATGCTACAATTAAGAGTCAATTCAAAGACTATTATCCAATCTGACTTGTTAAATGGACTTCAGCTGTGATCATGTCTACACTTGATGGATATTTTTAGTGAGACTAAAGCTAACAATAATAGGTTGGGTCATTTTGATGAAAGAAAAGACTCAGGAGAAAATGGCTTAATCAAATTTGTATCGTCAATACAATATTTATTTATTTACTTTATTTTAAACATAATAATTGTTAATATTACACCTACTTCACATACTGTAGATTTATTTTAACCAGAGTAGGATGAACTTTTAAACTTATAAACTTATTTATCTCTGCCCTATTACATGACTCACTTTAAAAGCCCCATTTTGAAGCTACTTACTGTATGTATAGTACTGTATTTTTAGCTTCTTTGTTGCAAAATAGCAACAGAAAAACAAATTCAGAAAATCTAAATAGCAAAATAGTTGTGTTTTTTCATAATTTTTTGTTCTAAATAACTGTTTTTCATCAGTATAGTTAAATTATTTAAATAATTAAACTTTTCTATTACATAATTTTATTCCTGAAGATGAAAGACACATACTTCTCAAAGTGGTCTTGACATGTTATTTTTAAATCCACCGTCTCAAATTATTTCCCCACTCTCTTTCTGAAAACAGTTTCTGTATTTTTGTGAAAGTGCATTTTACTTGCTTTGAAAAAGAAACAACAACAACAAAAAAAACTGTGTACTCTTTAAAAGTAACTTCAGATACTGAAGTTGTATTGTTTTGGATTTTAAAAGGAGTTAATTTATTTTGTCTGTAGTTTCATCTGAATATAAGACTGCTGCTATATTCAGCAGTGTTTGTTTATGAATTACTAAAAAGTCGCCTTTTTAGTAAATAGAGTTGATGTGCTTTTGGGTGTAATTTAGTGAATTACGTCCTCAAGGTTGTTGCAGTTTTTCTTTTCCGGCTTTGCACCTGTGAAACTTTTGCCATTCTTCTTAGCTAAATAGCTCAATCTTAGAGAGCATACGTATGTGAGCATTATTTCTTTAGTTTTTCTTTGATTCTTAATTTGTTGTGTGCTTGAATTTTGGCAGGGACATTCCAAGATTTGACTTTCCTTAGATCTAAACAGTTCTACTGCGCCTCCAGCCACTACATGTGGTCAAAAAGTCAAATTTTGGCTTAACATCACAACAGTACCTTCTTCTGCATGCTTGTTGTTTACTTCAAGTAGAAAACTGAACTTTAGCTTGTGTTGAACAATAATTTTCTTCTTGCAGTTCTCCCAATAAAATCTAGTTAATCTGTAATGATCACAATTCTCTTATGGATTTTCCACATGAGTTGTGTATATCTGCTGTTTCGTCAGAGTACAGGGTTCTGTTTCTTTTGTCTAGTTATTGTTCTCCATTCCAGGCCTGTTAGTTTAGGTTTAGGTGAATGGTCAAGTCTTGGTTGATCTTTCGTTTGCCTTACTCTTTTGTTTTTCGGATGATGGACTAAATACTGCTCCATGAAATGTCCTGAGCTTACCTTAAACTTCTCCACATTGATAACCCCGATCAGTCTGCTGTGTTTCTTGACTTTTGTCAATAGAGCAGCTGGATTTCTACCTACTCTTGTCTTTTTCACACCTTTTAAATTTCTTTTTGACATTTAAAACATGAAAGTAGATTAATTTTGATCTCTCTTTAGTCAGGTTTGTCTATTGAGTTTGAAATCCATTAACATAAATTCTTCCTTATGTACTTTTACCTGTGCAGGAACATCACACACACATGCGCGCGCACACGCACTCACAAAGATCCCCTTACACAGTGTTTCCTGCAGGTCCAGACCTGAATGTCCCTTCCGGTGTAATTTAATTTGCACTCCCATAATTCTCTGCTTCTCTGGTGGCTGTGTCTCCAGGGCTCCGTCTCAACATGTTGATCTCCTTCTTCCCTTCATCAGTGAGTGTTCCTCTCTTGCTTTCACATCCTCTCCCATCAGTGTCAGCTTGGAGAAACCACATTGCACTTACACACACGCACACACACACGCCAAATATTTCTCTCTCTTCATTGTCCCCATCCATATGAGGAAGACGTTCCTTCCTTCAAGGCTTATGGTTCATCTTTCACGCTGCCTTTCTAGAATCGTGGGTGTCGAGCTTTTTCTTCTGCTGGAGTAATTGATAATGATCTAAGTTAAGGTTCTTTCCTTTCCATCAATTGCAGGCTTGACAACAAAGATTTCTGTGTGTGCACTTATAAAATCATTTTCAAATCCTCAGTGAGTTAAATAAACTTTCACCATTTGCACACAAGTATTTGTCTGAATGCTCATTTAACTTAGCTATGTGGGATTATGTGTTAACTTCACACTACACAGCCGAGGCTGTTGCTTATTCTGGTCTGTGGTCATTATGCTTTGGCAAACAGCAACAACACATGATGTTTTTGGAGATCGATTTCAACAAATGCAAAGGTTAAAAAGAAAAGCAAAGGCCACTTCAGAGTCCTTATGCATGCAAGTGTGTCTAAAGAACTGTTTAAGTTTTTGATGAAGAGGAAACTTTTAATACCTTTAAGGTTTTGTTTATCAAGGTAGAAGACATCCTGACTTTAAATATCAGTAGAAGAATCTGCATAGCAATGAAAATCAATCTGCATTATCTATATATTCTAAATAATATAATAATATTCTAAATAATAAATGTACGACTATTCAGATGTGCCACAAATTATTAGATAAATAAATCAACAAAGGGTGTGTTGTACTTTCCATTAGTTATTTAATAAAAACACATTTCAAAAGTGCAATAAAATACTAAAATAATTTACTGTATGTATGATTTATTAAACATGTCATTAAAATACCAATTTTGTTTATAAAAATATATGTGTTAATTATTATTTACATCCCTGTCAGTTAAGTTCAATGCAATTTTTGAACTTTACAAATTTTATTTTTATTTTTCTAACATAAGGCACGATTAACTTTATGGAGCGTCTCATCCAGAATCCTGACTTGACTCTCTGGAGGAAACTAAAGAGTAAGTTGATGGCAAGAAAGACATCAAAGACTTGTATCTCATCACCAAAGATAAATCATTAAAATACCAAAGTAAACATGCAAAAAGCTGACAGCAATTACAAGATTATTTTCACTGCTAAAAATCTGCTAAAGATTTCATCACTGATTACTGACAAGGTTGTAGCTAACTTTTTGACACGTTATTTTTAATGTAAAAAATAAGATGTTTTGCTTTGAGAGATGACAGTCTCTGACAAATTTTGAAAAATTCTAATGAAGTTGGCGTTACGAAGAGACACAGAGGGGCAGGACCAAGTGTGGGGAAAAGATTCACTGTTCAACAATTCAATTTTAATTAAAATGCATTAAGCAAGTTTACATGTTAAAAACTTAGCAACCGTTGTTTTGTACAACGGTGAAGCATTGATTGTTCTGATGCAGCTCGGTTTTGACCTAAGCGAGTGTGCAGCTGTCAGTATCTTCTACAGTGAGTCTGAAATGGTCGTCCTGCACAATACTGCCGCCAGTAGTCAGTGGAAAGGAGACCCGATGCACTCTGTTTCCACACTGCAAATGAGTCATGCATGCAAATCAGAGGAATATCAATCACCGCTTGCCAAGCTTACAATTCCAACTCCTGACTCACCACAGGTGCTTTTGTTTGAGTGAGATGGGTTTTATACGCAAACTCGGGAATGTGTGATGTGGTTGTAACAAGCTATACATTTGAAACTGGCAACATTCAACTGCAGGAGCCAAAGTTAAAAATTTTTGCATGAAAATGTCCAATTTTGCACAGAAACATGAAGATAGCATCTGTACAAACCTACTTATACAATATATCTGGTTGTTAGTTACTTCAAAGTCTTTCAATCAAGTTCTCCATTATATTAGGAAGGAGCCCCAGCCGCTCTTTCCTAATATCAACAAGACTGAAAGAAATATGAGTCAAGGTTATTGCTAATTGAGAATATTTAAAAGAGGTCAACATTTTTTTTTATGAACATGAATTACTGTTTTTGTTTGGTCAATAGATTTGTTTTTGTAATTTAAGGAAGGCCCTATACTTTCTTAAAACTGTAAAAATTAAACATAATATGTGATTATCTTTTAAATTTTTTATTTAAGTTTTATTTCTTCAAAGAAATCGAACAAAGCAAAGGATATTAAAATAATACATTTTACTGTAACACTAGCTACATGGAGCCAATGTCAATATAAATTAAAATTATTTTTTTTTTAAAGAAAAAGTTTGAGCTGCTGTTGTTGCTAATTACAACTTTATGGCTCAGTGCTTCCTCCTTCCCAAAGGTGTTTGCTGAAATAATTCTTTTGGAAAACTACCAAAATGCTTCTTATTTCTACTTTTAGACTTTCAGCTTCCAGATGCAACAGATGAGCATGGCTCTATGTCCTACAATTCAACAACTTCAAAAGCAAAGTCTCCATCTCATGTTTCTGGTTCTGTTTAATCTCTTTATTCCCTCATCTCTACGTGTTTCCAACAGT
The DNA here is from genome assembly GCF_019740435.1 of Gambusia affinis. NCBI lineage: Eukaryota > Metazoa > Chordata > Actinopteri > Cyprinodontiformes > Poeciliidae > Gambusia > Gambusia affinis. Next base: position 12,648,584 of record NC_057878.1, read on the forward strand.
TACGTACTGTTTTATGTAGGGAAACGTTGGTTCTGGTGCACAAGTCATTATTATTGCTCTGACAGGTCTTGCTACTGATTTAAGGCTGGACCTTTGCAAAACAAACAAACAAACAAACAAAAAAACATAAATCAAAGAAGGATCCTCCTTTCTCCTGTGCTGCTCATTTTATGCAGACCATAATGGAGTTACCATTCCTGCTTAAATGTCCCCTGCTGATTTTCTAATTCCACTGAGCAATATGAAATTGTCACTGCAGTCTTTTTCGGGCAACAGATTTAAACTCTAACTAGTCAGAAGAGCAGAAGAAGAAAATATCAAAAAGAGAAGAATAAATCAATTTTTCAGCAGAACGGCAATGCAGTTTTTGTATCTTTGTTGTCCCTGAGTGATAAATTGTCCACATAAGAATATATGATGTAATTCAGCATCATTTTCCCACTGCTATTGCCACAGCTTGAACTTTTGTACATTTGAAAAAAAAGATGCTTCTGTATCCCATTATTGCTAGTCATCTTTGTATTGCTGTTAGTAAAGATTGCTTCATAAAGTGAAAAAACAAACAAACAAACAAACAAACCTTTCTTGAACCTTTTTTAACTGTTGAAGGCCTAGATCATTTCTCAACAATAATCTGGGCCTATTTATAGAATAGCTTGTTGATTATCTGGTTATTAATTAAAACATGCCTGCTAATTTATTTACTTCTCTCATACACCTTGTACATCTCACACATGCTGCTGCCACACAATCAATGTAACTGTGACTCAATAAATATTTACTCACATCAGCATGCAGGATATTAGAAACTGAAAGCAAAGTTCACAGACTGCCCTACTTTTTATCAATTCAGTTTATAGCACTTCTAGAGATCTGAAATATTCTTTCCAGCTAGTCAATTTGCCCTTAAATATAAAAAGAATATATATATTTTTAATATTTTTAGATTGTAATTTTTTTGTGGCATCACAAAAAAGCAACAATGCACTGTGGACAGGAAACTATGAATATCACACCCTTGATCCCAATAGACACATGCAGAAGTGACAGATACTTTAAAGCCATGGCAATATTTGTATTTATATTCTGACATTCAGTTTGGCATGAAAAACACAGAGGAAACAAAGTGACAGCAGACAGGTAAAGAACCTTTGAGATAGGAGGAAACCACAGTACCACTAATTCGAGCAGCATTGGCTGTTATCCTAAAATAATGCCACAGAAAACACCTTGTGTGTGCAAAGTAGCTCTGAAATAAAGCCTGCAATGAGCTTCTCACTTGGCAGTTGTGTTGCTCTGTGGTGTTTATGTGACAGCTCATATACAGCAAAAGACATTGCACAATGTCACCTTCTATGCAACTGCAGAAAAAAAAAATTGCAACTGGACAAAAAAACTCTAAGAACAGTTTGCTAGATGAGACAATTTTTACTTTAATAATAACTCCTGACGTCTGACAAAGATTGCTAAATTTTGCATTAGATAGGAAAGCCTTCTTTCATTCCAAGACAATACTGTGAAAGTGCACTTTTTATTGCCTCTCTCAGCGAACGCATATAGGAGGTAGTAATGACTTAGGATTTAGCAATAAAGACTTGTGAATGTGCTAAAATACTAGCTTTAAAAAGTCACCTCCAAATTTCTGAAAGATTGACTAAAGAGAATAATTAAGGATACCAATTCAGAGCACAAGATTAGAAAGATCTCGACAAAATTTGGAGGGAAAAAAGAAATTGCAAATCATCAACTTCACACTCTAAGCATCTAAAGAGAATGCATGGCAAAATGTAGCTTATGTGAGGAGAAAAAATACATTTCCTTATCCGGGCCACAACAAAACATCATGGTGGCAGCATCATGTAATCTTTCAGATATACAGGAGTTGTTTGAATTTGATAAGAACGTTCAACCGAGACAATACTAAAGAGCAGTCCTGTAAAAAAAAATACATTCGCTGCTAAAGACTTACAAATGGGACAAAAGCTCACCATATATCAGGACAACAAACCTAACTTACAATCAGAACAACAATGGAATTGTAGATAAAAATCAATGTGCCTCCACTACCTAGGCAAGTAGAATGGGCTGAATAGATGTCAAGCATGTTTGTCTTCCTTGCTTAGATTTATTTAGGAGGCTTTTAGATGCATATTATGCAGCCAAGAATGCTTCTGTTCTTATGAGGTATGAGTGATTGTTTCCCTCATCTCCTCCTAAGGCAGGAGATGTGGGAATGTGCCTTTTGGGAAAGAACAGCACTCCCATGGAAACGCCTCCTCGTCATCTTCTGTTACCTGTCCACACAGCTCACAAAGACCATGCAGTTTTCTTCTTCACAGCCTTGAAGAGCAGATCAAATCAACAAGCCCATGTCCAGTCGTTATTTAGTTTATTTTGCATAATATCCTCTGCAGGCCCTTAATTTGAAAGAATGCGTGTGCTAACCCATTTAGCATGTCTGTGTCCTTTCCTATATGCTCGTTCATTTAGATGTCTCAACTTTGTGCTGAAGTGATATAGCAGTCTTCACATCCACAAAAACTGTCCAATTACTTGCATTTTATTGTGCAATACAATTTCATTTGTTATACAGACAAAGAAGAGCCTTATTCCATTTGTTCCAACTCTCTCTCGTAATGAATAGATGTGTGTGGGATTTGTTATTGTCTGTGACAAATGTGGAAGAACTGGTTAGAGTGTGAAAATAACTTTTTAAACCCCCACAAAATGCACTGAGCAGTGTTAAATAAAAGTTTAACCCATTCACCCTCAGCTGACAAAGTATACATAAAAGCTGACGAGTTTCATCAACAGACATTAGGAGCCTTTTTTTGAAACACAAGCCACCTGAAGAAAGGTGCAGCCACGACAGCCGAGCAACGTTCCCTTTTGTATTGCGATGCACGTCTATTCAGTCCTCGTGTGTGAATGTGACAGTGATCTGCAGACCTGATTGTTTATTTGAAAGGCAGCAAAATTTGCTTTTCAATGGAATGAGTCATTGATATAAATGGATTCCATTTCAGCAGAACTTCATTGAAGCAGCCCTGTGCGAGCTATCTGTAACACAGGCTTGTATGTGTGATATTTGATATCATGTCAGTACGATTTTACAGTGGGTTTAAAATACTGGAAGAGGAACGACAAGGTATTTTACCTCTGAAAATTCATTTTGATAGTTTTTTTTTCAGATGTTTATATATATATATATATATATATATATATATATATATATATATATATATATATATATTTTATGAATTCAATCCCATAGATCAGTTATTTCCCACAGTAGCAGTCATATAACTAGATGAACCTCCAAAAGAGGCTGAGATTAGCGCTTAAAAATCTGTGTCCAGTATGGAAGCTTGGTGTTTTTAGAGTGCAAGCATTTAAAAACACAACACTTTACAAGCATTAAAGCATTTTTCTTTTCTCTGCCCAGGGGCAGTAAAAGTAAAAGCCTGCAGCAGAGGTCATCAACAAAATTGACTCAAGGGCCTGAATTTTTCTAAGCAGACAGGCAAGTCATACCTTTTGTGCACCCATGTTTCTGTCCTTTTCTGCCTATTTCAGTTGCCTTTGTCACGCACAGATGGCTTCGACTAGACTCTTTCACTTTTTAAAGTGATGTATGATTTTCCATTTATTCGGATTTGACTGGGAATAAAAATATGAGGGTTGAAAATATATACTTCACCAATAGTGAATATACAAATATAGAATGTGCAATATTGAAAAGGCTTGAGGTGTTTTTATTGAAATGTAAGAACCTATCCTTGTACTTATAGTGTCATTATTTTTGGGAGATCAGTTCTGATAAAAAAAAAAAAAGATTAATTTAACAAAGATCTCAATCATTCCAAAGCGTTAGCATTGCTTCACTCTTTAGCTAGATTTGTCATATTCCTAATTCAGATATGGGTCATATCTAATTCATCTGTTGAATTGTTGTTAGTTCTCGGTATACATTATGCATATAACATTTAGTCCATATCTTCTCAAAAGTGAACAAACAATTGACTCTAAGATGAGTGTGTCTTTTCTGGTTGCTAAACTGAAAATGGCAAATTTAGTTCAGAAGGAACAAAAATGACTTCAATTAATCTTAAAACAAAGGACAAAGTGGACACATTTGAATCTATTTTGAATTTTCTCTTTCAAATGAGGCCATAATTATACAATGTCAACACAGATATTTAATCAAGTATCTTACAAAAAAATACACATCCTGTTAGAACACAAAGTTGTGTTAAATTTTCAACCATTTGCTGTTGATTTTACAACTCAATAAAAATGTTCATTTTATTTTTCATAAAAATGGTTAATTCTATCTATTCAGGGCTTTCACTAAATACCTTAAATACACTGTCAATAAGCAACTTTTATTTCATTTTTTACTGCATCAAGTGAATGTTCTTTGTATAAGTCCTGATGAACAGTAGTCTAACAATCAAAACTTCTGTCTAAGTAGTTCAATCATGTGGCCCTGTCAGTGGTTTCTAAAACTATCCTACTAATACTTAAATTATTCCCAAAAACTGTCCCATTTCATCTCTTATTTAGGTAGAGAGCTTCATCTCCACTTCCAGCAGAGTCTGTGTCAACCCTGATTTGCATGCAGCTTGGAGATACTTTGGATTGACAAGGAGCACTATTCCATCAATGCTCCTTTCTTCACAGAGGAGACTCTCGAAATGAGTCTCTAGGGAAGACAAAAGAACAAGATAATCCAACCTATACCAGCAATGTTGAATGTGTGCTGAGAAAGCTAGAGCCTCAACAGGAAGGATGAGACTAGTCACAGCTCTCAGACTGTGGTGACATTCTCACATTACTGAGTCATCATCATCATCAGTCGCTCACAGCATGTCCTGATTCGAAGGCAAGCATAGCAGAACAGAGACGACAGACACATGCATTATCATTTCTACAAACTTTTTCCCTGTACAGTAGCATGGACAGATATCGTGTACACTGTATCATAACTGGCACACAGGGAGGAGTCTCACGAGTGAACCAAACACAAAGGGGTCTTAGAGAATGACAGAATGACTAATGAACAGTAAGATTAGAGAAAATATCCAGTGATGTGTGCTAAGTGATGGGCCTGTGACAGACAGCTCTGACATGCCCCTGACATACTGTAATTTTTCAGGATTTTGTACAAACAATTGATCTGAGCACCTGGTTTGACATAATCCCTTCCATTTTAATCAAGCTGTAGTGTTTATTTCCACCTTGTTCCATTACGGAAGCCTGCTGGTTCAGTTGACTGATTTATTGTGACTGGAAAAGAAAGTTTAAAGAAATATTTTGACATTAAAACTGCTCTTTTGATTTTCATTTTCTTACCAGGAGTTAGGTTAAAAAAAGACCATCGTGATGATTAACTGCCTTGCTGGAGGAGGATCATTAGCCAATATTAGGATTGTTCATTTGGGACAAAAATTCTCTATTTTAGTTATTATTTTTATTAAGCAGATCAAACCCCAATTTGTTCAATTTAGTTCAAATTGAACATTAAGGAGCAATAATAACACAGCTTTTTAAAGCAGTGCAAAACCATTTGTTAGTCAACCTTAACATTTTTTCAGGTTGATGGAAAACTATCAATGTTAAATAGATAAACTATCAAAATGTTAAATTTTTTCTTTGATTTTTGAAAACCCTCAGACATGGATTCATGCCATATTACACAATTACACCTCTATTGGAACTGATGCAAATGAGTTCACTTCCTCCTCCTCACAGCCCTCTTTATTAAACCAAAGAGGCTGATTATTCACGATGTATCTCCAGTGGCACCTAGCAACCTCATCACAATTTACAAGTCTTGACCAGTATACGATACAGACCCTGGGGACCAAAGTTTGGCTGTGTAATTTGACATTTTTTGTGTGTAAGTTGAAGCTTTTTAATCGTCTACAGAGCACATCTAATTGTGAACAGAGCAGCAGAGAGGAGCGTATTGATGGGTACAGATAGAACATGAAAAAGGAACAAAGCAATACATTGGAGCAATAAAGGGGAGCAGGACCTGAAGAGGAGAGTCTTATCAGTCTAACCTCATCACCTTATTGAAGCCGTGCTTTACCCTGTGTGTCATTGAGTCTTTGTATACATGGTATGGTTGGATGGCTAGATTATTATGATTCCCTTTTGTTCATAGACATCATAGTCATCATTTGGGATTCTTCAACTTCAACTGTGATACCCTTTGCTCAGATTTTTCTTTGTCACATTCATAAATGTCCCTCTTCTCTTTTGCTTTGTCAAACTTCCTGCTGGACATAGATGATTCTCTTTGTGTGTCAGTTGTTTTAGTTTTTCTTAGAGTAACACTGTCAACTCCATCCAGATTCCCTCTTGATTATTCACATTTTGTCAAAGACTTTTCCAAAGCACATGATATGGAGTAGGATTCCCATCTCTGATGCCCCCACACATTTTATTGGTATCTTATCTGAAAGACCAACAGAAAAACATTGTGCATAATTAGTGGGAAGTGGGAGTGCATTTACAGTTATAAGAGCTCGTTAAGCAACAGACTCAGACTGCCATAATGCTAACCAGAGGAGCACAGAAAATCATTCCTGGCTGTTGCGGTAAAGCTACATAACTACAATCTATGATTGAACTCTTTTACATTAACAGATTACCTAGGGAAAGTTGTTGTATTTCTATTTTTTAAATGTCTGGCTAAGGTAACACATGGCTATGGAAGTGATCAAAACCATTTCACTGAAGCATTTTCTCTGTCAAGTTTCATTACTGAAGGTTAATCTTCAGTCTTCAAGTTTTTTGCAGCCTCTAACAGTTTTTTCAGGATTGTAGTAGGTTTGTGGTGCTATATAGCAACTGTGTAATGAGGGCGACTGTGGCTCTGTGATTGGAAGGTTGTAGGTTTGATTTCAGCTTCCTCCTATTAGATGTCAATGTGGCAAGGCACTTAACCCCAAGTTGCCTAACAATCTACGTATCAGTGTATAAATGTGTTTGTGAATGTGAATGGGTGAATGTGACTCTACTGTAAAGTGCTTTGAGTGGTCAAAGTGATCAAAATGACTGGAAAATCGCTGTATAACTTTAATTTAATTTCCCTGCATGTAAGGCTGGATTTACAATGATGTGGGCTCCTGGGCTACAGTCAGATTTGGTGTCTGATAACAAAAATCACTTTACTAATGTAAATTACATTACATTATTAAATAGTCCTATATGTCACCATGTATGCATTGAAACCTGGTGGGGTCAAAACGTCCTTTGGCCAGCAGTTCCATTTTGTTTCCAAAGAAATCTACTACAACTTCATAATGTTCCAGTACTTGAATATTTGATACTGTATATAAAATAGTTTTATATAAAGTACAATGATTGCAAAACAAGCATTTGCTTAAGAAAAATAAAAGAAAAACAAATCTATGGGGCCCCCCAAAAATCTGGGACTTAAGCCCATTCTACAGTTTGGCCCAGCTAACATGCATAGTGCATTGTTTATGGGCCAAAGGGTTTCTTTTCTTCTACATGTTAGCTGTGTTTCATGATGTGGAACAATGCAAACAAGATTTTTTCTGAGGTACATGACTGCATGCATGGTGTCCTTTCGACATATTTCCCACCTGAGGTGTGTTGCTCCTCTAGAGTTATTGTGAACCTCTTGGTCACTTCTCTTATAAATGCTGTATTCAAATTTTCATCTGTGTTGCACTTCTCTAGAGGGCAGATATTAAAACACTTTCTCTGTTTTTGAAATCTAGACCTTAGAAAGTCTCTTAAAAGACTGTGTTAAAAATGAAGCTGTGTTCAGAAGAGCGTTGCATTTCTCCACATGGGAATCCATGTTGGTGTTTCACTGAAGCTTTCCTCCACAGCCCTATAGAATTTGACCTTAGCAGTTCACTGAGATTTTGTTCCAGCTGTTATCCATTTTTTTTTCGATGACCCATTTCCTTTCCAGACTTCATTTTTTTCAAGGTGCTTGCCCACCACATATATGGTGCCCCTATTCGTCACCTCCTACTTCTCTCGCTGTCTTGCTGTAACCCATAATCCCTCTGTACAGGCTCTTAGCTGGATAAAACTGTCTCCCATCCTTTCTCTTTATGGCAGGATTTACAGCAGCACCCATCCACAGCCCTCTTTTAGTGCTCTTACGGTTGCTTCCACTGCTGCAAGGTTATGCTCTCTGAAGAGCATAAAAAGTCTCCACTCCCTCACAAATTCCTCTCACAGTTTCTGAAAAACACTAAAATACCACTGAGGGACAAAAAAACATTCTATTCTATTCTATTCTATTCTATTCTATTCTATTCTATTCTATTCTATTCTATTCTATTCTATTCTATTCTATTCTATTCTATTCTAAAGCACACACTTAGCAGGATAAATTGTGGAGGAGGTATCCCTAAAAACAGGCTGCGTTGATGCACATAGTCAATTTTGACAAGTCAATAATGCAAATTAGTTTTTAGTATCCTGCTACCATTGTTGTTGAGATGAACTCCATCCCTCATAAAGAGGTACCCACGATCCCAGAATAAGTTAAAATGATCAATTAAAGCAATATCCTGAGTTCTACATGTAAATTGCAACCAGGTATCTAGGCTGAGGATTCTGCTGAATAAGCAGGAAATTACTTTTTAGAAGATGGAATGGCTGCCTAAAACAAAATATTTTGCTTTGTAGCAGTTAACGGGCAATTTTTATATTTTCTGTTCATAATTTTTTTTGGTCTTTTTAAAAAAAAATATTTTGACTTTCTTTGGCATGAGGTATAAACAGTAAAAAGTCAAAGTACTGTTGTAATACATTTGCAAAGAATGATCATACCGCAATGAGATGTCTTATAATTTCTAGAAAAACATATTTTGGAGTGCGACTGTTTTTTTATCTTTTCTTTTTTTTTGACAGTCAATAAGTTATCACAATAAATTCATAGCCCGTACATAACTAATGTAGCACAACGAGGACAAATTATTTTTGCTGCACCTCATTTTTATGCTAGTGACATGCTGTCAGGAATGTTACTGTTATACAGTGTTACAGTAACAGTGCCCATCAGAATGACTGCGATCCACTGATACATTGCAAAAATGTAATGAAGTCACATTTTCCTTGTTAGCTGGATAGTGCATGTCTTGCAACATTACGTTTGACATCAGGGCTCGATCCCTGGCAGATTATGATGTAACTCTATTCTGTTTCTTTTTATGTTATTTTCATCTAGCAAAAATAGCTTAGTTTTAACTATATTTTGTTTAAAGGTGAGTGTTTTTATTCAGGGGCCCTGTCAGCGTCGTACAATAAATAGTTTTGATTTGGATATTTAAAAGTAGCTTGTAATTGGAAAACTGTGGGTTTTCGTCTTTCCTCCCCCTCTGCTCCTGAACCTTCCCTCAGCCTGTCTTTCAGCACAGCTGTTTCCCATCTTCTCATCTGTGCTCTGGCTGTGCTTTCCCTCCAGCTTTTCCACATTCCCTTGATTACACCTTCTGCATGTAGCCCTTCTGCTCCCCTGTAACCTTGTCAGAATCTACCTTATGCTGTGTTCTGCGGCACAGTCATTTTTTTATTAAATTTCTGGTTGTCCTGTCTGCAGTTTGCTCTGATCCCTGCACAATGCATGACGGAAAGAATTTAGGGTTTGCAATGTTTTTGTGTGTGAAGTGCAGAGTTTGACTTTGTGATGAGAAAATCAAATGACACTAGACACTGAACAGTAACCGGGTACAAAGGTTTTAAAAAGTTACTGTTTCAAATAATTGTTATCCTTTTTTTGAAGAGATCATGTTTCTTCTGTCTGACTGAAAGAGTTTTCTCAAACAAAAGACAAACGTTGCTGTTCGCATCTATATCAAGATCCAAAAATACTTGGGTGGTCACTGTGTTGAAAATAAAATAGTACCACCTATCTCTCTTATTAAGATAACTTTGTTTTGAAACTACCAGGCAGTTGGAAAAACTACTGAAAGCTAATTAATATGGTATATCTAAGATATTTCTTTAAACATGAATGCTACATTTAGAAGACTTTAAAAAAAATACAAGCTTAAGTGTATGTATCACAATAAATGTTGTTGATGAGCTCAATAATTATAATTATCAATAAGTTGCAATATTTTTACAGAACACTGGATACTTGATGCTCTTTGTCTTTTTTTTTAATGTTGTCTTGACTCCATAATATAGCACAATTGTGGTATTTGTTACTGAGCTATACCCTAAGAATCTCATTCTACTCCATGCCTAAATAGGACTGCATTTGATGGTGTTGGTAAAAAAGTTGTTTATCAGGACAACAGTTTCATATGTATGTATTTTTTCCCATTTGATAGCAGGCACAGAATATTGGATGTGAGGCACAAGCATCATGAAAAAATTGAAAGTCGTGTGGAGAAAATGGACATAAAGAGATGTGGCCGATGCGCGTCTGATTGTTGACAGTGCAAAGGTGTAACGTGGGAAAGAGGGGGAATCGGACTTTGGAATTGTACTTTTAGGACAAATCTTTCTAAGAAAAGTGGGATTACTGACTAAAACAGGCTGATGAGGGTGACATTATTTACATGAGATGACGACACCTTGATAATATTTCTTTTACTTTCCAACTCACTCTGTCAGTCAGTTCTCTATCTATCTTCGTCATACTACCAAGGTATCACTTCCCTGATCAGACACACTTTTCCATCTCATGTTCTCTCAGTGTCATGTTCTGAATGTTATGGTAAACATAGAACCAAAGTATAATAAAAAAGTAGATGGCCAAAAAATAACATGAATTAACTGCATGTATTTTCTATAATGCAATAGACATTTATATTATTTTCAACACTGAAAACAACTAAACAAAAATCTGCATCAACACTCCAACATGCTATTGCCTTTGATAGAGCTTTCCATTTTTGCTGTTGTGTCAGATCATAGGAAATAAACTTCACTCTACATGAGAATGTAAGTCTGTAATATTAAGATGTTTTCACATCTTTTTACCCAAACGCTCCATTCCACCTTAATGGGGGTTATTTTTGTGTTTTCTTCTTTCTGCTAAGGACATATTGTTGATGCTTAGACTGCTGTGATGTCTTCAGCTGCTGATAGTTCTGAAACAGAAGGAAGACAGTAGTTAACAGTCGAGCTATTATCTTGTTATATGAGCTGGTTTGGCAAGATCATGTTCAGATCCGCTCTGATAAAAGACGCTGTCTGGATGGCAGCTTATGTTCCTCCAATAGCTGTAATTATCCTGCAGTATTATTTAAGACTCCAGAAATCTGCAAGTTATCCTTACCCTGCACAATATTGTATCCACAGATGTTGGCTTTTAAACTGCACTGATAACAAGTCAAATTGTTTCTATCATTTGTAGAGCATTTAATAAGCATGTCGAATGGATGAATATGTAAATCAATAAATACCATTTGAAATGTTTCTCTCACCCAAATGTGGCTCAAAGTATCTTGGCTCTGTGAAACAAACAACAAGATACCAGAATTTTTTCTGATTAGCCTAGGACAAAATGCCAGAGCAAGGCACTGTCCAAATGAGACTTACAACTAAAATGTTTAAACTGTGGGTCAGTGCTAATTGGTGATGACTGTGTGATACTTAGACGATGCAGTAGGTCTGAATGTCCAGCTTTCTGAATCCTTCGACTTCTGCTCTGTCTTCCTGCAATCTTCTATCTAGATCTCTCTATTTTTGCTTCTCTCTAGCTTGATGTGGCAACCCAAGCATCGTCCAAGAACAGAAAGCAGAAGAATACTGGAGGAGCCCCGGATGCTATTACCAGCTTTTACTTGTGAAACTTCAACCCCATTTGTGCTTATTTGTTGATGTGCGTGACTGCGATTAGGGAATTTGTGTGTTGCGTGTCTCTGTGTATTATAGTTGTGTTCCTGTGTGTTCTCAGGGCTCAGTGTAATCACAGCTCTAATCTGTCTGCAAGGATTCTGTGTGTGGGTGACATTAAAGTTCTCATTAGCACTGTAACTCAGCACCAGTGTCACTGTGAAGACACCAGCAACACATCCACAACCCAAAGTCTTCAGTACCCATCATGTGTGTGAGAGAGAAGGAGGCACGGAAGGAGAAAGGCAGACTTTAAAAGCTTAAGTTCACAGTTTGAGGGATTCATTGCTCACGTTTCCTAATTTTCTTTCCCCATTTGCTGTTATGCTGCCATCGAGTTTCATATCTGCAAACATGTTCTTCAGTTAAATTTTTAACATCGATGAATGCTTACACATTTAGGGATTAAACCATATTTTTGTCTTGACTCGTAAAATGAAGTTAAACAAACCTCCTTCTACCATATTTCCGTTAAATAACGCACTCTTTACAGGCATCTTTTTATGTGATTTATGATGAAGTAAGGCTGGATGAATAATAAAGAGGAGGTGGAAAGATTTGGAGAATAGCAATGGAGAGAGGAAGAGTTAGGTTGCTATGGTAACAGGAAATGGGTTGGTATCGAGTGTAAAATGTGGTGTCATTTGTTTTACTGAGAGGAAACCACAACAAATGTAATCCTTTACATTGCGAGCGCTGCCCATGCTTTTGTTTCCTGAGACGCCTAAACGGCTGTGTGTTCCTTGGCAGTAAATAACATATTCTGCTGACCCACCTCTGAACACTGTTTGCACACTGTGAGCATTCCTGTGGCTACACAGGGCAACAATTTTTTCACATTATTTGTTGTGCAAGCTTTAGGAAATAACAATAATAATAATAAAAAAAGCAAAACAAGTGATAGAAGAGAGTCAGAGTACAAAGTATTGTACTCAGGCACAGTCTAGGTCATTCAGTCCTTAAAATTTTCAAGCTTTCTGTTTGTTTTGAAAGTTGGACTGAAAGTGGGAATGACTTCACTCATGAGCCAAGAGCAGTTCTAGCCACATTAGCCATGTTATTAGTCTAAACACTGAGGTAACTGATGACTAATGCTGATCATAGCCAAAGCATCTCAGAATTATGTTCAACTTGAAAGCTAGCTATCTGTTTATTTTTTATTTTTTCATTTAAAGCATCTTTGAGAACCCTTGAAGAGTTGAAAAGTGATTTATTAGTGTAATGTCATTTCATTTTATATAAATGTAATTTTGAGTGGAGTAAACGGTTCACAGGAAAGTATGGTGGGCCAATATTTATAAAATCCTTATTTTAAAGCATAAAAAATATTTTAATTCAATATCTGAATTTCTTAAGAATGATGATTAGCTACAAGCAAATCATCAAAGTGAACAAAAAACTGTAAATAGACCATATGAGGTGTGTGACCCAAGTTAAAAAAGATAAAAAATAAAAAGTACACCTCTGTTGTTTTTAAGACCGAAACTCAAACAGAGGTGTTCGGCGACTTGTTCCGTTTTGAAGAGTCACCATTATTTACACATGGCTGCCAATGATGTGTTGGCTCTCAGTACACTTGCATTGAATTAAACACCTCATGTTCTCAAGGTGTGTTTTTGTCTCAAGTCCATTATCTAGCTGCTGATCTCATATACTGTTTGTCCACTAGCGGAACAAGTTTGCGTTGGGCCAGGCGCCAGGGCTAATGACCGGTCCCTTTATACCTAAATAATACAGCTCATGATAACACAACTTTGCAACACAGACATGTCATTCTGAAGTCCATCAAACAGACAGGAAGTATAACATACCAAGAGAACAACAGAAACATCAGTCTACGTGGTCAAGCTCCATCCCTACGTCTGTTAAGGCTGCATCCCACCTTTGAGCTGCAAACCAACTTACCCTTACATGACTCGACTTTCATGGTACTGGCATGAACTTACTTAGTGGCCCTGAGGTGTAGCAGTGACTTCTGCTCCCTCTCGCCACCCTAGTCATTTGAAAAATCTCAACAAAATTGTGCAGGACCAAACTCTGTTAAGACAGGATGTCATGATTTCTTGGGATGTCCAAACGAAATTTGCAGGAAGGAAGTAAATATGTGTTATATTTCATGTCTTTATTATATTACAGAAGAGCAGCTTATTTACTTGAGTTATATAACCTACTCAAGACTCCTCTTAGTCTTCTGGAGCACTTCTTTTTGATGAATCAAGTTTCCCATAAAAAATAGGACTTTTGTAGGACATCTTAAAACAAACACAGACCTATTTACTGCTTTCTATTTCATGCTTCTCTCACAAACTTGCTTTCTGGCTCTGATGTGTACCAGTGACTTGAGCTCCTTCTTGCCACCCTAGACATTTGAAAAATCACAAAGAAATTGTCGGCCATGGGGTTTCTAAGTCCTGGGCTAAAGGGTTTTGTGAATGGAGTTAGACATCCAGTGGATTCATTTGTATGCTCTGTACATGCTTTTCTCTTTAACTTGTATAATCTCATGAAATTGCCTGGTGTACTTTACCTTATTTTTGACTTTTCCTTTTGCATTGCCTCTTTCAGTGTAGTTTAACAAAAAAGGTCAAGCAAATTCAAAGTGAGTTGAGGGAGCAATATCAGATTCATCCAACTGGTCTGTTATGTCCCTGGAGCTTTCTGAAGCTCTCAGTAATAGGAACAACGCAAAGTGAGAGAGAAGAAAACATGTTGAGGGTCAAGAGGTGAGACAAATTAAAGCTCAAAGAGTGAACATTGATGGAGCAGTTGCATGTGGATTTTGCTTTCTGCATAAATCTTCATCGTTGATTTGCTTATGCATCATTCTGGGTGTATGTACTGCCAATTTTCCTGCAAAGTACATATTTAACAAAAACACAAAATTTGTTGAGGTTTTAGGTAAACAGCTTCTCTAGGTCTTCCTGCTCTATGTGATTTTTTTAAGGAAAGTGTAAGCAAAAGCCTGCAGCTTTGAGTTTGAAATAGTTTGGACATTGATTAAAGGTTATGGAAATAAAAAAGGACGAAGACAGACTTTTGCCAATACTCAATTGATCTATCAACAAAAACAATTAATAATGCGCCAGAATTTATAATATTTACAATTCAATTAAGCAAATGAAACAATACTGGTCTCCTGCTGTAAAAGGCAATAAGGAGAAGAACAGTCTCCCTTAAAGCAGAGATAAGACAATGATATCTATGGCTCTAGTGTTTGACTAAGTGGTTTTTGTTGCAGCAGCAAAACACTTTTAAACACTTCCTCTTGAGCATCTACAGTCACTTTTACTGACAGCTGTAATGTTTATATTCAAAACACTGACAAATGTATCAGGTTTTGAATCTAATATAATTTACAATGGGTACTCCGGTGGCGCAGGGGCAAAGCACAACCCATAGAGGCCTTGGTCCTCAAAGCAGCCATCACAGATGCGAGTCCTGCCCTGATGACCTTTGTCGAATGCTTTCCCTTTCCTTTGGCTGAAAGATTCAATTGACTCAGTGATTTGGAAAGGAAAATGTTTGTCTAGGCATTGGCTGATAGAGCAACTTAGAGCAGAAACAAACTGTACACCTTCAGGACCAGATTGTGTCCAGGCACTAATGGGTGGACTCTCTTTAGAACTGACTTGACCAAACTGAGTAATCAGGGAAGAAAGAGGACAGACAATGAGGTGACCAAGATCATGTAGGGTAAGCTTGTGTCAGGTTCCATGTTTTTCTGTGTATTTATTTCGAGTTTCCTGTGTGTCTGAGTCTCTGTGTTGTCCTGTCTCCCCTTGATTAGTCCCCAGGTGTGTCCCGTTCCCTGATTACCCTCTGTGTATTTAGTGTCACCTGTGTGTCTGTGTCTTCGTCGGGTCCTACGTCTAGGTAATGTCGCTTCACGTTGGATGTTGTGTCAGTCTGTTGTTCTCATGTGTACCAGTTGCTACCGGCGTTGAGCCCTGGAGTCAGCTCAGCCGTGCTGCCTGTTTTGTGGACCTTTTGGACTGTTCTCATTTTTATTAAACCACCACTTCATCTAAACCTGGGTCTCTAGTGTCTACCTCACCACCTCATACACCGCACAATATGACAGGTTGAGTGTGCAATATTGCAGTGTGCCTTGCCAAAGGGAACATTGGCAAATGGCTAGGGCAAGCTGGAATTAAACTCGCAACTTTTAGATAACAAGAAGACTACCTGCTGAGACAAAGTTATAAAAATCTGAACTTCTTTCTGTGAAGCTGAAGCTATCTTTTCATTATGGAATACTCTTTGTAGATAAGAATAAATACTCATATTTGTTTTAAAGGAATCTACAACACAAGAAATGTGAAAAAAGTTAAGGGGTCTGAATACTTTCTGATAGAAATGCATGTAGCCAAGGGAAGCTGTGGAGATGCCAGTAAAACAAATGAAACAAGGTAGACAGAAATACTTAAATACCTTTTCTTTCTTTAGGGCTTTTTGTAATTTTCCTCTGTCATTTGTAATGTTTTGTCTGTAAATGAACTACTTAAGCTTAAGTTTAATGAATAAATATTAATGCATTCAAGATGGAATTATTAATTCAGCTACGGCAGAGTTATTTTCCTTTCCACACTATTCTGTTTGTACAACTGTGCTGGAAAATATGACTGCTTCTAGTGGAAGGATACAAGAGTAAAGTGGAGGTAATGTGTTTTTGCTGTAGCTGCTACACACGGCACTTTATGTTGTTGCTGTCTGTGGAGTTAAAGTTCAATCTCTGCTGCCCTAGGGAAAGTCTTTCAAAGGTTATAGTAGAACCCATCAAAAGGGATGAATTTTAACTTAAAGGAATCCCAGTCTTATTGAAATTTACATTAAAAGGAATGAAATAAAGTTTGCAACTGTTTTTTGTAATGGCAATGTATGCTATCTATCATACAGCTATGAAAAAGAAAAAAAAAATTGGATCATACATTACTGGAAAAATGTTCCTTATGTCCCTGTGTTTGTTTTAATGGATTCAACTCATGTCTCAGAATCCCAAGTGTGTATGGTATCAGCCATCAGTTTGCCTAACCTGTGTCTGCCATGACTTTGAGAATTGCTCTATGATACCACATTATGGATTATTTAGAGTCTAGACACGGTATAATTTGCCAGTATCTGAATGAACTTGCGTACTTGCTACTGTGCAAACTGCATGTGTTGGTACAGCTGTAAGTAATCCACCCTGTTACCAAATGAATAGGCATTAGAGGGAAAAAAAAAAACATTTGTGTAGCTGTAATGAAGCTGTAAGCCCTGCTTGAATCGTTCTGCTGCCCAGGCTTTGTCTCTAAACACAACTCACTCTGTGCATTCTCACTTGGTCAGCTAGATCAGCTGGCTGCCTACTCAGCAGTAGGACATAACAGTACAGCAAAAAAGAAAAACATCATATTTAATATATATGTATATATGCCCCAGGAAAAGACAATTTCCTGGGGCAATTTAGACACTTCCAAACATACCTTGCACCAACTGTAAAATCTAGCAAATAGTTACAAAGTAGTATGTTTGCCTGTTCTATAACTAGTGCAAAATAAAGTAAGAAATGTCAGTCACATGACTAAAATGACTTAAGATTTTTTCCACCCTTTTACAGAGATCTAAACTAACTTGTTGCACTGGCTGCACACTCCCAAGTTTTCTTCTAATAGGTGCACCAGCACAAAAGTTAGGCGCTCCCAAATTTTCCCTTCAAATAAAGTCAATATTGATTTGTGCAATGTGGAAAACAAAGTTGTTAATTTGAATCTGAGTTATGGAAAATATTTTCGAAGAGCTTCAATGAACTGAAATTTAAGCTGAGATCTACAGATGAATGAAATTAAGAATATGGAAATTAGAAGTGCAGACATTTTAAAGGCTAAACATCTTAAGATCTAAAACTAAATATTTTTTTTATATTCAAGCCATTTTCCTTATTAAAAACATATTTCAGACTTGAACGTAGTAAAGAAAATGTTTTTTTGCAATAGACAACATCAAACTATATAGTCATCTCAGCCTCTTCTGACCATCAGTTAGCTGCTTTGTGCATGTGAAAAGCAGTGTGCAGCAACACTGTGTAATGTATTTTATAGATGCTTTGTGCAAAGTTACAATATGCCATTGCAGTTTTGTTTTGGGGACTGTTTAAATTCTCACAGGATTATACTGACAGACAATACATTTTTGAACCAAAGCACTGCATTAACAATTCCTGCAGGACACTCTGATCCTCAACACACAAGGCCCAGAAGTGACTTACTGATGTACTGCACACCTGCAGACTTGCCCAAGCTGTTTTAGTCATATCCGTTTCAATGTAGCGGTGTTGATCTTAGTTACTGCAGTATGAGTCCTGAAGTGTCTCTTGGTCAATGGCAACCTGCTGATTAATAACAGAAGTGCTCTGGGAAAACTAATTTGAATATTATTAAAATGAGCTCAATGTGTGTGTTTGTTAATCGGTGTGGTTTTTGGAGATCAGTGGAAATCTCCACCCTGAGTCAATGCTCGTAACAAATTAAACTGCTAAGGAAAATAATTGTAAACAATTGAAACAAATCACAACAGCAATTTGTATTATCAGAAGGATGGAATTCAAAGTGATTTTGTAACATATTAAACAAGTCAGTAATAATTAGTGTATGGTATTTTTGATAAGTTTGATTCCAGAGTCGATTGTATGAGAACACATTCACACTGTGTCAGAAGAAATTTTTGTCATAACTTAACCCCTTTATTTTATTCCTTCTCATTCTACAGCTATTATTTAATTTTAAATGAGTATTTGATTTAACAGATAAATCTTAGTCTGCCTCATATATAGTTTAACAAAATGCAAACCTGGTCTTCTTTGACTGTTCTTTTCACTACTGTTTATTTTGCGATCTGAAATATTAACACCATTAAAAAAAAGAGCTAAAATTAAAGTTGGACAATTTTGAACAAAAAAAAGAGATCCAGGAAAATGCACGTCATATTTAATATGTACTGACATAAGAGACATGTCACACAGTTTGAATATGTTGACTAAGCTTGAAAAAACAGTGATTAGTATTGCACACAAAATCCAAGCACTGTTTCACCCAATTGCTAAAGTAGCTTTTAGTGTTTTCAGACAAGTTATGCTGTACTTGTTAGATTAAAAACTTTACTTTTACACAGCTAGTGCTTACATTTTTTAACAAAGCTCAGATTTGCACAGCTGGACTGGGACAGAACACCCGCTACTGGAAGGGAACCCTTTATCTGTCAGAGGTTTGCCAGTGTAAGTGCCTCTGTGGCAGCTGGGTTGCACAAGAGGGAGTCACCAGTGCACCTGTGTATGTTTTGTCCTGGTCAAATATGGCCCCTCTGACAACTGATTCTATCAGCCTTTTGTGATGAAAGGTAGATTTTGTAGCTTCCAGGTGTGCTAGGAAAAGAAAGAAAAAAAATCATGTCTATGGACCTAGCTGAAGATTGGTGGCTGGATAGCGTATTTAATAGAAAAGCTGCTTTATTGTTAAACAAAAATTAAATAACTTTGACTTTAACATCAGTATTTGTTTATTTTCAAAGAAATTCAAAATATCATACATCTTTTACATCAAATGGCATATAAACTTTTGAAATATTAAAATCACTTACTAAATACATTTTGGGTAGCACTGGGATTTGCAGTGCCTTGCAAAATTATTTATTCCTCTTCAACACAACATGGAACGCAACAAACAGATCTTGCATTGAGTTTAAAGCAGGGTCACTTCATAAAATATCACAGCATGTCCAAAAACCAAAACCAACCCATTGCAGAAAAACCCATAGTAAAGTCATAGACCACAATCAATAGTATATACTGTAATTGTTCCTCAGTACTGATTTACTATATTTAGTCATTAACCAATAAGCTGAAATATATTTTATTAGTCATGAAAGGTGGTATTATATATAGCCACAAAGTGACTTTGTTTCCCCTGAGACTTTTCTAATGATGTCTGCTGAAATCAATAAGTGGAAACCCCTCTTCACTGCTTCACCTCTTATTAACTTTCTAAGCTGCTTTGTAGGGGAAACAAAAACATCTTAAAAACAAAACTGTATGGTGGCCTGAGATAATTTTTTTTTTTTTCAGATTTGATATTATAAAAATAAAATAAACTGTAATTAATTACCATATTGAGGTTTAGATAACCCAAAATGAAAGGTACCATGAGCAGAAATGAGCCCAATGTTTGCATTATAGACCATGTTTCAAAAAAGATAACTCAAAGCTCATACAGCTGAAATTAGAAGTTGACACATATCAATTAGGAGCATTATTTATCTTATGATGTAAACTATACACTTCCTATATAGTCTTATACTTTCTATATTTTTTTACCTCAAAGACTTAATGCTTGATTTGCATCTCAAAGACTTAACACTTTTCATCTTCAAACCTTAAAGCTTAACTAGTACCTTAAAGAACTAAGACATGAAATGTTTCTTAAAGACTTGATAGTTGACTTGCACCTCAAAGACCAAAGAGTTGGCATCTCCCTCAAATACTTGACTTGTCAAAGACTTAAGGACTGACTTTACCCTTTAGGACTTAAAGATGACATGGCCTCTCAAAGACTTGGGACTTCACCTAGACTTGGAATATAAAAGTTAATCTAGAATACAAATTGTAATATGGTGGATCTTCAGACCGTTTGGTTGTCCCATCAAGATACCACCCCCACAAAGACACCAACTGATAAATAAAAAGTCATAGTTTCTTTTAGGTTGCTTCTGCAGCCCCTTTACCAAACTAACACAGTTTAAGACTGAGCATTTCAACCTCCTTACTTGTTTTCTCTGTTTGGCTAATAAGTATCTTCCTTTAAAAGAGTCATGGCAGGAGGTAGCCAATGACTGTTCAAGCTGCCTTATCTGCTCTCGCTGTGCACCCCCTGCTGGATTAGCTGGTCTGCAACCCACCTTAATATAGATCAGGCACCTGGGAGAACAGCATGGGGGCCTTGGCCCTCTGGCCTGTTCCAGAGCTTTATTGATGGGCACCGAGCCGAGCTGCCAATATCACAGCAGCACATGGACCGAGGGGCTGTCGCTCAAAGTGCGTTTGTGTGTATTGGTGTGGGGACAGTATGGGATCCTTTGTGTACTGCGAACTGAGTTCTCTGTTTCATGGTATTTTCATTGTTTTCCTTGTATGTTTTTGTTTTCCGCCTTGTGAAAAGTCCCTTGTGAACATATAACAAAAAGCCACAAGCCCACACACAATGGATGCTGACATTCACACCTATTATGCGAGCCTAGAAGGGTTGAATATGTATTATTTTTGAGTTATAACAAAAGAAAAAGTGTGTATATTTTGTTAGATTTTCTAAGAACAGTCTATCATTTTTTCTTTGTGCTGGATGCTCCTTGTTTTTTTTTTTTAATAACCCCTAAGTTTGTATTGTTGAATTGATGTAGAAAATGGCTGTATTGCCTGTTCATGGACTTTACCATGCTCTTCAGAAGATTGACTGTCTCCACTATATGTAAGAGCATATGACAGGTTTTTGAAAAATGGGAGTAGAGAGGATGGGTAATAAGAAAAACGGAGAGCAAAGAGTAGACAGAGGCAGACAGAATAAGGGGAAAATGAATAGGTGGTTAATATTTTATTAGTTAATTAGAGACTGTGCTATGTTCCGAGCGAGCGTTCAGTAGCTCTAGGCTCCTTGGTGTCATTGCGGCTGGCACAGTCATCACTTACTCTACAAGCCCATTTCCAGTGGCCTCTAATTCACAACAAATACAATGTTGGGACTTCTTTTCAAAGTTTGACAAACCAAGGGGAAGTGGGCTCAGAAGAAAAGGCCTGAGTGTAGTGAAACCCAATGCAGTTGATTGTGCTATTTTGGTATCTGTGTCTGCTAAGTACACAAGGTTATCAAAATAGCAAAGAATTGATCTATGTCAAGCTGCTCGTTGTGCACCCCAGCATGGCTTCAATTTCTCTACATAGAAAATATACTTCACAAGGGATTTTTATTCTTATTCAGTCTGTAATTTCTTAATTAAGATTTTCTTTTTAAAGTGGATTAGCAAATATGCTAAAAATTGCTAACTGGCTTGAAAACTGTAAATCTTTACAAAATGGCAGAAATAGTTTAACTTTTTTTGGTTGACAAAACACTGTTTGGTTTAACTAAAGATTGAAAAAAATTGTGGGTCGAAACGAATATTTTTACTTCCTCACTTGTTTCCATTATATTAAAGTTACATCTTCTCATCCATCCATGTGTCTTTCAGTTTACCAACCCTTCCAATCCATCCATCCAACCACCTAAAATGATGGATTCCCTGTTTGCCCATTTGTCTTTGTTTACCCTTCTCCAGTACTATCTTCATATTCACTACTTCCTCTTCTACACTGAAGCTTATTGTGGTTTTTGCAGATTCCATACTTAAAGTGGGGCACTGTAGAAATATATTTCATAAATTGATATAACTTTTATAACTAAAAGTGCTGTCAACTCTAAGTGCGAACATGAAAAAAATATATTTTCACATGAAAATAAATGGGAATCCTGTGGGTGATACACAAATCTTAAATCTTGATGAGAGAGAGAAAAAGAGAGAGTCAGGGAGTCTTATTGATCATTACTTTAGACTGACATATGCCCTATGGGAAGAATAATAATCTTTATAGCAATGATGTGCAAGGTTTTACTGGGAGACAAAATCTTTACACACTTAGTGGTTTATGACTATATGTAGATAAATAGACATGTAATGGCTCATCACAAGTCCCATCTGGACTGCGAAATAAATCAATGCCTTCATGTAAAAAGAAAACCTGCCTTATCCAGGGATCTGTTGGTAGTTTCATCCCAATAAGTATTGTTTTCTTTTGCGGTGCTCTCTTCAAATCCAGTTATGCAGCAATGCCCTATTGACTGTTTCTTACAATGCTATGTCAGATATGATTTGAGAAAACAGTTGACTGATTTTTTTTTTTTTTCCCAGTTGCTGGAATAAAAAGTACACCACACCAGAAATTGGAACCACACAGAATAACTCAAAATGACGTCAAAACTAAAATTGACTTTCATATAGTATATTAAACTGTTCAGGAAATTTACACAAAAAAAAAAAAAAACAGTGAAAACTATAACCATAGCAGACCTACCTGACAAAAGCAGTACTTTTGTCAGTTTTAGGGTTTAAGAAGGAAGCAGTAGGTTAAAGGAGGTTGGGTGGTTTGCAGGAAGGGAGTGTGCTGAGTTTGAGTCTGAACATTACTTATTACAGAACATGTTCGTTTCATTGGGTCTGCTCTTCTTGTATGAACATTGACTGCTTTTTCATTCATTACAGTTCAATTACTTTCATTTTAGTGCCTCACAATTTTGAAGGATGTATTGTGTGCTCGTGGGCGTGTGTGTATGTGTGTGTTACTTTGACTTATGAATCATTCAGTTGTTAAACACTCCATTCTCGATATATATATATATATATATATATATATATATATATATATATATATATATATATATATATATATATATATATATATATATATATATCATTAACCGTTGTTCTGTGTGAACATTTCAGACATATTAGCTTAAGACACTTTGCAACCAGAACCTTCTTCCAGGTTCTGGTTATATATATATATATATATATATATATATAACCGTTGTTATATTTTGACACATAAAATTTAATTAAATTTTGTTTATTCGTACAACAAATGTCTCAAGGCACTAGAGACACTTGAGTCATAGTGCTTTACCACTGACCAAGTGACCCATGAAGACCTTTTAGCTGAAAATTTAACTTATTTAAAGCATGATGTATCTCAGATCCAGGGTCAGATTTTCTATATTCTCCCCAACATCTTATAGGAGAAATTTTCAGTTTACTTACTACCATGTCTCTATGGTCATTTGTCCATATTACCTTTTTTTTCTAGTAAGACCTTAGCTTTTTTTTCTTTTACTAAACAGCATGGCCTCAAGACCCAGGAAAAGAAAAAGTTAGAACATGGTGAAAGGATAATCAAGGACAGACGGGCAGTTCTGAGGAAAACAGTGGGAGGCGTTGACTTCCACTGAGAGAAACCAGGGAAATGTTAAAAGTTACCTCAGGCTGCTGGGTAAAGAGACTAAGACAGTGAAATGTATACTGTTTCTGTGTGTATGAGCAAAATAAGGCCTAGTAAAAGAGATTTTGAAACAGAAGCTTCTTTGAAACAAAGTATTAAATCTATATTAGGCATGTTAAGCCAGAGATAAGAATGTGACTCTTCCAAAAATTTTTGGGTGTAAAAATGTCACTCTGGGTCTACAAAAAGACACTGATTTCTTAATGATGACTCATATTAATCACAGTTCAGCATGAGTTTTGTGTTGGCAGAAATTACTTCAAATATTAACTAAATCCTGACTTTAAAGGACCAGAGATTGTACATGCTTTAAGGAAATATTAATATTTCTTTAATTCTTGGAGTCTTTTCCCATTTTACTTTTACACACAAGATGATACATGATTTTGTGTATGCTTATTTGTACTACATATTAGATTTTTTAAATAAAATTTTACATAAACTCCATTCTACAACCACAGAAATTAAGTTGTTTTAGTCTTTCTCTTAAGCTTACCAATTAAAACACTGAAAGTCACAGTGATATCCTTTTTAACCCCACATCTTTCCTGCCATGACTCATGCAAATGTTATTGTAATAATAATAATAATAATAATAATAATAATAATAATAATAATAATAATAATAATAATAATAATTAAAGCTGCAAGCGGCGTCGGACGGCCCTCGCAGCTCAGCTCAGCACCACTCCGGCCTCATAGCGACCACGGTGGGTTCTAGCACCACCGCCCGCTCACCACCGCAGACACTCTCGCACAGTTTCTTCACCCATCCGCCAGGTGATACACCTAGATGCGTTTGGCAGCGCTCCCCAATGACGCACAAAAAAAAATCTGGTGCACATTGGCTGATATAGCGAGGAGATATAGCTGATGGGTTAATCTAGGGGGCACAGTGTAGTCAAATTATAATTTAATGCTATTGGGCTCTTTAGAGGTGAACAAAGGTCATACATATCCAGTTTGTTGCAAATCAAATGATGCATGTGTGATTTAGAGACTATCGTATGCTTATGGCGAGGGATTGAAATTCGCAATTAGGCCACGCCCACACGATTTGTCCTGTAAACGTTAGCTTTAATAGCATAAAGCTACATAATGTTTAAAGTTTAATCAGTAATACTTTTATAACAAATTTATGTCAGATTATGATTTCTTGGTTAATGTCAAGTTGTCAAAACAAAGACATTTTGAATAATGTCAACTTTGTATTAAAAGTGTCATGATTTACAGAATGACACTTTATGACAACAGTCATAAATATTCACGAAGACTTACTCATGTTCACGACAACTGTTATGTCATGTTTATGACGGTGTTATGACTGCCTTATTCACAACCCATCAAATAAAGTGTTACAGATTTTTCTAATCTGTGGGAATAGATAGCTTAATATAGTTTAATATGCATGCTACAATTATACCTCTGATCACAGATTACATTGTGAAAGCAGAGAGAGTCAAGAGAGAAGTGCGCTGTTTGTCCCGACAGTGTTGGAGTAAAGTTGTGTTGGTGGTTGAATTAAGCAGATTGTACTTGAAAGATAGCAGACATTTTAAATTCAAACATTGCAAAGATTTGAAATCCAGCTCTCAAATTCAAAATGTAACTTCTAAATATTTGGAATTTTAATTCCTGCCATAAATTCTGTTAGGAAATTTGAGAAATTTGTTGGACCTATACCAGAAAAACTGCAAACATATTTAGCTTTCGGCTTGAGATGGTCAAGTGCTCCTTGGAGACAACTGAAATCACATCTCAAAATATTGTTATTGTGGGAATATTATTTAGTGAAACACTACCTAAACACATTCCAGGTACTCATTTCTCTGACCTTAAACTTAAATAACTTGTTTATCGCATTTTTGTGACCGCCAGTACAAAATACATAACAATCGAGTTAAGAACATAGAAGGGTGAGAACCAATTACCATCGGTGTTGTACAATTTGTTGATTTAGTGAATTAACAGCAGTTTCTATTGTGGTAAACATATGCAGCTCGTATCTTTAAGTCAGGAACACATTCTTGCTTGAGATAAATTCCTTGTTTTTTGTCTGATCTATGGTGGCATCATTCTCTCCATCCAAGTTTGGATGGTAATTTTCCTGTTTAATCTTACTACTGCACATATCCAAATCTAATATATATATATATATATATATATATATATATATATATATATATATATATATATATATATATATATATATATATATATTATCTTTATGGAAGTTGCATCCCCTGAAATTCATTTGAGCCCAAAAAGATAAGAAAAGCAAAGCTTTTGATAGAAGTTTGAACATCAGTGCACTTAATGTTTCAGAAGCATGTCAAGTATTTCAGTGTTTTGATTTGAGTTCAAATGTTTCTTGTCAAGATAACTGAAGAATTTGCACACAAGCATTCACATATACCTTCAGCATAAACACATACTGTATAGGTGATCACATTACACACTTGCAATTAAAGATCTGGGTGAAGAAGAAAAGAAAAAAAAACGGTTGAACGTGAGTTATCACTCAAAGTTATTTTCTGATACCCCTGAGGGTTCCTTCACGCCATGAAGACAATTAGTAGTCCTGAGTCATAGCAGGTTGAAATCAGGAGTGTAGGAGTGAAAGTTTCTAAAAACAGCATGAACTAAATCTGGTGCTTAATGTTACTTAAAATGAAAAACCCTCTTCAGTGAAACATGATACTGTACTCTAAACAAATCCATCATCTGACAAAATAATCGATAGTCGGTAGGCCACTCTCTCACTCAACTGTGCCTGTAAGAAAGTAATTGAAGTGCATAGCTAATTTCTTAACAGAATATGCACAAATCACAAAAAAAATATTATGATTACTACAGCCATAGTATCAGTCTTTATCAGCTGCCTTCCATCTAGTTCTACTGTGTTCGGTATGATGTGAACTGAAGCCAAAACAGATGTTACGGTCCAGAGTCCACCCGTTTGTCACTAGTACAGTTTGTCTCCTGTCAGATGTTGTCCTACATCTGCTTTACTGTATGAGATCTGATCTTATCAAGTCTTCTAGCTAAGTAAGCTTCTGAGGTTTTAACACCTGATGAGACCTCCTCCTTACACCACGTAAACCACAAAACTATGAGAAGATGCAAACTATTTAACATTGCTTTTTTTAATTTGTGAATGTTAGTAGACTCATTGGTATGTGTGATTAACTATAAAATAAATATAGATGCAATGTTGTAAAAAATTTTCTCACATAGGTAAGTATAAATTTGGGAAAGTGAAAACATTTCAGATATTGAAGAAAACATTGTTGTTACTGGCAGTGACATTTTTGGCAGAGGAGTGGCTTTGGCCCTCTCCCACCCAGTGCTGTAGCAATCATGACTTCTGACTCCTGGCACATACGAAACATCTATAGGCCAAGACAGGCTTGTCTCCATAATGACTATTGATAACTGATAATGCAGTTAAGAAAGTGAAAACTGCTTGTGTTCTGGCAGTGACTTAGACATGGTACTTTCTTTCAGCATTACTGAGAAGTACTCCAAAACAGTTTTAAAGCTTCTGTAGGAACAGGAATTTTTGGGTAATGTTTTAGTAATGTATAGTGCCTGTTTCAAAACACAAAGTGAACTTGTTGTAGTTGCATTTATATAGCAAAACGTCCCCAGTGTCGCAGTGCTATGCATTTCATGTAAGCTTTGATCAAGATTTTAACAGTACC
This sequence comes from Gambusia affinis, assembly GCF_019740435.1. Taxonomy (NCBI): domain Eukaryota; kingdom Metazoa; phylum Chordata; class Actinopteri; order Cyprinodontiformes; family Poeciliidae; genus Gambusia; species Gambusia affinis. The sequence continues at coordinate 12,676,250 of NC_057878.1, forward strand.
GATATGTTAATCAATTATTGTCTGTTATAAACAATGAAATGAAGCCAGTAATTTTATTCGACTGGAAACTTAATTTCTCTGAGGGAACCTGTTTGTTTTGGGCTGTCTCTTGAGGTGAAAAAAACTATTATCTGTCTTATTGTTTTTGTTTATGTACAAAATAGTGTTAGCCCTGTGGTATAGCAAGCCAGAACAGGAAGTTAGAAACGTGATAATTTAAAACTATGAAGTGGTTAAAACTCAAAACGTTTTTGCATATCTTGCTTTTTTCCTGTTGCCACCACAAAGCTGATAATTACAATAGGGAGCATATTTAGTTTTGCAAAAGAAAATGAATGCTACTTATTAATATTTTATGAAAATTCCTTTGATGGCCCAAACACTATTACAGATCCAAAATTGAGAATGTGTGTGAAAAGGTAACATAAAATCCCTTTTGACAACATGGACAAAAACAGTTGATAATACAATTGTATTGTTTATTAAAGGTAGAAATAGGTATTAAAATAACATTTAGAAGATATATTATCTTGCACAAAACTAAAAATATGTTTCTTCAACATAAAAAAACAGTTTACAGCAATGGTTCTTTCATATTTACAAGGAGGTTGCGTTCCTGCCATGGAAGACTAGAACTCTAAAGGCCATCTGTTTGCTTTTCAGGACCTTTGAAATATAAAACTCAGCAACACTTTAACAAAATATTGTCTTTCATTTGTCAATTCTATCTCTAAAAAAATGATGAAAGCAGAAACTATATTAACAGCAGATAGAGACCAAAAGAGACAAACAAGAGGACGGGCTAATTTGAAGATTAGAAGATGAAGCAAAATTTTTAAAGTGCATTGCAGATGTATGTAGCTAAACCAGTAAAACAGGAACTGATGGGTTTTGCCCAGATGTTTTAGCATAAACCCAACTCTAAAGTTAAAGTTTGTGGAAGTGACTACAAAGTAAGGTTGGAGTACAATTTTGAAGTCTGTAGGAAAATTCTAAATGACAGTAACATATTATGTTCCTCACTTTTGAATTTTTAAACTTCTTTTAAGGATACACATTTTAAGGCTGTCTGAAATTATGATTAAACATGTAATATTGTAGAAGATTTGCCTTTGCTTGATGGAGAATATATGTATTTCCCTTAATGCTGAGAAAGTAGAGTTTTAATGCGCCTCTTCACATAATCCTGGCCATCAACTCCCACGCTCTCTGCATCTCCACAGCATGGAGCATCCAGTGTCTGTCAACACTCCAATGGGAGGCAAACTAAACAGCACAGAGGGAATAGCATAAAAATGTACACAAACTACTCAGAGGAATGGAAATGAGGCCAATGTGTTACATATTATATGTGAGTCATGCTGGTAATAAATCCTGTTTCAGGTGCGTCGTATTGGACAGCTGAGGTGAACTTTTCACACTTTGTGTCACATTTTGCAGTCATTTCTTTGGTGCAAAGACTGTCATTTTTAGAATGGATATTAATGCTGCAGTTCAGTCAGGGTGGAGGGCTGCATTCAAACTGGCACTGCAGCAGAAAAGTTACAGGCAATGAAAAAATAAAAAAGTGTGCACAGGTGTTCTCATTTTCAATATGACACACCGAGAGAGATAATTAGCCTGATAACCCTTTACTACATTAGTAAAGCTAAGTAGATTTAATATTACCTGCACAAAAAAGGAGGGTGGATAAAGGCCAGAAGAGAAAGTAATTGCATGTTTGGTGTAAATGAGTTATTCAGTTGCACAGCAGTGTCAATGCTGCAGGGCCCGATTATGTCCTTCCTGCCCTGAGTGTTGGGACTGTTAGTCTGAAGGCAGAGATGAACTAAGTAGACTGTGGATTGATGTTCTCCTTCAGCAAAGCACTCAGAGGCCTGACATTTGCTCCTTCCTGCTAAACCACTTCTTCACTTGCCCGCATTGCAGCAGTTATTTCTCACCTCCAACTTAACATCTCCTCGTGTCCATTAGATGCAGCGCTCTGAAGAGCTCTCACCTCTTGCTTCTGTCCCTGTATCTCCCTCCCCGAAAAATGCTGTGAGGTGATTCAGGTGTAATCAGATCTGAGTAGATCTTAGATCAAATGAGTACTAAACTTTTTCTGGTTTAATTGGGATGTATTTTGAAAAATAAAGTGAGGTTACTGCTTACCAGAGTGGACTTGTTTTTGTCCTGTTCATTTTATTTTGGATGTCACACTCACTACAGGAATTATATATATATATATATATATATATATATATATATATATATATATATATATATATATATATATATATATATATATATATTTTTTATTTAAAATTAAATTTAATTTAAAATTACTTAAATCAACCCAGATTTTTGACTTCCAGAAAAAGATTGTTTTTACTATTGGTTACTTCAATCTGCCACCAGGTACGCTTTCTGGCCAGAAGGATGCTAAACAACATGAAAATATCCATTCCTTATTTGCTCCTGTTTCAGCTGGAAGGAATTATTTCTTGTAAGGAAGATAATGTGGCTTCGTGTGACAAGGGATCACTGTTTGCTTTCTAACAAGTTAGAATTTTATATTGCTTGGCTTTTATTTTTCATCTAAATTAAATAATGTTTGTTGTCTATGATTGGTTTGTGTGCCTGTACTATAAATCTGTTCATTTGTTCATTGTTGTACCACCTGAGATGCCAAGCGCCTGTCAGCCTCATGTTACATCAGTTAAAAAGTACAAATAAACCTGGGTAACAACATGAGACATGATTACACATGTCCATTCAATCTTCTTTTTTTTTTCTTGATATAAAATATTCTAATGCATAAAGAAAAACAAAATAGAGAAAAATGCTAAAAGAAAAACAATGCATTGTTTTCTTTTAAACAACCAAGTTGGAGAAAGGTTAAGCAAAATTTCTACGGCCTAGTACTATGAGCATAATTTAGAATCATATACATGCCAATGTCTGGTGTGTAAAATTAATGTTTGCTTTAAGAAAATTGATGCTCTTTCCTGAAGTGCTGCTAAATCCTGGTCATTTAAAGCATCAATAAAACCATAAAATACAGAACACAATGCGTTGAGTGTTCAACGCATCTAGTGCAGAGCTCGGCCAGGAGACTGTTTCTCTCATCTGCAGAGCCTTGACCGACTTTCTGTGCTTTGAACTGAACAGAGGCCAGCCTCACACCATCAAACCCACAATATTAAATGGTTAAGTGGAGGAAAAGCAGAAATAACCCATATGTGTGTCTGCGTGAGTGACTGGACACAATGTGTTTACAGCATGAGGTAAGGACAGCGTAAATCAGGCTTCTTCCTTTTCCCGTCACTATAGCAATGATTTCCTGATCCACTCTGGGCTGATTTAATGGTCCTAGGGGGCCTCTAAACACACGGTACGGATGCTATTTGGTCTCTGCTCACTGGGCTTAGGCTGCCGTAAATTCAATCAGATACTCCTTAGAACACCTGTGTGCACTTGGGTGAAAATGCGTTCTTCTTTGAGCAGGTTAGCCATCTGTGTCTGTGTACTTTTCACAATCTATTTTTAAGGGGAAATGATGGATTTTTTACTTGAGGTGTAACTGTGATCTGCTGTTTCTAATTGCTTTTACCCACAGAGACAGGGGGAATCCTTTCATCTGGTGATATTTAATCTAAATCCAACCTCACTTTCATCCCTCATCCATTTAAGCTCAACTTTTATTTCTATTTTTTATTTTTTTATCCTTGCTGAATAGAGCTTTAATTTGCATTTGTGGAGGCATCAAGTTTACTCATAGTGTTCTTGACCTCAGTTAGCATTTCCACTGCAGAATCATAGTTTTTAATAGCACCCTATGGGCCTGGAGTTAACAGCCACAGAGTATTTTACTCTTGATTTTTTTTGTCTCTCTGGTATATTTGAATCTTAGATCCTAAAGTTTTGATTTTTTGTTTATTTGTTTGTTCTTGTTTTGTATAAGTGTGTGGTCTTTAAATTATGTTTTCTTTATTTATTTTTGTGATGTAATCCTGCTGCTCATGGTTCTGTTTGCCTCCTAGTCGCATTGCCTTACCTGCATACATTTATTTCTCTCAGTACATATAGACCAAATTTTGGATGGTATATTGTGAGATCCTTGTCATTAACAGTTTACTGTGTTCTTGTCCCAGTTTCAGCATGGTCTTTTACGGTTTTGGATAGTTGTATTGTCTTATTTATTTTCCAACCGTATATAGAACAACTTGCCTTTGGAGCTTAGGCCTATTAGTGTGTTTTCACACCTGATAGTTCAGTAGACTTTGGTGTCCAAAACTGCAACATTTGTTACATTTCCAGCTGGTGCAGTTCACTTTCACACTGCACTTTGTTAAACAAACTGAGCCCTTTGATAAACCTGTTATCCCACTCGCCTGATTTTTCGCTGCACCAAGAACCAATGAAGAAAATAACACAAAAACTTCTGCGACGACATGAGCATAACTTCACAAAATATAAACAAATATGGAGTAGTATCAGATTTTAGCAGTGTAGGATTTTTTTATTTTTTTTTTCCGTTCTGCCTTTGGACCGGTCTCCAGTCATTTGAACTTCATGAGAGTTATCTTCAACCAAACCGAGACCTAGGTTTTTAGGTGGACCACAGTTTGCTTCTTTGACTGCATCAGAGTCTGATTGCAAACAATGCAAAGAGTAACATGTCTCTATCTAAAATTAATTTATACACCTCTATGCTGGATATGTGTTATTTTAACACAAGTCCAGGCCTCGAGAGCTATAACCCTGCAACTTTTAGATACATCCCTGCTCCAATGCACCTGAGTCAAAAGGCTGACTTCCCTCACTAGCAGTATAGCTCAGCTCTGCAGAGGCCTGCAACGAGCCATTCACTTGATCCAGGTGTGTTACAAAATGAATGCATCTAAAAGTTTCAGGGTGGTAGTTCTGGAGGACTACACTCGAGCACCTCTGCTTTAAGACCTATCTAAGTTTTATATGCCTATGCTTCACAATAATTTTTTTGCAACTGTGTCTGTGAGAGGCACAGATTTGTTAACAAATTTAAATTAGGTTTTGCATTTGGAAATTATGTAAGTTACTTGTTAATTTTGCATTTGATGTAAAGTATAAGTATTTGAGGGCACTATAAAAATCTCAAAACATCATAGAATGAGAAAAACAGACATATCAACCTTTGTTTTCATCGCATTATCACAGTGATGCAAAAGATGTTCTGTTTATAGGTTTTTTCACTGTGTTTTCTCAGATAATCCAACAAACTATTATCATCCATCCATCCATCCATCCATCCATTTTCCATTCACCCTTGTCCCTTAGTGAGATTGAGAGGGTTGCTGGTGCCTATGTCCAGCTAAGTTCTGGGCGAGAGGCGGAGTTCACCCTGGACAGGTCAAACTATTATCAGACTCAGATAATTTGAGTAGATAAAAGTATATTTTACATTGACAATTTCATTTATCCAAGGACAAAGTTATTCAAATCCACTTGGCCCTATGTGAAATGGTAATTTTGCTATTGTTCATTAGCAAATCAAATGTGATTAACTATGTGTTTTTTGGACAGTGAATAATCAAGTCTGTCTACTGCAAGACTAGATTACTGCTTGACCCTTAGAATCATGAACAACCTTAAAAAGAAGAGGGCTAAGAAAGGCTAAAATATTTTATAAAAATTAAGACTTCATGAACTAATCTAAAGAAAATTCAAGAACAAATAGGAAACAAATAACTCACATCTTATCCATCTGTAAAGGGTTCCACAGCCATTTTACAGGCGTCAGGAGTCCACTGAACCTCGACAAGAGCCATTGTCCAGAAATGGAGAAAACATTGAATAATGGTAAACTTTCCACCATTGTGTCCTGCACACCCAAATTACTCAAACAGCGCACTGATTTGACTAAAATAAAATAACCGAAAACAACATATAAAGCACTGCAAACCTCAACAGCAACTAAGGGACTGGGCAGAATTGGCATCCTTGAGTGTGCTCCAAGTTCAAAACCACTGTAGAGCGTGCCTATCATGAATGTGCACTGTATGCCTAGTATGCATAGCCTCTCTGATGATGGTGAATAAACAGTATTTCTGCAATGGTAAGTTGTCTCTCTTCCATTAGCACAGCTGCAGTGCATACACGAGCATGACTGACAACACTAAGATCTTCCTTCTGGCTCTAAGTGGTTGTTTCTGACCGGGAGCAGTACATTTCTATAGATGGCCATAGGATAAGGGTGTGAAGGCAGAGGAGCTAAATTCTTTTCACTGATTATCTGTCTCAGAAAATATTTTTAAAACTATTATCTTGACAATTGTCTTGACAAATATGTAAAGACATTTTTATAACACATTTTTACTGCAGCTTTAGAGGGTAGTTTATTTTAACGTGAGATCAGGTTGGTTTAAAACATATTATTATTGTTCAAAAACATTTTTTGTATTTACTCCAGTTACATTTGTCTGGCAATGATGTTTTTTTTTTTTTTGATCATCTGATCTTGACAGAAAAGAAAACAAGTGGTACTCTAAACAAGTTTTCTTAAAAAAAAAATGCAACATAGTCACAATTGCTGTGTACTACTAGTGTATGTAGTGGAGATAAACTTGAAGTTGTCATGGAAGCCACTGTACTTGCTGTACTCTGGTAATCTATTTCTGCTTCCTATTCTTCCTTCCTGTCTTCCTGTCCTAAATCACCTGGAAAACAGACAAACACGTTACATGAACCTGTACATATAACAAACCTGCACCCGTTTATCTTCTCCTTTTGCAGCTATGCAGCTGCAGTATTACTAATTTTGTTGACATATACAGAGAGGCTTTGACTGCCCATAACTGTCTAACCTGTTTCTCCTAAAGGCCAAGTGATTTTCTGTTATGGGGTTAGACATGATGTCTTCACCAGTTCTCCCAGTATTTGACTGCCACAGGTCAGCTCTTAATTTACCAAGGCAGGAATCTCTATCTGTAATCTATAGGGACCTTAACTCTTCCATTTTAAGTCTTAAAAGGAAATTGAGGGTCTTTGCTGGCTGATGCAACAGGTTTGACTAGGAAAACTTTCAATAGTATATCACCAGCTAACTACCTGTTGGTATAATTTGAATCATTTGTTTTAGAGCATGATGACTGAGATGTTTATTTTATTTAATCTTTATGTCACCAAGAAGATTCCACTGAGATTAAAAATCTCTTTTGCAAGACAATCCTGGCCAATTAAAGTATTAGAGTCACAGGCAATGTCACAATCTGTAGTCATGTTTGCATCCAATTGTCATCTGAATTTTGAGTGAGCTTTGAAAATATTGCAAAAAAAAAAAGAAGCAAATTAGGCCTTTTTCCATCTGCTGGTTTGAAGCAAATCGACAAGACCACGCAAAGTGTAATTTCATCAAATGTTGATGCTACATTTAATGAGATACAAAATGTTTAATGATGAAAATAATTTTCCTAGTTTTGTGCCTCTATGGCACAACCCCACCAATGGTAACACTAGACTTTTTTGTTGTCTGTCATTTTGATAGATGTGATCAAATAAATCCATCATCATTTATTTTCTCCTGTCATTTTTTAAAATTAAAAAATATGAGATATCCAATTGCATATTATTTTCATTCAGTTTAATTAACATTCAGCAAGCTGAGCAGAGAATCCACATAATGCCATCACACATCAGCTTCACTAAGAGAAAGGCCACATATTTACACTCAGGAAATGGTGCATTACTTCCTCCAGGAGTCATTGTTACCGTACGTGAATGAGTTCAGGTTGGTGTGTTGTTTATAGTAAATGATAGCATAGAACTGTGGGTGGATAGAGAGATTGGGATCTCATTTGTAGTAATGCTGAACCTGCTTTGATCTGTTAAAGTGAGGAAAGAGAAACACCAAAGAGCAAAGCTTTCAATTTACCCATCGGTCCATGTTTAAACTCTCACCTGTATGAGACATCATGATCATGAGCAAAAGAACAAGATCCCGGATACAAGTGGCTAAAATTGTATTTCCCCTCATACTGTCTGGGCTCAGTCTTCAGATATAATAGGGCGAGCAGCTTCATCCTCTGCATGAACTCAGAGTAGAGCTGCTGTTCCTCGTCATCGGAAAGAGCTAGTTTAGTTGATTCAGCCATCTAACCAGGATGTCTCAGATGTCATTTGGAGATTTTCCAAGCAGGTCCTACTCAGAGGAAACCACAGGGCAGACCAGGAGCGTGGTGGAGGGAGTATATTTCCCTTTATAGAGAGGATCCCCTAGAATGAACGGTAGTGTGTTGCAGAGGAAGGGGTTTCAAGACACATTCATTCCCAATAGAGGACAGTTGCTATTTTTTGTCAAAAAGATTTCAACTTCCTAAATATTTAAATAGTTTATTAATCTGGCTTTTTTGTGCAGCCTAGTACCTCAATCTTCAGCTGTAAACTGTAAGAATTGAAATAAGGAATTATTTTTGTCTACAATGCAATATCAAATAATAGTAAACAATTTTTATCTGTCAAAGTAGTCTTTATTCTGCGAGGCCTAGAATAAGGACTGTGTGATTCGTGGACTAGGCTGGCAACAGTCACTTAGTTTACAATTGAAAACGTGTATCACAACAGACCAACTTTAGGTGCTGAATAAAATATAAAAATGCTTATTCACATAGCTAAAAGTATATAAACCCAGGTTGATTTAATTTGTTGTCAGTTGTTGTTATTATGTTGGATGTCAAATACATTTAATATTGAAATAGAGACAATAAAAACAAGACCAGACAGGCACAGAATTGTGAATCAGACATTTCATTTTGGAAATACATCCTGGACTTCAGCAAAATTAATGAACGTCATGAGTCTGTTTCATGACGTATTTCCACTGGTCACCCTCTTTTGGTCAGGCACCCGACCTTCTCCCTAAAGGCTTCACTCCAATCATAGAAAAACAGGAAGAACATTGCCTCTGACAGCAGGCGTTATGAGTGGCCTCATGGGAAATGTAGTACTGGCAATCCAAAGTGGGATGTGAGTCACCGTCTGTCTTTCTTACTCAGTCATTATACAAGCACCACACATGCACTTATGCACGTGTTTGTGAGAATGTGCGTTTCTAACCATAAACCCTGAATGCAATGAGTTACATGACACATTTCTGCAGTTGGGTTGTATTGCATTTTTCATGACTAGGAAATTGTAAGTTGACCTTGCGTGACACTTGTGTATTTTTGTGTGTGGAAATGTTTTTGGTGTTGTTTGTAGCTTCTGAGCTGCAGACACTGGCTGTTACAAACTAACACACTACTGAAGCACACATGTGATCGTGTAGCAGCCACCATCACCTCAAGGCTGAGACTGTCCTACTGAGTCTTTATACTGGGAGTAGGTTTTTATATTCCAAGCACTGCTGACAGGGTCTATTGACATTCCTGTCTCATTGCTTGCTCCATTGTGCATTCTGTGAGAGCTAACCCTTCATTCCACTCTCTCCCTCCCTCTTGGTCTCTGTACGTGTCTCTGCCTCTGCCTCGTTCTTCAGAGCATCAGTCTCATTATCCTCCCGCACACTCCGAAAACGTCAATGGATAAAGCAGGTGCAGACACGCGAGCAAACACGTACAAAACAAGTGATTACTGTGCACCGACAGTATTTGAAGGATTCATTGATTTAATGGCTCTATTTGTGAAACTAGTTGTCTGATTTGTCAGTATACAGTACGTATGTTAATCATGATGTTGACGGCACCTTGAACAGCGATGCTGCCAGTTCTTGGTTTCAGCTCTTTAGAAAACTGAATGAATGTTGAATGAGAGTTTACAGCCATAGACTTGTGTCACTGCCAAGTTGTGCTCTGATTTGTGGCCAGGATGTTTATGCACCCGGTGCAGTCACAGTGCTTATGTGCTGATTCACAGACTGTATGTTGTGCAGCAGTTACGTCAGACCTCAGGTCTGAGAATGACGTCACTCCTAGCGATGTTCAGGCTCCGTGTTGGAGAACCAGTTGGGTTTTGTTATTTGTTGAGCTCAGGTAACAGGCTATCCCCTGTAGAGAACAAAGTGATTTTTAAATTATTTTTATGCTGTACTTCAAAACATTTTTATATGAACCCTATTTGTTCAATACGGCTCAGCACCCAGGGCCGCATTACTTCTGGAGATGTCACAAACTGTTGGGCTCAGAGGGCCAGCGGCAAATTTTCTATTGCTCATGTCCATTATAGATGAATTGGTAACAACCCACTGTGTAAAAACTACCATACATCTTGGCTGGTGACACTAAAAATTGTATCGATGTAATGGTTTCAAGCTACACTAAATTAGTTCAAAGTACAAAAGACTCTGGCTTCTTCTGAACAGATGCACATAAAACCATTCAGAGAAAAAAACTAAACAAAACATATTTTTACTTGACATGACATAGTGAAAACTATCTAAAACATTAAGAGAAAATGAAAAACAAGCCACGGAGTACATTTGAAAAATGTTTAAACGGTTCCTTCCAATGAGACACCAACTCAACAATTACACCACAGAAATTTCAAACATCTAATGCTAATACTCACACATGGCATTTTTGTTACATGGACAAAATATGTTAACTGATACAACATATAACACTTGTGCACTCAGTATTTTTCTTCCTTTTATGCCATGTCTCTTCATACCATGTACTTCACAGAAGCCCAGCCTTTTGATTTTAGAGCATTTTTTAACATCTCAATTATGTACTCTGACCTCATGCTGATCCCCACCATTGCTCTGCCTAAAACTGCCCCTGTGATTTTCTTTTTTTTTCTTTCGTGACATCTGAAATGTAATGTTCAAACCACTTTTTTATCGCAGCATGACAGTCTTTTTAGCAAATTCAAAGTGCAACTCAACATGAAAGACATGTTCTGCTGTAATAGCTGGATTTCAGCCCCATTAAAAATCAGGGGAAAACCATATGATTTATCCTGTGAGGACACAGAGAATATACCAAACAAACGTCCTTATATTTCATGTTTGTTGGATTCAGTGTGTGTTGTGACTGACCTATTGACAGTAGTCAGGTGATCTAAAAGGTAAATAAATGTAAAATCAGATTTTTTTACAGTACAAACACAATCTCAATTATCAAATATAAATTATCTTTAAGAAAAACATAGAGCACTTAGACCAAAGCTGATTTACTAAACTTATTTTTATAACTTTGTATCATTTTGCCCTTTTGCATCAAGCACAGCTGATATTTCATAAATATATTGGCATATTTAATATTGAAGTAAGCTCATAAAAAGCACATAAGATGGAAGAATGATTATAATTATTTAAATTTGAGATTATGATGGTCTTGATCTGAAGATGCTGCCTTTTCAAAGGAGTCTACAAAAGGTAGTTCATACTTTTAGTTCTGTAAATGACAAGGCAGCTGACAGCAGAAGATCACTTGCACGGATGTACCAAACCATTTGCAAATTGTTCAAAGAAATGAGAAATGTGTTTTTGTTTTTTTTTATGTGCAGAAGTATTGCAGGATGATTTGAAGAAGGAACAAGCAGTTTTGAGAATTTTGATTTTGATCTGAGAAATGTACCAAAGCAACTGAAAAAAAGTGTAAGGGGGCTTGTTTAAAACAAAACACAGGACTAAGTTTTAAGTTACATAACATTTTTGTCAACTTTTTCTTCCTACCCATCCTTGCGGTAAAAGTCAAATCATAATGTATGTGGCAGGGTTCACTGGCTACATTTGATGAACATAAACATAAACAGAGTGTTGAAAATTAGGCCAAGGCTTGCTAGTAGTAATCAGTATCCTCTTTTTTAATGCAGATTATCTGTGTTCAGGAGTTAAGACATAGACCTTGCAATAAAAGTTAGCTTTGAATCACCAAATAACCTTTGGGCTACAGTAGGAATGTAGAGTGCCCTGCAGAAAGCCCCTTTTTTTGTGCAAAGATTAATAACTCTTTTGGGAAACACCTCAATAGGGATTTTTAACCAGAAACCTGCTTGTTGTGATGCTCTACTTCAAATAACTATAATAGCCTTTTGACTAGTATTTTAGTAAATGTTCAGTGCAGAAATTTCTTTATATTGTGGCATTATTGGGGAAAGAAAATAACCACTCCATCAAAAAGACAGAATAAACAACATTTATTGTGTCACAAGGTTTTTATAGTGTTTCAATAGTGAGAGAGCTCTGACAGAAGGTTGCTGTCTATCTGGGATGTTAAAATTTGCCATCTATCATTTGGTTCACAAATGAATTCCTTGAGTTTGCATCAACACAAGTCAAGTCACAATAAAACATTCAGCACTGATCAAAAGCCTGAAGTGAAGATGCCTTCGTAAGGGACGCAGGCAAGGAAAGCCTGGGGCGCTCAACTTTACTTAATATATTACAACAGGAGTCTTGCCTTCGAGGCTTGGAGGCAGAAGCCACTTATGAGAGGTTTGCGCAAATGCATTCACATGCTGATGACATTTAGCTGAGTGAGGAGTCAGGAGACCTTATTTAGATAATAGAGACATCAAGCCATAGCTGTAAGTTGCCAGACCAAAGTCTTATTACCAAACCAAATTACTGGAAAATAGTGAATCAGAGAGCAGCAGCCTTATTTGCCCTGCCAATATAAATATTTTTCATCCTTGTGTCATTTGTGTAGATGGGAATAAGAGCACTCAAGTACTTCTGAAAATATACATAAAGTACAGTTTGGTTCACACCGCAGCATTGATGACACACACACACACACACGCACACACACACACACACAAATTTTATGTGGTGGACTAATGCAAAGTAGTAAATGGTTGCAAGGTTTAGCTCTGGTTCTGTTCTCAGGGTCATTGTAAGTGAAACTCTTAGGCATTCTCAAGTGTTTTGAAGCCTCTTACAGATTTTCCTTCAGGATTTAGCACCCATCTCTAATCAATTTCCATTTTTCTTGCTGCAGCAAAGCATCCCCAAAGCATAATGCTGCCAGCACCATAAGTCATCTTGGAGGTGATGTGCTTGAAGTTGACGTGCGTTGTTAGCTTTCTGTCACACATGATACACAGTTGAATTTTGGTCTAATCTGACCTCAGTACCTTGTTCCCCATGACAGCTCTGACCCATACATGGTTTAATTCACAGGCAGATTATGTTTGAACTTTATGTCACAATAACCTATTTTATTCAGTTGTTAAGTATATGGGTACAAGTTTTGGGATGTGCTTGGTTTATTTGCCTTGAACTGTGGATCTCTGAAGCTCTTCACCTGCAGTGGATTCTATTTAGGACTGTCATTGTAAAAAGGGGCTAAGTTCGATGCCACACACCACACTTTTAAGATTTTTATTCACAACTTTGTTTTTGACTATGTTAAAAATTCCTTAATGGTTGTAAGGTCAAACCTTACTGCACTACATCTTAATGCACAAAATGCAGAGATGGTTAACAGGATTAGGATTACCTGTGTGGTAAGATAAGAAAAGTGAGCCAGCTGGTGTTAATGCTGTTCAGAAGGCCTTCAGGTTAGAACTGCCAGATACAGTAGGCAGACAGAAGTGGGATGGGATGTGCCTGTCGCATACATATTACACAGTCTGCCATGGGTTAGCTGTTTGGTAATGCACGTCTAGGATTTGTTGTGTTATGTAACTGTTTGTGCACTATGGAGGACATCAGACCACCTGAGGAGGCAGAAACCTGCGTTCTTAGAGACACAGCCCTTTCATACTTGGAGAAATTAACAAAGAGACATGTAAGCATTAAACTTTATGCTTGGAATTGGTTAGCTATCTGGGCAAACACATTCAAATGACTTTAGCTCCTCCCACACTAATAAAGCTGTCCTCATCAGTAATGGTTGACTGAAGAAAAAAAGTGGAATTTTTTGAAAGAGTGCCTAAAACGATTCAGAGGCTGATATCAGGGCTACATGTCTCTAAATATAACAATGAGGATTATACTTTGAGTTTTTGGGGCTTTGCGGGACTTCTATTTGCAGTCAGTATCTTACTTGCTTAGAGTTTACACAGAAAGAAATTCTGGCTGCAGAATCTAGTTGATAACTAATGCAATGCAGTCAGACAACTCATGTAAATGTTGAAATAAATCTTTAATATCCACTATAGGATAAGTAAGAAACATTTCTGAAAACTTTTCATACGAGATGTTCATGAAAAAAAGCAAACAGACAAACTCCTGTGACATATTCCCCATGGGCAACAGGGATACCAAATTTTTGTCCTAAAACTGACATGGAGCGTTTATATGAAAAAAAATTAATAAAAATAGAAATAAAAATAATGAAAATAAATAAATAAATAAATAAATAAATAGAGTATTGTAGAGAATCTCATCAGGTCTTACAGACATGTCATTAACTGAATGTTACACACGCTTCTACATATTCTTGTAATCACTTAAATAGCCCTATTCTCTCTTCAATCTACTAGTTGTGCTCACATTCTCAAAATTAGCATTTAAATTGAAATCAGAACCAGTTATTCCTTAAATCCTGGAGTGTCCACAGTATGAGATGACCCCGTCCACTCCACTGTGTCCTCCCACACACATCTACAAGAACAGAACAATCTTTTCCTGGATACCTCACTGTGCTTGACACCTCCTCTTCCACCCCCACAAATGGGGATTTACATAGACATTCACAAATATCGAGGCCCACTTGAACATACTGCACATATCAGATCATATGCAAAACATAACGTCAAAAAGGACAGGTTACAATCTGTTACTATGGGCAACACAATAACTTCAATTAATTGTGAACAAACTGGGCAGTGGTTGTTGTCTAAAGACACGCTTTGCCCACTTTACATTATAGAGTGGCAACAGAAACAGCTGACGTGAGAACAATGCACTACAGTACTAGTTCTTCTTCTATGGTTTCCTAAAGTCTTTTGGTATGATATTTCACATATTTGCATGTGAATTTACTAAATCTGTAGAAGATGAGTGACCTTGAAGTTGGTTATTGTTACATAATTACTTTGTCTGTTTGATAGGTATAATTCATCACTTTTTCATAGCAACACCTCACTTTAATCAGCTTTCAGTGTCCTGTTAAAGCTACTGTGTTGAATTGGCAAAGCAAACACATCATTTCTATAAACAGATTTGTGCACATCTAACTTATAATAAGCTGAACTTGAACAAAGCACAGCTTAATTTGAAGACCTTGAATGATGTTTTATTTTAGAGTCAATAGCTCTTTGACACACAGTAGCCACTCCTTTAAACAGGTTTGATTTTTTTTCTTTCAAAGTTAAGATCTGTGTGTCTTTTGTGTGTGTCTAAGGGGCTGAGGAATGGAGCCTTGAGACACTGTGCCACTGTGAAATTAAAATAAAAAAGAACATTGCAGACGTTGTTGTATATTTTTGGTTTTAATTTGGACATTATTGGCAGCTAATATTGTAATTAAATGAGACAATTTATGATGCAGCACGGATATACAGTACAGACCAAAAGTTTGGACACACCTTCTAATTGAATCCAATTAGAAGGTGTGTCCAAACTTTTGAATCCAATTAGAAAGTGTGTCCAAACTTTTGGTCTGTACTGTAAATATTCAGATGTGTACTTAGATAAAGAATATAATGTTCACAATATTCTCATACCAAAATCTTAATCTCTTAACCATATCCTTGTCACATTTATTATAGAATAAATATAAGGTAGTCTAGAATTTCTGAGTGGTCAGCTTTGGATATAAATTATTTTATCTCTTTCTTGTTAAATGTGCATTTATTTAAGATTCCTCTAGCTGCGACTTTAATTAGCCTATTTTTTTATTAAATCTTTGTAGGAAAGTGAGTGACTTTTTGATAAATTTGACCTTTTTTGTTCTCTACTCTTGTTCTTGACCAGCCGGCCATTCAGAAAGCCTAAAAGGCAACCCTAACAGAGAGGGAAAAAAAACTGAGCAGAGATTTACTGGGGAAACAACTTCTGTAAAGCTTTAGATCACTGTAGTACATTGCAAATGTAACTTATTTAAAAACAAGACTTCTTAATAAAATAGCATTGTAAATATAAAGGAGATGCTTGAATAAAACAGTAGTGCACATGAATCAAGAGAAGACAATTTGAAGTCTTTGATTCTTTTGGGCTTTGTTTAAAAAAGTCAAATAAGATTGAACAGAGATTATTTTAAAAACTGTTTGAGATTCCTGAAACCTGCATAATATTTATAGTTACACAAAAAAATTATTCAATGTATTTTTGGCTTGAGGACCAACTCACATTTGAGAAGGTGGTCATGAATGCTGTGTTATTTACCCCAGTTAGTTCTGGACTAAATTAATATCAAAACACAATTTTGATTTCTGGCACTCTGAATTTATATGTCATAAATAATGATCAGGGATGGAAGATAAAAAATCGCAATATAAGATATAAACCTTTGAAATCCATCCAAAAAATCTTGAGATCCATTTATGTTAGAAAAAGATTTATCTCTTTTCAGGTGAGACATCAAGCACATAATGACGGATGACATGTCAACATACAAATCAAGTGTGAGTTAAGTTTGGAAATCATTTGGACTTTCTGTGTGGAGCCATTTGTAGGACATTATGAATAAAGTTAATAAACAAATATGAAAAAAATGTCTTATGCATTTGTCGTATATATTTTGTTTTTGTACATTTCTGCTTTTGGAATACAAGTATTGTTCCATTTGGTGAATCTCTGTTTAATATTCTTGGCTTTGGCACTCCGATATTGTCCAAAAATAGTCATTTTGCCACAGAGGTGCACCGCATTTTTCTTCATCGCCATAGGCATTTGTTTTAGGTCAGTTTCCACTCATGCCGCTTAGCTGTTTTGCCTTTCAAAACCTCTGCTAAAAATAGCCAGACAAATGCACAATTCTAGTCTGAGCAGCGTTAGTTAAAATTACTGTCCTTACAATGAGAGTGAGCAGTATTCAGACCTGTTTAAATATGTATGAATTCTGAGGATATGAATGAGCTTAGCGCTGAGAGCTACTCATGCATTTAGTCGAGCAGCACAGAGGGACAGGCAGACATGTTTATTTCATGGCGTTCGTTGACTGAATCAGACCGTCATCGCCCTTGTCCTGCAAATGCAAAAGGTAAATCTGAATTGTACTTGCTGGAGCTGTAATCCTATCACAGCTTTTCTCATCCTTTTAGAAGATTTATGCAAAAGTACAGCGAGCATTAATGTCTTTGAGCAGTCCCAGAAATGCACTGAGACATCAGCTCTCAGAAATTATTGAACGCATTGGGTATCTCCTATTACTGTGTGCAGAAACAAAGAGTGTTGTACTTTCATCACAGCAGACTGTTGGTGAAAAATTCCCTCATTACGCAGGTCATTTATGAGTGGGTGACAGTGATTAGAGCTGAAGAGGACATATACTTGATGAGGCTGGAGTGCTGGATTAGGTGTTGTTGCGTACATCACATTTGAATAGTGGAGCGCCGCGCAGAAGGAGTTCCCTGGTCCTCTCCCCTCCACAGTGGAGGCGACAGAGTGGAAAATGGGTGGATTACGATTACTGATCCTGGGACATTCAACTCAGATAAACACACAAACACACACGCCTGTCAATATTCTTTTCACTCCACATTTATGTAAAACTCTGTTATGTCTATTGACCTGTGCTTTCCACAAAGCATGCTGATCATGAGTATTGCAGTGTTACTATTATGGGAAACTGCTGCTGCCCCAAAGGTGCTCTCATCCATTCTGCTCTCCTCTAATCCTCTCATATATCAACTCCCCCAAGCGGTGGTGAGCTGGGCCCTGAGGCTAGTTCTTTTCTAACCAACAGTACTCTTAGATGGTCCATTTGTCATCATGGCCCAATGGAATTAACCATGTTCTTGTTCGAATAAATATTGAATGTGGACAAGGATGGCTTGTAGGACCACACCTTAGAAAAAAAAGGTTTACGGTCTTTCTGGTTTAATATTTCTGCATTTCTGCTGTTAGATCTAAACATGATTTCAGTATACTTGTGTTTTATGACAAAAACACAAAAAGTATTGGCAAATAAGTCATTTTAGTATGCCTTTCAGTTGTGATAGCAAGGAGTCAGAATAGACAGTGCAGTGTTGTTTGGATTTCATAGCTGCAGATTGGTGCAGGTATGCTAACCCATGTCTACCTCAGAAAGTGCCATTATGAACTTATATAAATGGACTGTGACAAAAAACTTCAGGTAACTATTTTTCTAGCTAATCACTGTTTACTTGGACTGGTGATTAAAAAGTAATGACTGAAGAAGATGCAGATCCATAAGTAAGTCCATTTTTGAGACTGTGACACAGATGGTGGGGTGGAAAATTGAAGCTACACAACATCATAATTCTTTTCAGACATTTAATTTCACTCCTTTATCAAACTAATCATAAATTAATTTTATCAAAAGTTTTCCAAACAGCATTGTTATTGAAGCTTCTTCTGGTGAGCAACTCATAAGAACCTTTCAAATGAGAAAACTTTTACAAGGTAACTTAAATCTTAAATCAAAGTCTGCACAATATTTCATCTAAGTTTTCTCAAATGATCACCGGTGTTGTGGACAACAAATTAATAAATTAAATTATAAAATGTGACAAGGTGTGAAGCTTCAAACTGATTGCTGTAAACATCTGAATACAGTGGTGCTACTTGTGCATAATTCTGGCGTAACTCAAAGATTTTGCAAGTGGAAAAATTAGGAAGGAAATTCAAATTTGTTGGGCCTGATTTGATGCACTCTTCTGCTGCAACCTGTGGGGCCCAGCATCTACTCTGTTAGGCGCTGGCTCCTGTCCCTGTTCCCAAACCCCCAGAGAGCAAAGGAGGCACACTTTAATACCGTTCACTTCTATGGATTGAACTGTGGAACGTGTCATCGGCCTTCTAAATTGTCAGTATAACTTTAATTTGCCAAACTACTACTGGGCCTTTTTTTTTCACTTAAATTAATTTCTGCCTCATGAAGTTTTCTTTATTCTTTTCTCTGTGGTTGACATTGTTAATCATGAAATGACTCAGTTAAGTACACCTCAATTTTAATGATAAGTTTATTTCCATTGACCATTTATGGGCTGATGTGAGTGTGTAAAGGCCAGGTTATGAGGCAGAATCTTGAACATAAACGTTGAGGTGCAGCTGTGATTTATAAAGGAGAAATTGCTTTCTGGTCTGCATGTGCATGGTTTTATAAATCTGGTTTATTTTTGCTGCATGCCATTTTTAGCTTTGGGAGTACATATATATATTATATATATTGTATATGTTTTAGGTATGAGTATTCGCAGCATTTTGATTTGTTTGTGGTCCTCTAAGAAATACATCTCCAGTTCCTGTGGGAAGTGATGGTTTCCTCTGATTTACTGAAGAGTTGGTATCAAGATATATATTTTTTTTATTTATTTATTTTTTTTTATGTGTGTGTGTCAAAACCAGTGGCACTTACAGCAATAGAACAGAACATACTGGTGCTAACCAAAAACTTGCACCAGTTTGCCAGATGAAATTGTATTCCTAAAACTGAATGTCATTTTAGGAGCAAGTCTCAATGTTAACATCAAATGTACAGTTTTGTCTTCATCAATAGTTCAACAAACTCTGCTCAGAGAAATATATTATTCACATCAAAATTATGGCTTGCCTCAGTATAAAAAAGGCAAGATGAGAAACCTATTATCTAAACACATTTTTTAAAAAGCAAATTTTAGCTTTAATTACTTTTAGGGTGAACTGCTGCTGTGCACTCCTTAGTAGCCTCCCTAATGAGAATCTGAGAAACACTACAGGCAAAGAACAGTTAACATTTAATTAAAGTCACACCATGTTGTCTTCTTATGTTCTGTCCTAGAAATATATCAAAGATGCTGATTACTGCTTATGCCTTTTCTCTCGGTTTGGTAGAGACTAATCAGGGAGGGGTCACAAAAGCTAAAGCAAGACACGATGAAATTGTTTTTTTAGAAAAACAGCTGTCTTTAAAAATATTATGATATCCTCTGTCAAAAATAAAAACTGCTGTGCATCCTTCTAGTCAGAGATAGGATTGTAGAAATATTTGGCAGATGAAAAGTATTAACAAGTGTTTGCAACTAAACTATTGGATCCTAAAGCCAAAATATCATAACTTCAAATCTCGCCAGCTCCTCCACACTATATAATGAGCCACGGGAAATTAGAAGAGAAAATGACGATTTTCAAGTGTAAAGATTCCTTGCAGCCAATCAGGCTTGGGAAACTTCTCACTGTAGATGTAAAGTGTATTGTGAATTTACTTATTTGCTTCAGGTGTCTTTTCTTTGTCGTACGTTCCAACCCATCAAATAATTTTAATATGAAAAGTGTGGTGAGCATTCGGCGTTTCCCACTTTTCAAAACAGCTGAAACTCCTGACAAATTAATATATTTCATAATTAAAATAATATATGTTATTGCTGCCTAGACTTTATATTCAGGGTGACCAAGTCCCAAGTCTTTGATGTTGGATTACCCTGTATTTAGTGCCACCCATCTTCCTACTTGCTATGTCCAACTTTCCAATCCCTCCTGAAGGGGAGATTTGTAGAATGCATAATTAACAATTATTGTCTTAAATAAGCTTTACCACTGCTATGGATATCTTCAGATCCTCCATTGGCCTCTTGGACGTTTTTCATTCTCCTTGTACAGTTTACAGGTACTGTGGTTGTACTCTTTCTATTTTTGGATGATGGATTGAACAGACCTCTGTTAGATGTCAAAAGCTTTGGATGTTGTTTTGTAATCTAACTCTACTTTGACCTTTTTTTTTTTTATTCCTGACATGTCTTTGTTGGACTTTATAATACTGTTTGATTAATGTTTGTGAAAAACAACTCTGAGGCCTTCATAGAACAACTTTGTTGATGATAAGGTCAAATTACACAGAGGTGGACCGAATTTAGTGAGTACGTTCCAGCCCGTACTCACTTACTCACCCGTATGCGGGGAGTTGGTTGCACAGGACATTATTTAAGGGGTTGAATACAATCTTGTTACACACTTTTGAAATTATTGTTTGTAAAAGTAAACATTTATGATTTTTCTTCCACTTCATGATTATATGATACTTTGTGTTGGTTTTTCATGACTGTTGCAATATGAAAAAAATTTAAGGAGTGGCAATACTTTTCCAAGTTATTGAACATTGTAAGATTTGTGCATAATTCTGACCCTGCTAAGGGGTTTAATGTTTCCTGACTATATATCTTCAATCTCCTTGGATAAAGTGTTGATGTCTCAGACACATGCGGAATGTATTTAAGTAGTTACATTCAAGGACCTTGAATGTTTAACTTGATCATGATGTTGTTCTGTAAGCTATCATTCAAATTCAGTATAAACACAATGCTTGTCCCCCTGCAGTTGGCCTCACAGCTGTGAGGGGGCTGCTGCTCTTAACTCTGCTCCATGCTCTTCTGCTTGTACAAACTCACGTTATCTTCATGCAGAGCTGTAGATTATTCTGGCAGCAGCAATCAGATTAATAAGTAAACAACCGAGTAATTGGCCTCAATGAAAGATTCATATGATATGGGTGTTTACTACAAGGGTGCTCATCCTGGAATTTGAAGCATTAGCCACCCATGATTATAATACATGCCATGACAAGCAGCATAACACCGCTTGACTTTTCATGAGTGTCTTTTTGCTAAACCTTAGCTTCCACCAATCCCCAGCTCCCCTCAGTATCCAAGAATCGCTGTTTTTATTGCATTTATGAAATACTTCTGCACAGTATTATTTTAATAAAAAAAAAACTCATTACTTAATGTCCACTGAAAGCCACCTCAATAAATTTGGCTTTGCATAAATGACACATAACAATTGCATTGTCATGCAGCACATGCGTCAGTAGGCACAGATGCCTGTGCTCCTGTGTCATCATGCTTTATTTTGACTTGCAACATCACAGAACACAAGCTGCATGCTAACCCAGTCATTACGACATAAATGGCAACATCAGAATCTGGAATCTATCTGCAGTTTTGCATGCAACAAAAAAGAGAGAATAGAGAGAGAAAGAAACTGAGAGAGAAAGAGATGGGTAGGTTGTGGGACTGGCCAATTTGTCTCCAGCCTGTCCTTCCTTCTCCTCTAGTGTTTGCATTTCTCTCCTGTTTTCCATTTTTCTTGCTTCCTCTGACAGTTAGAAACATAGGGGCAGACATTGGCCTTGTTGAATATATCAGACACAGACTTCCCCTTCCATTTTTTTTTTTTTTTTGACTAATTGGGAGCAGCAAGGCAGCTACTGCTCAGGCATGGCCCAGACGTTGTGACCCCATCTGATTCTGCCATTGCTTTCTAATTTCGTCCTGCATTTCAAACACTGGCTGGTGCTGGCCCACTTTTCTGTCCATGTGTCTGTGATAAAATACCACATGAAAGAAGCAGAAACCAAGGAGGAGCCGGGGGAAGAGCAAATGGATAGACCTCCACTTTTCAGTTCGCAGCAGCTGCAAGAATTCACTGTAATTGTGTGATCTTTTTACTGCTACACACACAAACATGACCTCATAGATAGTTTGTTCATATTCTTGAACATAAGGGGCTTCCTGTAATAAAGTACAGCTACCACAAGTGTACAGCAGAGAGGTTAATGCATAGGTCACACTCAGAGTAACTGCACTTCATAAACTTAAGGCTTCACCATACGTGATAGTAGGTTGTCTGGTTTTGGTTGTGAATAACAGTAATAGTTGTTTAATGCAATTATTAAGAAAATAGCCAATTATTTCAGTGTCAGCTGTTATTTCTATGTATATTTACCAGAAATATGTAATGACTAAACAGGAAATTAACCACAGAATGATCAATATTAATATCACAGTCCAGAATCAACACGTATGCTTAAAGATTAATGATTGTATTGAAAGGTTTTGTTGGTGAGGCCAATTAGCTTTAAGTTAATTTGGGAATTCATAGCCCTTAGCC
This sequence comes from Gambusia affinis, assembly GCF_019740435.1. NCBI lineage: Eukaryota > Metazoa > Chordata > Actinopteri > Cyprinodontiformes > Poeciliidae > Gambusia > Gambusia affinis. The sequence continues at coordinate 12,699,150 of NC_057878.1, forward strand.
GCATTTAGCTTAGTTGCTACTAGCTTCAAGAAAACAAGACATTTTAAAATGTTTTTAGGGCTATTTTTTGTAAAGGGAGAGGAAAACACCTGACTTTTAAGTGATGTTTATTAAAGTAAAAACGTATATACTGTTAGTATATGCAGTCAGATTGTAGATTATTTTCATTCTAGTTGATTTGTTAAGTCATCCTCATCATCATCATTTATTCCTACTATTCCTATGATGCAGAACATTTTATTCTAATGCAGACAACCTGATTTAGGATTTATTATACATCAGCTTGGCTTTGGTCTGTAATGTTTTGAACAAGTGTGAGGTAGTTGGAATCATTCGCTCTATAAATTAATTATTCAAACTGTAACATTTGTAACACACCTTTTGGCTGTCCTTGTTTCTGTTCCCTTCCTCTAGTCCCTCTTTGTCTGTTTCAATCAGTCAGACCTGTTTTGAATTGTCTCTCCCCCATGTGGTTGTAACTTCTGTGAGTTTCCCCTAAGCCAATCTGTTTTTGTTCATGTGACAAGAGGTCAAGCAATCTCTGGTTTTAACCTTAAAACACTGATGTATTCCTTTTTATTTTACATCTTTCTCTCATACTCGGCAATGTGAAAGATCTAATTTTATATTTCATATCCTAACATGTGTAAAAAGTCTATTATATCTTTAAACAATGTCCTTAACTTCATACTTTTGGACCATACACTGGTCCAGATTTTTGCCTTTATGATAAGACTCCTCTGTAAGAGACACACACAGGACAGACTGGCGTCAAAGGACAATATCTGCTGAAATAAGTTAGAGAGACTGACAAACTCAGGGTTAAATTTATTGTCTGTGGCAGCAGCAGAATTGAAATGCCTCTGTTACTAAATAAATACCGGTAATCTTTATCTAGACAACCTGATAACAATTGTCGAAGTTCTTTTTTGAAATTGTATATATATATATATATATATATATAGAGAGAGAGAGAGAGAGAGAGTGCATGGGTTTTGGAGCTGATTGCTTTGTATTTACTATGGTTTTCAGCAGGACATGTTTGTATACTTTGACAGCACTATTGATTTTTGTGTGTTTCAAAGTTTTATTTTTGATTAACATTGCAGTGTTCCTCTGCAAAAGTCTTGTCTTGAAAACACAAACACACACACACACACACGCACACAAAAAGAAAATTAGTAAAGACCTCGTAAAGAAATTCAGAGCTGCATCATGATTTAGGTTATCATCTTCTATTTTGCAGGTTTTTACTAAAACGTTCTTTGAAGCTTTTTGAAGGACTTTTATTGTTTGTATTTTTATTATCACAGATCTATTTATTAGTGTTTTTTGCCTCATTTGTTCTTAGGTCAGACTTCAACATGCTAGATAAAACATAACCCCCTTACAAAAAAATCCCATGAAAATCACGTGTGATCACATGTGATTTTCACATGTGAAAATCACACAAAAAATCACATGTTTTCACGTGATTTTCATGTGAATCACATGTGATTTTACCACGAAACGTTCCAAAATCACACGTATTCATGTGCTTTCACATGTGATTCACATCATTCACATGTGAAATTTGTGTGAACCACATGTGATCACATGTGAAAGTCACATGTGATTTTCATGGGATTTTTCTGTAATTTGCGCTTAGAAAATGGTCAAATTTTGATTTAAACCCCACATACAGCAATAGTGGACAAAGGCAACATCTGCGGTAATTTCATTGTTTCTACCTACTCACCCTTTGTCAAGTATGTGCAGATACATTTTAGCTGAAAAGTACTTGAAAACACCAGTTTTTACACCAAACTGTGACAAAGCAGAGCAGAGGCATTGGAAACACTTCATTTTTACATGTAAGAATGGAAACAAATATGAGCATTTTTGACTATTTGCCCATTCATAATAAAAATAAAATTGTATAAATTTTTTAAACAACCAATGTGAAAACCAGGCCTAATTTGCCTTACAAGATTAGAACAGGATTATCTAATATGTTGGTGACTTTGAGTCAGCAGGCTAGTTCACCCTGTGCTGTCTGTCACTTTAGCTAACCTCATGTGGAGCCAGCTGGCTTCTGCACACTATCCATGTCTTTGTGATATACTTTAGTCGCTGGCCTTGGGTTCACAGCAGACTGTGATCTGACTAGCCCAGACAAAACCTTCATTAACAATCACTTCTCAGTTCTCACTTCTTTCATCCTATAATTAAATAAGTAAATCATGAATATCAGTTGAATAATGAGAAATTGAGTTTAATCATGTGTGTTTGTCCTTTTTGTGTATTGTTGTCTCCTATCAGAGATCTTGTTTTTTTGCTGTCACACATGACAGTTCAGTTCATTATACAATGAAGTGATTGGTTAATTGGTTCTTCTGTTTCTCCATAACCTCCCTTGGCATCACCATTAAATGTAATATATAGACAAACTCCAGCTTTTTATTGGCACTGTACAAAATGACCATTACAAATCATTTATTTAAAAAAAAAACCTGAGACTTCAACAACAAAACTCAATGGTAGGTAAGGTTTTTAATTGGTGTATTCATGTGTATTGGTATTCACATGAATAAAATTTGTCTGTTGTAGTTGAGAGAGAAAGTGTTAAAAAAACCACAATCGGTAATGACTTTGTCATTGTTGTTTACCTGGTAAAGCTCTGCCCTCTAGTTCTCCTGACTGACTACATAATGATGCAACAAAAGCAGAAGGTGTTTTTTGATAACTTTTTCTGAAACGTCTCTGTTGAGGCTCAAAAATATTAGATTGATGTTTTTGCCTGGCACTTTCTGCCTGTATGATCACCATGCAGTCCTACCACCCACTTGTTTACAAGATGTGAAATGAGGTCATAGGCTCAGCACCATTTCTCGTGGGCTTTTTTTTTTGTGTGTGTTTTTCATTTTTATTAATTCACAACCACATTCCTAATTGACTGTTTATTTGGGAATTATTTTTAAAATTTTATGTTAAATATTATTAACGTTAAAGTTTGTAGTACATTTCATCACATAGAAAGAAAGAAAAACAAACTTAATCTTCTTGGGTCCTTATGGGAGTTCTGTATCTGATGTTACGGGAGCTATGGCACCCCCTAGCGGCACCCTGGCGCTGTGACTGCTACCCTTTGGTAAAATATCACAAAGAATTGATTGATATTGGAATATTTATTCTCAATTAAATTCATGACTGAACATATTGAACATGTATCATCCTATCCTGGTACTGAATGCTTGTGAAGGCAGTCCGCATGCTTGATGCCTGATTCTATTCCCAGGCGGCCATGGAAATTATTAGAATATCTGGATTCAATGATTTGGAAAGAATGAGAATAGTTTTTGCATTACAGGTACATCTATAATGAAACAAATAGAGTGATAAAATTCTATATCTTTTGTTACTCTTTTCATGAAGTGAAACTGATATATAGTGTCACTACATATAGAGTGTAATATTTTAAACCTTTACTTCTGTCATTTTAAAGATTGTGGCTTACTAGCAAGTAAATTCAAAACATTAGTGTCTCTGAAAATTACAAAAAGTATTAAGCTTCTTCATTATACTCACATTTTTTTAGATATATGAATACATGTATGAAGGCTAAGAATGATCCCACATTTTGGCAGGTTTTCACATCGATTGCAACTTCTAAGTAATATTTCTTCTCTTATGGTACACAAAAAAATTTAAATATCATCGACCAAACAAAAAAGTAACATGATAAATACAAGTGTACTAAAACTAAATGTGTCAATAGGACTTTCTAAAGTAGTAAATGCAACCTGTTTTATTGATAGTGTGCCCTAACAAATGTAATATGTGACTATGTTTTTGATAGGGTTTTTTTTGTCATATTTTGATAAGTAGGTGTGTATGCTGTTTGTGAGCTTGAAATTAAATAAATTAGGTAAATACTTTGCTGGTAGTAATGAATCATATATATTTCCAGGTTGTTCGGAAAAGTGTCACCTCTTCAGTAGCTAATCTAGCTAAGCCTTCGGCATGGATAGTACCTCAATAAATAGGTTACTAATCTGAGGGCGCTGGTTGCCATCTTTGGCATGCTAATGACATGGTAATGACCAGTCAGTATTTATTCCGGTTCCTGCAGCCGACAGCTCCTTATTACCCAAAGCTAGCTTATTGGTATCATTGGCTAGATCAGTGGCTGTCTATAGAAATAATGGAGCATGTGCCAGCATCTCATGAGTTTTAATTTTGTCCAGCAGCCCATATAATGACAATTATAGTAATTCCTTCCAATGAATACTTGCATAATGATGGATCTCAGTCATCAATCATTGCACATAGATCAGGGTTGCATGTCTCCTTGTATTGCACTGACTCAAGAGTCAATTCAGTTTGTACAATCTAGGGAGTATTGTGAGAACTTGGAACAAACATCATGACAGCATGGATCTATACTTCTTTGTTTCAGTCTTTCAGGGTGGCCGTGGTGAACGCTAACATAAAGCTGTCAATGGGCTCACTGTGATGCAAAGGCCTTCACAGTAAGCAGAGCTCAACCCAAAAGAGGAGAACTGGGGATTTGTGTGCAGCCAACAAATCTGCAGCAGTTAAGTAATGACATGGACCAAAATCAGTATTTGAATCTATAGCTCAATGAATTAAGATAGTTCTGAAAACAAAAGGCGTTCTGACCCACTACTACAGTAGATGTTGGCAGTGAGTGTACGTCAGATGAAACCAACTTAGTGAAATACTGTAAAAAATCTGAAGGTGAGTGTGTATACATGTTCTGTCCCAGCTGGAAGCCTAGCACCAGCCCTCTCTTTGAAGTCATTTTTCATCCAGCTGCTGTAGTGCACACTGCAGAGGGACACAACAGGGTAGGGGAGGTGTAGAGGGTGGGATGGATATCAGGTTGAAAGATTGCTGCACTGTGAAAAGAGACAAATTTTGATGTCACACAGAGCTCTAATAGCCAACATTTGGTTGTTTGGACTGCTTACATTATTTAAGAGGTGCGGTGTCTGTGTGTGCAGTGGTGGGATCCGACACAGGCAGAGAAACTTCATAAATAAGCCACAGGAATAGACAGTTGAAGAACTTGCTTCTGCATGTATGGTCTGGTGGATCCAACAGCAGCCTGGGTAACTGCAGTGGGTGTTGATTCATCACTCACACAAGGCCCATCTTGCTGATAATTATCTTTGTCAAATTAATTACAAGAGTAAGTGTCAGCATGACAATGCCGATAAATTACACTCAGATGACCTTGACTAATCAACAGAATGAGCTTTTGGGCAAATGCCGGGTGCATATGGATGCTCTCCTCGTAGAAAATGTCATCTTTAATGTTCATCTTTTTTCATGCTCATATCTATAATTCTTTCTGCCTGACTTCACTACTTTCTATTCTAATCTTATTTAATAAAACAGTTCTAAAAGCAAAGATGTCCATCTACAGTACGAGTTCTCTACTGTGTCTAATGATTAATTTTTGAAAATTTGATCAATTCTATTATGTTTTTACTAGCACCATTATGTGTTTTATTCTGATAACAGATATTTATGTACCTTTCACAATGAATGGCAATAGCTTAAACAATTATCTTCCTTTCTTTTTCTTGCTTGTCTTCAGAACAAGGGGTGAATTGTCAAACAATATACAGCGTACGAAGTATTTTCTATATTGGTTATTTTTAAGTGGCAATACGTATGCTAGCCTTAAAGTATGTTTCTCCTAAATAAAAAGGAAATGGGCAATGATACTATGGAAGACTCCAAATCCACATTGACAAATGAAGATATAAATAGGCAGTAAAAGCCTATGGGTTCATCTGTGTCGTCCATGAAAGAAGGGGTTACTGCGTAGGAAGTCATATAACCATTTAAAAAAAAAGACTCAAAGTGCCAGAAAAACTAGATAAGTATCATTTTTGTTTCATACACATTAGAAACAAAAAGACACCGCACAAAAAGAGGAAACCGCAATCGGCATATGCCTTTAATTACAACCTTTGTTCAAAAATCAGTACAATTTCAGTCATTATTCATGTTTGCAAAGTGTGGTGGGAGTACAATGACACTCCACACTGGAGACATGCTGATAGCAGGTGCCGACCACCTCAGTAGCTTAGAGGGTAACACAATCTTGGAGGAGGAGAGCACCTCCAGCATGCATGGAGGGAATTCATCGTTTCATAATTAATTCATATCCTGTCATGTCCATATCTTTCATTCATTAATTTTTCATGTAACACCCTGTTCTGCTGCTATTTTGCCATCCAGAGCACATAATGCTTGCTCCATTGTCCCCCCCCCCCCTCAGTGCCTGTTACTCTACTCTCTCTACTCTGTGTCCATATCTTTCATTAAAAGTGACTCAGATTATTTGCAAATAACTTACAGCTAATAGATGTTTGTAGGAAGTATGCATTTTAGTTATTCACATATTCCAAATCTACGATAAACCTTGTGCACCTTATTTTTGATTGGATAGTTACTCTCTGAATAGGTCACAAAATATGATGCAGTGAGTATACAACACTACATAAGACAAGCAAATCTGTGCTGAAATCAAATCAGACCAAATGTATGTAATTTGTCTTTGCAGAAATCTCTCACAATGGAGGGGAACAGCTTTCCTTTGTTAGGAAGAAACTTGGGCAGAACAGTGCGCTGTAACAGCAGCCATCAGCTGTGCCAGTGGGTACTTTTTATTAGAAAGATGAAAAACAAGAATACACTAAACAATATAACCACATCAGTTCATTCATAAATGAAATAGAGTGCTGGTAATCCTTTCCATGGAAAAATAAATCACTTAATGATTTATTTCAAGTCTTCTTCATTAAGCACCTGTCAGGTTCTATGTTTTTCGGTGTATTTATTTCTAGTTTCCTGTGTGTCTGAGTCTCTGTCTCACAATGGAGGGGAACAGCTTTCCTTTGTTAGGAAGAAACTTGGGCAGAACAGTGCGCTGTAACAGCAGCCATCAGCTGTGCCAGTGGGTACTTTTTATTAGAAAGATGAAAAACGAGAATACACTAAACAAAATAACCATATCAGTTCATTCATAAATGAAATAGAGTGCTGGTAATCCTTTCCATGGAAAAATACATCACTTAATGATTTATTTCAAGTCCTCTTCATTAAGCACCTTTAAAGGTACTCTCCAGGTTTTGGAATATTTTGTTGTATGCACTTATACTTACGGTATTTGACAGCCTGTGGGAACTCAATTTGAAAGACGTCCAGTATTTCAGGCAATTCATTTGACACTCTTAATGTTTTTCATTCTCAGTATTACCTGTTGCGTACTAAAAGAAAATAACATACATGTTTCTTCTTTCAAAACTTAAATGATATAAAATAGTAGATTGAAAATTTTGTTACATTTTCGTAGTTCCAAATACTACTTTGGAATTTGCTGCTGAGTTAACATTAGACTTGAAATGTCAACATTTTAGTTTGACAAAGTAGCTGTTTGTGGTGGATTATATTTCACTTAGACATCTTCTCTTCTGTTCAGTTAAGTATACATTCTCGATTTAATAGCCTCACTTAGCATGTCACTGTCGTAAATATCTCTGCTGTGTGGTAATTACATTAGCATGGCTTTTGTGTATCAAATTAGCAGCTTATATAAAGAGAAAGGGGTTGGTGTTAAGCTGCTGTTGATTGAATATGTGTGTCATGTATGGTTTGTACAGTTGCTTTGTTCTGCATGGGTCATAAACAGCAAGGTCTCCTGCTCTTGTAACATTAATAGAAATAAATAGTCACCTCATGTTGAGTTGTATTAGTGTTTGCTTTATGTGGGTTTTACCTTAAACACTGCACCCTGATGTTTTTGGAGTCTGCTGAAGTTGTATTTTCTCGCTGGCTCCTCAAGCCACCTTGGCTGAACCTGCATGTCTATTTCATGTCTGTCTTATTGCTGAGATCATTAGCTATGTTACATTTTCTCTAAATAACTGCTGTTGACATGGCTTCTGTGCTTGCCAGGTACTGGCGCCTTGGGCTAGTCATTAAAAGCACATGCAGCGATTCAGTCTGCACACATAGAAATGCACATTGCACATCGGAATGTTAAATGATGTCTGCTCTGCTAGGATTGTAGTAAATATACTAGACTCATTACAAATGCTCTTTCTTAGCAGTATTTTGTTGTTTCTGTTTACTTCATGGTCAATCACATCCATTTTTTGGTGCAGTGTTTAATCATGCATACTGGTTTGTTTCTGTCAGTGAGCGATGTTTTCTCTGCCTATATTTGTTGTAACTTTTTTTTCCCATTTGACTGGAAATGACCATGGAAGCACTACGAAATGATTCTACAATAACAAAGGCTAGAATCTGAGTTTTGTCTTCAAATAACTCTCATTTGACTCCTTTATTGCTTGAATTTCTTATTCATTTCATCTAGCGTAATAATGAAACTACTGAATGATGATCTGAGCTTTAATGGACAGGAGGATTTTTCGATCTGTGCACATGATTAAAATATTCAGAACTTTTTGGTTATTTTTAAAATTGTCTTTTTTTTTGTCTTGTGTACCTGTATAAATGCTTCTTTGATAGCTTACATCTATTGTTCTACTTTTTGCTATTTATGGGTATTTCAGGATATTAATCAATTTAGTTGATATTCAGTATGCATCTATGTTGCATTTTAGCAGGTATCAACTTCCTTGTTACAAGTTAAGTGTATATGTTATCTGCGTTGGAACGTCAGCAAGCCGTTTTTGTGTGGTTCCTTTTCTTGCCTTGTTATAATACAAGACGAGGCAAAGCACTGATCGATAAATGACACATTCACTAAATAAATGCCAGACTTTACAGAGAACATTGGATCATTTTATCAATCACAGTTTGTGAAGTTAAAGCCTATTTCGCTACATGAAGTCACATGCTGACAGCAAACAATAAGTGCTTTGCTAGGCAATTTTGCGAGATGTTTGTAGATTCCAGCACTCATATCTTCAATTATTGAACACTCACTGAACTGACCACCCTCTGCACCACTCAACACACATCCACACTGTGTTTTTCTACTGCTCTTTCCTACTCACTGTTGCAGCCAATGTGTTTTTGGTCAGGGTCATGCTCACCTCAGTTTCAAATCTTTCTCCAATTATGGTTTGCTTATTAAATTCTTTGTTTGATCATTCCTCTGCCTGATCTGCATTGTGGTTCCTTTTAGCAGCTAATTTCAAAAAATCTTATCTTCCAAGATCATAGCTGTGTGATTGGATACGAGGACTTAGTGAGGACTTAGATTTAGTAAAAACATGCCAAGTTGTGCAAGAATATTTTTTCCTTTTTGTCCTAATAAACAAACAAGTGTTTCTGCTGGCATTGGGCTCATTCATTTGATATATTTTAAAACTGTATAAAAAAAATGGAAAGGTGTGGCAGGAGGTTATGTTTTATAATAACTATAATAACTCCTTAATTCACACATAGCTCGAACAAATGACTTAAAAAAACTTCAGGTAATTTCCAATCACTTTGAAAAGTGATTCTCCATTTCATAATTTTACTATCCCAAAATTCCCTGTCATTCAGAAGCTTTGCTAATTGTTTAATAGATGTGCTGCAATGGATTTATGTTAGTCATTTTAAACATGTTCAGGAAACATGCGATTTTATTAAAAACTCAAGTGTCATCTTTGCAGGCGGTCCCTTCAGCTGTTCTTTACAGGAGACTTTTCTTTCAATAATTTCTGATCCTAACACCAGAGAAACTGATCTTCCTTTCCTAATATCTCATTGATAATACTAAAGAGATCACTTCCGTTACCCTGTGCATTTTTGTGTGTGTTTATCATGCACTGCGCCAGAGGTTAAAAAGGAATTAGCTTCTGGTATTCTGTGCCCTTCCTGCTTCTCTGTCAGCAGTTTAAGCCACAAATCCAGATAAAACATCGAAGACAAGGCAATGACAAGACAGGGCCATCCAGGGCCACTTAAAGCCAATAGTACAGGGCAGAATATAAGGCCTTCCATCAGCTACAATGATATTAGCCTAATTGTAATGAAATAATCTAATTCAGGAGCCAGCTGGGCTCACCTCTGCAGATCACCAACATGTGAGCACAGCAGTGGAGAACAAGGGGAAAGAGTATGTTGTGGCAGCATTTTGTAGCATGGTGCTTTCCAGTAACCAAATTGATATGCAGTATGAGAGATAGATTAGAGTACCAACACAATTTTATTACAGAGAAATCTTATCTCTCCTTTGGATGGTTTTACCACAAGAAAGAAGTAAGTCAGATATTTTGTGGCGGAATGTCAGATATCTCCATGATACACACTACATGTCTCTTTCAGTGCATAGAGCTAGTTTTACAAGACTTTGACAAATAGAAGAACATGTTTTCAGAAGGATTTGGATTTCCTGAAGCAAATTAGCTTTGCTCATCTACAACCAAATCTAATATGCATTTTCTTACAGTGACATAAAGTGTTCCATATTCTTACCAGATTTATACAATTTTGCTCTTTTTTTTTACATCAACAAACATAATTCTAATGTCAAGAAACGTTAACGTGAGTAAATACACAATTCTAATTAATCCAGACTGGAGAATTTTTAAAAAGGCCTTTCTGTGAAATGTCTTCAGAGTATGTGCCTCAAAATAAATTAACAGCAGCTTCTAAGTTTAGTTGTTTCTTTTTTCATGTTACCATTGAGCAAGAATTTTCAGTAAGTCACAGACTTAAAGGTTGATGCACAAATTCCTCTATTACAGGGTGTGTTTAGGATATTTGTTACTCTTACTGATTAATGGCAATTGTTAGCTTTGTATTAATGACGATATGGTTATCCCTTAAAGTTTAACTGGTAAAAATAACCTTAACCTCTGGCATTTTATTATTTTATTATTCTTTACAAAAAAGTTTTGGGTCCTCTAAAATCCTGTTTACTTTATTGTGGACTTGAAAATGTTAAAAGTATTAACACATCTCTAGTTTGAGTGATCATAAGTTCAAACTAACATTTTTGAATAGTGGACAAAGTATGAAACTTTATATAAAAAAACTGAATTTAAATAACTTATTTTACATATGAGAATGTTTTGGATGATATAAATATGTTTAAAGTTCATGTGTTAATTTAGACTTTAGGATATTGACTCAAATCCAAAGCATAATTTGCAGCAATCCGACAGGCTGTCCAGACAGATTGGACCAGATATAAGTCTCTCTTCAGAGACCTAAGACTTGACTAAGACTTTAAAGAATTTGGAGATGGCTTGATGTAAGAAAACATTTCTTCAGAATATCCTCTTTACACTAATTTCTAAGCCATATGTTAAAATAACATTGTTTTGCATCTTATGAAAAATAAGGAAATTAAAATAGAGGATCTTTATGAGTCCTTTTTTTTTTCTGAAGGATCAAAAGGCTGTTTACTTTTACAGAAAGCCCTGGCTACCATTTGGCAGATGAAATGAGGCCTTTACATCAAACAGTCTTATGCCACAAGCTGACATTTATCCCTGATTTTTATGGCGTTGTTTAAATGTGAGGTTTGCCTCAGTTCTGTTCTGCTTCACTTTGTTTGATTTTGACGCTTTTTGATCTCGGTTGTTCTCATTCTGCCTTCATGCTTACCTGTTGTTTTGAAATACTTCCTATAAAAAATAGAAAGAAAATGATTTTGTACTTTTACAACATTATGCTGGAGGAAGTACAGAATGAACAGGAGAAAAAGACAACAATATAAGCATGTGTAATAAGAGGAATAGTCTGGCATTAGTGATTGGCTAAGAGAAACCAAATGAGGATATGGAACAAGAGCCCTAATTATACAGGATAACCGTTTTCTGGGGAGCCCATAAAATAAATACATTATTCCCCAAAGTCTGTTTTTTATGTGACACATTCACAAGGGATAACCAAATACTGAGATTTTGCTGAAATTTACAAACATCTCCTGGATATGATGTTAACATGCTATTCCGCGTCGATTCGAGGAATAACGTGCGTTGATGTCCCATAGCTTGGTGCTTTGTTACTTATTCAAACAGAAGAACATGATTCTTACAACACTGTGCAATGCATGACATGAGCCGTCATTTGCATTTGATTTTGCTCCTTATGTTCAACCTGTTTGTGTAAAAAAGGTTTTGCTGCGGGTCAAAAGGGTTTTAATGCACTCCAATGCAGCCTCCATTTTTAGCTAAAGGCAAATAAAAATGCACCCAAGAAAACCAAAACTGCCTAATTCCACTTCTGATCTAGCCCATTTCTGTTCAAATAACAGAGATTCAGATTGGATTAGTATTATCACAGGGCCTCAGAGTTCAGCAGTAGGGCTAAAGTTTAATTCACTGTATTGTTTTAACCCTCCCGCGGTTTTTGCGTGATGCTCAAGAGGAGCGCAGACAATATCACAGTCGGACAGCAACTTGGAAAAAGCGCACACAGGGTCAATGTTACTCTGCCAGTCTGTGCACAGAGTAAAAAAACTTGTAGGATATAAATGATCCCATCTCTTAAGACTGTTAAAAGGTTGATTATTAAGGTTGTGTTGGACTGTAATTGAATCTAAATCACACGATGTGATTACATTTAGACTGCATTAGAATAAATAGTACTGATCTCAAATTCATTACGGATTCACATGGATGTGAATTTAGATGGGCAAGAAGAGAATCAAGCCCCGGAAAGAAGTTTGAAAGACGTTTCAGGAAGAAGTTTGATTGGTCTCAGGAGCGTGTGTGGTTTTTTTTCTGTCTATCCAACATGAACACCATGCCCTCAAGTTTGTTTTCCTGAGGTTCTGCTGAATAATGAAATGATACTGAATAATAAAGAGAAGTTCTCCTTGACTCTCGATCTGGTTAAGTTGACATTGTACTGTTCACTGTTGACCCCAGTCGTTCACACAAAACAAAGACTGAGCTCTTGCCACGAATAGACCTCAGTTCTTTAAACACAAAATGCAGAAGATATTTCCACAGAGTAAAGTTAATCTAAAAAAATAAGGCAGGTGTTACAAAGTTATACCTTACAAAGTACTAGATCTTCTTTGTGAAGTCACCATTTAAATGAAAGACTACTTATTCTAACATTAGACATTATTTTACAGCTTATTGAATGATTGTATTGAGTGATTGAAGAGGTAAACACCTCTTTATGTTGTTTTTTTGGTATTGTCATATTTTTGTTGAATAGGTTTAACCCTTTTTCTAAGTTTCACTTTGAGTTGCCTCAGATTTTCCTGGGATATAAGATAAACTAAATGTAATTAAAACTGAAGCAGTGACATGAACGCACACATTTTTATCTGAGTGCATATTCAGCCTCACAAGTATAGCAATATGCATACTAATGTGACAGAGGGTCTATGTTCAGTTGTGCTGTTTTGCATGTTATAAATGACTCCCAGCAGGTTCCAGCTTGCCTCACAGTCCTCCGAGAACTTCTTGAAAATTATTGGTTAATTGCTGCAAATGATAATACCACACAATGAGGGGAGCACCTAATCACAGGCTTAAGAATAAGGCACTAACCAAAAATAATTTGTCTTTTCTTCATCATTTGCAGAGGATCATAAGCTAATGCATCTTGATGTTATTTGCATGGCTGGGTTAAAAGGCCTGTTTTTTTGTTTGTTTTTTTGGGGGGGGGGGTTTCATTTGTGGGCACAAATTTTCTGGGTCTAAGCACAAACTCACTGTGTACTTTATTGAATACACCTTGATATTATACGGTCGGTCAAACTTTTCCTTAACGGGATTGTAGCATCGTGCATTTATTGTAGATTTGCCAGTTCCACCATTTAAAACCCATGGTTGTATTCAAGAAGCCAACCTAAAATATTGTGCATTTTCCACGTATGATGGGTGCAAAAGTAGTAATTGTCTGCCTACAAACAAAAAACAAAAAGATAGTAATGAAAGGATACACATTGCCACAATTTAGTTTAAAACTGCTAATTTTCTAAGTTCATGCAGTGGACAGCTGTGCTGTAAAACTAATATTTGCTTGTACATAAAAGGAAAATATTATGAAAAATATGGGAATATTTGTTTATGTGCTATTTGTGTCCTACTTTATTGCAGTGAAACATATATTCGTTCGCACAGTGAATCACAAGTCCAAGAAGCCCAGATGTTTGTTCACTGAATTAACTACCAAAATCAAAAATGTTTGTTTCATGCAGTTGAACCTAAAAGTTCAGCTAGTTTTTCTTAAATTAAAATATAACATATATAATTTTATGTTTTGATACATTTTATTCATTGCTCTGAGTGGAATACTGGAATAAACTGATTAACTCACTCACTCTGTGGTTACCTAGCAGCAACCTGTTGAGTACCTGGTATAGCAGAACTTTAAAGTTTCCTTCATAGCTGCTTAAAAAAAAAATAATAAAAAAAATAAAAACAACACCGAGAAGTGTAAACTGTGAATGAAAAGCAAAAAGTTCACTCAGTTTGTAAGCATTTTTGACATTCACAACAAAAAACTAATCAATAACTATTGATGTTAACAAATATAGAACATTTTTTTAGTCATACTGTCCATCCTTTAGAAATAATGAATATTTATTACATTGAAACAATCCCAAAAAAATGTTTTATGAACATGCTGATTAAACAGTGAAACAGCATGTAAAGCATATTTTCCCAGTTGATATATCTTGAGCTACTTCCAAATTACTACACCCAGATACTGTTGGGAAGGAAACTCTGTACATAGCCTACAGCATGATCCCCTGGGAGCATTCCCATTGTGCTGGAAGGTCCCAGTGTGGCCTTTCAAGATGGGGTGAGATTTCTAACAAACAGATTATCTGGGGACAACAGGCAGCCACTTCTTCCATTCAAATTTTTGTAGGAGCAGGTGCAGGAAGTGAATAATGCAGCAGCATATAGAACCTGACAATTGATGTACCCTTCTGTCCTGGCACACAGGGGAATAGTCCTTCTCCATGGAGTAAAAGAGAGGGCATTATGCTGTCTCCCAAGAGACTGACGGGTCAGCTGGTACCAAAGCAATGCCATACACAACCTCTGGTTTTAGCCTGTGTTGCTGAAGGAGGAATTCCCCTTTTGGGAAATGTATTTGTGTGGGGATGACAAAGCCTTTGTGGATTGGTCCCTTGTTTTGCCCATGTTATGGAGAAAGTCCTTGCCCTTAACTCTGTGTAAGTCTTGATCCTACTTACACAGAGTAGGATCTGTGTAAGTGTAAGTGAAAGTCTGTGTAAGGACACAAGACTTTCACAGCCCTGCACAGGATGTTGCTGTGCAGGGCTGTGAAAAGAGTATATGATACATACCTACCACCACTCACTTTCTGGTTTGAGGATAATTAGTTTAGGTTAAGACTGTCCTACAAATATTTCTGAATGCATGTCCATTTCAGGAAAACATCTGCAAGGCTTCTAAGATAAATCTGTTGACCTCATTGACTTTAAACGCTTTGTTGGGTTCAGTCTTTGCATGTATGCGAGATTCTCTCAACTCAATGTGCATAAAGCAAAAAAATTTTTTATTTTTTTTTGAGATCTTGCATACATGTTGTTTTCTTTTTAGAAAAAAGACAATTGTTGTGTTGTGTTATTTTAAATGCTTGATTTTGTCCTCAGGGTGCAGTTTTGCAGCAGTTGGCTTTCTTTTATCAAGATTTTATAAAAGTGCTTCTTTATGTCATATTTTACTCAGACACCATTGGATGGGCTCTAAAAATAGATGTTAGCCTTTTGAAATCTGTGCTGTGCACCTGGTGATACTGTGTTTCAAAGAGGATGTTGGGTAATACCTCTGTATTGACTAACAAACTGATGACTGCCCAGCAACAAGCACATTCATTAAACAGTAGATATTAGGATCAACAGGATAACTGCACAGCCTCGCGTGAATCAATAGCTGTAAAGGTCATGATGGTGTATGAACGTGGCATAAATGCGTATGCATGTGTGTGTGAGTATCATCCAAAAAAACATTTCCTAACTCATCAATATCGTCTCACCTCTCTGTCTTCCACCTAGATGGTTTATAAGCCCTGGCTGTGTTCTCAGTACTTCCAGACCACCCAGATACACTGCAGCAATCGAATCCCCTGTGGCCAGTACTGCCTGGAGGTTCAACAGCGCTGCCCCTTTGTCCTCCCTGACAATGATGATCTCATTCATGGGGGCAGCCCAAGTTTTGTATGCACAGGTAAAGTTTACTTATCTCATAATATGTAATTCTTTTTTTTTTTTTTTTTGTCTGTTTTACCAATGTGCATATCTGTGTTTGTAAATTTATTGTTGTCTTTTTATGCAGCAATCACCAAAGTACTAGCTTAGTGTTAGTATGTTTTGCACAATTAAGGTCAGAATAATTAGTTCCCCAGATGAAATCACAGAAAAAAGCTATTTCCTTGGAAATGACCATAATAAAACTTATCATACTTGCATTGCCTCCAAAGAAACCATAACTAAATCTTTACAATTTTGTATAAGTTCTATGTATTTTATTGAAGTGTTTAATTGTAACTAGAAAACTGAAAAAATGTGCAATGTGCAATAGTGTGGCCTCTTTGTGTTAATAGTGTTAAAACAAATGGCAACATAGTTTCACTGAACTGACTGTAGACAAAACTTGCAGAATAAAATAGTTATTTTGCTTTAAACACAAGCATTTTTTTTAGCAGGTCACGCAACACAGTCAGGCCTCAAGCTGCTGCAGCTATAGCCTATCTCTGTCACTGTGAACCTCATTATAAAGAGTGAAAAAGGAGGAAATCAAGACACGATCAACAAAATAATTTACAGGTGAAATACAGTTTTCCAAGCTGGGCCTCAGAAAATAGATGTTACTGTCAAAAACCGAGCCTGTGAATCAAGGCTGTGTTTCACCAGGGATGAGGCTACCCAATCAGAGTACACACGAGCTACAAGGTGTTTTACCAGAACCAATCGTTTAAAAATACCGTAATCTAAACCCTTGAGCTAAAACCCGGTGTCAGACTTAGAACGCCACTTCTTCAAAACATTAACAAGATTTTAGCTAGTTTCTTATTTCTATTTTAATATCCCACCAGATATGCTAAGAGTTTTGTTGGTGACAAATACCAGTATACAAAATCAGCGGTTCACAGCTGTAAGAAACGTTTTCTTTATCGCCACACGCACAAAGCCAGCTTTCAACCACCATGCAAAGCCATGCTACCGTAAAACTGCTCCTCTTGTGTGCTACAGTGACATTGTGGGATTCTATTTCATAGTTTATGCTGCCTCCTAGTGGTCGTGTGGAGCAACACATTTGTGGGTGTTTCCAGATCCGATCTATGAAAATAAGCATATTTGGCTGCATTTGGTGGTTTGAACATCAGTGTTTTGCTTTATCATGTTTTATTAAAATAGACAAAGTAAGGCTAAAATTCAGTGTTTGAAATCTTTTTAGCTGCCATCTAAGTCTAATAGTTACTTAAGTAAATGTAGCTAGATGCTAATCACCTCTAAATGTAGCACTAGACTTTGATGGATTTCAGTCTGTGGTGGTGATAAATAAATAAATCAAAATGTAAAATTCAGGGTTTCCACTGCTTGTAGAATTTGATCTCCATATTCATCTGCTTTGCCGGGCCTTCCAATGATCACAATAATTTTTTTCCATGGAGAAAAATGCTTCCTCTCTCCATCACACTGGATTTTGAGAAGATTTTGGAAGTTTTTCTTTTGCCAAAAAACAAAAACAAACAAACAAAAAAAAAAACACATAAAAAATCGAGTCAATATCAGACTGTTATTTTGCAAAAGTTTTGACAAGTAGTACACCTTCTTGTATAAAAATGAAATAATTAAGTCTTTAAATTGTCTCCTTTATTTTATCTTAAACATCCAGGGTTGCTGGAAGTATACCCATCAGGTGTTGACCCAAATGCAGAGTGCTGTGACGTGCGGTGGGATTCAAAAGTGGACAACTGTTCCAGAGGGACCCTAAAAAGAACTCACCCGCCATGCCAGCATCGTACCTCCCTCAGCTCCTCTGCAGCCTGCAGACTGTGTAACAGCCGGCTCAAACTCTGCCTGCTGGTCCTGGTCCTCCTACACACTGTTGCCAGCCTCACTGCATCCCACAATACAACAGGACTAGGCCTCCCCACCTTCACGCCTCTGGAGGAGAGCCCTGCCAACGAAGAGTGATGGAGCAGCTGAGCGGATGTGAGGTCGCAGAAGGTGGGGGTGGGGGATTCCCTCACCATAGCAACCAGCTTGGAAAAATACAACGGTTGATGCGAAAGGCTGGAGCTGTGTGCCTGTAGACATACTGCAACACTTTATGAGAAACAAAAACACATGGAATGCTTTGAGATGAGAGACCCTTAAATCAATCAAAACATAGAAGTGACTAAAGAAACAATCTCCCACAAACTAAGGGATACAAGATGTCCCTTTGGTAGAAAAAAGGGACAATGCCACAACCTTTGTTGAGAGGGAAGGTCAGCTTCCTCGTGGCTGAGTTTCTCTACGCTTTTTTACACTGTGTTCCAATTATTGGTTTCTGTTGCACTGGCTGACTAAGGAATAACATAATCATATTCTTTCTCTAATGTTCATTATTTGTCTCTTTTGTGGTTCCCTCATTCAGGAACAAAATGATTCCTCTAAGAAAGACAGAAAATGTGGAAAAAAAAAATTAGCAGCAAGTGTGCGTGTGTGTGTGTGTGTGTGTGTGTGAGAGAGAGAGAGGAAGAGAGTGAGAGAGAATGCGCGGATGTTGCTATGCCAAAAAGTCTATTTAAAAGGCTAATGATTTCATGGAGAACCCCTCAGATTTTCTCTGCTCCTCCATGGGGGTTTGGTCATATTCCTGTCAGGATTTCCTTGGGTTTTAATGTGGTTCTGACGTCCATTAAAATGTATTTGTTTAACTAAGGCTTACAGGCCTTCTTCTAACTTAGTTTTGCGAGACAATATTCACCAGATAACACAATTTAGTATCAAAATACTTTTTTTGTGTTCCATTAAAAGCAAACACTGGGCTCAGGAAAGTTTTCTAATACTATTTAAAATGTTTCCTTAACTAACCATTGATTTTCTTATGCTGACTTTAAAGACACTTAATTTTCTCTAAATCTAAATGAGGAAAGTCAAATTTGACATTCCCTTATGGTGAAATCTCAAATGGTACTTTGCAATTGCACTCGGTTAATTTTTTTTTTTTAATTCAAAATTCAGACACCTTTATTTTTCTGTATCTATTATCTGTTTTATTTTTCAAATGTGAGGTGGTGAACGAAATAGTTTCATTTTGGTACACTTTATTTAACCCTCGCACTATCCAATTTAGACCCCACAAGTTTATTACGACTTTTACTCAGAAAAAATGTGTGCATGGTTCAGCGGGGTCTCTCTGACCACACAAGATATTTTACAAGTTCTTTTTTGTTTGTGTGTGTGGTTTTAAGAATTAACTGTCTTACAGGACAACCCTTGACCCCCGTTTTCCTGTTGTCTGAAGACTACATTTGTAGCGCTCATCCTGAGCATCACTGAGTTGGTACCACTATTCACAACACATTCTCACTCCCGACTCATCATATATTGACGAGTTGGAACGCCTTCTGACCATGCGTCACATATTTACGCGAAGGGTACCCCTTTCGCATCAATACTTGACGACTTGGGCAGGTTCCTTCAGCGTCACATGTTGACGATTTGGGAAGGTCGCATGTTTTACATGGATTATTCACGCGAAGGTTTCTCGCAAACATCGAACCTTCAAAACCCCACGATTGGTTAGGTTTAGGGAAAAAATTATGGTAAGGCATATGGTAAAACCCCTTGCGTCACATATTGACGCAAAAGGGGTACCCCATGCGTCAATATATGACGAGTCGGGAGTGAGACTGGGTTGCTATTCAACAGTCGCCTCTTGCTCAATGCATTGCATTTTATCCCACCTCAAGAACACAAAAAGAAGAGTTCCTCCATTTTATATGTTAAGGGGGGCGGTGCCCTGTGCATAAATTGCCCAGGGTTCTATTTATGCTTGATCCGTCTTTTCCAAAAACACAAAGTACTAGACTTGAACATCTTAGAGATTTTAAGCTCAAGCCCTAATTCATTCAAGGACAACATGATGACTGGATGTTATATTAATCGCTTTGCAAAACTAGCAAACCACAACTCTCATTCAGGTTTGTTAAATTATAATTTGGCTATCTGCCATGATGTGTAGTCTTTGCTCATCTCTAATCACAAAGGCAGTTTCAATCAGTTTACCTCAGTTAAGCTGGAGCATGAGGGCTCTGCAAGAAGAGGCCACTTGTATTGTCAGAACCACATTTAATCCCAAATCACATCCGGTAGCATGCCCACTGTTTGTATTTCTTTACTTTAAGCATCACAGATTCCATTATGTAAAGGGCTTATTATGAAATACAGAACAAACATTGTCATTCATAGTCAGACACATTTAAAAGTCACTTGTTTTACCTTTTGCTTGCCGACAGAGAGGATGACAATGCCTCATTCTTATTTTCACGGAAATTCATTCAACTTCAGTGCAAAAGGCCTTTTTTACTGCAGTTGGAAATCAGGAGCAGAAACAAACACAGAGAAAGGAACATGTCACTGTTAATGAACGCTCAAAGTCAGTTCAGTTTACTTATTTATTAAGCCTGGGATGTGTGAGCTTAGAAAGAAATGGTGTGACTTTAAGGGCTGACCTCTTTCCTTGGTTCTGTTTCTATTTTGTGTCTCTTTGATTAACGTGGCTGGGAGATCAGGTATCTGCTAAGAGCAAGGAGATGTTGCTGGATACATTTATTTTCGCATTCCAGTTTGTTTATTATATGAAATGTTCCGTCCAGAATCTGATGTCATCAGGTTATAACATTATATGGTGAATTTACGTCCATCTTTATTCCATCTATGTCAATATATATTTATATACTGGCTTATCTTTACATTTGCTGCTCAGACATTGGCCCATAGTACTCTTCACTATTCTTGTTTGCATGATAAGCTCCCCATCCACCCATCCTGGTTTAAGTTGTCTACATCAGTGACAATAATGCTGCTATGCTAGGCGCCACAACTAGATGAGAGATATATTTATTCTTTTATATTATTGCTGCTGCTGGAGGCCTACAGTACGAGAACTGTTAGATGGTTAAGCTCTGGGAGATTTTTTTTTTTACCCCTTAACTTGTGTGTAGAAGGGTGCTGCTGCTGTTATGTCTGTACTTCTGTATATATTTTATTTTATTTTACTTTATTTATTTATTTTTTCAGTTTAGGTTTGTTAGTTATTCTTTTGCTCTGAGCTAATTGCAAACATCTTCACATTGGGGTTGCTAGATGGATACTACTAAAAAAAGCTGTCTTCAGACTGCAGGGATATACAATACTATTAGATTTTGCCCTGCAGCCCTGCACTCGCATAAAATATACATTTCAAACATTACTTTTGACACTAGTGTCATACTCAAATTTCTCTTTTTTCTTTGCTCTCCCCAGTCTGAAAAAAAAATAAAAAATCCAAAATCTTACAAAATTAAGTAAATAAGATCGGAGGCCTGGGTAAAAGGAAAATGAGCTTCATCTATTGCCAAGGTTACCCCTGTTTTGAGTTACATGTTGCAAATTCACATCCTGATTTTCACATCTGAAGAAAAGATTCTCACTTTTGTTTGTAGAATCTCTCAGTTAGCAATGCATATGACACAATATGATCACACAAACTTTATGTTGCCAACGTTAAAAGTACAAGTAGAAGATCCAATTTAAGTGACTTACAAGAATTGGCGGTTTTTGATATGGACAATATGACTTACCACACAGACTGTCATTTTGACAGCGCAGCAGAAACACAATAAGTTGTATATGCAGCTCTGAAAAAAAAATTTAAAAATCAGTTTCTCTGATTTTACTTTTTAAAGCAGTATGTCTGAGTAAAATGGACATTGTTCTTTTATTCAATGAACTACTGACAACATGTCTCTGAAATTCTAAGCAAACGTAGTATTTATTTGCAGAAAATGAGAAATGGTCAAAATAATGAAATCCATGCAGCGCTTTCAGACCTCAATTGATGCAAAGAAAACTAGTTCATATTCATTTAGAAATAACAACACTAATATTGTAACTCAAGCAGAGTTTAGAAATCAATATTTGGTGGAAAAAAAACATGAGGTTTTCAATGAGGTTCAGTGCAGTGGACTCTTAATTTTTTCCAGAACTGTTTATACAAAATTTATTACATTTTTATATGTTGTGTTTATGCATACAATAAAAGTGGGAAGGTAATTTTTCTAGAATGACTCCTCCGTTGATAATTTGCACATCCTGACAATGAGGAATGGGCCCCATCTGTGTTCTGCACTGTGTAAACACTAACTGAAAATATGGCTGGACAATCACCGATCACACAAAATGCCATGTTGGACAGACTCCGCACCTCTCTCGACAGCTAAGAATATACAAATAAATAATAAACAAAGCTTCAGTACGAACATACAAATACAAAAGGAGTAAAAATAATTGGAAAACAGCTGCCTGGTTTGATCTGACTCGGTTTTAGATGTGACATTTGAATGTTAGATTCAGAAATGAATGAAAACAATAAGAAAGCCTGGATCTGCCTGGGAGGAGGAAAGTGATCAGACAGGGCACCATTCTTGCAAGTGAGTTCACTTTATCAGTTATATTAAGAGGCATGCTTGAGATGCATCATAGTTCTAAACATAGACATGGAAAGCATGTTGGTATTATGCATCTTCATCGTTGTTGCATGGATGTGAGTGCCGTCTATAGGTTGTCCCTTTAACCCAATCCTTTCATGCATAAACATCAACTATTTTCATTTTTACATGCAAGAGATCTTCAAACAATAAAATTAATTGAATCATTCTTTGTTGGTCATGTTGGTCTTGGAGGCATGCATGCAACAAATACTTCTTACTTTCAATGTATGTTTAATTCTGTCAGAATTATATGGCTTTACACTTAAAGAAAGCAGTGTAAGCTCATTTAAATCCAGTCTTCATCCATGGAAATGGTCTGTAGCAGCTGTACGCTCTGTCATCTTCCATCACATATAAACTAAATTTCTGTGGTTTGTTCCTACATATTTAAACTATTATTGCCTGTTGGCCTCAGCTCAAGTGAACCTATTCAAATGAACACAAATGTTTTACTTTCTCTGTCTTTACAGCGGTTCCTTTCTCTTTCCCGTGGATCTATGCAGAAGCTCATTTCCTTTTTTTTTGTTGGTTGTAATGGTGTTCCTTAGTATGCTGAACAATGTATGTCTCTCCTTGTCTTATTTAAGTTACTGCCTTGTTACTTTCTTCTTCTGTTTCTCTGATTTGATTTGATTTGAACGTCTTAAATCACTGATGTTTGAAGACAGTGTGGCACAGTTAGACCAACAGATTTCACCCTCAGCACCACAGCCTTTTTGTGAAAGACTGTGATTCTCTGTGTGCGAAGGTAAAAAGTTTATTATTCTAGAGATGAAAAAGGCTCAAATACATATAGAACTACCATTGCGATTATGATTATTATTACTATTATACTACCAGTATATTGTAATATTATAGATGCTTTAGTTCAAGTAACTTCTTAAATTTTTTTTACAAACAACTTTGAGATGAATGATTTATAAGAGTCTCACAGGTCATGATCTTTTTGAAAAGTATGAAAACTACTGCTACAATTACTAAAATTGTGTTCTAATGAAAATAAATACAAATATAATGATACTGTTCTAACTTTGTTGTACTTTTGCCTGGTGTGCCTTGAGACTGAATGTCAAAAAAGTGTTCACAGTGCAAAAACACATTACATCAGCAACACAAAACTAATATTAACATCTTTATAATCTGATAAAGTGAAACATTTTTTTCACAAAGCCTAAGAAGTTATACTGATAAAAGTTATAGATGAAGGTCTTGCTGAAAATATGTCATCAGACTCAGCTTTTCATGGCCTTAACAGAGAGCATGCAGTTCCAACATTAGCCATGAGATGGCAGTGTTGACTTGTAAAATCGAGTGTTGTGGGGCACACGTCCAAGAGGATAAATAGGGCATGGGTGTGTAACTAAGAGATTATGAATGAATGCTACACAGACATTTTCCTGCCTCAGTTTCTAACTAAACTGACCTTATCACACCATCAGCATGGATAATGTTTTTTTTACACCTATAAATCTTGTAAGCATTTATCCCAAATTCACAGTTATGCATGAGGTTTGGATATATTTCCCAATCATTAATTATAAAACTGCTGACCAAAACCCACCAAGGGCAGATGGATCAGTTCGACACACTCATCTGTTTAATATTTAATGTCATAGCCCAAAATTTATTCAGCAGGTTCAGTTTGCAGTAGTGAAGTCACAGATGTTTCCATTTTCATCTTCTGCATCTGTCCATCTATCCATCAACCGTGTCACTCCATGTATGGATCAGATTATTGTGGGTCACCATCATGGGCTGCCTGATTTGCATTGGTGAACTTTATTGCCAGCAGGTCTGAATAAAAACCTCTAGTTGCAGCTGTAGATTATAAAACGGGAGAACAATAACACATTGAATATTCTTCATTTTCATCCGCCCCACACTAGTGGCCGTTCCATCTCGGATTAAAGCCCTCATTTCTATTTCCGTTTGTTAGGGGGATAAAGTGCTCAGCTGACTAATCCTCAACTAGCCCGCCAATAGTCAGCATCTATATTCCACCTGTCATTCAGAGCACAGACTTTATGTGGATGTGTGGTATTAAAAGGCCATGTGTTTTTAGAGGTGAAGCTGATGGCTGGATTTGCGACTGATGAATGTAAAGATTAATGGAATGCTAATGCAAATTTTTAAGCCCACAGCAAATATCATCTTCCGTTTGCAGTGGAGGATGTGAATTTTCTTTTAATGTAATTGTTATCATCTTGTACTTTATCAAGCAGAAAGGATGCAGCAGCATCTGCCAGTGGAGGTCAGAAGTACACATTTTATGAAAGATAATTTAGCACTGGCCAACATAGATGTAAATTATTTTCCATTTTAAACAAAATAAGAAAGTTGCTTGACATACTGTTATTTATTACAAGTGAATTCATATCCATTTTGGTTACTGATGCTAGAAGCAGGACAAAATTCTCCACTAAATATGATATATTTGTATTCTAACGCACTTTAAATTGAATACCTTAAGGAAATCCAAAATTTCTTCAATGACATTAATTTCTGTGAGTAAAAACTACATTTTGTGATGCTATGTCTTTAAATCCTACATGTTTAAAATGTACAAATTGAAATAATTAAGATAGGAGAATGTTTTACATTTATTCACTTCCAAATAGAACACTGTTCAATGCTGCTTCATTTCAAATGCATTAATTTTGGTGAAGTTGCAGTACGTAACTTGTATAAACAGTAAGGATTTTTTTCAATCAACACATCAACTTTATTTGTATAGCAAATTTCAGCCACAAGGCAGTTGAAAGTGCTTTACCTAATTAAAACACAAAAATCAACGACTGAAACATTGCATTTTGCCAATGCCTTCATTTATACTTTAAAATGTTGGCTAGGATTTCATACATGCATGAAACACTAGCATATGCAGATATATTGTACATACGTTGTTAAAACAATCATCATGTTATGGCAGTATGGAAAAAATGGAAAAAAGGCCCAATTTCAAAGCGCTAAATGGCAAAGTCTAATATATTTAAATTATTTTTCATATATATAGCTTTTTCATAACAACTGTAGAGAACTTAGTTACTTAGTTGTGCCATAAAATGGCACTTTGCAACTGCAGATTACATAATTTCCCCACTCCCTATCCCTATTTATAAAACATGCTGGTAAAACTGAGATTACTTAAAGCTTAAATCTGCCAGGGGTGTGAATAATTCTGAGGTAAACTGTATGGTTACAGTATCAGAGGAGTCAAGGACAGGAATAAAACTATGTAACCATAGTTTTATAAACCATTAAACAAATTAGAAGGAATCAGATTTTTGTTTTTGGTATAAGTAATGTATTTTGCTTCAAGTAGACAGGTAGGGGTTGACTAATTAAATTAAGCTGAGTGAAGGGTATATAATTAGATAATAGATTTCTGAATGAGTTGCTGAGCATACACCAAATGTATTCTCTCAATAAAAAAGCATTAAGATGATGACATTAAACTTAATTATCAACTATATCTTTGTAATTCAGACATAAAGGTACTAAATGATGATGAGCAACAATCAGGGGAGAGATGATATCAGTGTACTGAGAAAGATTAAAGAAGGTACTCTAAAGGTTAGATAGCCATCACATAAGTGGGGACTTTTTACTGATGAATCATCCTACATGTAATCCACTTGAGGGTAAATCAACAAGCCATATTTAAAACAACCAGTGATGTACAATGAAAGGAAATGAGGCATCTGAGAGCCTGAATGAGTTCTGCTCTGCTTTCAGATTCAACCTGGGTGCAGTACAAAACGTCTTAATGGACTCAGCTGCACTCATTCTGATGTAATGTAGCGGTAGGTAAATCTACGGATTTAAAAGGTTTAATAGTGAAGGTGAAAGGGATGTTTTAGTCACAGAAACACCTGTTTTCTTCCAGAAAATGGCGAAAATGTATATCATATGCAGGGAAACTAGAATTTTTCTCCAGTGATAGCATAGTTTGAAAATCAACAAACTGGTAGAAAGAAAAATGTTTCTGAGGCTTCATGTAAGATGACGTTGGGGGGTGGGGGGGCCCTAGATTGTTGGACTACAATGGAGATCACAGATATTGTGAGTCACTTATTAAATAACTTTTGCTTCTATAAATATCAAACTTCAAAAAAGAGTGCATTGAAGAGTAGCTTTCAACTTTAGAGACAAACGTCCACTTTCTAGTCAGCTTCAGTGCAACCAAAAAAGTAAAACGATTACTGAAAGTTATAACGTGAGCTTGCAGGATACATCAGGATCTCATATTGATCCCTGTTTCTGCAAACTTCTCTAATGTTTCTTACTTCAAGAGCACATAAGTGTTAATGTAACAAAGACAACATCTGATATTACATATAATGATTATGTTTCTAATGCAGAAAACAGGCTTAGTGTAAGGTATCACATTATGCATCCTGGTAGAGTTTGAATCTAGATATTACAGGTGTTCAGCAGAGAAGTTTCCCAATGAGCTGCAGATCAGCGGTGGACAGTTGGGGGAATTGGAGGTCAGAATCCTATGTCTATATTCACAACTGATATAGACTCTTAATTAGGAAAAGGTGTCAAGTTCTTCTGAAGAACTTTAAAAGTAAAACTTTGAAATGTAAAATGAAGAGACAAGTCGCAATCTCCTCTTTAATAGTCTTATGTTTTGTCAGTCCATCCAGTCAGACTGCAGCCTGCATGGCTCTATAATTACAGCCGCCTTTAAATGGAAGCTGTGGGCCCGTGATTCTGACGTGTGACATGACAAGCCTCCACTCAGCTCATGCACTCATGGCTTTAGGAAAAGTTTCATTTAGGAGGCTGTTAATGCCGTCACAGAGAAGCACTCATAGGTTCTCCTCTCGAAAACACAAGTCGCACATTGTGAGTGTCACAACATTAACACCTAGAGGACATAATGTTTCACCGGAGGAATTGTATCAAATTCATTGCACTCAACTATCCGTACAATCTATGAGACCAATTTAATCACCTTTCCCTGTAATTTAGCTACCCTGTAATTTGTATTTCAATTTGTGTTTAGATGAGTAGGGAAAATGTTGCTCAACGTTTTTAACATTTCACAGAATAAAGTTTCCAAACTTCTAATGTAATAATTGCATGTCGCAATGAGAAAGCCACGCCCAGGTACATCGTTGCTTTGTTTTGTTGTTGTTCTAATTCTTGTCACCTCATTTTGCAGTTGAGTGGGTTTATTGTCTGCATTCAAGTCGTCTAACAGGAGACAGGGCTAAAGAGGCAACAGGGATTTATGGGGAATGATCTGCCTGAGAAGTCATGCGAAACTGGAGATTTCCTTCTGCTCTGTGGAGAAATATGATTAGTTTTTGCCCTCCTGAATATTACGAAAAAGCAAGCTGAAGATGGACAAATGTTGATATTTACATATGTGTTCAATGTTAACATTAGCCCAAGATATTGTATTTGAATTTACAGATAACTGTAGCAAAGTGATAGAAAATAAAAAGACCAGAAGTCCTGACAAAAATGTAGCAGATTCTGTATTTTGAATCATTAAGTGAATATTCAGAGTAATATTGTTGATTTTAATCAGTGAGGTCCATCCTTATGTGTGAAGTCAGGCTTCGAAACAGATGTCTGTTTTTGGAGAACAAAGGCTGAAACCTTGTATTTTCTGTTTATAATGTGTTCCTTCATGGAAATCTGAGCAAAGTGGGTCATTCCAGACACTGGTGAGAAGAACTACACACTACAACTGATCTGGTTGGAAAGGCTAAAACACATAAAAAAGTGCAGATATTGAT
Source organism: Gambusia affinis (assembly GCF_019740435.1). Classification (NCBI taxonomy): domain Eukaryota; kingdom Metazoa; phylum Chordata; class Actinopteri; order Cyprinodontiformes; family Poeciliidae; genus Gambusia; species Gambusia affinis. Next base: position 12,727,577 of record NC_057878.1, read on the forward strand.
GAGCTCCTTTATTAAAATGATCTAAACACCATGATTGAGCTAAAGAGAAAAGGCAAAACCTTTCCTGGACTGATGGAAACTAGATTGCGTAGATTCTGCAGCAACAGATGTGAAGGCAGACAGAGTGAAGAGAAAGCAGCTGATGACACGGTAAGTAAGAACATTAGTAAAAACTGCGTTCAGCAATAAGGTTGTAATGTTTTACTGAGAATCGATACAAATAAATTTATTGTTTTCCAACTTGTCTTCATTTGTAGTTTGTTACGGCCTCTGGCCTCTTGAGGCTGTGCAGGCTCCCTTTTGTTAAGCAGGTCCAGCTGTGACAGAACACCTTCCTGATTGGCTGCTTGAAGGCTGCAGGAGAGAAGCCACCCCATTGGACCAGCAGAGGATTGTCAAGTCAATCAGATGCTGATGTGCCTCACCTTCTCCCTATAAAAGGCTCCTGAAACATTCCTCCAGTGGGGCAGCTAGTAGGAAGAGATTTTGTTAAGCTGTCCCCAACTGTTGGTGTTTATAACAGCTTTGGGCAGTTTTGAACTATTTTGTTCTTGTTTGTTCTGCTAAGCAGTTTGATTCTGCTCTAGATTGACTTTACATAAATTGGAAGCTTGTGTTTGGGAGGCTTGGTGCTCCCTTTGTGTCCTTTCTTTTTGGGTTGTTTTGAATTTACTGACTTATTTGAACATTTTGCACTTAGCATTCTTGAATTTTTAGTCCTTTTTGGTTTTAATTGGGTTAAGTTGTATTGTGTTTTGGTTTTGTGAAACCATCTTTTGCAATAAAATTTTTTTACATTCCACTTGTTTTCTCTGAACACATTTTTATGTTGCTGCCCATGAACCCCTAGACCTTGGGGGCATAATATAGTTAATCAAGGCAACAAAATTTTTGTGCCAAAATTTATGCATATGTAGTGCGGGCTGCTGAGTAAAAACCATTTTGAACAGTTATGATATTGATCTACTGAACCGCGGCCTTTTATTGTTGGCAGTATAAGGTATATCTGTGCACTAATCATAATGTCAGATCAGCATCTTGATGTGGCACACCTGTGAGGTGGGATGGATTATCTCAGCAAAGCAGAAGTGCTCATTATTATACATTTACGGTAGACAGATTTGTGGACAACGTTTGAAAGAAATGGCAATATTGTTTATCTGGAATGAATTTTAGATCTTTGAGTCCATCTCATGAAAAATGGGAGCAAAACCAAAAGTGTTGCGTTTTTATTTTTGTTGAGTGTATTTGTAAAAATGAAGAAATCTTTCTGAGTCAACATCCTATTTAGAGCTACAAGTATGTATGGTTGTGCATGTCTCTATAAGTCTGACTAATTTTGCTACTGGGAGTTTTGCCTGTTCATCAAGGCCTGGTCCAGTTTGTTTTGAGCTGGAAAAGTTCCTCTGGGATAGATTAGGTTTTAATCCATACCACGGATTTCTTATATAACTGAGATCTGGACAATGAATTTGCCAAGACCTTTAAATGCGTCCCTTCAAATCATTGATTGTAACTTTAATATTAGGTTTTAGGTTATTCTCATTCTGAAGTACTTTGTTTTCTTCTTGGAAACTAAAAAATAAAACATTTTCTCAGAGATAAAACCATAAAGTATTTAGAATTTCCTCCTAAAGGCTTTTTAGAAATTACTTCAATTTGAACCACATACAGTAGCTCTAATCATAAAAACCTTCATACATCAGGCTGATTCTTTATTTTAATTTCTTTGTATGACCTTTGGTATTTATAATCATGATAAAAAAGCAGAATTTCATTCACATACCAAGAATACAGCTTTCAGTTTGTTAGGGATTTCTAAATGCTATATTGATTTTTTTTTCCTTCAATCATTTTCTCCTTTAACTTTATTGAGAACTCAGTTTAAAAATGTTTTTAAGTTTTGTGTCCATGTAGGTTGTGGTATATTTATGAAATGCTTTAAAAAAACATTAAATGTGTTTTTTTTAACCCTTTTCACCTGAAAGAGCGTCAGTAACTCTCTGATTGATGCAATGAAACAACACTGGCTTTGCTGTAATAAAAATATGAATTACTACAGCTATTCAACTTATTCGTGTTTGTACCCACTTAGTTCTGTTAAGAATCAGCCTACGCTCAAGTCAATCTCCATTTACTTTAATTTTAATCAATGCTTCTACATAAGAGACCATTCATGTTGCTATCAAAACAAGCTGTATTGCTTCGCTCTATTAGACAACAATATAATGTGTGTGCTGGAATGTAAGGTAAATTGGACAATAAAGCATTTCAAGCACCACTTTAAACGAAGGTCAAGCAGCAATTTTACATTAATACATTTCTGATTGCATACATAAGATGATCTGACACACAAAGTGAAATTCAAACTCCTTAACTAAAAAGCTGATTATGCAAGTATAAAAAGCAAACAAAGATCTGTTTCAGAAGACGTGGCCATGACGTTTTGCCCAACATCTTCATACAGATGCTGCATTGATATAAAATACAGTGTAAAGTTGCAAAGTTGTTCCTTGTTCATCTTATCACCATGGTAGCATTTCAAAGGGATTAAAGCTTTAATGTGCCATAAGAGCTTCTTAAAGGACTCTCCTTGAAGAAGGTTCACAGAAACACTTCCACAGTGTGAAGATTTATGCATTTGTACACATTTGCATGCACAGGGTCATTTTTGGAAATGAAGCTGTTCTCTTCTTTGAGCAATGCATCCTCAAAAGAGTGAAAGCTCCAAATGCTGTAAGGATATTATGTCTCACGGCAACTGTGACTGTGAGAGAGCCTGCTTATATTCCTTGAGAAAGAAAGAATAACAACCCATTCTGCCAGAACTACATTGGAGCACTGATAATAATCTCACTACTGAGGTTTTGCTGATGAAGCCTTACAGTGATGGACAGGAGTGCTGTGTACTTGGAGTCCTTAAACTTCATGTTCAAATTTGACTTTGGATTAAAAGATCCCAAAAGAAACACTGATTAACAAATTACGTAAGCAAATTGTCTTCAGCTTATTATATATATATATAAAATGGCAATTTAGGCCTTGATTTGAGGGTTTTTGACCTGAAATTTCTATATATAAAAATAATTCAGCCATTTTTTAAAATTAGAAATTTAAATAGTTTTTTATGTGTAATGTCAGTTAAGGCGTTTCTATTTATTATTAAGAAGAGGTAATGGACTTTCAATATGCGGGTTTTTGCTCAAACGTAAATAAAAATTGAGTTCTCATATCCTTGTCAGAAATGATTAACCTGGACATCTTTTGGAAGATGCTTCAAGGTAAAAATCAAGCAACACAACAGTTACAAAAGATTTACAATTTTGTCAGAGGAGAATGCTTGGTAGTGTTTCTTGGCAACAAACTCATTAATGTTTGGTCTCTGAGTTGTAGAAACTCCTGGAGATGTGCATCAGTAAAACGGCTTCTGCATCCTATCTTGTTAATTTCATCAGAGTGAAAAGTTGGACACATTCGTACGACCAAACTTGAGTTGGAAGATGGAGTTTGATCAATGTCTTGGGCAAAACGGGGGAGAGGGTTGCTACTCTGCAGTTCTATAAACTCCATCAGGATGTGAATGGATGACAAAACAATTCAAAGTTATTTTTCGTCATTCAAAGTCAGCAAAGAGCTGTGTGAACAAATTGCACAGTGTGCTCCTCCTGACGTCCAAGCTCAGTTTGTGTATTCCCTTGTCTTGCCACAATTAACCATAACAGTGCATTACAGCACATGTTGAGAGCCCTGTCTAAGCTACTGCTGGACCACTACTAAGAGATCTATAACATTTTTCTTACAGTTCTTTCTTGTCTCCAACAAAGCAAAACTTTGCCATTTGTTTCTAAAGGACAATCTTCTGCCAAATATCTCTTTTCCACCTGATTGTCAACTCTGGCAGTAACTTGTATACCTGAAATAATTGTACGTCTCCTCCATGGAAGCTCATAAATACTTTTAAAAAAATCTACAAGGCAGATTTTTAGATCTTCTGAATTACTGATCAGTCTGTCCTTTGTAGCTCAACCATCCTCACCTTATACACAAAACTCTGATTTTAAGTATAATCCTGGAATAATAATTAAAGAAAATCTCTCACTTTACCCCCAATTGAGTGAAGGCATCCTGGATAACATTAAAAACTTGAATAAAGCCATCATCTCAATTTATTCTACATTGGTAGTTGTCTTGGCAGACAACGATAATTAGCTCAGTTATTTTACTTCCACAGACACAGAAAGGTCACACAGCATTTCTACACTGAAACAGAGCTGAACCTTGATTGTCCATCTGTTTTGTAAAGCCATCTGCCACATATTTTACAACTGTCAGGAATCATCAAAAAAAAACCTGACAGGCAAGAATATAAACAGCAACAAAAGCACATAAACATTCATAAATTAATAATGACATCCCTACATTAGTTGGAACTTTAAATAGCTAAAATTCCACATGCTGTGTTATCAGATCCACATATTTAGATCACTTTCCTTAGATAAAATTTGTTGAGACATAAAGTCTAACCATAGCTAACTACAACCACAGTCATCATCTCCTCTTTTCATATTTTGAGTTGAAAAGACTTTTCCCTAATCCCACAATATACAGCAAAGATGAAAATGTATAATTTGTCAGGAATATTTTCTTGATCTTGCTGAACAATTACACACATGGAAGCAAACCATGGCACTTCAGTATTTTCTTCAAACATCATTAGATTTGTTATTTGGGTGCGTCAGCCAATGAGAGGAATGGAACATGTTACTTAGCAACATCCCTCAACAAGCACATTCCCATCTTTATGTATTTAATGGCACTAGAATCAGAAGAACATTGCCACTGAACAAATTCTGATTTGGAAATTTATTTCCTTCTGCTGCAGGATATGAAAGACCTGAGAGTTATCTGTTTTGCTTAGTGGGTGCCTAACAACAGAGAGCATTGAACGCCTGACATTTATTAGAAAGCACTACCTGAAATATTGAGTTAAATGCATCTCCATAGCTAAGAGACTGTTGTGCTAAAAATATTCAGCAACTGTATTTGCAGAGAAACTCGCTTAAACAACATTCAATTATTATAGATAGCCCGCTCGCTAAGTTCAAGAGTAAGTATGCTTTCATGCCTGAAGGATTTAGTTTGTTTAAAATAAATACTTTGTTTGTGCTCAGAGCATCTGCACCTTGGTGTGGATAAGGACAGAAACTGTTTGGAGGAGGACATCTCGATATTGGTCCAATAAGGGTTTTGTTTATGGCGTAAACATGATCCGATATCAATTTGACGCAGTCAGTAAATGTAATCTAAATGTAATCTACTGCCAAATGCTTTCAGTTTGCCAGTACAGTTGCAATGTGGCATGTGGTGCAGTAAACAAACTAATAGAAAAAGAGTTCATGTTTTCTTTGTAAAGCATGAAGCTCTCTGCAAGTTTCAAGACATTTTCTCAAAATTTATTGAGTATATATACTCAATCATTTTGTGTGAAATAGTACCCAGAAAAATACAAATAATTTGATTGCACTGTCCATGTTTTTGACTAGCTCAAAGCACAACATTTCTCTTGTATTTACACTTAATACTTCCACCCCAGACACATTCATTCAATTTACAGTGAGTAAAGTGAAGTAAGAGGTTTTAGTTTACTTGGATTTAATAATAATAATAATAATAATAATAATAATAATAATAATAATAATAATAATAATAATAATAATAATAATAATAATAATAATAATAATAATAATAATAATAATAATAATAATAATAATAATAATAATAATAATAATAATAATAATAATAATAGAGCTTCTTGACTTTCTACAGTTTGAAAATCATACATCAACCATCAACAGTGGAGTAAATGAGGCCACTCTTAAACAAGTATGTCTTCATTTTTTGTCACATATTCCAAATCAAATTTCCCCCTAAAGAGACAATAAAGAATTAATTTGGCTCTACACTGAGCCTAAACCTTCTGTTTAGCATAAACTGCTTGCCAGCTGTAACTCTTGTGGATTGGTAACCAGAAGAGTTGGAGGCAGCCTTACCAAGCCCACAGTAGACTGACAGAGTCCAGTTTAGTTCACTCTCCTGGTCTTATAATACAGCTGGGATGTGCTTTTCAGCGTATCCTATTCCAGCTGCTTCTGTGGTTTCAAACGCTGCCACAAAAATACAGTGCCATGATCAGGAGCATTGCAAGTATGCATATGCGTTGGGCCTGTGCATAGAAACCAACACAAATTAAAACTGCAGTTGCTGGGAGACCTCAGGTAGTTCAAATGCAAGTCACAGGATGTGCGAAGGAAGCATTGGCATGGTATTTATCAATGATTAAGGAGAAGGAAGAGGAAATAGGAAAAACAATGACTCATATGGTTTCTAATATTAGTAAACAACAGTTACAGCACTATTAATGATGATAATAAAAACCTTTAAAATGTATGTGCTCCAGTACAAATAACCTGCTCCTTGAAGTTCATTAGTCTTGGTCATGTTATGCTGGTTTGCTTCTTGTAATTTCCCTTCATGCCTCCTTCTGTTTCTGTATGACCCCTTTAAAGAATGTAAAAAGTATATTCCACTGCAGTATAATTCTGCCTGTCTTCATTTTGTGTTTGAGTACTAATACCCCACAAAAAATATGATCAAAATCAAGATACAATCTAGTTCTTTGTTGTGAGTTTTTATGAGAAATCCTCCCCGCTATCATATCCCCATTCAGCTCCTCCAGACTAGTGGCAGCAGCAATTAGTAAGACGCCTGGTGGAACTGCACGTCTCCTAAGAACGTATGTTAATGGCATAATGAGAAGCATTGTTGTGAAGACATGCTGAAGGAAAATGACTGGAGAGAGTAGTAGCTTCTTAAAGAGACAGAGACCCAATTTCAAGATGTCAAATTACAAAGTCAAATTAATGTTTGATATATACACACTCTTTTTTACAACAATTGAAGGTAGTGACCTGATTAAAATTTCACTTTGTGCCTGGAAAATACACTATGCCATTTCTTTAATAATTGGGACGTTTTTTTAAATTGTTCATTTTCCAGACATTAACCTATTCCAAGAAAAAGCGAGGTGGCTTATAAGCGCTTGGACTGTTTCTAGAAGGAGTACAGACCCAAATGGAAGGATAAAAATATTCAAAAAGTGAAATTTGCATTACAGGACACCTTTAATTGTGCAAAATATTTAAGAATAAAAATGTTATTAAAAGGTAAATTAAATTTACATGGGTTGAAATTTTTGATCACAGTGTCTTAAAGCAGATGGCTTTTGTGTGCCTCAAACTAAATGCTTTACTAAAATCAGTATCAAAATATTTCAAATACAAGCCTTTGACACAAATGGATGACACAAACTTATGGGGGGATTTTTCTGCCATAATCCAAGAGCACACATGTTCAAATTCCCCCATACAGACTAAGCTATTCTGTCACTTGTGTAAGGTGGAGATTTTGTATGCTGTAATGGAACAAAATCAAATTCAGAGCACAGCAGATTAGCTAAAGTACATTTTGGTTCTATTAGTTTGATTGCTCATACATCACTTTGACAGAAAGCATAAATGATATTGAAGAAATCTGTTTTGCTGTTGTAATGTTAGTGGCATTATATAAGGACAATTACACATAAAACCGCAGAAGCAATCATTTTGTTCCATCTATGTTTTGGTTAGTGAATCCAACTTTTCCTCTTGTGTAAAGAATATTCAGCTACAACAAATAAACCTTGTTAACATCAACAAGGTACAGCAGTTTTTATTAAAAGGGATCTCTAAAATACAAAGCACAAATTCAGAGGACTTTCCAACATGGATCAGTGTTTGTCACAACTGTGAACAATATTTAAATAACATTTATCCCCCACATTATAAATGGATTAAAAACTGTCAATGCTTATAGTAGTGACAACTTATTCTGATTTGCAAAATAATAAAATAAATGTTTATATCATGTGCCTTGAATATTTTTTTTCTGCTTTTTGCCTCATGACAAGACTTCACTTCTTTTTCATACAAGAACATCTTGCTATTTTTGGTTTACATTTCCTCTCTGTTAAGAGGTAGGATGTAATTTACTTGATGGAGGAAAAAAAAAAATTCCTTGCAGATTCCGAGTACCAACTATATGAGTGTAATGAACAGGGCAGAGTGGCTGCTGGACCTGTTGATTCTTCTCCTGGCTGTTCTGAGACCTCGGTTAAGCTCTGTCACATCAGTTTGTCAACAGGGGATTCCAGTCATTTAAGCTGCAGTGGGCAGACGCCCACTTGTCTCGGTTAAGCGATGTCTTTGACTCACGCTTCTCCCTCCAGAAATGGAAACTCTACCATTTATCAAGTATTAATCAAAGTCTGCTGTGTTGCAATCGGTGTTTTCCATCAGAAAGGCCAAAGAGGGGCCCCAAGGCCACGCTGTTGTTATGTGTGGGGAGGCAAACAGAAGCCTGAGATCGGGCTGCACTAAGCTTCCATGGCGGGTTTCCAAAACACCTCAAACCACCCAAGCCGCTGTGTCTGTGAAAACCTCCTCCAAACATTAGCTGTGAACCAAGACACTAATGCAAAATGTTAATTAACTGACTATTTTACTACCATTTTAAATTCCATTCTTATAGATTTTATCTATGGTTAGAAAAATATGATTTTAAATATGCAGCATCTGCAAGTCTTGAGACTAATTGTTTTATGATTTCGAAGTATTGTGTTGAAAGTAAAATAAAGGAAATTTTAATGGTTTATTTCTCCAATTCCATTTTTTTTCTTTTTTGCTTGTTTCTCTTTCTGATAAGAAACAATGAAATATGGTTCCCTTTATTACCCATTTCTCTCAAAATCTATATTAAAATTAATGTGCCATTTCCATCGGACCAGTTTTTGTCTGTCCTCTGTGTGACAGTGGCATAGACGAGTAGTTCTGTTGGATCTTTTCATCATCTGTAATGACGTATTGGCCCATTTCCTGTCAAAGTAGCAGAAAAAGAGTACTTAAAATACGAGACAGGAGAAACTACAAGGACATCCAAAGTTAAAGACTCAGCGAACAAATTTTATTGTTCTTTACATTTTAGAAATTTTAGACTTGTAAGTTTTGACTAACCAACCTAATTACAAAGAGTGATTAGGTTGGTCGTTTCTAAAATGCTTTTGTAAAAAAAGCATTTTAGAAACGATAGGGACAATGTAAAGTATAAAATAGAATAGAATAGAATAGAATAGAATAGAATAGAATAGAATAGAATAGAATAGAATAGAATAGAATAGAATAGAATAACTTTATTAATCCCAGCAGGGAAATTACTTTGCAGTTGCAGCATAGACAAGACACAGTAACAACTAGTTGCAGATAAAATAAAATAAAATATAAAATATAAAATGCTATAAATTGTAAAATTATAAAGTGCTGTAAAATATAAAATGAAACTTAAGAGCAGTCCTTGCAGAGATTCAAAAAATGCAGATATGTATATGTAAATATACTGTATGTACAGCAAGTGTGCCACAGTGCAAAATTGGGCTGATTAGTGCAGAACAATGATTTAGCTTTTATTGTACAGTGAGATGGCATGTGGCAGGAAGGATTTCCAGTATCTGTCCGTACGACAGCGGAGCTGGAGCAGTCTATGTGAGAAGGTGCTCCGCTGTCTGTCCACTATGTGGTGGAGAGGGTGCTGTTTATTGTCCATGATAGACAGAACCTTCTTCAGTGTCCTCCTCTCCACCACAGTTTCCAGGGACTCCAGCCTTAGTCCCAGTACAGAACCAGCTTTCCTGATGATTCTGTCCAGTCTAATAGAGTCGCTGGCTCTGATGCTGCTTCCCCAACACACAGCAGCAAAGAAGATGGCAGAGGGGCAACAACACTGTGGTAGAAGGTCTCCAACATCTTGCTGCACACATTGAAGGATCTCAGCTTCCTTAGAAAATAGAGTCTGCTCATCCCCCTCTTGCACACAGCGTCAGTGTTAGATGCCCAGTCCAGTTTGTTGCTGATTACAACTCCCTGGTATTTGTCTTCCTCCACCTCCTCCACCACTTCACCTTCTTCCTTCTTCAGAAGGTGTCCGGTTCTGACATTTTGGGTGAAGACAAAAAATTTTGCTTCTGCTTGATTCAATTACCAGACTTGCCGGGGTGGGAAAAAAAAACCAACAAAAAAAACATGAGTGTAGAATTAGCCTTTGCTCATCCACACGGGGCAAAGGAGTCATAGAGACACAAGGTTAATTGAAGGATGATGAGTTCCTTCCTGCCTGACACAGAGAGAACATTGATGTTTAATAAAACAAGACACCTTGGCTTAGCAATCGTGTCACAGATTTTCAATGCTTGTCTTAATTGCCTCCTGCTGTTGCATAGCATGTAATCTTTCACCTTTTTTGATAAAACTCTCCAGATTAACAACTGAGATCAAAATGATGGCCATGTTAATCAATACTTAGATAATAATGAAGAAATGAAAACTAGGCTGTTGTCTGGGTTAACAGCTGGTGTGATCTCACTGCAAAATTGGCTCTTACTTTATGAGGCCACAGCAAGTTCATTTTGCTGTAACAACCATGTGAGTATGCATTTAGATTCAGCCTTTTGGACTAATTTGCACAAATGTCTTTGAAACAGTGAAGTCAAAGTAACATTTTCTATTTAGCTTTAACAAGCTAAGTTTCAAAGCTAAAGCTGTTTTGAAAATGAGAACAATTGTGTAAATGTTTTAAAACAACTGTTTTTCTTTTAGGTCATGGGAGATGCTTCCTTTAATAATAGTGGATGTGACAACCATTTGCATTCTCATATGCAACTCTGCACAGTAAAGTCAGAATGTTGTTCTTTTGCACATAAAGCAGCCACCATATGCATGACTCATACTAGCATAGAAAACAATAATATAATAAAGCAATAGGTGGCGTGACTCATTTATTCTTGGTTGTTTGGGAGGCGTGTGTCAGTTTATTGAGGTTGCAGGTGTTAGAAGTCTACGAATGATCAGACTTTAGAGCCAGGAAATGGAAAAAGCTGCAAAGCATAAAATCGCAGAACATTTTTGAAATGGGTGAGGCGAGACTCTTAGCTCGCCTATGCATGTGTTGTTTTGAGCCTGGGTTCCCATCTAGACAGATTTGTTGTCCATATTTTTGCATAGATTTGTATGGCTGCTTTTTACTCCATTGGTGCATGCAAGTTGTACAATAGATCATTTATGCTCCCTTACCAGGTATAGAAAATGTATGGGTAAATAATTTATGTTGAAATACAGTTTTTATAACAAATATTACAAAACTAAATTTAATAAGGAATAATTTTAACATTTTTACATTGGTGTTGTCAAATTATAAAATCTCCACAAAATTCTTGTTGAACTCTTTTGAAATGTTGCAGTGTAATAAAAGCTAATTGATATCAGAAAATGTCAGCATGTCTTATTTTCAACTTCTGGGCAACTAAATTTGTGGCCCATAGTGTCCGACAATTATTTCTGTCTTTGACGTAGTTTGTCCATATTTAGTGCTTTATAAGGTATTTCTATGTTTTCTTCTCTTCCTCTAGTCTTGGGAGAGGTACCCTCTCCATCTCAGGCTGCAAACACCCTAGGCAGACAGACACCAGGCACCATACAGAGTATCGGTAGCTGCATGCCCAACATGGAGGAAGAACAGCAGCAAACCACTGTGAGGCCCCACCCAGTTCCTAGCTAACAGTCTCATGACTCATAGACTGTAAGCCAGGAACCATCCGTGCTGTGATGTGGTCCAGACCCCCGTACCAAATGTGTTGGACGGCTTTAGCAGGAGTGTATTTAAGTTGCTATGCTTTTCCATCATTTCAAACCAGCTGACAAAAAAATAAAGATCTTAAAAGATGTCGAGAGCTGTAATGAATCTTTATCTTTTCTTTCTTGTTTTTTCTTCCACCTGTTCTTTGTGTTAACAAGCAACAAAAGTTTGTCAAAGAAAGTGATGGACGTCTCTAAAATCTTCATACTAACTTAATTCCAAAAACCAATCATCCTGAAAATAACAGCAGCGTGATTCATCTGGGAGAGACGTCTACACAGGTAGTATAACGACAAAGCCAAGAAAACGGAAAGGATAACTAGTACACAAGAAAAAACATTTAAAAAATGTCAATTTGTTGTTAGAAGACCATTGAAATTGGATTTAGCATATGCAAACTTTGGAATGTAAAATGTGGTCCCTCTAAGAATACTAGCTTTTACTGTGGCTATTTTCCACTGTATGTGTTTTTTAAATCTGAAAATATTTTCTGCCTAGGTTTAAGTAAGCTCCCTTTGGTAAAAGTCATGTCAGTCTTTAATTAATATGCTGGAATTGATCCTTAACACCGCAATTTATCAGCATCCCAGAGGGAAACAGAGTTGATCCTGAGCTTGAGGCAGTATTACTCCTGTTTATTCTTGCCTCCTCTGTTTCATTTAACTCTCTCCTTCAGAAAACATGTGTCTTCATTAGCGAACAAAGTGCTGTGAGCAATCAGTATTCACCAATAAATGTTAAATGTATGATGACTTCCATGTTAAATCTGAAATTTGATCTGACAAAAACACAAACATATTGGGTGTGTGTCTGAGCACCTCTCCTGACGCTGATTGATTCTGTGTGCCTTCTGCTGTCTGGTTTCTGCCTTGTGTAATCTCATAATCTCCTTAAACATTCAGCTTTTAACCTTAAAGTTTGACATCACACAGGCATACTTGGTCTCAGTCTAGACTGATTCAACACGAAGGAAATCAAATAGGTACTGCCATTCAGGTGTCTTCTCACAAATCAGAGCCAGAGCCAACACTACTTGCTTCATTGGACAGAAAGTGATGAGATTGTGCATTTGGCTAAGACTTTGAAGCTAGATTAAAAGTAGTGTATGCTATCTCTGTGCATTCCTAGCATCAGTTTTCTGATAAACCCACTATTTTAATTGATTTATTAATTGGTTTGTAAATATTAAACATTAATATTTTCGTCAAAAGTGGAAAAATATATCCAAGGATCTAGAAATTGACCAAATGTATTGTTTCAGTTGTTGAATGTGTGTTCTATGATTTTGTATTTTTGTGTTTTTATGTTGTAGAGCACTTTGAAATGCCTTGTTGCTAAAATGTGCTATGCAAATAAAATTTAATTGAATTGGTTGATTGAACTAAAATTTACAAATAAAGCATAATGATAAACCTGTGTTCATCAAACAAAATTCTGTCTGAATAAAAGTTCTATAAACCCCAAAAATATTTTTGGAAATAAAAAAAAACTGAGATAAATTTAGTTTTAACATGAAATTCATAAACTTGCATCCTATTTTAAAAGGAATAATCTATGTTATTTAACTGATTATTTAACTTATACTGGAAGGCAAGCATCAAAACTTCAAGAAATAAAATAAATAAGAACGTTTACTTTATAAATAAAAACTTGATAATAGACAAAATTATTGATTAACAAATGTCACTAGGAATTTAGGAATGTTGTTTGTTATGTATCTAAGGTTTCAGAGGAATGAAAATTATGGTAAAAATGTGTTTTCCGAGTCAGTTCCAAATTGTTTTTTTCAACATTCAAAATTTATGAAGAAGCTTAACATCATTTTCTCATTATCAGAGGCATTAAACGAAGAGACATTAATCAAATTAATCTCTCCATTAATCAGATTAATGTCTCTTAGCTTTTCCCATATGGACACATTAACTTTAGGTAATGAAACAACCTACAGGTGACAAACCTATTTGAGTTGATGTTTTTACACAAATAAATGCGCCCCTAACAAGCTACCTGCAACAAAATAAAACACAACAGTGACAAAAAATGTTGCACTATTTTATGCTACATCATCGTTCTTTGGTTGAATTTGATTCCTTGTTAAGTTTCCTCATAGTAGTGTGTTTTTTCCTTTTCTCTTGTTTTTCATTTCTGTTGCCATACTGTCCCATGTATGTCCTTATATCCATGTTTGCGTTATTAAATTAAAGTATCCTAAAAAAAGTAAACATTGGCACATTAATTCTCCCCTACATGTAGCCGCTTCCAACCACAATCTGTTCTGTAATGTCTCTCAGATAAAGCTAGAAGACAACAAGACTAAAACACTTAACAAGTTGACATTTAAGTTCTGTGATTTACGGTATAATTGGTATTCTTGCTTTACTTAAAATCACATAGTTATCAAAAATAATTACACTATTAAATAGGCTCATAAGCACAAATATTTACAGAAGAGAATAACACTCTTTAGGCAAGTTAATCAAAAAATACAATTTGAAACATGGTATTAATTCAACATACATTAAAGCTGTTCCTTTTTTTAGCACTCGGTGGGTTGAGATGTTAAACATGAGAATTAAAGTAAAATCAGTGTGTTCACTTCAGAGCACAGTGGTAAGTCATTGTCTACTTGGCAATTAAAAATTGATGTGTTTTTGGACAATAATCAGAACGTGTAGCAAAGTTATAAATTAGAATGTTAGGTGAAAACGTATGCTGTTGAATTTATATACAAATTAATTTGACTAAAGAAAATTTAGAAGAACAGTCATACTCAATAAGTCAGAATATGTATTCAGATGAGCTCATGTTAAATTTTAATTTAAAATGTCATTTTTTATTAACTACATGGAAAGTTATTGTAATTAACAAAAATGGTCTTTTAAAGATGCATCTGTGTGTAATTAATCTATATAATGTGTTTCACTTAAGTGATAAATTCTTGCAATAAATTGACTTTTCAATAATATACTCATTTATGGAATGGGTCAGTAGGGATTGAAAAATTAAAAAAAAAGAATAAAATAAGAATAAGCACTAAAGGATCCTCCTTATCCATTATTCATTCAACCCTCTTTTAAGGTTCTACAATATGCAAAATCTTTTTGCTGTCGCTGTCTCCTGAACTACATCAACTTCAACTTGTTACATTTTTTAAAAATTATTTTGGTTCCTTTAAGTGTTACCTCGAGCAATAGAGCTTTGCTTCAGCTCCCATCCCACGGATGGCATTTTGATGTTTTGTAACCTATGTGTCAACAGCTTCTAGTGACTCCCCAAGACTTCCTCTGAAAGTGTAGATGAAATCAGAGACTGAAATCTAAACCATAGTCATTCAGAGTAAAGGTCAAAGGCCTGTGGGGAAACATTGCGCCCTGCTGCAACACTTTAAAAGCTCGTCAAATGTCTGGTCAAGTACAAAAACCAAGTTGCACAGTGCAGAGGCAGAGCGAGGAGAAAGAGCGTTTGATATGTCATAGTTTGAGGCATCATGGAGATGAATCTTTAATATTCCAAAGTTAGAAGATTATAGCAACTTTACCCGGTCACCTAAATAGAAAATCAGAGTTGGGACATTTTTTTCTGCATTTCTGAAGAAGTGGGATTTTTTTGGTCTATGTCAAACTACTAATATTTATTAATTTAAATCCGATATGTTTTTTGGCCCCAAATCTGATCAAATACTGGTTAGCTTAACTCTCTTATTGTTCACATAGTAAATTCACAGCATGAACAGATTACCAATAAGTTCTTATTCAGTCAATTATAGATTATAAAGGTATAGATTTGTGATAACTTGTGATACTATAAAGGGAATGATTTATTTCTCAAACAAAGCAAAGTATATTAATTTGTCAATTAATTTAATTTAAACTGACAGCTTAAATTCAATACCTTCAATAATGACTTTCGTTTGCAACACAATAAATCACAGAACAAAAAGTTGGATTCGTCTGTAATTTTTTGGAAAATTTAACTGATGTCATACAAGTACATCTGTATTCTGCACAGGAAATGTAGCAGCTGCATAATGGATTTTAAAGTGAGGGTTTGGAAAATAAGATACGCCTTGTCTTATGTTGGACGCTTTTAGCTATAATAGCGTCTGCTGAGCCCCATCTGCTCTGTGGAATTACTGTACTGTGCATTAAAACGTACCCTTACTCCAACTCTGTGGCTTTCAGTGTTCGCTACAGTTTTCACTTCTGCCTCTTTATGTTGGAGGAAGGCAAGAAGATGGAGAATTCACTGACCACTCACCTCCATTTTCTCTTTTAAATTGATGCTACTTCTTGTCCAGCTTGTAACACACGGTGCTTTGGAAAAGCTTTCATGTACTTTTTGAATTAACTTCACATTTCACTTTTTCATTGTTGAGTTATTAGAGAAGTCTATAAATATCACATAATTAAGAAGTTGAGGGAACACACTTTATGGTTTTCAACATTTTTAAGAGTCTCCTTTTCTGTGTTAGCCCTAAATAATATCTAGTGTGAAAAAATAATCTGAAGAAGTGACTAAATTCATAAATAGAAGAATCTGAGGACCTCAGAGGTTTGTTAGCAAACAACAGTGCCATTGAAGATTAAGGAGCACACCAGACGTTTCATGGATGAAGTTATGGAGAAGTTTAAAGCAGCGTTAAGTTAGACAACAACATTGTATGCTTTAAAAATCCCCCAGAGGACTGTCACATTTGCTGACCTTTGCTGACCTGAAAGAAAATTACACAACTGCAAGCCTATCAAGTCATGGCTCTGAACTGACAGGTTAGACAAGGAGAAGATTAATAAGAGAAACAGCTGATAAGCCCATGGGGACTCTGTAGGAGCTGCAGAGATGCACACTGCAAATGTGGGAATATAATGTAAGGACAAGTATTAATCACTTCTGCCTAATTTGAAACAGTGACTTGAAGAAAATTATTGTTCAAAGAAAGTTAAAAGGTGCATTTTTAACAGAGTGTTTTTTATTTTTATTTTTATTTTTTTTTTGAGGACACACAGCAAATACCTGGAAGAAGGTGCCCTTTTTGGCCAAACACACCATGGCCAGAGGAAAACATGGTGCTAATAAAATTTTGTTCTAGGGTTGCTAATTTTATGGTGAGATAGATAAACAGCTCAAAGTTGATAAAAAAAAGATAGATAAAAATTTGATAAATGTCATCAAAGACCTAAGACTGGGAGTTCACATTGTAGCATTATAGTTCTTAAAACACACAACTAATCTACATTTAGGCTTGTGCCTGAGCTAATTATGAAAGAATGGTTTGAAACTTGGTTCCTGCATGTCCAAAACTGATAAATGTGCAAAGAGACTTATATCTGTAATTTTAATCAGGGAGGTTGAACACAAATGCACGCCACACTTTTTAGATTTCTATCCAATAACAATAATCCAAAGTTTCCCCCAAACTTACAATTATGGACTACTTTATGGACTACATGACAAATTGTGGGAAAGTTTAAGTGATAAATAAATATTCTTGCAAGGATTTGTCATCTCATTTTCAAATTATTGTTGGATAAATATGTCATATATTTTCATATCCCTTTTCAAAATGTTCTTTTTGAAAACAGACTGGCATGGTGCAGAAAGGAGGACAGCAGGGCTCATCATTTTCTCCACCACAACAGTTTTACTTTGCAAAACTTCCCTTTGCCTCAGTGGTGGTCCTGCAGGTGCCGCTGTTAATGTGTTTAATTGTGACGTAATTAACTGATTGTTTTCTCAGATCACACAAAAAATATTGCCAAGATAATTACCTTGAAGTGGATCGCACCAACCTGAAGTATCAGAAGAATGTCAATAACTTAAAGCAAATAGTCTAAATAGGGCACATGCGTAAAGTTTTCCTGGAAAAACAAATGCTGATGCTTTCATTCTTTTAATACACTTGCTTGTGCATAATTTCCTTTTATGATTAGTGAATCCAGTATGACGTAGCTGTGAGTTTCTTGCACCTTAGCACGTGTTTAAAAAAGGACAAAGATAGCGCTCACTAGCTCACACCTTGATTTCCCCAGAGACAGTATGAAGACTTTCCTTTCATTGAGAATTTTCGATTTTCTTCAGGGTTGTTATTATACACAGCGGTGTGAAAGAAATGTACTTATTTTCTTCTGACAAAACATTATTAAAAATGTTCCAGCTCAGCTGTTCAGATAAAGAGTTCAAATGTAATTCAGTGACTTAGCAGCACAATACATGATGTCCTAACACCAGGAAATGTTTTCAAATGGTGTTCATATGAAGTCGAAATATTATAAGATTTCCTTTGTCAGTGTTTTGCAAATGTTGTGTTCTGTACATCTTTGTTTTACAGTTTTGAGACTGCCTGAAAAGAAAACTTATTTCAAAAAGAAAGTCTTTTTAGAACCATAGGTCTCTTTTTGTGATGCAGTAATTTCAATATAATTTATGTTGCACAGTGAAACTCATTTGATTCAATAGAAAATATGAAATTATGTTGTATGCATTATTAAATATAAACATGAGAAAAAAGCTGTGTAGTCGATTATTTTTAAACAGTTAGCTTTTTAGATATTCAAATCAACTAGTTAATTTGTTTTATTTTGTTCTGAAAATTTGTTTGTGAATAAAGGTGGCTTCAGGGAAATTGATTGAAAAGAAGCAAAGCGTGATTTATCCAGCTCATTTTCAAACCCCAGGGCACTCCAAGGTTGTCATGGTAAGTGTTTATCTTATCAGTTGTCATTTATACACAAAAGCAAACAATTAAACTCAGGTTTTTCCTTTAAAACCTAACCAAATTATGTCAGAAAACATACCTACAGATTAGGGTGTTTTAGGTCCTATCAGATTTATCACATTAGGTAAAGATGTTTGCCTCAAAAAGATTTCCAAAGGTGTATAAAACATTATGAATCTTTGAAAAATAAATACAAATTTCCATATAATTCAAATGTGCCAGAGCACCGAGGAAACAACATCCAGCTGTGAGGTATTTACACCAGCATAATGTCTCCAGGCGACCACATCCAGCCATTGGCCCTGAAGTTCCTGTAATGACATCAGAGACCAACAGTCCACCAGGGCAAGCATCAAATGGTGTTTATCACTCGACAATATTTTCCCTGTCTCTTTTTTTTTTCTTTAGTGGGCAATGTTTTCTGTGCTTTGAAACCATCCCAGTGGCAATAGATCAGAACAAAGATATTTTGTTTTATTTTTCCAGAAGGCTTCACAATGTTAGGGTTTCTATTTAAAACAAATATTCATCAAAAATGCATATGCAGGCTGCCATCTTTTATGAACTGTTAGTACATTACAGTTTCTACTTAGTATATTACAGTAGGCAAGTAAATCTTTTAGCACACATACAGGTTTTGCTAAAAAGTAGAAGATTTTTATTCAGGAGAATAGCCTGCCTGATAATTAAATCTTAGTAGAGATTATTAACTCACAATGAACACATTTAACAACCTTGGTAAAATAAGGAATTATGCTTCTTACAAAGAAAGCAAAAAATAATAAGCAGCAATAACCTACAGTGGGAAAGATTGTTTAGAAATTGGAAAAAAGTGAGGTGCATTATTCAGTTAGCATGTTCAATGCTAAAATTTATCCCAACCAGACCAGAAAAAATTAACTAATGTGGCTCATCTGGTGTGGCCACCAATAAACATTTCCTCTTCAAACCAAAGATGGCAGCACAATAAACGTGGTTGATCTTATGGAGTTGCAACATATTTAACCAAAATGATCATATCAACACTTCCTACTAATTGTTAAGCACGGTGGCGAAGGGACAATAATATATCTTTCTGTACCTTTTTATATGATTACATGTCTGGTCAGTAGTTGCAGAGTTGTTACATTTCCATTCTTTTAGATTTCCTTCACCCCTGTAAAGAACATATAAAAGCATAATAGTCACTTGCAGTGACAAAGACATGGACCTCCTAATGTGAGTGGGCTTAGAGGGGAGGGATCCAGCTGTCCTTGACCTTCTTCACTTGGACTACAGTGAGGTGATGATTGGAAGATACACAGCAGGGGGTTATGACTACTACTGATAGCCGCTACTTCCAATTCACTTATTGATTTTGAAATAATTTATCTCAAAAACAGAAATTAAAAACACATTTAATCGCACCTTTAATGAGACAGTAAGCATGGTGGATATAAGTTAATTTCTTTTCTTTCACTAATTTAGTTTCTGGTTGGAGTTGTCAAACAATAGCATGTACTATTAATAAGCAACATCTTATTTCTTGTAAGATAAAATATGCTAAAGGCTTCTGACAGATGTGAAAACAGTTTCTACTTGGTATATTACAGTAGGCAAGTAAACTGCCTTTGATTCAAATGCTGCCTAATACTTGTTGTACATGTGCGTGTCTATCCATTTGTTGACAAAAATACCAGTGCAGAATGTATGACTAACTACACATGCGAAATCTGCATCGTAGTTAATTACAAGTAGACTGAGCTGACAACAAGAGTGCTTTTGAATACTGTTGGCTTGTTAGGTCTTCAAGCTACTTTTTTCCAAACCACATTTCTGTTGACTTTTCCACCACATCAAATGAATCAACACACTCATTAAACATCCACTGAAGTTGTGTTCTGGAAGTCTGTGCACGTGTTTCCTCCTGCGTTCCTACTGCAGGGTGAGATGGGCAGGTGTGGCCTGCATCTGGTCCCAATCATGATCAATCAGGAGGAGAATTTAGAGGAACCAGTTCTGTGTGACAGACACCTTTTGGTGCTCTCAAGTGGTAACTAGGCCTCAGCATAGCACTGTCTTTATCATATTTAATCTTTGTGTAGTTACTTTGAACTTTCCGAACGACCTCTTCCTGGATTCTTTGACCCACCATCCATTTTCCCTGCATCCTCAAGACTTACTTCTCCAATTGCCTTCCGGTTGTCATCACTCAGGATCAATACCAGGCCTCTCCATCATCCAACGCTACACTGCCAACACCTTCACCAGGAAACAAACAATCACCAAGGGAATTGCTTAGAATCTCTCAGTTGACCTCGACTTCAGTGGATGGGTCTACCTCTAAGAAACCTCCTTTTCCTCTCAGATTACACCAAAACACTCATTCTGTGAACCCATTTTAATCTTTTACCCCCACCCCCAGAATGAAGGGAGGGGGGAGACCAGTTTCCTCTTCCAGCTGTCCCTTCTCCTGACTGTTCATCCACCAAAAAAATAATAAACTTTTTCAATTACTTTATTGTGTCTGTAATTGTTGTTTGCTGCAGAGTCCTATTACCAAACATAACGTTTCAGTTCAGTTTATGAGTTTAAATTTGAGCTGCAGACTGCTATACTACTTCTGTTTTTGGTGGACATTGTATAATGCAACTTTTGTCTGCTGCTTTGTGTTCTATTTTTGTACCTTATGTGTATTTGTTTGTTTCCACATGTTCACCAATACCAGAATTGGTAATGAACTACAAGTAAAATGCACACAAATAAAAGACAAAATGTAAAAAAAAAGTTATCTGAATTGTTCTGTATTCAAAGCATACAAGCTGAGTATTTAAATTTGAAACCAAGATGCTGATGTTAGTCATTGCACTCAGTTACCTCTAGTATATAAACTGCAATTAAGTCTTAGCAAATAAAAGCTGAAACAGAATTGCTACTAGATTGTTACAATAAAAGTGCAAAAGCCGGACATCTGCTTTCCTCCCACACACAAAAACCTTTTCATCAAAAATATCTAACACAAACTTCTAATAGCAGCTTGTAAATGTCGTCCTTTGCATTAGTCCCTGTCATATTTATACATCTTTAAAAGGTAAGGCTTTTTTGTGCTGTTAGAACGGCCGTATGGCAGCTAATGTAAAGGCAACCATTACTTTTTTTAGACCACTAAGTCCACTCAAAATGGAACTACAAAGTAAACAAGAGAATGACTCACGCCTGTGCAATTTATCTTCTAAAGTTTCAGCAAAAGTTTGTACTTTAAACTTAAAGATAATTTTAAGAGATATGAACGACTCAAAAAGTGGCTGACTCTCATTGTCACCTTATGCAGTTAAATGGTTTGAATCGCTTTAGAATTCAAAATAGACAATAATTACTCAGAATTACTGAAAAATGTCAAAAAATAGACAACTTGTGATATTTATTAGACATGCTTTATTATACTACATGACATAGCGCAAACAAAATTAAAGCAGAAAACTTTAGTCATACAGATAATTAATAAGCTGTACATGAACTTTAGCCTTGCATGATTCATAGTAAGACAGAAAAAAGAGAAATTAATATAAATTATGTACACTTTATATTACACCTCTGACAGCCAGAGGAGTTATTGTGGACATACTCTGTACTTGAACTAGCCTCCTACTAAGAGGTAGCTCATCTGTCATGCCTACTTATAGTAAAAAAAACAAAAATAACAATGCTGCTTATTGTAATAATTATATAAATTATGATAGTCAATACTCAATAATCTGCAAAGAAAACCACAAGCAAGAACTCAGTGCCTTCCAATGTCAGCTACAGCAATATATTTTTAAAATAACAAATTGGGTACATTCACTAAAAACAAACAACATGTTTACAGATGGGTTTTTTTTCTATAACAGGATTATAACACTCAAACATCATGGTACAAAATGTGCCAATTCACACTGGCACAATTATTTACCATATTGAACACATTAATGATCACTATTATCTACATTCCTCACACATTCAACAAATGAATTAAGCTTCCAGTTGATTTTATTGTGAGCCATACATTTGGATCTGGCAATGGTGAGCTCTGACCTCTCTGGAGACGGCTCATTCAGTTGGCAAATTAAAAAACACACACTTAAACATGAAATGTGATAACATTTTTCATATTTACTACACAGCAAAGCATTTTAGCATACCTCATAAAATTTAGCAATGTTTGTTATTATTATTTTGGGTTCTCCAAAAACCCAAATAAGAAAGACCTTTTAAACCTCAAATAATATTATTAAAAGCTTGAACTGATTTTTAGAGGCACAAACTTCTTATAAGTGAAAAAATACTTTTATATAATGAATGGTCAATTTTTTATCTTTTTTATGTCTTTGTTGTAGTGTCTCAGTTACTCCTCCTAGCATATAGTAGAACATAATATAAATAGTGACTACAGAAATATTCTTCTTTGCACAAACAATCTTCTTTATATGCAGCATTCAGACAAAACTTTATCCAAAATCTTTGCTGACTTCATATTTGTGATTTATTTCCGAATGCCATTTTGTACTTCACATGATGAAGGTTTGGTGTGACAAATCTTCATCATAAGCCATTTTCTTTCAATTTGTTAAAAAAAATCCATGTTTTTTTTTTTCCATTTGTGTATCATTGATTCTTTTTTTTTGCACTTTCTATTTTCAAAGCAAGTAAAGAAGAGTTATGCCATAGGCTGAATCTCAGCCAAATGGCTTTATTGTTTAATGTCCTTTTTTTAAATCTACAACATATACAGATCAATAAACCGCCCTTATTTTTTTTTCTCAAGGTTTGTATGCACAGCAAAAAAAATTTAGAAATATCTTTTATACAAACATTTACTCAGACATACCATGACTGTACACTCATAACACCTTAAGGCAATGGTGGCCTGGCAACTGTGACCATTCGAGTAAATCTAAATGTCCTCTCGAATGGTTTTTTAACCTTTTATGTTCGTCTGAGGTCCTGAACATACATGCACAAAAACACAACATCAATGATCCCCTCTGCCTCCAAAAACATCAATATTAAAGCAAATATATAGGACGATATGTCAGCTTATACCAAATATCTACATTTTGTACAGTTCTGAAAATATGTTGAATATGCATTATAGTCACATGGTTTTTTTTTGTTTAACATCCTAGACAAAGATGCAAACACACTGAGTGTAATAAGTAATAAGCAATAAAAGTTTGTTTTACCGCCAAAAATATTTATATTGACTTTCAAAGGTTTTGCCTAGACATAACTTTGCCTCATCCAACCCAACCACCTTGAGTCCCTTGATTATATGATTTCACCATTTCATTCAGTCCAAAATAAATAAACCAGGCAGTAATTTCAATCATCAATGCAAAATGTAGGAAAAAAAAACAACTATTTGACAATGGATAAAAAGCAATTTCCTGGTTGACTCAAATGACATGTTTTATGTAAGTTGCAATAATGAAATAATAATTTTCATTTACATGGACAGCAACTACATTTGAGTGCTTGGCAAATATATTCACTGTCTGCCCAGAGGTTTCATTTCAGCCTTTCAAAGCTGGAAAAATATATTTCACAGTATGTTGTATTCCTTTCCATCTCATCTCTGCACAAAGATTGCTGCACAGATGGAGACTTTCACATTGACCAGCAGATATTATAACAGAACTGATGGAGTGAGAACCACTGCAAAAAGGATTGCAGCGCCAACAAAAAGTGTAAATATATACCCAGTGACCAACTTCTACTTGAATTTTTGTCAAGAGAATCTCTAAATGGTCAATAGACTAGACTAGTTAGGGATAAAGTACATGTCTGGTATAAAATTTAAATCCTTTTCATTGTCTGAGTTGAGTTTTCATGTGTGTATTACAGGCTTAAAGTAGACTTATTTTATCTGAGATTGATAAGCATACAGGAGCTAAATTCAGGAGAAATTGGTTTGTGACACAATGTTAGGTAAGCTATAAAAAGCATACTCAATAACATGCAAATAGGATGTAAGTCCAGGATTTTAAAATAAATAGTTTTTGCTTTTGGAAATAAAACAAAAATAACTAATAATTTGCCTTGGGGATATTTTGTCAGTGGTGAGTCATCACAGTTTTACCAGTAACTCTCTCACTCTGAGAACTATGTGTTACCTAAACATTTGAGATGTATAGTAATAATCACTTAAATCTAATACATGTAATAAATTAATCAAGTTAATTTGAATTGTATATTAAATTCTGAAAAAATGTCACATTGTATTTTTTATTTTTCCTGGTCCTTCTTTAGACTGTCGACTTCCATATTTATATTATGTTTTTGGGAATCATTTACTGTATCTTTGGCCGCCTTGTGAAATGTGCTCCTGTCATACCTGAAAAGTTGGCCTACAAATAACCAAAACTTTAAAAAGGTATTAAGTGACAGAGTGAATGCAATCAATAAAGAAAACAATCAAAAACAACCCTATACTGAAGTGCCTTGATAGGCTCAAAGCATTGACAAAAGTGTTATTCTAAAATCTCCTTGCCTATCTTACCACCCTATAAAAAATGCTACACTATGAATGGGCACTTTGTAAATACCAAATTGATCGGTTTTGGAAAATGGCAACTTAAAAGTATATGTATTATGTAACCATGCCATCAGTAAAAACTCTTTAATTTAAGCTGGCAGAAACATTATATTAATATAAAACCACCTGCATTGCTGCTTTATAATTTGAATTTCTCACCTAAATAAATCCAACACTGATTGTAAAGCCCAGTGTCTTAAGAGAGCCTCTTTGGTGAAAGTGTCCTTATCACTCCCCTGCAGCATTGTCCTGGGCACCTTCACCTCAAAGACAAGTTTCAGGTAAAAGTCAAGTCTCTCATTAACACGTGAACACACTTAATGCTATGGTTTGAGAAATGCAAAAAGAACTGTAAAAGCTGGATATTGTATGATGAAAAATCTATTAACAAAATTTGATTACCAGAGGTGTAATTATAACAAAGTAAGAAAGAGCTTGTCTCGACTCGAAGGTCAGGTCATTGTCTGACTAAACTTGATTGATTACAGTGCAGTCCCTAGTGATCAGGTGACTTTATTACAGTTTGTTGCACCTTTAATTATTAAGCATTTTAGTCTCAGGATTTGATTATAGCAGTCAAATGCTTCTTGCATGTCTCTGGGATTTTCAGGATGTCTTGGGTAATGGACTCTGAGTCTTTGAGGTTGGAAGGTTCCTTGCCATCACCCTAATCTGTAATAATCTGTAATCTCTGTCAGATTCAAATCAGGATCCTGGTTGGGAAGTTCAAAAACATCAGTTTTACTTCCAATCAAATGAAACATGTCGGTAATATGAAGGGTTTACATTTAAATCTAGGTGTCACTCTAGGAACGAGGATAGTATCAAAGACAGCAAAGGGTTCTGTTGATGTTTTTAAGAGGTTAATGATATTATTGCACCTGCTGGTGAAGTAAAAGTCTTAAAATGCCTTCAACTGAAATTCAACACACCCTATCAGCGCAAATGTTTCAAAACACGATATTGCTAGCTTAGCTGAGGTCAAGCTAAGCTACTAAACAACTTGATAAAGCTACAAAACAAATACAGTAGCTGAGTGTATTAATGTTTTAATTTCTTTTTGATTTGCAAAAGTCACTTTTAACAAAAAATGACTTATGCCACTTTTTTAGGAAAATGGCAACATGTAAATATTATTACATTATGTCTAAAAAATATGAAGACTGCAAAAGGTCGAATCTGTAGGAACTCCAAATGTGTTCTATCAGAAATCTAGACAGTCATACTTGAGAATTAAAAACCCCTATGTCGTAATCAAAAGAGACCAAAGCACAATTTGAACTATTGAAATTGTTTTATGGTGACAAACTCAATAAGACAAAGATAACTGTATCTTAAAATATAAGAATCTTTTTCTTAGGCTCTTGGAGAATAACACATGATAAATAACTATAAGCATTGCTGTTTCGGCTTTACTGGTGCTCCTCTGAGAAACATTTACAGGCAGTATAAAGGGACAGTATTACATTTTAAATGGGTTGTTGGCAAAAGCAACTTTGTTTTACCTTCAACCAAATCAATTCAGCTGGTTTAGATCAGTGTTTGCAATTATTTTCCTGTTTTAGCACAAGGAGCTCTGCTCAAGGGCTTTCATTAACTCTGAGCACTTCTGTACACACTACTTAATTCATATGGAAATTAAACATGTAAACAAGATATGCAGCAGCTCTTTATCAATTTCATAAGAGGGAAATACCCCAGTATTCATATCTATTTTTAATTTAAGTGTGTTTGTTTGGTACAACCACACAAAAACCACAAGTATTAACACAATAACAACCGTAGTTAAAGAGGGAAAGCTGTGCATGTGCATGTGTGTGTGTGTGTGTGTGTGTGTGTGTGTGTGTGTGTGTGTGTGTGTGTGTTTGCAGGAGTGAGAGGGAAGAGAGGGTGGCATCAAGAAATAACAGCCTATGTGACCCCCCAGGGAAATCACTCGCTTACAGCTCTCCGGGAAATAAATACACTTTTCAAGTGCAACTCGTAAACAACAAGCCAGACGGCTGTAATACAGTATGCCTTCAATGAGGGGCATTCAGGCCCTGACTGCAGTTCAATGTGGTTAAATAACTTTGATTACTGGAAAATTATGGCTGTTTCTCCAGTGTTCAACAATGGGATTCGAAGCATTTTTGTTTTAAAAACAATATTTTTCTTTCTTTTTATACTCTCAGCATGTTTTAATGTGCTAATTTTAGATCAGATTTATATTTCTTAATGTATGTTGTCAGTTGTATGTAAGAAAGTCGCATCAGGTCTAACAACTAGATGAATTTGGGGTTCTTTTGTTTCAGAGATAATCGTGCTTTGTTTGACAGTGGACGGTACTGTTCAGGTTGTTGCTTGTCATCTGTGTGGAAGGGTGTTTTAGAAGATTTGAATGCTTTGTCCAGAAGATGGTAACTTCGTCCTGGATTATTTAAAGGTGCCCCTGGGCAAGGTACTTAGCACCAAGCTACCGACTTCACATCCATGTCAGAGTGTGTGTATGTTCATGAGTACGATATGGATGGATGTAGCTCTAGTGATGAGGGCTTTGACTGGTTGGTATAACCAGAAAAGTGCTTTATACATTCAATACATAACCATTTCCTTTATAAGGCACACCTTTATAGTGTCAGAATGAACCTCCTTATGCCTTTGGGGCAGTCTCAATTCGTTATAAAGTAGATTCAACAAGAATGATATATTCCTCAGGGATGTTGGTGCATTTTGACAGGATAGAGTCAACCATTTGCAGATTTGCTGACTGACCATCCAGAAAGCAAGTTTCCCATTTCAGCACATCCCAGTGGTCCTCTGTTTGATTGAGATTTGGTGATTGTGGAGGCCACTGGAGTAAAAATCTCTCTCACATCTTTATACCACCAGCAGCAACCTCAACCATACTCTTATGTTGTTAACACAAAATGCTGTCCATAGTAGCATTATCTACTGCAGTTAAGAATGGGCTTGTATTGAACAGCAAGTGTTTATTAGAAACACTAATAAACAGCATCCTGTTTATTAGATAAGAAGTTGCCTTCCTTCTCATTTTGCTGCTCATTAAATATTTTCTCTGCTTTGGATTATTCGCTATGCAGAGATTGTTGTGTGTGAAAATCCTAGTAGTTTCTGAAAAGCTCAGACCAACCTCAACCGTGCTTTGTTCAAAGTCACTTTAATCCTTTTTGATTCCCACTTTTGTTGTTTTGTTTGACCTCCAGCAGCTCATCTTCATCATATCTAGATGCGAAAATGCATCAACTAGTTGCTATGTGACTGACTGAGTCGTTACTTGCGTCAGAGAGATGTACATCCTTTCTGTTAAAATGTATTTAAACATCTTTGTTAGTCAGATAAAGTCCATGACTCACATGTTGAACTCAGAAAATGCCACACTAAAATCTCTAGTGCTACACAACAATGACCCACACTCTTGGTAGGTCATTCATCTTTAGTTTGCGAGATTGACAGCCCTGTGCTTCTGTGCACTCAGTGAAATATGTTCTCCAGTTTAGCCTAGTAGGTCTGATGCTGAAACACATTTAGTGTGAAGGGACTGTGGGCGCCAGAGTCAGTGACAAACAAGGCAGACATAACAAAGAGAAACCCCTAAAATCTGGCATCCACTCTGTAGCCCACAGATAAGCT
The DNA here is from genome assembly GCF_019740435.1 of Gambusia affinis. NCBI lineage: Eukaryota > Metazoa > Chordata > Actinopteri > Cyprinodontiformes > Poeciliidae > Gambusia > Gambusia affinis. Next base: position 12,756,253 of record NC_057878.1, read on the forward strand.
CACCACTGATAGAAAGTCATGAGCTCATTCAAAAAGCTGCACCAGACAAATACATTCATCAAAGGGCAACTCCGACTTTTGACATTTCCTTAAAACCGTAGATATTTCTGATCATAATCTTCCTTGCATATGTGACCAATTCACAAACCAACAAGCACAGGTTGGATGGGATTCAGCAAGATAATAATGTAAAGGTTCTATCTGTAAGACTAAGTTCAAAGAAGGGAAGAAAGCCGGCCAATTTAACAAAGCTCTAAAATGAAGTCTTTGTTGTATCCAGAAACATGTCCTCTACTCAAAAATCTCAATGCCTCAATTTAAAATAGAGGTTTCTACTTTTCCTTTTGCTTTATTTATGATTGCATGTTCTACAGCAGGTCTGTCTTTTTTCTCTAAAATGAGCAGGCTTCATGGAGGACCTTAATTTCTGACTTCAGAGGAGTTTTGGTCAATTTTTGTAATTTTCTATCCTTCTTTTTTGCATATGTGGTATTGGACATTTCAGGTAGCTCATATAGATCAATTTGTACCCTCTTTGGAGATGCTTCCTCACAGAATTGTCTACCAATGTTTTGAGGCATTTTTTAATATTTTAATTGTATCCCACCAGAACTGTGGTAATGTGACTGCAATAAGTCAGAAGGAGGTCACTCAGCTTGCTTCATGACCCCTCATACTTCTTAAGACAGAAGCAGTAGTAAAGACAACAAGTATGAAATGATTATTTATTGAGAAGGAATAGAAGTAATGTGGGTGAAAATTGTAATACTAAATATAAAACTTTGGTAGGAATTGGTGAAAAACTGACAGTCACTCAATCACTATGTCTCATTCTCCTAATTAGCTATATTCTATTATATGGAACAAAATAAATTGTTTCCTTTGATGTACTGACTGGTATTTTTATTTTATTTACATTCAAGGGTCATGATTAGGCAATTAAACCTCCTGGTTATTTAGGAAAAGATTACTGTTAGACTATCAGCTTTTTTAAACAGTGGGGACTGGATGGTTCAGTTGGTGGAGATTTTCTTTCCTCCGTGTTTTCTGTCTACTTACGGTTCAATAGAGGCCACAGGTACAAAAATAATCTAAAAAAAAAAAACTTTCCTCAATGTGCATCAATAAGTTAAAAAGTTTTAAACAGTTTTATGACTATTTTTAAAAGTAACAATAGAATCTTGAGATTGAACTCACTTTCTGCTTACAGTGTAAGCACTAGTCAAAAAACTTGCTTCAACTCTTGAAAAATAATTAAAGGGAGGGTTCACATTGTTTAAAGTCATCTGAAAGCTGTCACAGTGAATTTGTATGAATGGAGTCGTGAAAAATTAATAGCTAGCCTATTTGGCTTTATTATAAAATAAAACAAACAAACAAACTGAAAAGTTATGTGGCACAATTTAGGTTAATATTTCAGATCACATTTGTTATTGTTGTTTTCTCAACTACACATAAGTAAGACTTTGCTTGTATTATGTTGGTCAAATTAATAATAACCAGGTCAGGAAGTGTGGAGGAAACTTTTGAAATTGAGGACAAATGGTACATTTTTCCAGATCAGAAAAGTTGATCTACTACATACTATTAACTTAACAACACAGAGATTATTAAGACAACAATGACAGAGGCAACCACTGTCTCTTATAAGAGTAATCATAGTGAGTTGTATTACACAAATACTGTATTAAGATTCTTCAGCTTGAAATGTTACCAACTGTTGAAACTTGCCAAAAAGAGATGTCGACTTAACTTTCACATCTCTATCTTTACTTTTCTCAGAAGTCACTTTATGAGCATCTGATAAGAACTTCACAGAATTTTGCCTCCAAAAATCTGAACTATAATCTTAAAAGCTATAGTGGCTTTTTTTCCCATCCAAATTTTCCTTTTATTGTCCAAGTTCCACCATGAAAACCTTTTTTTTTTTTTTTTATAATACACGATACATCAGAAATTAAAAAGGGCCAGTTAAATCATGCTCTTTCATTTAATATGTTCATTGAAATACTAATGCTTCTACACACGACACATTCTATTGAAACAGAATACGTGGCACAGATTGGGTTATATAGTTTTTCTTACATTGTAGCAACAACAAAATATTAGAAGAGATAAAAAGCTTCTATTTCTAACATATTTTCACAGAAGAACTGTACAACATAAAGTTCATATAATATTTCCAAGTGGTCAACATTGCTCTGCATGTTTTTGAACATCCAACCTACGTCATCAGTTGTAACAAGCACATTTTATAAGTTGAAGTTTTGGGGGGTTTTTTCAGTTCAACTCCACATCTAAACCCTTAAACTTTCCATTTGCCTGCTACTATGATGACAGTAATAAATGAGGCAGATTGACAAAACGAAAGCAGCATTGATTTTCATAAGCAGGCACTTACGCCACAAGGCAATTAAAATACCATCATTAACACATTCAATTTTACTCTGACAGCAGAATACAAAACACAGTTTTTAAGAAGGTTGACCTCCTTCTGTAGCTACATAATAATATGTAACTAATACAGCCTTCCTCTGTCATATATATTATAGTTTGCTACTCTTTTTCTTGAGTTTAAACCACAGCTATAAACCCACATGCACCACTGTAAAGATTTAAGCCAAGAATTTGCCTTCAGCCACTCTGACAAGAAATAACTACGTAGTGCATTTTTGTGCTATTTTTAGAGCTCTATAAAGGTATCCACGCTGCATGATTGCGTTTCATTTCATATGTTCTATGATTGCACCTATGAGCATAGACATGGTCTAAAAACAAAGGACATGGGTATTGTGTTGCTGTAGAAACCATCTTCAGCAGGTTCCCATGGTACTGACTATGGTGTAACTGAACCTGGACATGGACGCCCCAGCTGCCAAACCGTCCTCCTCGTTGTCACGTGGCCTACAGCGGCGGCAATGTTGACAGCAAGGCGCAAAGCAGCAGGAGAAAGTGCCGAGCAGAGCCTTGCGGAAGCGCATGTTCATGAAGCAGTAGATAATTGGGTTGACGCAAGCAGAGGTGTAGCTCAGCAAATGGATGAATGCAATGGGCGTCCCAGAGAGGGCACGTTCGGCGGTGACGTTATCAAAAGCCCGCCAGGTGTTAACACAGTATAGAGGCATCCAGCAGAGAAAGAACAAAACAACGATGACCACTAGCATACGTATGACTCGCTTCTTGGCCTCCAGATTGGCTCCCGATGTGTTGCTGCGGGGTCTGTGTATCTTCATGGATTGGGTTGATGCAGACATGGGGTTCATCTCCATTGAGCTTGGGCGCACACAAACATAGCAACCATCTTCATCGTCAGGATTATTAGACCCACAGGAAGTAAGTCCATTCTTCACATCTGCAGAGGGACAGCAGCGTAAAAGGTTTAGGTATTTGTATGATTGTTAAATGTAGTAAACTGCTGTGTTTTGAATGAGATAGACTAACAAGCAGAAGAAATTTTACTTTTTTTAAACATAATGGTTTTGCTCTACAAGGAAGAGCACTTTACCACACTCCTCAACACTCCTCTTGAGCACCGTGCTAAGACCTAGGGGGGTTATAAAAGGTATAAATACTGAGAAATATAAAAAATAATATAACCTACATAGTCTTTACAGGAAATGTTTTAACTCTACTACAGGATAGAAAGGAAAAATGGTAATTAATATGCATCAATTTATGTCAAATTTAGTTTTCTAAAAGTTTATTGTTAAGCTTGACCAAAGTACTTTACTACCTTAAATCTCTGAAGGAAATGTTTAATTCAGACTACAAATTTAATGTTTATTATATTCCTCAGAAAGTATTTGTGCACTTGAGAATATTAATCAGTAACACAAATAATCGTATGACAAATATAGAGATAAAAAGGCTCAATATCAACATCTAATATTATTTTGTGTGTAAAAAGGCAGATAAAGACTATGGTTAAGTTAGAATAAAGCATTTGAGACATTATATATTTTGAGTTCACAAGATTATATATATAAGATTATATAATTTTTTGGTTTGACCCTAAGGACCAAACTGTCCTTAATAGTGTAGCAAGAAAATATAATTTACTTAAAAATAAATGTTTTCAAAATTAAGCAATGCCTGTTTTTGTTTCATTGTAAAACAAATGTTTTCTTCCACTGGTTTAAGAATGCCTGGAATTGGTAATTATTATAATTGTCCCTTTACCCTCTAGCTGGCTGATTGATCCCTGTGGTGACACATGCACCTGTTTGTATGGTTTATTATGAATGAGTCATGGTTCTTTAAAAACCAGCTCCTCAACCTAATGGAACAAAAAGAAACCTGCATTTGCTGCTGAAATGCAGTAATCACTCATAAGAGGATTTTGAAATTTATCAGTAATATGTAGTTATATTTTTTCTTCAACAAAGAGAAAAGTCCAGCAATAACATTTGGAGAGTCACAAGTTTAAAATTTACTAACAAAATATGGTTCGACTGGAACGTAGATTAATGTTTTTCCAATTACTACATTGTACTGTTCCCGTTTCCTTCTTATTTGTATGTAATATGTTTTGTAGAAGAAAAGAGAATACAAATAGATTTCAATGTCCAAGCCCACAGTTTTACAGAAAATTGAACTCTATAACCCAGCACTAACCAGAACTCCCCCCTCTGGCTATTATTACCAGAACTACTTGTTTGTCTGCAAAAAATTTGAACTATATTTAACACAGTGATGAACTGTTTTTGACATTGTTAGAAATGATTCATAATTACTAATATAAGCAATGGAAACGAATGAAACATTGCATTACGTCTCCCAACAGGGGTCAGTGGGTAATAGTGCAGGTGAAAGACACAAAATTATTCTATTGCCAAAATATATTTTTTTGGTCCTAAATTTTATGACATTTCATATATATATATAGAAACTAAACTCTACTAAAACAACAACTTACATATTTTACTGGCAAAGAACCATTTTACAATCAGACACACCTGTTTGAAGACTGTATTAGGTTCACACAACACATCCATTCAAATATAATATTGACTCGATTGTAGCACAACACTCAGTTGGAACGCAGACTGAGCGTGTCCTGTCAGCCTGGACGTGTCCTGTCAGAATGTCAATTCTTGAAACCACACAGGAAAAACCTCAGAATAACACACCTGAGGTCAGTGCAACCCCGCTGAACTGTGCACAGGGTAAAAAGCTTTCAGTGTCAAATCTATAATTTGAAACTTTTGTGAATGAAAATAATTCAATAACTGATTGCCACAAGTTTTATCCTCAGGAGGAGAATGTTTGCAACAGTCGTTCTAATTATCTTAACTAAGAAAATAGGGTTTGTGCTTTCAAAAGTAAATGCAAGCTTCATGGTATGTGCAAATTTGATCTACAAATAACACAAAAACAGGATTGCGTCAGCAAAATGAGGAGAGCATAAATAAATAACTGTCATCACGAATATCCTAAACATATTCTGATTATCAGAAAACCCAAAATTCTGGCAGGATTATTTAAAAATGTAATGACTTACAACCTCCAATGTGATTTACCAAACCTGTGACCAGGTTGCAGGTGCAACTTGTATGTTCAGCACATTTGAAAAACAGGCACAAATTCTCACCTAGAATTGTCTGCAGTCACTGTACCGAAAAGGAGGCATCAATGAAATCAATGTGATAAATAGTAAATGGTGTTACCAGTAGATTCTTTGTTGAGGGCGGTCTCAGATCGGATGCCTCGATAAAGCTTCCTGGAGATCAGTCCATAGGCAACGATCATCACCACTCCTGGAATCGCGAACAGCACAAGTAGAAGAAGAACATACCTACAAGGGACACATTTGGAAAAGTTGACAAACAACTAAGAGTGAATAAAAACAGATATATGTGCTCATTTTCATCAGAAATAAATTAAAACTCTTCAGCCTGTAACAAAAGACAGTTGCTCCTTAGACTAATATATATATTAGAGTGAGTATCTGGTATTTCTAAGTGATTTACAAAGTGGATAATTTAGTTGTAAACAGAGAGAATAATATCAATCTTTTTCATTTTTACTCATTTATTCCTAGTCTAATAAAGCCAAAAGCAGACGTCCCCCACATATATTTTTTCTGACGATGTTCTCAAGATTCCGAGTTTTCTCAAGGTTAACTTGTTATCTTCAGGAATCGGCAACAAAAAAAGATGTCAGACTTTCACAGCTGAAACAAAGACTATACTTTTTTTTTGTAAGCCCATGAATCTCTGCCAATACTGATTCAGTAAAAGTTTAAAATTAATTTGAATAATTAAGACTTTCAGAAACTTATCTGCTGTTGTTCTGTCTCCCACGGGCTACAATAGGAAGAAAAGTTCTGGATAATACAGAGTTAGTTGGTTTTAGTGAAGTGATCCAAGGCATGCATAATTTCTAATTACATCTCATTACTCCAGCAGTATTATAAACCAAGCAGAACGCCAAAACCTCCATCTGCATGCACCTGCATGCAAGTGTGCTGTAATTACTCTCTCATTTTGACGTTGTTTACTTATGTCCTCCATTCTTATTGATTTGTCTCTGAACAATTTAAAATGCGTTCAACAAAACATGTGGCACTGTAAATAGAGTTAGAAGCAATTATTACGGTCCCTTTTGCTTCATCTCAAAACAAATTACTGTACTGGAGATGGTCAGTTGGAATAGATCATAAAGACATTTAGAAAAAAGTATTTCCAGTTTAAATTACTAGAAAAATAACCATGGGTGAACTTATGAATAGGAACATAGTCAGGTACATTTTAATATTTTACTGCTCATGTGGTTTATTTCTTTCTGAAATAATTTGTATTGTTTTACCATAATTAAATTAAAAGCCAATAAATTTATTTTGTTTGACTATTTTTTTTTTTTTTTTTTTTTTTTACAAACCTTGGATTTTAATTGATTATTCACATTCATGAATAATCAACCCAGAGCTAATTGAAGTCTGGACTGAAGTTATTTTATTACTAACATGTTTTCGTACATGTGTTGTTAACAGAATCATGTCATGTAAATATAAAAGTTGCTAAACAAGTTGAATCTTGTTTAGCAAAGTGGCCGATTTTCCCAGTTGGCTATCATCTCTGCAAGAGCCTACCAAATGAAAACAATTTGGAGCGAAACACTCACCAGGTCTGCTCTGCCGTTGCGACAGGCCACTTGTGGCGACATTGGTGTGCTGTGGTGTTGTCAGGACGCTTAAATGGCCTGAGGTGACTGATGATCGGGTAGGGGATCATGATGACGAAGGCCAGCACCCATGTAACAGCAATCACACGGTAGGCATGGGACTGGGTCTGCCACGCCCGAGACTTCAGAGGCTTGCAGATGGCACTGTAGCGCTCAAGGGCTATGGCAACTAGGTTAAATGTGGAGATGCTCACTGATGTGCCTGCAGGAGAACAAAGCAGGTCATCTAAAGGGCTGAGAAAATATTCATCTTACCACATAAACAGATATCTTCTCATTTTAATAGAATAAAATTACTGCAACGCAGAATAGGGAAGAAAATGTGATTAATGTTAAAATAATATCTGAAACTGCAACCAGGCTTGATGCTGTGCAGCCAACATGTGGAGAAGAACACAGTGTTGAGGTAAATAAATTGGGCAGATATCTGAACGTCACGGTGAAGGAAATCATGTGACTCTTTGCCAGCGATATGATCGTTCATCTACCCAAAAGGACAAGACAGGAAATTACTCTTTTCCTCCCTTATACATGTCCTCCGTGACAATATAAGCTTTATACATAGAGGATGGGAAGATAGTGGGTAGAAAGGAGACTCAGAGGTGGTTCTTGTTGTTTAAATCTCCAAATGATGGTTTACAACACCAGCAAACCTTCATTTTGTTTTGCCTTTCTTTTCCCTTCTCCTTATTTTGTTGTGTTTTGCAAAAGTATTTATGACAAACCGACTCTTAATGTCTTTTAATGGGGATTGCTGGCAGACTACCACAAATTATCACACAGTTTAATACTTTCTAATTAGAAAAATCTGAAAAATTAGCTGTGCATTTGTATTTGGCCTTGTTTACTTTGACACTCATAAAATGAAACTGTTAGCTTTCAGACGTTATGAGACCAGGCCGTCTTTGGAAACTGAATGACCGTGCAAGAAGGACACTAGAGAGATAAATCACCTATAACTACACTGAAGGAGTTACAAGCTGCAGCAGCTGAGACGGGCGAGACTCTCCATACAATAAGTCTTGTTCTGGTTCTTCACCAGTCAAAGTTTTATTTGAGAACGAAACAAAGAAATCATTGTTGAAGAATATTTCTATCAAATTCTTTGGACTGATGAGATCAAAATGGAACATTTTGGCGATTTGAAAAGACGTCATGTTTGGAAGGTACCAAACACTGCACATCACCAAAACACACCAACCCAACTGTGAAGTGTGGTGGTGGCAGTATCATGTTGTGGGGTTCTGAAAAGGCTGGCAAAGAGCAAAATGAATGCAGCACATATAGGAATATCCTGCAGGATAATTTGTTACAGCTTTTTACTTTGCCATTTTTTTTGTCAAGGAGGTCCAATTTTGTTGATCATGGTTGATTTGTAAGATTAATAAAAAGGGTAAAACAGACGGGATGTTTCAATTGTTTTACTTTTTATGGGCACTATGTTTCTCTTCATAAAAATATTCTCTGTAATTAGAGTAGAACAGCGTCAATAGTACTCACACTATGTGTAGGTAACTTAGTTACCAGCAGTCTCTCCTTCCGATGCATAGACAGTGAGATCAATCATCGCTCATTTGCAACTCCGGCACATTACTCAAATGTCAAATAAATTCTTCATGCAAAGCGACAATCCTAATAGCCTTTTAAATTTTGGGCTTTCCAATAAAATAAAATAAAAAAAGAATCTGACCAGCGCAAATGTTTCCCCATCCAGTCTGTACGGGAATATAATTAGAGACTTCTTGATGACAATAATAATACTTTAGCAGTAAAAAAAAAAAGAAAAAATCATTACACACCTTGACTTCTGGAAAATTACCACTTAGGATCTCCAAATGAAAACTACAGAAAGTATATATCAATGAACCTCCCACAATTGGAAAAGGTGATGAAAATAGTCAGTGGATGTGCAGCCACTCAATAGTGATCGACCTCTTTTGTAAGTTGATTGACGTCAGGTCAGGAAACGTGTTACCTTCCTGATTACAGGAGCTGCATCTGTCTGGAGTTTTATTGTAGCAAGACAATGATGGGCTACAATGTCTGAAGATGGTTTTGTTCTCTATTCATTTTCTGCTAGAAGGAAGTCAGTCGCTGCTAATGGCATTATTATATCAGAATCCTTATAGTTTTGAAAGAGTAATTTTCTTGTATAATGAAGGACTGTTACTAAATTAGACAGGGGAAGTTTTCTTTTCCTTATTCCAAAGTGGTTTCAATGAACTCTAAAGCAAATTTTCAAAGTAAAAAAGTACACATTTTGTTTCATGCAAAAATAGAGAAAAGATGTCGTTCTCATATTCCAAGACCTTGAAACAGCTCTACATGTAAACTACCAAATGAAAAAACATGACATTTACGATTGGACTTCACTTGTGTGAAGACAAGTAAAGTCGTCGAGAACAGTTCACCTTGTACCAAGAAATCTTCAAGAAATAAAAAAGTTCAGCTGCCATTACTTGGGATCACATAGGCATTGAGTGTCTAAAGCTGATGTACATTACATGTTATTAAGCTTAATCGAGTTTGAAACAAAATGTATTCAAGGGATAAAAAGATAGCTATAAAAGAAGCAAATTCACATTTTGAACAACAGTAGTTATATCGTTTAGATTTAGATATTTCACATGCTTAATAAACCTAATGTTAACTTTTTATATTGTATTTTGACACCAAAAAGAACCAGTGATCAATTAAATTTCATTGAATACCCACTTAGGACTGGCTCACCAAAAATGTTCTTGCCATTATAATGTTTAAACTAAGTAAGAGTAGAAGTACTTGCTATTAGTCTCATTGTACTAAGAGCAATTTATTTGTAGATACAAGGAGTACATTGATTACTAAGAGTGAATTTGTTACTTATCTTCCAGTGTCCTCCCTTTATTGCTGGAAAAGAAGAATGACACTGAAAATATTGCAGCAATTTGGAGTTTGAACATTTTTCTTTGAGCATTATTCCAAACATGGTGACTCATGCATAATCCTGATAGAAATAGCATATGGTCGAGTCACTTTTAACCTCTGTTAGGAGATAAATGACCTTCCATCTGCAAGTGCTCATCCCAAGGTATTCTGCCACAGTCAGGCAGTGCTTAAAATTCAGTGAGATCTGATTTAAATGACTTTTCAAAGTACATTCAAGTAAAAATGATTCAGATATGAATGAAAGGTTACAAGGTGAAGATTTTGCTCATAACAAGCAAAGGACATATAGCTTTGCTATTGAAAAAAAAATAATAATCCAGGCCTTACCACATCTATACATCAGTACAGGAACGCAACTGCATAGTGAATGGTAAAACATTTTTCAAAGTTTGTTTTACAAAGAAAAATCTGAGCACCCATTACTCGGATCTCCATTTATAAAATGCAACCAATAATCTTCAAAGGTGATCTTATTAGTAAAAAATATTCACCTGTGTGTTATTTTGGAGAAAGAATGAGGGTGTCTTAAGAGAATAATTTAACATAATTTAGACTCCTGCCTGTACTCTCCTTGATGCTAATGGTCCAGTTGAACTTCTCCTTCACCCTCAAGCTCCTTGTTACTCACCCATAAGGTAGGTCACTATCTTGCACATCAGAGCTCCAAAGACAAAGTCCTTGAGAATGCTGGGGATCAAGTTGAAAGGCATGCAGAATATGGCCATCATCAGGTCGCTCATGGCGAGTGACAACAGGAAGGTGTTGGTGATAGTGCGCATGTTCTTATTGAATGTGAGCACCACGATGATCAGCAGGTTGCCAGAAACACTTGAGAAGAAGATGAGTGAGTAGAGCAGGATCCGGAGTGTGTGGTCCTCCTCTGCACAAGAAGAACACTGGATATTAAAGAGTGCAGGTTTGAATGAAATGGAGTTTTATGTTATGTTATGTTATGTTATGTTTTATGTTTTACATGTTGAAATTAATTTGTTTTATCGAACAACCTGGTGTGAAGAGTTGTGTGTGCAGCTTCACAGCTTATTGTTTCTGTTTCCTTGAGGGGATGTTAATGAACAGACCATATTCATTATCCTGCTAAGTCTTTGTAAAGGAGAGCTTTGATCGGAGTGGTGGCTGTGATATTACTCCTAATCAGAAATGATATTCACCTAAATATGTTTATAAACTAGCATGTTATTGCCATAGCAGCAGTGAATGTATCATTTAAATGTTTCATTAAAACAAAACTCACTGACACTTTTGAAAAATTCTGGATAATAAAATCTAGCGGGGACTATAACAGAAGAGATCGTATTTCCCCAGTCATAGTTTCCTTTTATTGGTTTCTCAATAATTAAATATAAAATCCTTCTTGTAACATTAAGCCCTGTGTTCAATCACATCTTGAAGATGTCGTTGTTTCACTTTTACCCAAGTAAGCACTTTGCTCCCAGGCTTGGGGTTTATTTGTGGTTTCCCAACTTTTTAAAAAGCAGAATGAAGTATCGACCTTTCAACATTCAGGCTCCACTCTGGGTGAGCGGCTCCAAGTTTTGGACTTCGCTCCAGACACTCTGTCTCTCTTCAAGATTAGGCTCAACACTTCAGAAATAAAAAAGACAAATTACATGACTGGCTCCTATGACTATGATTTGTCTCTGTAGTTATTACACAATAGGGTCATTAAGTAATATATATATGGTCATATTGAATTAGAATATTAGTACCTTAATTCACTAAGAGAAACACATTCTGAAGCTTATCATCACAGACATTTGTTTTCAAGTTTGTATTTCTGTTAATGCTGATAATTTTCCACTTACGACTAATAAAAACAACATTTAGGATCATAATATTACATCAGCTCAATTAAAAAAATACAGAATTTGGACAAATAAAAAATATGTTTAATACCTCTGAAAAGGTACTTAGGTAGTTAAAAATCCATTTGCTTTTCTAAACTTTTATGCTTTTTTTTTTTTTTTACTTTCACCTAATGCGGTTTTGAAAAAAATATTTCATTTATTTGGTGTTTTCAAATATTGTCTCTAAAGTAGCTTCTTCCTTGAATACAAATAATGTAAAATATAAGAAATCAATCTAAAGCCTAATGCAGCATCATTCTATCATATCTAAGGTTTACATTATTTGCCTTTGCCTTCAGTTCGAAGCCTGCTTGGCCACAACACAGCTTTGTAAAGGTTACCCACCGTGTCTGTATCCAGGGGGATTAGAGGTCCCTGTGTGCACCACATCAGCAGGACACCACACACACAAGCTGCAATAGTCACAGATGCACAGGTAGCACAGCATGTGCAAACACACACAGAGCTACAATTTCAACATATGCACGATAAAACCAGGTTAATTACATTTGCTAAAATATGCTGCCTTCTCAAATTCCCAAACAAAATATTTTGCTTTTATTACATTCAATTTGTTACCATCTCTATGAAGGGTACTCATGCAACCAGAAACAACCTCATGCTCTCCCCAAGGGATCTTCAATGGTTATAGTCTGGTGAGGTTACTTTCATAAAAATATGCAGTATTTTTCAATACATGCCAAGTTTTCCCTAAACTTCTATTTGTAAAAAACAAAAAGCACAATTTCCACCCTCATCCACTTTTTAAACCATACGGTTTGGATATCGTAAAGCACTTTTCATCTGCATTTAATACAACACTGGGAGACTTTGTTCTGTAAAAGACATTGGTTGGGGATTAATCCATATTTTATTCGCTGGTTGCAATCTTTTCTCGCTGACAGGCAGCAGCTGGTCAGCGATGATAACACCTACTCCCCTGTGATGGCAGCTACTAGTGGCGATGCAGAAAGACATGTTAGCTCTCCACCACTGCCTGGCATTTACACTAATGACTCTGTTACCACAGTGCCAATCTATGACTTCATCAAATATTATGACAGAAAAGGTCTGATTGAACTCATGATAGAAATGGAGGGGCAGGGTTTTGTTTTTGAAAAAAGCATCTCATCTCGTCTTGTCTTACTTTTGCAAAGTAAAGCAAGTTTCTTTTTTCTTCTCCATTTTTGTAATTTTTTAGCTAAATTGAAATAAGTATACATTTCCTCTGCAATATGGACATATTCAAGGTCTATGGTCATAAAGTAATATCAGTTACATGTTTATTATTACTCAGCAGTTTAACCATGGTGTGTTTTGTGTGTCTGCAATGTAGGTAGATCACAGAACACCTAGGTGGAGAAAAGTTTGTGTCTTGCTCTGCTGTGCTATCTGCACTCTGCCATCTTCATAACACAGGTGTCAGAGGTTGAAGCAGCTAACACAGCGCGCTTAAAGACTGAATTTACAAAGGATCTCAACAAACAGAAAGAGAACTTTGGACTGGTTAAAGGTAGCAACTGCTTTAGATTCAAGGTTTATGAACCTCAGATACCGGCGCTGGGAAGAAATACTAGAGGTGTGGAAAAAACTCAGTGAGATGACAGACACAGAACCAACACCTCCATATATGAAATGGTGCGAGAGCCGCCAAAGAAAAAGATGGTTCATCTAGTCATGGGATCAGAGTCAGAGTCTGATGTTGAAGGATTATCCACAGACAATACAAAAAGCCTGAAAAAAAAAAGCTAGAAATATCAACAAGTTAGTCTATCTAAGTGACTGGTTGAAGGTACTGTAGGTTAAATGTGCCAGCAGATGTGTCACAAAAGTACTTTGTTATGTTCATTTAAAGTGGAGGAATATAGTTTGTTTTCTATGGCTGTATTTTAATATATTGGTTAGTTGAATTTAGACAGACATAAGAACGGGTCTGCTCACTATGCTGTTCACATTTTTGATCACATAAATGACACCTAATGAGACATTTGAGTTAACATAGTAAATATTTCTAAAGTAATATTTGAAACAAGATGACTTTTAAACCTTTCTGAAACAAGGCTTCAAAATTGAGAAACTTCAAATGAAAAGTTAAACATAGTGATAAATCATAATTCATTTCTGATCCTAGAGTGTGGATAATATTATAAAATTGAGTATATTGAGATACATGGAGACACTTGTAAAGTGTGTGTAAATACACACTATAAATAAATGACTTCATTAGTGCCAATTCTAAAGGAGTAACATTGTGGGCATTTCTTTCTTTTTAATTTAAATAAGCTAAATTCCTCAAAGCTTTTCCTGTGAGGTTTAGTGTAATTGGCCATCATTAATCAATGCTTTCAATTAGATTAAAGTACTAAGCAGTTAATAGTAGTATGTTACTGATATTTTGACCCTAAGCCTTAAAAATACAACATACAGTAGGAACTGTGCAACAGCATAGCTAAGCTTCTACTGAACCGTATTCCATATTTTGGTTCACAGTAATCACCTGAAATATACATACATGCCTTGTGCACAGCTGGCTGGGAAGCATAATCCGAACTCCACTTATTATCTGCCTGCTTATCATAAAGAGTAAAATCGTAGCAATGTTCAGTTATGAAAAAGAAAGATTTTAAACAGATGAATGGATCACAACATTTAACTCAAGTATGTAGTTTCAGTGAATTAATCACAAAAATCCAACCCTGAACTGTTTTTGTATCACTTGCAGGCTTAGCAAAGGATTTAGCCACAGACCGGTCAGAAAAAAGTCAGCAAGTCAGTCTTTTGCTGTCTCTTTCATCTCTCTATCTCTCTCTCTCCACATGGACACACATCTACCGACATGTGGCTTTGCCATCTGTCACACAACCTCCCCTGCAAATATAAAAGCTCTAATATGGTGGCTGTGCTGCTGAGAGAACATCAGGGTTACTCCATGGAAGCAGCAACAGTAGCAACTTAAGATGTTTAATTTGGTTTTTGTGTGTCTGAGCTGGAATGTGCGCCTACATCTGTGCGTGTATAATGAAAATATACAGACACATGATTGGCAAAAGAAAGAGAGCGCAGCAGTCTGTTTCTGTAGTGTCACTCTTCCTCTGGTCTAATAAAATATGCTATACTGGCTTCTGATTAATCATAGCCAATTAGCTGTTCCTGTGTGCTCCATGATAACTCCCTCAGCACATGTATCCATTCCTTCAGGCCAGAATTCCTCAAAGCTTTTCCTGTGAGCATCGGTGTACAGTGGAGCCATTATTGTTTACTTTTCTTGCTAATTATCTCACATATAATTCAGTTCAGTTCAGTTTATTTACATAGCACCAATTGACAAAGAAGCAATCTCAGTGGACCATTGAGAAAAAGTAAACAGATCAAGTTTAGTTTTGCACATCTGTATCGCTGAATTATTTAGCTTTTTAAAGGCAGCAATGGAATGGATCCCAACCCCAGCAAACATCATAAAAAATAAACAAGTTACTTTTAATGAAACCAGAAAGATAATCGTAGTAAAAGCATTAAGATTTTGATCTTAATGAAATGGACCATGTAAAGATATTTTCCATACTGTATGATCAGATTGTTGGATAGTGTATGAACTGTATGTAATGCAGGCATCTAGTCAATTAAGTAAACAACTGTGGAAGTACTTTTGAGTGCAAATACTGCTGAAAACTTCTGGTGTTCTGGTTCAGTAGACCTCACTGACAAATGTAACAGTGCAGGGAATTAAGACAGAGCTTGCCCAATGTTAAGCCACAAATCCTAACAAGGAAACAGAATGCGGCTTGCACAATCTAACCCCACTGGGAATAAGTTTGAACTAAGAAGGATGAGACAGAGAAAAACTCCCGTCGGACTCAAAAACACCCAATAACTGATAAACTTAAAGTGATGCAAAGGGCACACAAGAAGTCCACTTCATGGCTGAGGAGGAGCATGGCAGGTGTCACGGACGGACAGCGGGGAAGCGGGAATGTGGTCCCGTCAGACCATCAGTTCTCAGAATCCCCACCCACCCACACAAAATGCTTGTAAAAGTGCAGATGGGGTCAGTGCCACCCTGTCGGACTGCCCACAGGGTGGGAACCTCATCGGGTCCAAATGGCTCCGTCTCTTAAGACCGCGGGAATGTGAACTTTATACAGTAACCAATTTTTATATGAACTTCTTCTCAGTCCAACGCCCCTAAGAAGGGTAAGGTACTGAAGGCGGAGTGTCAGACTGAGCAGGAGATTCTTAAAGAGACACTGGGTTAATTTCAAGGCATCAATTTACAAAGTCAAATTTCTCTTAAGTCGTGTTTCACATACATCATTTTTATAACAACTGAAGGCAGTATAGTTATTTGATTGTGCTATAAAATGGCACACATTGCCTGGAAAATAATACCGCTCCTTTAAGAAATATTTGCTTTACTCTCAACACAAACAATTACCACATTTTATTGAAAGTCATGAATGACAGGCATAAGCAGCAAAAAAATGTTATTATACTTTGAAAAATATTATTGTTTGTTGTTAAATGTACCAAGACTTAGCCTTCATTCAGTTTCTTTCAGTTTTGTGTGTTTCTGTGGAACATTGTTTTTATTCTCATAATTCTTTTTGAGATGTGCAAAAATACAATTTTCAAAAACAAAATTCTTACAAACTTGAACTCCTTCTGAAAAGCACAGTGGAGTGTGTAACGCAAACAATACTGCAAACAAAGAGATGATTTGTAGCAGAAAAAATACTGAGGGACAATAAAAATTCTGGAAACAGCCAAGAGTTCTGGCATGTTTGAAAAAGCACAGAGACACAATATTATGAAGTGTTAATAAATGACTAGTTTATAAATTCATGGCATCAGATTTGAGTTGTTTATCACTACCTGTGGCAGACAACATGGCAGTCACATCCCGTATCTGGAGAGCCAATGGGGAAGGCACTTATAGGCTGCCAGATTTGTTAATATTACAAAAAGACAAAATATGTGAAAAATATTGAAACTGAATGTTCTACTAAAACATTGGAAATGGTTCTCAATTATATAATTGAACCATTAAAAAAAAACATATTGCAATTACATATGCTGAGGAGACTAAATATAACTTTGTAAATATTAAAAGTAATACTAATACGACACATAACTTTATCTGATAACAGAAGTGCATCAGACAAATTGAAGTGCTAGTAATAAAAAAACTGATTTATGCTCTTATTTCAGTTAATCCAGTTAAATTATATGAAGAGAAATCACTTTTACTTTTTTACTTTTTAAATGATCCTACTGGAAAATAAAATGTAATGATAATATTGTTGGAATTGTCACTCTTCAGATTTTTGTCAAAGTGTTCCCTCGCACTATGATGACTTTGATATCAGCAGGTTCCTTCACACTCGACTATATTTATAATCTCACGTTCTTTTTTTAGTCTCTTTCACTATGCAGTGTTTCTTTTAACAGTGAGAAGCACAATTAAATTAGAGACACAATACAGACTCGGTTGAATGGTTTAGCCATTTTTAATATTTTTCGTACCTTCTAGGCTAATCTTTTTTGATCTGAAAAATTGTGTTAATAATTGACAGTAAAACAAATTTGCATTATGAATAGTTCACAGTTAATTTGCTGTAGTTATGTTTTATTGGGTTTCATTACCTGCACCTCTTGACTCAGATGGGTATTGATTAAATCTTAAGCAATGCATCTGGTTTTTATGTGGATGCAAATGTTAAAAAAATATATATATCCATTCCTGCTGTGTAGGTGACAATTTTATGTTTTTTGTTTGTTTTTTTTGTTGTTGAATATGCAGAAGGATGCAAAGTGTAAAATGTATATTCTTCAACAGAGTATTCTATGCAATGACATATTTTTGTGTCTCTGAGGTGCTCATGCCCAGTATTTTTCAAACTGTGTAAAAACCTGCCCTGATTAGTGATTCCTTTACATAAATTATATTGTAAAAGTTTGGAATCAAAATCAAAGCTAAAAAACAGTCGCCACTGAAAATATACATTTTGCTATAAATTCTACGGCCCAAAACGTAATCTATATTCTTTTGTTACCACTTATTCAAAAATGGTCTGGTAACATCAAGGTACAGATGCATGATTAAGAAAATCCATGCATGCCATTGAAAGCATAGAGTAAACATGAGATAAATCCATCAACATTACTTGTTTTTAAGAAAGACGTGGACGAAAACAGTGACAGTATTGCAAACGTTTGTCCTGTTTAGCTTCTGCTTCCCAACTTTTCCCCTTCTTTGCATGTTATTGCTGCAATACTGTAGGAAAAATGTTAACGAAATTAAGTCTTTGATTTATTGTTGAAAAAATTTGGGTAACATTTTCAGTACACAGTAAAAAAAATAGATCACAATCAGTATACTGTATTTAAGCCATCTGTTGTTATTTGGGTTAGAGGTTACCCTACAAAAACCAAAACTCAAACCCAAACTAGTAAAAACATATCCTTCTGACTTACTCTACAGATAATTATGTGTATTTCTTTTCAAAGTACACCAATAAATAACTGGAATAATTTGATCATTATATAAGATCAACAAAAAAATGACTATTTTAAAGAGACAAACTTTATCTGACTTTTAAACTTTTTTCCTGCCCTGTTCACTGCAGTATCGATGTAGTTAAAGACAAAGTTGGAACACTGTTAACTCCAAGTCACGTATCTTTATGCAAAATAAATGACATTCAGGGATGTGAAAATGTGGCAGCGGTATTAATGATTCAGTTGAAAAGCCAACCACCATAAAAAAGGTTTTCATAATATGTGCAGTTAAACTTTGAATGAATAAATAATGAGACTCATACTCCAGTCATAAGCATATGAAGTTTAGTCTATTTCTCTTTTTCATCTCCTTCGAAAGACTTCAAGAAAACCTGGCAGTGCTGCTGTAGGTGTTGGTAAATGTCACAGTCGGGAGCTAATCCAGAATGGTAAATGCCATCTACGCCTTGTCACTTGGCCATTAGGAGCCCAGAACAGTTGATTGATGCAAAGAACAAAACCACTTTCTATTGACTGACAGACTGTAGCACACAGTCCACAGGGACTGTGGTCACAGTGGTCAATGTAGAAAACAACACGTTGGTGGCTTTTGCTTCAGAGGAGGAATGTGGTTAACACATTAACCCTCAACAGGAAGAGTGACATGGAAAGGTGTGAGGAGTGGAGGAAGAGAATCACATGTGACAATATAAGAGGAGGAGTTTTCAGAGCAAAGAAAAAAAAGGAGTGTTTTAATGAACACAGTTTATGGGTGCCAGGCGGTCAAAGATACTGAATGAGCCTCAAATGTTTATCTGATCTGAGTCACATATTGATCAAGAGAGAATGTGGAGTACATAATAACCTACTGAGCATGATGCACAAAATATTTCTGTGTATTTAGAGCACTGATTTCGTTTGAACAGCCTGCAGGATCACAGCACAGAATTCTGTCAAGTAAAGGAGAAATCCTTCACATATATCTTACACATACTGACCAGGGAAATGCTACAAAATGTCACCACACCCTGGTTACATAGTACCAGCTACAAACAAACTGTGTAATGTTGTCGCATGAGAGAGGCATTTCTGTGTAAAAACTGAAAGTTGTCTGGTGTGCGCAGGTTCTGTGTGGGTGTTGTTGTTTGATATCTTTTCACATATAGTTTGTTTTTAAAACTGACTGCATCAGTTAGGTCTCTTTGCAGACACTTCCATGCCCAATCAGCAGCCCGACTGGCTTGGCTGTGACACAACTCAATCAGAGCATTGGAGAAGAAGTGATGGACAGAGACAGAAAATAAAATAGTGATCCATCTTTGAGAGTAGTGCCATGACTAATTATGATGACATTGACTAAATATTGGCAGACTACGGTATTTGTTTGAATCAGATTGTGAATTAAGTTTACTTGCAGAAGATGGATCAGTTTGGGGGAGCTCAGTGGGCTAAACACAGATTGCTTAATCTCTTTAATTGTGCTGATGGATGCAGGAGACACGCATTAATTGGTTCATTGCACTAAATTTGGATGAATTCATTAAGGCCTTGGCCAGATATTGGATTCAAAACATGTTGTCAGACAAAAGCCCAGAGATATTTGCAAATGTTTATAAAATCAAAGGCTCAAAATTGAATAAACTCATCCAAATTATTTTTTTTGTTGTTGTTAATTTTCACCAAATGTTACTTAGATGTAAGAGGAGAATGAAGCAAAACAATGGTTTTTGTGTCAAGATAATTAATGTCTGTACATTCCATCAGAGAACAACATATTGGTCGTATGTAATATGAAAATACTAGATCACAAAAGATTTATTTAACACTTCCTGCTGATTAATGTAATATAAGATTGCTTTGACAAGCTGCATTCTTAAAAAAATGTACAATGTATCATCGCTTACAGTCATATTTTGCATCAGCATGAACTTTAGTTGTGTTTTTAAATATGCCCTACACTCCTGACATACTTTAGAGATGCTGCAGAGCTGAGAAGAGTGAGCAGAAATATTTACGGCATTATTCCAGAGGACGTCTATCTGGACTCCAGTTAAAGCAACTGAAATATCAGCGTTGTGTTTGAGTACATAACAATACTTAAGCTTTTACTATCAATATCAAAGTCTTATGTACCTTTCTGAATATCCGTCACATTGTACTTTTTGCACTTCTTCAATCCTCCCGGGTCACTGCAAGCCCGTCTTTATCTTTCATGATGTGAAAGAGCATCTTCAACAGAAAATCACCCACTGAAAGGCACATGTAGTAAAAACTGCGAAAAATGTTCAATCCAACAGTATCTGTGTGTGCAAAGGGGTGTATACTCATTTAGACCGCAAGATAATACAGAGGTGATAGTGGAAGGCATCCCAGTGATTTGGTTAAAGACTATAAGTTTATTCTTCAAACATTACAAGCTACAAAATTAGAAATGTGAAAGCTTAATTAATGGTTTAATTGCAAGGTAACTTTAAAGTCTTGTTCTTTAATCCAAATGGTGCATTCTGTGGATTTATGCTCCATATTTTGATCCCTGACCTCTCCTCCAGGAAATGGACTTTATGAGTAAGAATCTCTGTCATTCATATGGACCCAATATATCATTGTGAATTTAAGTGCTTTTTCAAAGAAGAGAAACTTGATCCTTTCCATTTGAAAAAAAAACTCATACAGTAATAGAGACTATTTTGCACATATAGTATCAGGCTTGATTAAAATGTGGAATCAGTGTTGTCACTCTAATTTTAGGAAGTAAAAATAGGAAAAAGAAGAAATTTCACGAATGTTTAAGGAGTTGATTAAATCATTAATTAGCTCTTGTAAATATTTGCAGTATCGGATGTGCTTTCTCAATTTTAGAAATATTTTTTTAATCTATGGAAAACCAGAAACAGCAAGAGGAACCAAAAGGCACAACCCAGATTTCAATCTGATTCTCTCTGCAGCCAAGATTAGCAATGACAAACCCCTATTTAACAGAGACCTGATGTTAGAGAGATTTAACTACAAATGTAAAGTACTGTGTTACTTTTATAACAAGTATTTTGAAAAGTTTAGTTCTATTTTTTATTTCTGCCTGTAGAAAGCAGTTACTCTTTCAGCTCCCAGACTGTACTTCTTAAAAATAAAAGCTGATTTTACTGTCAAAATCAGCAGAGTGTGATGATTACTTTTCATTGAGCATGCATCCAAAACATCCATTCATCTATTATCTAAACACTGTTATTAGTGACCTGCAGTCACTGGCATAAGACTGCAGATATTATGCAGTCTTATACCTCATACCCTTGATGAACAGGTCACCAGTTTTTCTCAAGGTGCCCCATCCAAAACAAGTTAACACTAATACTAACACACTAATTATGGAAATTTTCTTGGGTGCCTGAGTAAAATTTCCCACTAAAATTTCAGTGCAAACCTGTTATCATTACACAACAAACTGCTCAAATATAGAACATAAGAGAAACACAAAACAGTATAAATTTATGCAGTTTTTCCAGATAAAATTTTATGGTGAAGCAAGTTATGCTTAAAACATTTACTATAACAATAAGAAATGTTACATGAACATGTCCATACACAGAAGTCATAAATTAGTTTAAATGTCTGCTTTTGATTAGGTTTCTATTTAACTAATAAAGGTTTTATCTTAGACATATGCAACTGAATTATTTCAAATACACTGAAAGGCAAATTCATGAGCATCATGTGCAAATGGTTTATTATATATTAAAATCTGGGTGTGGACTGGATTTACTTGCCCCCTACAGCTTCATGTTTAGCAACTCTCCTGTTTGTGACTCATTATGTTCTATCAGATCCCTTTTATACTGAACACCAATGATTATTCTTTACAAAAACGGAAAGTTGACATTTCATTTATCAGGGTTTTGTTATTCCAAAACCCTGAAAGATGACAATCTAAAACAGATTGGTGGATCATGAGGCACAGTCCAGATGTGACTGCTTTTGAAATATATTAATCCCCTCTGTGAGCATTAGTATAATTTTTACTGTATTCTGCTTGGTCCCTCTTCAACTAGAAAACAACAGACTTTACACGTATTCTGCAACCGCTGCCCATCAATTCCCCTCCTTAAAAATAAAGCTGGGGGATAAAGCAAATGCATCTCTTCTTTAACATAAACGGCAACCCAGTTTTTCAGTTGCACTTATATTGTGAACTTTTTGTGGAACAAACTGTTTGTAGTTGCATTGCAAGTGGTTATCTTGGTGCATCTTACCTTGCCTGACACGCTGTGGTATGAGCAGCGTGGAAGCGTTGCCACAAGAGATGTTTGATGCCTCCAAGTTCCCATTCACCGCTCCGCTCTGCATCAAGTCCTGAAGCACTCGAACACACTCTAAAAATGTCTCATTCCGCAAATCAAGATCCATGCCGCAAAATTATCCGCATTAATATAGCCTGGAATATGTTAAAGCTGCCAAATACAAATGTTCACATTCAGTACCTTCTGTCTGTATTCTGTGTGAGTCCGAAGTGGTAAACTAAGTGCCATGCTCCAGCGCATTTACCTAAGTTACGAGTAACTAATTACAAAAAAAGAAAAGAAAAAAATAACATGTTTCTCCTTTCATGCCAATGTGCAACTAAAGATTCATCTTGTTTGGTGGCATTTGTAAGATCTGTGCGCACTGATGGGAAGGAGCGCGGCGCTATGCTGCGCTTTTGCCAACCGACCTGCAGGGAGCGGGCAGCGCAAAGGAGAGCGGATGTCTAATGTGTGTGTGGTGTGTGTTGGGTATGTATGAGAAAGGGGGAGGTAGAGAGAATGAGATCAGAATTCATGATTCTGTTGATTTATGACGTTGATTTATGAATAGCCTCATAAAAAATAACAGTGTTTAAAGAATAAATGTGCTATTCGTGAGTGCAGATTTAAATAAAATTATTTAATTAAAGATGATCCTGAGACATTTAATTTTTGTATCCAATTACAATTATTGAATAGTTTACTTAATGGAAAATACTTAATGAAAATTATTCAATCAGTCTAATGAGGGACTTGTAAACTAACTAAAAAGATTTATGGATGTTTTTTGCATTTTAAGACAGGGTGCGTAAATACAGCTTGTTGTCCCTCCACTTTCATCCAGACGGGATTGCTGTCAGATTTTATTCGAAATAATTTTATTCGAAACATAGATGTTTTCATTTGATTTAAAACAGATTGATGTCATGTGCTACTTCGCAGAAGCGAAGGAAGCAGTTGTACAAGCTCACCGGTGCCCCCATGTGGCGAACAAGTATACTTCTTGTGAGAAGATTCCATTGACTTTTCCGAAAGATAAAAATAATCTGATCTGCACAAGTCTGCGTTTTGAATGGACTGTTGTCTTTAAGTTCTGATCAGGTCCTAATCAGAACTTCGTTTAGTTGAACGAATCTCCAGTCCATCAGTCACCAACAACACTATTAACCTATTTTTTTTATCGTCCATTACTTGATGATATTCTTTTAGCACTGTACATTAATCAGCTTGTTTACCAGTGAGCTAAGAATGAATTAAGTGTTTCTATGTTTTTACTTAAAAATCACTTGAGTTAAATAATTTGAACAAGAGATGAAATTGCCATACATTTTAAATTATCTAACCGTCATTTTACAATTTAACTTCTATAGAACAAATTCAACAGAAGTTTCATGAAGCTTTCCTTCATGAAACATAGTATGAAAATAATCAGGATATTTATTGATCTTGTTCCAAAATTAAACTGAGGGTACATTTGGGCCCAGTTATATTCTTTTTTTCTTGCTGATACAGTTTTAAATGGAGTTTTCCAGCAGTTCCAGTGAAGTGATAAAGTCCAGACAGGTGGAAATGAATAACATCTGATAGTTTACTCAAACTGTTTCCACAGTGGGAAGCCTAACAAAAATATAAAAACAAAATGGACAAAAGTCATACTAGTAAGGGCAACAACATGAATACTGCAACATTTTTATGACATTGTGAAGCAAAAAAAATTATACTATATTTAGTCCTATTATTACAGCTGATGATTCAGTCTTTTCTAACGTCTAACAAAATCATCCAAAGGCGTCAGTAACACTGAAAGCTGAGTTTTATTGTAATTGTAATCAACTAAAGGAGGCACTGGAAGAGTAATAACTGTCAGAAAACTATTTACTCAAAATGTGAGGAATTTATTTTGTAATTAAGCTTATTTACAACATGATAAAATTGTGTGATTTTCATCAGGACTACTCAGATCTCTTTTTTCAAACAAACGCAGCCAAGGCCATTTCTTTCAAGCATGTTCTTTAGTTCTGTTGAACAGATTTTTCTGTCTTTCAACTTTAGAAAAAGTTTTTTAAAAAAGGAAATCGCTTTTAAATGGCTATTATTTTGTTCTATATTGCAAAGTTTTTAAGTTTTATCTTGAGATGGAATAAGGATAAGGACATTTATTTTTCTAAAATCTCAAGCCAGAGATTTTAAGCAGTTAGTTTCTGGATGTGTATTATTTTATGTTTGTTTCCGGCACAAGAATTTACTGAAGGGTATTGCTAAGCTAAAGCATTCCAGTCCTCCAGGGCCAGTGTCCAGCAACTTTCAGATATCTGTCAAATCACACCTGAGTCAAATCGTCAGCTCAAATGAATCTGAAGAACTCGACTGCATACCGGGAAGGTTCTTGAGCTATTTGATTCAGGTGTGTGGAACCAGCGACACATGTAAAAGTTGCAGGACACCGGCCCTCCAGGATTGGAGCAACAAACCCTGGACTCAAGGGAGGATGAATACAAATGCATGTCAGATTTATCAGATTTTTATCTGTTAAAAAGTTGGAGTATATGAATATTTTATAACACTGTAAAAATCTCAACTGAAGGCATGCCCAAGATTGTTTTTCTTTAGTTATTCTGTTTGTACATTTGGGAGGTTAAACTGTCGCTCCTCCTGAAGTCTTGATGTTGCTGCAGGAAGCAGACCTCATCTACTTGGCCTTTAAACACTCGAGAGACTCCCAGAAGAGAAGATGAAAAAAATAGGACCATTATTTCAAGCATGGCCTCTGTAATCTCTCTCCAGTTTTAAGTGGCTGCAGCAGGTCATGTGCAGAGCCTCTTACCCCAGATAAACAAGCCTGTGAGGATTCCAATCAAGACGAGAAGAGAGACTAGTGCTTCCTTCTGAGAGGTAATCGCTGCGTAGCGTGGAGCATTGATTATGGATGCTTCAGCATTGATGAGGACTAGTTGAATATAATCACCGCTGGGGTGGTACTTCACAGCCCATTTCTGCATATTCTGACACATCAATATGTCCACACTTTCTTCACGTTTCTGTAAACACCCTCCCATTTTGTTACAGATCAAATGAACAACTGCAGCCCTGGAAGGCTCATCAATACAGGGATTCATTGTCAGGGGAAGACATTAAACACAAGCTGATGATGGCAGGTGATGGATAGTGAATACATCAGCACTAAACCGAGCTAAAACAGCTTCCTGTCTCCTATCTGTCCTCTCCTCCTCTGCTGGCTCGTGGACTCCTGATATCGATTGCTAAAACACTGTACCAGGTCGGTAAAGAGGGGGAAGGCTGCTGGGTGGGAGTCATCTGTTGTCTCGTAATGGGGCATGCTCAGATCACCGGCCCAGCCCAGGCTGAAGTGCTTGTTATGGACGTAAACACGGTGATATAGTATCTAGAGGCACACTGATACTTCTGAGGCTTCCACTGTTATTCATAAACATTGTTTTCATGAGATTTGTACTACCTGAGAGCAACAAATATTTAAATTAGCTGATTCCCTGCTATCATTCCAGCTTTTAAGCTTAGTTCATAAATCTTTAATAGGGCTTAGGTTGTGGCCATTCCAGAAGCTTAATGTTTTATTCCTTCTGAAACTAATACTGAAATGTTTAGTATTTTTGTGCTGTTTAAGCATTAAAAAGTTTCAGTCAAACATCCGTTGCACTGAAGTGAAGATGAATGATTATTAGATAGTCTTCTGTGTTAATAATGGCTACTTTTACAATTTTGAACAACTTTCACAAGTGCACAAATATGTTCCAAACATGCATTTTTCCTTGTGGCGAAAAATCTGACGTCTACCTATAAAACTTATCTAGCATGGCTATGTGGTTTGCTTGGTTTGTAAGTGACTTCATAAGTCTTGATTTAGGAGCAGCCATGTCTATTATGGTCCTCTTTGCTCATCTTGACGATAAACCTGTGTCTTGTGGAAAGTAGGGGTTGAACGACTACATATTTTTTAAGGTCGACTACATCATGATAATAGTCGAGTCGATGTCGACTAGTCGCGGTGACGTCATAGTGACGTAAGCGCAAAAACCCTTCACAACTACTTGGAGGCTTTATTAGCTATTTTCACGGCAAATATTTTCTCCTGCTTTTACTAAGTCTATTATGGAGAATTAAAAGAGCAATAAACAGATCATTCTTCGTGAGCAGCGGGGAAAAGTTTGTTGCACAAAGTCGGGTCTGACTTTTTTTTTCTAAACACCGGCTGATGCTGATGATCTGTGGATAGTTACTATAGGAGTCAAATGATCACACTGACTACATGGTGCTTTTGGAACATCACAAGCCAAACTTGTTATGAACGGATCCCGTTTGGTTACAGCTGAATTCAACGTAACCACCTGCTTCTCCTCCGCCCGATGCGCGGCAGGAAGCCCATCGGGCGGCTGAGTCGTTCAATCTGACTCAGCAGATTGAACGATTTAAGATATTTTCTAGTCAACGTCAACATGATAAAAGTCGAGTCGATGTCGAGTTGACTAGTCGTTGTGACGTCATGGCAACGCAAGACGCAAAGCTTTGGAGTAACGGCTTTATTACCCGTTTTCACGGAAAAATACGGCATTTACACAGATTTTGCATGTTACGGTAAGTAAGTCATCTTTAGTGAAATATTTCCACACTGTTGACGAATTTCTACCTGTTTGACAAGATGCGGGCTTGTCCTCGATCTGTTTTGAAGACGCCATTTTGTAGCCAGTGTTCTGTCAGATCTGCTGTCAGAGTGTCATACACTTCTGACAGCTGATCTGATGACACTTCTAAGCACGAAGTGTCATTCTTAGCACGAACTCACGGCTATATGTCAGACAAGTATACACTGTCATTACCAACTACAGGCTTTTATTTAATCAGCAGCTGTCATTACCACAGATCTTTATTTAATCAGCAACATAACATCATAATGTATTAGTTAGATCGTTGTGACAAAGACACTCGCGAGCCGGCTAAGTGACATCCTTAGCGGGAAGGGGGCGAGTTTTAGACGGCTCGTGTTTTGTAGTCGACTTTAGCTGCAACTACATCTCCTTTTAAAAACACGGTAAAACCACAAATATGCATCCATCTACATATCATTTAAACTAATGTATTAACTTATTTTTCTTGTGTCTTGTGACCTATACTGTGCTGTCAGATCAGCACAGGCTGTCACCACCGGCAATCACATGACTGCGACTAGTCGACATGAAATGTAAAAACTCTGAGACGTCCTAGAGTCGACTAGTCGACTAATTGGTTCAACCCCTAGTGGAAAGTCCCACTGATGTTCCAGCAGTTTTCACTTCACTGCAAGCTCCAGCCATGGTGGTTCATAGGATGTTCCTGAACAGCCGTGTCAATCTCATGTCATAGGAGTTGAAAGTTTGTGTCAAATGAGTTAAACTTTGACGCAATCAGTTAGTTGTTTCAGCTGAGCTAAAACTCCTAATACACTTAAACTTTGGTTTTAGAATAAAAGAAAGTGAGCTAAAATTAAATATTTGGAATAATCCTCATCTCAACAATACCAAAAATTTAGCTTTACAATTTTTATCCAGACAGAACAATGCCAAGATTTGGCTGATGGCGGTGAAAAGTGTGTGATTTCTCTACAACTTGCAATCAGCTGTGGGAGGTCTATAAAATTGTTAGCGGTGGATATATGTTTGTATGTTTTCTAACCAACTGGATCAAAAA
The DNA here is from genome assembly GCF_019740435.1 of Gambusia affinis. Lineage (NCBI taxonomy): Eukaryota > Metazoa > Chordata > Actinopteri > Cyprinodontiformes > Poeciliidae > Gambusia > Gambusia affinis. Next base: position 12,784,697 of record NC_057878.1, read on the forward strand.
TGGTTAATTCTGAATTTAGAAATTCAGCAAAGTTCTAAAAACATGCAGGAAAGAACCTTTGAATTTTATTTATTGTTCACTTGATAGGAACAGAGACAGAAAACACAGATAAAAATTATCTGATGTGTGGCCATAGGTAATTTGCAACACTTGTCCCTAAATGCATCATGATCATGCTATTTTCTTTTTCAAATAGATAATGGAATGATTAACTGCATTTTGTGCTGCCCTATGTAGGAAAATATTGTACTTTTTTCTGAACATATAGATCCTTCTTGTAACAATGAAGCACAAACATTTAGAATATCTTAAATTGTTTTTGCACACGAGATTAAATGTAGTGACTTGAAGTAAGTACAAGTAAGTGATGTGTAGTGAGATGGTTTTGTTTGCGTCATTATTTCTGCAGTGTGTACAAAGACAGTGGGGGTAATGTGATATGTGTTCTTCCAGGCTGCTGAATGGAAATTGATGTCCAGTGGGTAATGGATTTTATACATCTTTCCACCTACAGTTAGAAATATCTCTGCATGCATTAATGCTCCTTGTGGTAATAGACTGCAAAAAATAAAAAATTAAGAGCCCCAAAAATATCTGTGCAACTTCTCAAAGTTCAAATGACTAAAATAGCTCTGTATCATTCTTGGAAAAGGAATGATTGACATTCCTGGAAAAGTTAAGCAAAACACAACAAACAACCTTAAAATAAAGGGAGCGTCTTACTGCAGTAACATAATCATAACGATAAAAATGACTGCTTTTCTTCAACTCATCACATTCCTTCTCATACACGTGTGTTTGCGAAAACATTTGAACATACCACATTAATAAATGTAAAACGTATACTTGCCCATGTGTTGAAAAAATACAGTTCTTCTCTAAAAAAAAAAAAGAAAATTAAAAATATTTTAAATATTTACCAGTGCATTTTTAATGGACTTACAGTTTCATAAAATTGATGATGTCTCAGTCACAAATCAAACAGTTGTACCACTGCTTTGTATTACACACACAGGATTTTGCAAAGTTACTGTAAGATTTTGGATTATTATTTTTGATTTGAAGGAAGATTTTTTTTTAAACTGTTAGAAAAAGACAAATATATTTTTAGGAAAAAAAAAAAATCTATTAAGGAGTCCCCAAAAATTAATATGACTCTGTTGTTGTTTTCCTGATAAACGTAAACTTTTGCCATCTAAAATGGCTCGATCGATCCTCCTAAATGCAAAACAGATGTTTATTTAAAACTGTGGTTCCCAAAGTGTGGAGCACGCCCCCTAGGTGGGGCGCAGTGCCATTGCAGCGGGAAGAGGTATGGATGAAAAAATACCAAAAAAAAAAAAACAGTTACACAAAAGTGTTTCACTGTAAAGATGGTTTGTTGCAACCTGAAGTGTGAAATAAACTTCAGTGGAGATTGAAAACAAAATATGTGTATAGGTTTATGTCTGGTTGAACGATGTGTGTCCCCAGTTGATATTTTTTTCATTTTGGGGGGGATTTTATTGTAATCCATAGGGGGGCCCAGGAAATCTTTGAGAACCACTGATTTAAAACATCAAGATCCACAACAAATGTGGCTTCCTGGTCTAATACGTTACGTAACAAAGTAAAATCATTCATCACTCTTAAACAAACACTATTAGGATGCTTCCTGCTTCATTTTGACTATAATGTCGCTACTTTAATTGCTGAATTGACACCAGTGTTGTGTACCTTAGACCACTGAACGGATGACTGCTCGCTCTTAGATGAAAAGCTGCACATTGCCATTGCCTCGACACACAACCATAACAGCCTTATTTGAAGGCTGTTAAATAACTCAGCCTTTAGTCTTACCTTCGACCTGTCAAAGTCCACATGGAGAGATGGAGAGGTGGGAGGGAAGCAGCTTTAAGATGCAATAACAGCTAATCAGTGACAGGTGAGCACCCCCTTTGGAATTGGACATCAAGCAGAGACAAGCTGGTGAGTAACTTTTGAATATTCTCTCATTTTAATTCTAATTCTTTTTTTAAAAAAAAGGATTGCAGCATAAAATGTATTTAAGGACCTCTTTAGATTGACAGAAATCTGAGTAAAATTTAAGAGATCAGTAGATCAGGAACAACAAACAACACAGCAACAAGAAGACAAAGCATTACTGCTTGCTTCAAATCTCCTAATTACATGTCTGCATTTTTGAAAACCATGAAGTGGTTTAACAATCCTTTTAGACTCTTACAGTGAGGACATATCACAGAGCTTCCAAGAAATTAAAGGAAATAATTTTAGTTGTAAACGTTTAAAAAAAACAAAAACTAATTTGACAGAGATTTCTATACTATAGGGTGAATGATTTTCTTCTTACGGGGTTAATTGGCAGAGAGTAGGTGTTCAAGAAAATCTATGTATCATCAACATAATTCATTTTGTTATTTTTGTAAATCTGAAGCACTCAGGCTAGATGCAGGAAAAACAATTGAGATTCATCCTTTTCGCTTTGCTGACAAAAGTGTACAAGTAATGAAGTCTTCTCTTAATAAAGAACCTCACATCTATTTGTATTTTTCCTCTGAAGTCTGTGTGTTTCACATGTCAGATGAGTCAACAAAAGTACACATCCCTTTATGGCCCAGCTTTAATAACAAGCGATCGAAAGAATTAAAGGGACGATCCTTATTGTGCATTCAAAGTCCATGTGGTTTTTTTATGACCTCCCGTCAGCTGTGTCATTTGTTAATAGTTACCCAGCTCTGCTAAACGATAATGGAAGATTAACTTCTCATCTGAAGTCATCAGCACTTCTATGTTTTTTTTTTTTATTATTTCCATGTGGTATATTAATAGGTTTATGCACAATGTGTAACACAGGTTACGAGAAGAGGGGAGGGAAGGATTTTAAATTGTACTGCTGGTACTCCTTAAATGTAACGCTATTTCAGAAGTTTTTTGGGGTTTTTTTGCACTTTTTGTCATATCAATCTCATTATATGCACCTGTTTCATTTGGGCAAACTACTTGTGTTATCTCCGGAGTATATTGTGTTTTGCAAAAGTTTGTGTGACTTTTTCATTGTTTCCAATATTTCATCTAATTTAGTATATTTCTTCAAAAAGAAAGAGAGAAAGAAAAACAACCACAAAAAATCTTCACAGGAATACTTCCATAATCTTGGTAAATGCACAAAAGGAAAGATACAAATTGTCATTTGGACAAATCACTTCTTCTATCTTCTCAGCATATTGTGTTTTGCAATATTTTATGTTGTTCAATTAATTTTTTCATGTTTCCAATGTTTCTAATGCTAATCAGCTATTTATATTTTTGTAAAAAGAAAAAGAAGAACTGCCTGTGTTGTTTTGATGCTCAAAAGGAAAATTGGAAATTTTCCATAATCCTGACGAACATTTCTAAGCTGTGAGTTCAGTTTCTTTATCCTGCTAATAATACATGTCAAGTGTCATCACAATGTAATGCAATGCAAGATTTAGATTATCTCTACATAAGAGCTATTAGATAAGAATAATAATTATATTGTAATTCCTTTACTCCATTAGGAGACATGACCACCTATAAGCCGAGGGTGATTTCTCTGACCAAGACTACGGGTCAAACATTTGGCTTCTATCTGAGAGTGGAGCAAAATGAGGAAGGTCATTTGATCCGCTGCCTGGAAATGGGAGGCCCAGCTGAACTGGCTGGCATGAAAGACGGAGACCGCATCCTTCGGGTCAATGGAACATTTGTTGATGGGCTGTCCCACTCAGAGGTGAGCAGGCCTTGAGAGGCACTGCAGTGCATTAATCAAATCGATAATGAGTCCAACTCATTTTCTGTTTTTTTTCTCCGTTTTCCTTTTTACGGGTGGTGGAGCTGGTGAGGAATGGCGGGGCATCCGTCACATTCCACATCCTGGATGAATCATCTTACAAGCAAGCAAAATCTTTGGGGGTGAACCTTTCTGATCCCCAACTCACACCAGTGGCCAATGGAGCGACCAAAGAGCCTCCAAAACTCAAACTGTGCTACTTGGTCAAGTCTACCATGGGATTTGGGTTTTCTCTTCGCTCAGTAAGAGGTAAGATGTGGAAGTGCACCAAAGGTTATACGGTGTGAAAATCCTCATAATATGATATTACTATTCCCTGCTACAGTATAGTTTTATAGATTGAACATTTAGAAGAAAAAAATCCAGCATTTAATTTGAATACATGTGAAGGTTTTTGTATTTCTTTCAAAATCAGCTGTGCCACACACATTTATGCCACTAACAATTCATAGAAATTAAATCTCACTGAAGCATTTTTTTTTTTGTCTTTATTTACACTTTCTGAGTTGACCTTAGTTTCTATAACTTTAAATTAGTAATCCATAATTAGATGTAATGTGACAACAAAACCATTTTAGCCAGGGTGAAAATCCAAGTTCATCACACACATTTCACAGCTAAGAAGGTAGGGAACAGCAACAAAAAGATGACCAGGTTTCCATAGCAACCAGTTTCTTATCCAAAACCCCTAGGAAGTTATTCAAGGTAACTCTCAGAGACACCAGGAAACTTTAAATAAAATGATTTAATGCTGTATAATTAATATTGTTTAATTAAGGTTGTATGTTCTAAAATATTCTGCTTACTTCTCCAATAGCAGGTAAATTTATATTAAGGCTATTTCACATCTTTATGAGGGTTTCTAATAAGTAACACATAAAATGCATAAAAAAGTCTCCCAAAACCTACTTTTACTGACAGTTATTTTCTAGATCTGATCAACTATAACATTCTTCATTCTGAGTTGTAACATGATAGCCAATAGTCTCTTAGTTTCTGAGAAAAAACATTTTTCCCACAATGGAAAGTCTTGGAGGTCTCTTAAAGGAGAGGAACTTGTTATAAACTTTATGAGTACAAAGCCACTGAATGTAATAACAAGACTAGTGAATTTTACCATCATTTGTGACAGGAATATCGTTGAATTAGTATTTCAAGGTCCTTTAAGATTTTGCAGAGGTTTCTCTGCAGTGCTGGGGGAGCTTTATGTTACCTAGCAACAGAGCTAAATGGACTCTCGCAGGTTAATCCCGATAACACCTCTTAGTTTTCAGTTTCAGATTGATTATTTCTTTATTATTATTAGATATAAAAATTAAAACTTGAATTGCCTGACCTAGAGAGATGAGTAAAACATGTGCTAGGAAGAACAACCTTGGATTTGGTGTGACAGTATCTACTGAATGGTTGTTTTCTAATTTGTATAGTTCTATTGATTTTCAACTTTGTTCAGACATAATAATAATAAAAAAATACATTTAAAATACTTCTGTGTTTTCTGATGTGCTTTTACAATGTCACCAAATGGCTTTTTACGTCTGAAACAGAAGCTTTGCTGTTTCTTCAAGCAATAAGAAATGCTTTTCATGTGATTTCATCTATGCATTAATCTATCCGGTCTGTTTCATCAGGTGAACCAGGATTGTTCATGACTCAGGTGGACTCAGGCAAAACAGCCTACAACGCTGGAGTCAGAAATGAAGATCGTCTGCTGGAGGTTAACGGGGAGAACGTAGAAAACTGCACGCATGACGAAGTGGTGGAAAAGATCAAACTGGGAGGGAAAAGCGTCATGCTCCTGCTTGTTGACAAGGAAACGGACCGTTTCTATCGCAACAAAAAAAACAAGACAGGATCATGGTTGGCAACAGTAAAGTTTCTCCCACTGCAACCGCGCTTCATCAATATGATCAAAGAGTCTAATGGATATGGATTCATGCTCAGACAGGAACCAGGCCAAAAAGGCAAGGCCAAAAAATAACCATGTACGTTTCACTGCAGAGAAGGGGTTGTGGTTTAACAACATGCTCCATGATTTATTGCAGGACACTTCATAAGGGAAGTAGACAAAGGCAGTCCTGCAGAAAAAGCTGGCCTGAGGGAAATGGACAGAGTTGTTGCTGTCAATGGAACGGATGTGGACAACTGCAGCCATGAACAGGTGGTGGACTGGATCAGGCTGTGTGACAACACATGCTCCTTCCTTGTGGTGGACAAAGACACGGACCAAATGTACAAACAGGTGAGCCGCAGACTCACTTCTAGTGTTTCTAGTTCTGCTTACAAAGTTGACAACATGCTAATACATTCATGTTTCATGTCTCACAGGGCAAGGTGTCTCCCATGCTTTTCTGGGAGGAGATGAAAGATTCTAACTCCCCACCCAGTTACACTGAAGCTTTGAGCTTACCTGCTCCTGCCAAAACATCCATGACTGTAAGAGACAGAATGGAGGAACTGAGACCCAAACTGTGCAGAATGGAGAAGACCTCTGCCGGCTTTGGCTTCCACCTAAATGGCATTGAAGGGGTGCTTGGCCAGTACATCACTGAGGTAAGATCAACAAGAACAACCACCGTCTGAGGAAGACTACGCCACAAGAACCTGGTAAAAGTCACCTCTTTTCAGGTGGTGAAAGGTGGTGCAGCAGACAGAGCTGGTCTGGAGAACGACGACGTTGTGATAGAGGTGAACGGTGAGAATGTGGAGCAGAGCATCCATGCTGAGGTGGTGGAAATAATCCGCAGAAGTAGCGACACTCTGGAGATGCTGGTGGCGAGACAGGATGTCTACAAACAGCTCAAAGCCACAGGTGTGAAGACCACACCGCTTCTCCTTGGGGAAACATCCAAGGAGAAAACTCAGACTGCAGAGGCTCCAGAACCAAACAGGAAAAAGGAACAGCAGCAGGAGGAGGAAGCCAGGCCTGAAACTCCACCTCAACAGGAAAGACAGAGGGTGAGTGGTGCTATTTGCCGCTAATATTTCTAACCAGCATGATTATCACAGTATCAAATCAATGAATGATTAACTGCTAATTGTGAACAATTAGAGTATAATTTCAACTAATATGTCCTTTGACATTCTAAAATATATTAGGATCTAAATCAAACCACGGTAAATATATATGATTAACAAGAGGGTCGAGATTAGAGTTATACTGCTGATTATTTCACCACATAACATTTTGTTGCTTAATAACCCTCACCCCCAGAAAATACAATGGAAAAACGGCAGATGGGCGTTCTGCTGCAAGTTAAGAGGTTAAAGTGCTCCGAAAAGTTGTTGATGTCATTTGAACTTTTCACATTTTGTTGTTACAACCACACATTTCAATGTACTTCATCGCGACTGAATGCAACACACTGACACAAAGTAGAAAATGTCTGAAGTAAAAGAACAGTGAGCTGAATTTATTTATTTATTCATGTTATTTAAAGGTATCAAAGTGAAGGGGCGTGAAAAAATTCTTGCACTAACCTCTAAAATTCTGTATAATTTGTCTTCTGTTTTATAACTGAGGAACCAACACAAACTGTTACTTTGTGTTGGTTCCTCATTGACAATCCAAATATAAGACATTGACGTTTATGGTTATAATGTGGCAAGAGGGCTATGAACAGCTTTGAGCACAGTACTGGATGTATTGCAATAAATGTAGAAATTACCCTTCGCCGAAAGATGCATGTCAACGTCATTAAATAACACTAAAAGACTGCACAATTTGGGTCACATTATTTGGCTGGTGTAAGAATGGCAATGAAAGCTGTCGGTATATTGAAAGTATTTAATGATGCAATACAAAAAAAACCTGCTCTGTAACAATGTATCTGAATAAAGCTACAACTAAGAAATGTTTCAGTTGATAGAGAAAACCATTTCAAGTTTTTTTCAATCCAATTACCTACTTATAGCTTTCATTCTGGTTCAGATGAAATATGATAAACAAAAATGTTGTCTTACATTCTTTTCTTACTTTTAGACGCCCTCTGTGTCATCGTCCTCGTCTGAAGACGGCATCGATGAGAGGCTCTGAAAGGATGCCCACAGGAACAAATGCTAGATATGGCCGAATCTGAAAAGTTTCTGTTTAAAGCTCTCTGAGCTTCACACATTCCAGTGAAAACCAGTAAGAGAGATGACAACAACAACTAAAAAATAATAATAATTACAGCACTGGGACTGAAAAATTACCCACAAAAACTGATTCATAGCAGAACAGCTGTTCCTGGATCTTACATCGGAAAAACCTTTGGTGCCTTCAAGAAAAACGTCAGTCCCTTAACCAAAAGAATAAATACAACTTTAACTTGCATACGTGTACTATATTCATTCTCATAACACAGACAATGGCTGCAAGAAGATGGCTACTAACCTAAACGAGTCCACGTCTACAGTCAAAGCTTAAAATAGATGAAGCTGTGACAAACAAAGCTTGAAGAAACCAAATGTTCTTTTACCATTACACCCAGAAAGAAGGACCATAAAGAAAGTAAAAAAAAAAAAAAAGAGTCTCCATAAAGATTAGGATAAGAGAACCAAAGCAAAGCTTTAGGTTTGGAATTATCTACTCAATTAAGATAACACTTTAACAAATTTTACACATTTTTACCAGAAATGCCATTAAATCTTGAGGGTGCTGTATTGTTTTGATCAAAACTTGTATTGATATGTAGTCTCTTTTACAAACCTGAGATAAGCGTTGTCAACATAATTTAAAATCAGCTACATATGCAGTAAACATGTATTTTCTTGCCTTTATTTAATGTTTGACATAAAAGTTCACATTTCTTACATAAAATAAAAAAATCAACACATTCCATCCGAGTTAAGGCTGACTTTTTGAGTGCCTGCTTTCTTCCAAAATTGAATAACATATCTGAACATTAAAACAAAAAAATCACAGTGGGAAAACCTGCAGTGAAACAAGAAATGTGTGTTGTTTCAACCAGTGTGTTAAAACATAAAGATAAAAAAAATAAACCAAAAGTATAGAAAATTAACACCAAGGTAAGAACCCTATTTGTTTCATTTGAATGATTTTCTGTAAATACTATGTTTTCATGAGAGTCCAGTTGCAAAGTTCCTTCAGCATGCGCTCCAATGGTCACCCTAAGAAATGTTTGTTTTTTGTTTTTTTTTCCTGATTCAGGAGTAAATGCCTCAAAAATGATTTCTGTACTTCTCAAAACTGCAGAATAAAATTTATCCCACGCATCAGAGAAGGCTAAACACACCACAGGTGTTCAGAGGGCCATGTGTTTTTCTGGTGCCTGCTTGTGGGCGAGGTAAAGGAATAGGATGCTGGACAGAGCGCTGACCAAGAAGATGACATCAAACCAGCGGTGGTAGAAGTTGAACTGGAGTTCTCCCAGAACCTCTGTCACGATGGAGCGGTACTCCAGTGGCATGCTCATGCGCATCAGCAGCACAGATGAAACAAAATACATCCCCTGACAGATTGAGATAAAAATAAGGAATGGATTCAAACTTTACTCAAGGCTGCAGGAAGTACGCGACTATGCAGGAACGCACACTTACCATGATCTGAGCGAGGACAAGCACGATGACATTGGAAGATTTGCTGCTTGATATTGCGTAGAAGAACTGCAATAAGATGAAGGTGACAATATTCAGAAGATGGAAACTGAACAAAATACTTTTCGAGAAAGAAACTGTCCATATGTGTTAAATACTTGAGTTGAAAAATATTAGGTATATTAGGCCTTAGGTATAATTGTATAATCTTTGCCACATGTTAAACCTTGATAAACTGCAGGTTAGAGGTTTTAATCTGAATTTAAGTGTGCACATTTTAACTAATAGGCCATCATTACCTTTGTAAGTGTGATCAGCAAACCTCGTATGGAAGTGACAATTATTATTCCAACCAGGATGAAAGAAATATGCTGGGACCAAAATTTCACCTGGAACACAGAAAAGAAGAGAAAACATAGAATGAAAGCCAAACCCTTTGGAGTTTTCGATTGCCCCCTTTGAACGTGAACCTCTTGGACTATGTTTAACAACTGCTTTTATGTGAACACACTGGACATGAATAGCACATGATTAACTGCAGAGAGAACACGGCAGAGGATTTTCTTTACAAGTGGTTATTCCAGATGAGCTTGGGGGATTACTTGTAGATGTAAACAAATTTCATAAACAAAAAGTAAATGATTACAGGTATTTGTAAGCTTAAATTTGTGATGTCAAGATTAAAGAAGCAGTGGTTGCAGAGAGAGATGGAATAAATTCATGTAGTGACTTTGAAAGTAACAAAAAAGCTCTCAGAAATAATGAATTCATACAGAAGTGTGTTTCTTACATCAAACTGGATGCCCAAGTAGTTAACTGTTATTTCGATACCCCTCGTCACCGGATCCGTCTTTCCAACTCGATCAAACACTATGTTTATCGTTGCCTGTAAATGAAAGAAAGGTTTAAAAGTAAAATCAGTGACAACACACCTTTTAAAGTGAACATATCAACCAACAGTAAACATATATAACCAGCAGTAAGTGACGTGAATGTTTATGTGAGATATAAAATATGAATGCAGTGTTCCTACCATGAAGATTTTCCAAACACAATAGATGGAAAAAAAGTAACCAAGGAAGTTGAAGTATTTCCCCTGGAAGGTCTTTGAGTACTCAATTCGTTCCTAAAGGAAAAAAAAAAAAAGACAAATCACTCACCGCATGATTAAAATAGGTCAACTAGTTATAAATAAATGTACAAGTAAATAATCTGATGTTCATGCATGTTAAAATGTTTACTCCAGGTGAGATTCTGCTGGTTTCCACCAAAAATAATCATACCTTTATGTGGTAAGTAAAATACATGGAATGAAATTTATTTTTTGTGACAACAGGTGCCAAAAAAAAAAATTACATCACCTTTAAAACGTGTTAATTACAGCAGTGTTGTAAGTGAAAACAGTCAAAACGTTGACGACATGACAAACCTGAACAGAGCACAGCTCACCCTTATGTCATAAAACGGTGCTATATTTGGTGAGGGCCTGGTGACTGCTATGTGTGTAGCCACAGTTAACGCTGTATTTGAACATGTGTAAACAAACATGATACTGAAGAGGAAAACCAGCCCTTAAGTGCTTTAAAGGTTGGTTGGCCTCAGTTAAAAGCATAGTCATTGGAGGCACTTTTTCCATTAACATACCTAATTCATTTTCCATTGGAGAATAAGTGGAGCTGTACTGATGATTGAGCTAAATGAAAAATATACAGTGGTGTATACGCCCTTGCCTGATTTCAAAAGATTATATAAGAGCAGGACAGCAAGACATCATGAATTACTTAGGCAAGATAATCTGCATGTTCAGCAAATCCCAGACTCCTATCCAATCAATATACTAGGTTCAAATTATTTTAAAAATGTTCAACCCATGGATTGTTTAGTCCTATTTGTTTCTAGTACAAGCTGTATAGATAATACTCTGGCACACACTTGTTTACCTTGGTGGCTTGCAGATCCACCGTCTCCAGGAAGAGTTGTCGACTCAACTCCTCCAAAGCATCAACTTCCTGCTGGATCAAAGACAAATCTACAGCGAGGAAGTCAGGGATCACAGCAGCTAATATTTTTCTGGACAGTTAACAGGAATCTAAAATATAGAGATGCTGGCATCCAAGCATGAAGGATACTTTCACTGCCTGTTTGTGTAGAGGTGACACTCTTGATCATGCCCCAGAAACCAGTCTGTTTGTTTTGGTCCTCCCCTCGTTGGTACATCTGCCTCCTCGTCATGGCGATTCTTGAGAGACAAAAGAAACCGTTAATTTTACTTTTTGGAGAAAAAAAAATGGTTTGAAGATTAAGAGGTGGGGGAAATCATTAATCCCACCGTTTCTTTTTGCTGACAATCATATCCATGGTTTGGAGTAGCCGCCTCTCCAGAGCAAGAATGTCACTATCTGTTACATTTCTGTGAAAACAACAAAAACTAACGGTGAAGACACACTGCCACCTTCTGCTTGAATACTGCAAAGAAACAGCCCATGAGCCTAACCTGAGGAAATAGGACATATATGTGTATGGACAGTTGACAGCACCAAACCCTGAGAGGAGAGCCATAAGAGTGACTCCGATCACACCGACACGACTGATGAGCTGCTCAATGGACAGAATCCCTGCAAAAATCCATCAGAAAGAGACATTAAACAATAAAAACCTCATAAACTTCACAGATGAATGATGGTGCTGAACCTTGCAAATTGCCTCTTTCACATTTTGCCACATTACAATTCCAAACCTCAATGTATTATAATAAGATTGTATGTGATAGACCAACACAAGTATCACATAGCTGTGAAATGGGAGGAAAACAATCCATGGTTTTACAATAGTTTTCTTTTTGTATTGTCTTTTTCCAAAACAAATATTTGAAATGTATGAAGTACAATCTGTGGATTGTAGAAACATATCTCCCTGCAAAAGATGCAAGTCTTCTGTGGTACTTCTGCCAGTTTTGACTGAAATTTTTCCCCAAATTCATTTTTGAAAATCCTCTACTAGCAGTCAGATTGGATGAAGTATTTATGAACATAATTTTTCAGGTATTCAACTGTTTTAATTTAATCTATTCTGTTTCTTTGGCTTTATAGATAGAGCAGCTGTTCTCTTGCAAGATGAACCTGCATAGTGAATCTAGGCAAAAAATGTAAATGTAGGTCCTATAAGAGCAGTACACTTTCTGTTCACTACATTACAAACTCCAGGACATTCACCGGCTTTCTTCTTGACACACTGCTAGAAAGATGCTGTTTGTTCAGAAAAGTTCTCTACCAAGCCTTCAATGCCTTCATATAAAAGCCGTATTTATACCAGATTTCAGAAAAAAATTATTTCAGAAAAAAATAAAATAAAAACTGTTTTCTTTCCCTTCCATATCTCATGTATGCACTTCTCTGTTTGTTTATGACATAAACTCCACTGAAGTTCCTTGGAAAATGTGAAAAATCCTAAAAGGATGTGAATACACGGCATGAAATGCAACATTTTGATGAAGCCTCGTTTACTCACCATGTTTTGGACTCAAGATTGGGAATGGATCTCCTAACTTCCAGAAGAAATACATGAAGGTAAACCAAACCATACAGGCAAAAAGGAGTCTTTGCCTCTGCACTGATAAGACAACAAGTAAATAGTTCACCATGAGAACAGCACCTCCAAATGTTTGGTCCTAAAAGTTTGTTGTTGTTTTTTTCATTTCTTGAACTTACATAGTCGTATGTTGCTGACAACAAAGTAACCGATATAAAAAGGCACCACAAAGATTAGAACCAGCAGAATCACATACAGATTCAACTTCCAGTGGAAATACCTGGAACTGGGACAAAACGTGATGATTAACAAATTGTATTTGTTTTAACAAATATATATGTGAACAGGCCTTTTCCCCAAAAGCAAATGTCACTTACGTGCTGCTTAAGGCCCCAAGAATCTCAAAAATGATAAGCTCAAACATTGTACAGGAAAATGCAAAGGTGACAGAAAAAACAACCTGGACAACATACTGTCGCACCTGAAAATAAAAAACACAGTTTGACTGTAAAACATTTACAAGTCTGCTAAAGAAGACAAACCTCTGAAATCTGTATATGTTGTGTTTCTTTTTATTAGAATCCATATGTTATGTCTTAAGAAAATACTAGTTGTATTTTAGAGACATAAACTACTAATGCTGCAAATGGAACAACCCTTACCTCATAATCTTTGAACAGCTGCCGCATAAAGAACAACCAACCAAACCCAAAAAACAGCACCTGAGCAAAATATGCAAAAAAATATTTGATGAGAAGTACAAAGACACATAATAACTTTATATATGAAGTAGTTTGAAAGATCTTATGGACGTCAGTTTCAAACCCAATCAAGATTAATTTTTCTACTTCACATTAATTCAATACGGTCTCATTTCTTAATGATTGATATATCGCAAGTTGATGAATATGTACAACCATAATATCATAATATGTTTATAATTGAGCTAGCAAAAACATTTTTAATACGTACAATATAACATTTTACTTGTGAGAAACCATATAAATAATGTGGGTAACACCGAGCATATTTCACCTTGAAATATCTTAGAAGAACTGGTCCTAAAAATCTAAGTTAACTACAGAAAAGTATACTTCTTCCAACCGATTACCTGAGAGGTGAACATGATGACTGAGTCCACCAGAAACGACATGATGATGTGAGTTAAACAACCTCAAACACTTCGAAAAATCCCAGTGCTGCAAAGTGCAGGCCAAGATTAGTTCATTTTAACCCCGAGGATAAAAACACCGTATTTCTTTAAAGTGAACCGTGTGTTATGTGTCTAACATTTTGACACTTGTTTAGCTGTCAAGTCGTAACCAACATACTTCCGTCGCAGGGATACTACGTCATTCGCTATTCAAAGTACGGAAAACAAGTAAAAAGGTTAAAATACTTAAGTCAAGATAACAAAACAGAAAATAATAAAATAGACTATTATAATCACTTATTATCATTTGTAATTTTAAAACAGCACGTCATAGAAGAATAGACGTCTTATTAATATAGATCGTAAGTTAATATTGCTGCCATATTGTGAGTGCAATTGTTTCCCAGATATATTTATCTATGCATAGGTTTTAAATTAATCATTTATTTTAGACATTTTATTTTTATGCTTAGTTTAGAACTATTTTACGCACATCCGTTTAATATTGGTTGTTCTCTTATTCTGATTTGTAGATTAATTTTTGCCTAAAATATCAACATATTCAAAACTGACACGAACATGTATATATATGAAACTATTATTAAAATTATCTGAATGCAAACAATGTTCCTTCAGTCTTAAAAACATAATCTATGATCGTTGATTTTCAAAAGGTTGCCACTCACAATATGGCGAAAGCAACAGCAAAAGATTTTTATTTATTGTTTTAACCTTTTCTCTCCAAATTAAAAAAGAGAAAAAAATCAATTCCCTTTGTTTATTTGTGTGTTTTTAAATTACAACACAAAGCTAAAAAATAAAATAAGCTGAATAGTATTCACTATTTTGATCATTTTGTATATTTCTATATTTTATTATCTTACCAGTTATGCATATATGTAGCCCTATATTTTAAAATTTAAATATATAAATAGATAAGCAAATAAATTATATCTTATTTTTCGAATTTATTTGGCTTCGAAATGTTATATCTGCCAGCAATGTATGTACCAGAACACCAGAGGGCGCCGTGGAACCGAAACGTTCAGCCCGCATCATGGACTGCATTTAATTTGTGCAGAGCCCCTTTAGTGTTCAGTGCTGCCTGCGGTCAGAGTATTAGTCCGAGGGTAGCACAGCAAGGCACTTGGGGGAGTAGAAAATATCGCTTGCCGATGCTGGATTATAAGGATGCAGGAGATGATGCAGAGGTAGACCGTCTTAAACTGTTGGCTTTTTACATTTATAACAAGAGGCATAAGGTGAGTTAACTGATGTGATACATCTTGTAGAAGAAATGATTGCGAACTCTGATTTGTTCTCTTGATTGATAAAGAACTAAAAGTTTTTAGTTTGGAAGGTTTTTGTTTAGTTTGTCTTATATTTCAAAATGTCATTAAAATGTTGGGACTTGATAAAAATATGCTAGACTCATAAATGTACTTTATAAGTTTCTTCAAGATTCTATTTTATAATGAACTAAAGTACTGGAGGAAGATTTGATTTTAACCCCATTTCTGTGCTCCTTGCTGGCTTAGTTTACAATAATTTACATGAAACACTGGCATGAATATATGGAGTTAAAGCAAATGCAATAGAGTAGAAGTAAATAAACAGTTTCATACTCGAAGATACATAATAACAACAGATTGCTGGATTTTGATCATTTTTGACTCATTGAGCTGAATATTGTTTGCTGGCAAACTAAAGCATCCGGAAGCTTGGCCAAAACTGTGTGGACAAGCCAAATGACTTCTGGCAAAATGGGGTTTATTGGCAAAGAAGACAAAGATTGAACTCTTTGGTCAGAGTGATAAAGAAGAATGTTTTTGACATGAAATGGGAAGGTGAGACTTTAATAACACCGTATTAACTGTAAAATATGGTGTTTGTAGCTTCATACTGTAGGGCGTTTTTGCTAAGAGTTGTACTGGTGCATGGGATGAGGTTGATGGAAAAATAGGTAAGAAAGACTACCTAGGAAATATATAACTTCACCTAAGATAAAATCAAGATGGATTCAACTTGGACCTTAGTAGTTGTTTTAAAACAACAGTGATTCTAAATACACATGAAAACTGGTTTTAGAAAGGACCGTGATCTGGAATTGCACCTAAACGCTGTGAAACATTCAGTCCGGATCCAGAGACCAACTAATTCAAATGTGTTCTAGCATTTAACCAACAACCACCTTCAGAAATTGATTTATGATTATAAAAAAAAATCTATTCAGGTCATGATGAGAGGTCTTTCTATTTTTCCTCAGTGAGAATGATGATGATCCCTGTCACATGTAAAAGAGTTCTGCAGGTGTCTTTTCTCCTCCTCCTGATTGGACAAACACATGGTGAGTAGGAGCATGCTAAATCAAGTCAAAAAAAAAAAAACAACTAAAAATTAAAAGCACTACTCCTGCTTACTGTTTGCAAAATATTGATTTCAGGTGGAGTGACGGCGCCGGCACGTTTGAAAGCACCTGTGGACAAACCCTTTACGCTGACCTGCACACTTTCAAAGGACCGTGGTGAAACTTTGAGGGAGGTCCATTGGCTGGACGACAAGAATCAGACCCTGCTGAGCTACCAGCCAGGTGACGGAGACAGCGTGAGTGGACAGCAGCACGTGGAGCTCGCCACCTCATCAAAGGACTCCTTTGCGATCACCATTCGCAGGGTGGGCTTCCGTGATGAAGGCTGCTACACTTGCATCTTTGAGCTGAGTCCTTCAGGCTCAAAGCAAGGACAGACGTGTCTCACTGTTGACGGTAAGGAAAATATTTTGAATTATTTTGAGTCTGATCACGTTGGGCTGTCAAAAAGGAACACAAGTACTTTGCATTTAGGATAAAATATATTCAAGTCTACATTAAAGTTGAGATAGACACTATTATAGATCAGATGCTGGGAGGAGATTATAATCTAGACGCATGGTAGAAGAGAATGGACAGAATAAGTTAAGTCAATAATTAATGGAGCTTTAATAATTATAGAACTTGTTAACAAGTGCATTTGTGGATGCATAAGTGAAAGATTCATTAAGATACAGATATCTTAATCAATCCATAAATTCACATACTAGTAGCTGATATTGAAGAGGGTCCATCAATTTACTAATAGTCACCACAATCTGAATATATTTTTAGTATGAAGGAGAAGTATTGCATGATTTTGCATCAGTACTGTAAACACAGCTGAAAGCAGATAAGAATGCATCAGAAAGATGCAGTAACTGATCCCTGTGTAACTCCATAATAAATTATCCCTTGCATCTCATTTATTATTTACAGCTATTAAGCAATCATGAGTTGTGCACTGATGCAACTCTTTCTGTAGTTACATAGACAACATTGTGCAGAAAGAAGAGTCATGAACTGGGTGTGTAAAACCTCCAATTGAAACCTGAATGAGTTACAATCCCAGTGATAGTAAGAAGAGACCAGAGATAAGCTGAGAAATGGACATTTTTAAAACCATAAGCTCTTGCATTGTGAAGCAAGTTGTCCTCTGTTTGGCACAGACAATATTCACATCTGTTTGAAAGTCTTACAGTGATAGATTTGTTAGGAAAGTCTTTTACAAAAGAGTAGCCAATATAAGTGAGGAATAAGTTGGCCGAAGACAGAGCTGTCACAAGAGTGTCATAAAAGACAGTGGTCTGTATTCAGTCTTCATGGTTGCTGTCCCTGTTAATATTTCATCGCTTGATTGATTTTGGATGCTTTCCCTTTTGCACTCATGGCTTAAAACTGAAAATATGCGAATACACGTGTTCTCAACCACCGTTAACCTCTGACCAGAAACTGATGAGCGTGCTGAGACTGGGCCAGTCATGTTAATAAAAAGCTGTGCAGCAGTGGGAGAAGGGGAGCTTAAGCGCCTAAGCAAAAACAGCTGGGCTAGATTCCACTGAGTGGTTTCTGTTTGGGTACCTCATATTCTCAATATTAACATTCTCCTTTATGCACCCCGTGTCTCCCAGTTATGTTTATTATTTTTTCTGCCCTCAATTGATCCTTTGTATTTCATTCCCAGCTGAAGTCACATCTGAGAGAAACAAAACAGCAGTGAGCGGCAAGAAGGCGTCCCTGTCATGCTCCTTTGGTTTGCCCGAAAAGGTGCAGCAGATACTGTGGAAACACACGCCTGCTCAAGGCGAATCAACAGAGGTGGCCTCTTTTGCAAAACGGAGCGACCCCATGATCGAGCCAGCTTATCAGGGGAGAGTCTGGCTCTCTGCTTCTCTGTCAGACAGTCAGCTTACGATCCAGCCTGTGGCCATCCAGGATGAGGGTTGCTACACCTGCGTCTACGAGACGCACAATGACGGGACAAAGAGCTCTGTGGTCTGTCTCTCTACCTACGGTAAATATCTGCTTTTCAAGTTCGCTTTTACCCATCGACATAACCACTTTAACGATGCAACATTAGGTAAAAAAATTTGTTTCCCCGTCTTTTTTCAAGTTCCAAGAACTGAAAAATCATTTTCAAAATAAATATGTAGTAAATATTTCCATCAAAATGTCCACCTAAGTAGATTTGGGATTTGTCATAAAAAGTAAAAACTGAGTTACGTTGGTTGCTAAGATAGACTTTGTTTTTGGTTCCTTTTCATTCTAAACTCATTTACATTTGAATAGGCTTCTTTACTTTGACACAGTTTCTGACACAATAATTTGAAAAACATGTTTGTTTCTTCATTGAACTTGTGCAATCTCCTTCAGTCTCAGTCACATTTACCTTTCACACAATAACTGAAATATAATCTTAAGATTTTACGGTAAGATCTTTCCCTCAGAGTTGCTAAGACTTTAGAAAGATAAAGTCTTAAACTGAATTTGCTTCCAAATTCAGGCACATTCAGTGGGTAACATTACATTGATCGCGTGTTTTAACTAAGACACTGGATAAAGAGAAATTTTAAGGTTTTGTGGTGTTACAAAGTACCTTTTTGGCACTAGGAACATCTTCTGTTTCATAAAATTACCCAGCTAACTCACACATATGTTGGATAATTTATATTTTCAGTGGCGGGAGCTAAATCCACTTATCCGAACATAGACTTTTTTCATTATTTGCTGCTTTATTTTATTGTTAATTAAACCTAAATTTTCAAATGGAGAAGTTTTCACTGAACCTGAGAAGTAAGGACTGACTGCCAGTTTTAGATTTTGGTGGCAGGAAAGGAAAGCACAGTTGGGGTTTTGGATATTAATGTTAATCTTCTCTTCCTTCTCAATGCAAGATGCTTTAAAGATGCAGCAGCGAGACCAGAGTTCTCTAGACCTGCTTCCACACAAGCACTCCATCATTCTTTCGAATGCTCCGTTCTGTCGACGTGCAGAATGGAGCGTTCGAAAGAATGATGGAGGCAGGGAGTGACGCCCTGATGCATGACTGTGTCAGTGTTCACCGCACACAGTGATTCCCTCTGTGCTTTGTCTGCCTCTCCTTTGTGCTCATTTGGATTTCATGGAACAGATGTGCTTTTGTTTGAAACTGAAATGTACAGTACAGTATTTTGTATTTATTTATTTATTTATTTTACTTATGACTATGCATGACTAACATTTTTTATTTTTTTCGTTCCTGCTGCTAGTTTCTGTCAGTATTCTTCTTGGATTCTCTCCACATTGGATGACATAATGACCTCTGCTGTTTTTTTCCCCGACTCTCAAACAGTCTGTGAACAGCGATGACCTAAACAAACACCAATCTGACATTAATCATCCTGTGGTGACAGCATGAACCTGAACCCCTGAAACCTGGAAATTACAACCAGATCCAGAAATACTAACACAAAAGCATTGGGTTTTAAAGTAAATATTTGGACACAAAGTACAACTATTTCAGCATGTAAAAAACAATCAAAAGTTTTAGTTTTTACATTGAACACTAGAGTTAGTAGGACATGTCATTTTAAATCTTGCATTCACAACTTATGTGCATTTGCTGAACTACGTCTCAGTGCAACAGTCATAAAAATGGTAGCAAACAGCAAAAAATTATAAATTGTTGTGATGATGTGCTGAAGGTTCACTGGTAAAAAGAGCTGGAGCGTTTTAAAGATATGTGGACCCAATTTGAAGCTTCAAGTCATGTTTGATATATACAACATTTTTATAAAGTAATTTAATTGCATTATGTGTGTGGAAAGTACAAAATACAGCCCTTTTAATCCTTCTACTTACTGCTTCTGAAATGACTTCATTGATTTCTGGCCATTTTGAGCTTTGGAAAATTCTCTGAATGATGAATCGCAACCCTAGCCTGATATCCAAGTTTCACAGTATGCATGGTGTAAGCCAAATAATAGGCAGGGCCTGTGTTTCTCTAGACAGAATGTTTGAAGTTCAGGCCCAAATATCTTTGCTTTTTCTTTTTTCTTTTTTTTACCGCAACAGAGTTCTGTTCTTCCTCTGGTCTGACAATCTCCGAAATGTGTTTCTGCGAAGTTCAAGCAAGCTACCATGGCCATTTGTCCACTCTATCATAAAGGTCTTTGGAGTACATGACCAATGGTTGAGAGTCGGAAAGCAAAAAACTGAACCTCTGGCTAAGTGATTATTGGTTTTTTGGTCTCCTCTCTTCTCCAAAATGCACTGGCAACTGTGAGACCTTATATAATGTGTGTTTCATTCCAGCTCTTGTTCAATCATAGAAACATTGTTTACGACGACAAAATGAACCTGAGCTTAATTCTGAGTAACAAGGGAAAGGTTTTTAATAGTCATGCATGTGAAATTTTACTTGTTGAAACTTTTTATTCATTCTGTCATTGTAGCGTAGCCAGTGTTAAATTTTACGCGGGAAGAAATGTAATGAATTTTGGCTAAAACATAAGATGTTCAAAAATTGCTGTGAGTTTTTATCAGACACATTGTATTGTGAGCATGTTTAAATAAACTATCACGTGTCAACAATATACCATAATACGGTATTCATTATTGTATGTTAGCATTAGGTTATTTATTTCTTTTAAGTTGAAAAAATATTCTTTAAATTGTATGCTGAAAAATGTAAGCTGTGTATACAGTAACATTAATAAAGATTTGCTGGTAACATGCTGTTATAAACATAATAGCCTTCCCTTAATAGTCCATATGATGTTATAATGCTTGGCTTATGATCTGAATTCTCATTCCTGTTGTTCCAAACCACCCTCACAATCCGGTGTTATCCAGACCAAAGGTGGGAGAAGTTCCTCAGTCAGAATACTGAAAGGAATCTATAACCATGAGAGCCAAATAACTGTGGCTGAACGTGTTCTTGCCAAGAAAAATGCTATCCATTCCAATGCATCGCATTCCTCACCCAGCCTCAAGAACAAGGATCTGAAAACAGTCTAAGATTTAGTGATGGATCTTAAGAAAACAGAAACTTGGATGTCTTGGTTGATTCAAGTTTTCATCCCAGGTATCATGTCCATGACATATAACCACAAACTATTCAAAGAAATTAGTTTAGGCAGTTAATTTGGCAAAACAATATATTTAGGGACATAAAGCAACTTGCTTTCCGTTGTTATTTTGTCCTAACATAATAGATCCTTTCTTAAATTTGAAGAAAAACCTCATAGCATTTTCTTTCATGTTCTGACTTGGTTTCATTGTCTTTTTTTTAGTTCTTCCAAAACCTCAGGTGAGCTACAAGACCACTTCTCCAGGCGTGATCGAAGCCAACTGCACGTCTGTGTCTCGGCCTCCTGCAGAGATTGTGTGGAACGTGGAGACCGACAACCGCACCATTGGCCCCCCTGTGAGCGTGAATCTCCGTCAGGATGACGGGACCACTCTAGTCATCAGCACGCTGACCGTCCTATCAGGGCTGCTTAAAGATGTGTCTGTCAAATGCTTGGTGCATCACAAAGGGCTCGAGTCACCCATCGCAGTATCCATGAACACTAAGAGTAAGTTATCTGCAAACATCTACACCTTTGTTGATGGTATGTTCTTTCTGCAGGTAATATCTTAACAGATATCACCTTTTAAATGCAGTTTTATTGATTTAAATAAATGAATACATATGATTGGGATTGCAGAAGAAAATTGCAGCAACATTACTTGGCTGCCTTTCTTTCTGCTTCATCTGGCACAAAAACCATCTGAAATAATAATCCATTAAATCTGAATTTTAGGGGCTAAAATAGCAACACAGGTTTGATCGTTATACTCTGGTTAAACAATATGAAAAATTTGAGTTTAGCTTTGTGATCATGTTAATTATTGCAGGAGTTCATATTATTGCAGATACCCATTCACTGTATGTGACTGATGACAGCAACTTCGTCCCCCATCAGTCCTAAATCCTGTTTAGGATCAAAGTTTTGAAATGTTTTAGTTTAGATCTTCCTTCTAAGAACCACTGAACTGGTTGCTTTTTAAAAAATAAATGTTAAAGTACTTTTTAAATCTGAAAGTAGCCAAACAAATTAATATCTGATAATAATATGGAAAGGTTAATTTAATTTTTTTGAGTCACTTGTCCAAAAAGAAGCATCATTTATGACCTATCTACTCATAAACATGAATCAAACTTTGAATGTTTTTTTAACAAATCAAAATCGCATAATTGTTGTTATATGATCAATTATCTATCAACTATGAACATAAAATAACCCAAAAGGTTAAGACATTTTATACTTCACTTTCTCTTTTTTTTCTCCAGGTCCTTTACCAATCTAAACTTCAAATTATTTAGAGCTTCATGTTGAGTGTAATATAAAACTCTAAGCTGGTATTCATATTTAGCTCAGGCATCACTGCTTTGGTTTTTGCCAGCCTTAAATTTACCTCAGTTCACTGGGTCAAGAGTGGAAAAGGAGAGCAGTTGGACGGTAATACTATAAATTTAACCTGCAATTGAATTACTGATGACCTGAAACAGCAGCAGGGCTCAGATTAGTGCAAAACAGACTGCATACATTTCAGCACGTCAATTACATTAAAGAATTACATGTTTTACAGTTCATGGCAAGTAGTGAATCTCCTGATCAGGTCTGACTTTTTCCCTTTTTAGTTGGCACAGCTCTCACCATCCTGATCTCGGTCACCACGGTCGCAGCTCTGCTGGTGATGTCCTTGTGCTTCTGCCTTTGGAAGTGTTTTTTGCGTAAAGAAGGTGTGCAAGGTGAGCGCATGTTTATACTGGTTTTCTAATGCATGAAGAAACTAATTGATCTGAGTATATTGTGGAGCAAGCTGCCGAAATCTGATTGTATAAGTTAAAGATCAATAATATTTTAGGAATTTTCAGGGAAGGAAAAGGAACCTAATAAATTTCCCTAATGCGTCCAACAGCCTTGCTCTGCAAATATTCTTTCTAGCATGAGATTTTATTTCAAAATAAACAGAATTTAATATCTGCACTTTTTCTAGTGTGTTGTTTGGCAAACCACCCCAGAAACAATAAAACAGCTGATTCCTGTTCAGATTCAGTTAGGTAACTGTACATATGTTGTTACTGGCCAGAAAAGCAAGTCTCAGTGACCAGTAGGCGTGTCCAGTCATGTCCTGAGATTATTTCCAACAAACACACTTTAAAATAACCTAATGTGGTTATAACATTGGGTGACTTTTCATTATGATGAGCTAACATGCAAAGTGACACATTTACCCAAGTCAAGGCTTGCAAACAACAGCTTGACTTTTGGGAGAACACTAAATAGCACAAGCCTAAAATCTAATTCAATGTGATTAAATTCAAAAATACATTATTTTATTAGAAAGGGAAATTAAGTTTTCTAATTCACAGGGTTGTTGAAAATTTCACAGTAACTTGTTATTCATGATATCATTAGATGTTGGCAAACACTGCTAATCTAACCCATTTAATTTGGCTGAGTGACATTTTTACTCAAATTAATTAAGAATGTATCTTTACTAACCATTTGTATTTTAATTTCATAATAAGCAGGACCGCGAACATTTAGTGACTTTTACTTAAAGGCAGGCTTTTTTAAATGTTGCTTTGACACCATTGTTGTTGTTGTTATAATGAAATATGCAGTTGCAATCTCTTTGCTATGTTTGCGCTGCCTCTCCCACAGATATTCCTTCTGGTTTGGAAAAAAACATGTGAAGGAGCGCACATATATTAAATATTTCAGGAATTCATGTGTGAAAATGGCTTATCCAGTTTGACTAAATGCAGTGAAGCAGTTGTCCTGCAAAATTATTTACAGTGACACTTAGTTAGAAAGTTGTTTCCCAAAGTTACAGTTTCAGAGTTAAACTAAAAGTCTGGAATAATAAAACTAGGAGACTCGGTCCAGAGCAACAGTTTCCTCTAAAATTGTAAATTTGAAAAATGTTTCTGTTTTTTGTGAACCTTTTGTACACATTTCTTTTCAGATGATTAATCTTAGAGCTGAAAAGAGGATCTTCTCAGGACCCTCCTAATGAGAAGGTTTCCCTGCCATATCCTCGTCTCTCGTCATTGTCACCATATCTATTACAATATGGTTGGAAAGGGAAGATGCTCTCAAACTCCTTAAGGGCTGTCCAGCACAATCCTATTCATCATCACCACCTGAGCGACACTCAGCTTTACTCTGACTCTTCCATAGTCTTCTTTTTTTTACTATTTTTGTTCATCTGAGCTCTGTAATTGATTGAGTCGATGGCTACACATTCCAGAACAGCGAAGTCTCTGTGCAGCTGAGTTGAGTTATTTTGCAGAACATTACATGCCCTCAGAAAACCTTTCTGTGGTTGTCTCTGTTTTTTTTTCTTCATGAACCTCAGAGATGTGTCTTAATATTTTCTATTTTTCTTACTCGCTAAAATGTAATACAAACTCCAAAACAAACCAAAACATTTGAACTTGAATGAAGTTTTAACATTACAAGTATTGCAAATCTTGTCTTTGAATTATAAGATTGACAGCTCATTATTTTGAGAGCTGAAAGGGTTTATAAAAAATGTAAGAAATTAAAATTATTATGGTAAACTGTAATCTGTCTTCCAAAAGTGTTCGTACTGCCTTGAACAACTAATTTTAAAGTATTTTCTCACAATTTTATCTGATAGATCAAATCATAATAATGGATAGATGTGAAGTGGAAGGTAAATAATACGCTGGATGAGCTCAAGCAAAAGAATATGTTGACATGTTGCTACCTCCTAGCTGGAGGTAGCAACATCATGTAGTGGAAATGCTTTTCTTTATCTGGGACCAGAAGGTTTGTTAGCGATTAACTGGGGCAAAGATTTAGTGAACTTGTGCTGTTTTTGCATGGAAAAATGGGCAAACGCTTCAGTGTTTGCGACATGACAAAATGATAAAAAGTTCAAAGGTCATGAATACTTTCGTAAGGCACTGCATTCCAAATGTTTTTTCATAACTATGCTTTACAGCATTATTTTTTCTTTTTCTTTTTTTTGTTATATTGTGCGTATGTTTTTTGTTAAATGTTAAATTCTTCGGTCAGATGGCTTGAATCAATTTCAAAAGCCTTTTCGTTGCCCCTGAAAGAATGTGTGTCCTGCTGCTCACTGCGCAGTCGGGCACTTTCTGTCTCAACGCCCTAAAAAATGACTTGAGCACTTCAGGTTAAATAACTCAAAGGATCTGTCTGTTCTTTAAAAATCCCTCTCACTTTGGACCAAACTCACAGAAACATCAAAGCATAAAAAAATGCATTGATGCTTCTAGTTGATCATTATTTTTTATTTTATTTTATTTTTTTGCATTTTTACCTGGCTTTTTATTATCAAAGCTATGACTCGAAGCATTGTAGTTACTGAAGCGAATGATTTGCATTTTTTCTTGTTTATTGATGGATGTAAGACATGGAAGTCATCAGAGTTATGTTAGGAATAACATTCCTGCCCGCTGAAGGCTTTCAATCACACAGCAATACTGTATTTCACTGAAGATACATTATGAAAAGCATCACATGTAAAATAACTGTAAAAGAATAAATAAATAAATGACTGAAAAAGTAACCGTGGAGTCTCTCTGCCACCGTTTTTTGAGCTTTATGCTGTATGTCTTTAACTGGATTCAGAGAAAGATCAAATGTTGTACCAAATCTGCCTGCCAGATGCTGATTTTTTTTTTTTCATCTAAGCCAGAGCACTGATGATGGATCTTCTGAAATGATGAAAAAAAAGATGCACCCATATGCTTTCAGAAACTTACACCATGCCTTTCTCAAGGAATGCAAGTAATTGTGCAGGAAAACAAACGTTTGTGCACGTATGGGATTTAATTTAGCACTTGTGGAAACAGTCAGCTGTAGAAATATTTTTTGATTACGTTAGCCAGGCTATTTAACCCAGGAATTTGTGTTACACCACCAAGTCTTCGACATTACGCCAACCATTTCAGAAATTATTTATGTAGTAGAGCCACTCAGACTTAGACTCACATCATTTATCTCAGAGATATAAAGCGTGTGTGTATGTGTTGTATGAAAGCTTATTTGGGAATGCGTGCATAAAATAAACTTACGTGTGAGACATTTCAGAGAGGTATGTGTGTCTTATTGCATGTGTATATTTTGGATCAACTACATTTTGCTTGAGGAACGCAGCTGTGCAGATCACATTCCTGGTGGTGGCGTTTGGTTCTGCGACTGTAAAAAGCCGCCCTCGCTTGGAAATGCGTAACAGTCACTACGATCACATAAGTGACCATGTTGTCAATCTGTCGCAGTGAGGATGACTTATTTGTTCACCAGTGACAGAAATACAAACGGCACTGCTTGTGTGACAGAGAAAGAGTTTAGTAGTTTTTAATCTCAGAGGTTTTGTGTTGGTCACAACAACTGCCAGACATTATTGCCGAAAGAAAAAAATTTCCACACAGCAAGACAGAGGTTTATTCCTCCAATGGGGAATTTATGTGCAGCTGTAATCTCAACTTTTTACCTTTCATAGCATCCCACTGGGGGAAGTAAAAGATCTTATTAATCACTGGCATTTTTTTGTATTTTCATCATGACATTTTTCTGAGTAGCAGCACATCCAGAAGAATGCTTGGAATAGATTTATTAAGGAACATTGTGTTAGATATCATCAAATTAAAATTATATCTCGGCAAGATGAGCAAGTCAGGTAACAGCATTTCTTGCAAAATGTATTTGATTTGCAGCAGCAGCTTATTATTTTTGCAGTGATGTAACAAAAAATGAACTAAACTAGAAAAGAATTCCAGCTTGATTTTTTTTATCTTCCTCTATTTTTCGTTTCTAACTTCACAACTTCTCTTTGCACCAGTCCAAACCAACTCAGCATTGCTCCGTGTTAATTTTACACAGAGCCGTTACTATAATTATTCACTATTGTCCGGATAGGAGCCTTGCATCTTCACTTTTACTACCCCAACTCTTCCGATCTTACTCAAGCGTCTCTGCATCAAAACCAGATATGATCATAGCAGGTCTGACTTCTATGTTGCTGCAAACCTTCTCTTTCATTCCTGCAGCTCTCCGCCTGTCACTTTTTTTCCACCTCCTGTGCATTTCCTGTTTCTCTGACCCCTGAAACTCAATCTCATCTATCTTTATAACCTTTACACCACACAGGTTCTTTGTTGCACCTTACCCCATCTCGTTCACGTATATTTTTAGAATAATGTTGCATTTTATGTGGTGCATTAAGATTATAGGACAGCAACTTTGCCACTTTCAGGATTTAATCATCTGAATCTGAATCTAGCACACTTGAAGATAGTGCAAGCCTTTTAAATAAAATTTTAAAATGTATAATTGGGGCCTGCCCCATAGCAATGGGGCAGGCACCATTAGCATTAGCAGTGCCCCATAGCAACTGCTATGGGGCACTGCTAATGTCAGTGCTAAAGTCAATGCAAGACAGTGCATTACCTTTAGCACTGACATTAGCATTTCACTGTCCCCCACTAGTGGGGGCTAATAGTATTGCACCCTCTATGGCGGTGCAATAATATTAGCCTGCAATATCTTTTCCTCTTAGGTTATGGAACTGCGGTGCGCAAGGCAGTTCATTTGCATTAACCTTTTAGCTTAAATAAGCTATTAGCTATTTCTCTTACTTATATATATTAAAAATAAACCTTTTTTTAAAAATATGTAAATTTTCTATACCTATATAATTTTTTGGGGTTTTTTTTCAAAGCTGACACGTCAGCTGAAGCATATGTCATACACGCTGGAAAATGTCAATATCTGATTGGTTGACACATACCATCTTGTATCTATGCCTGTGACGTAAGGTGAAGAAGTTGCCAGCCAGCAGTGATGTTTGCATTTTTTAAAATCGTTGCTATGCGAAGCTGACTGGTCAGCAGCAGGATGCGTCATAGAAGCGGGAAAAGCACCATCTCTGATTGGCTGCCACGTACTACCAAGTCGTGGAAGCTTCTGGAACTTTCTGCTTCCGAGTCTGCTTCGGTCAAGGTAAGAAGTGTTTGTGCTCTCTCCATAAAATATACTATTTCAATATTTCATTTGATTACAGTATTATTATAACTGCTTAGACTTAATGTGTTCTTTGAGAAATGTGCTCAATTTTAAAAGTTTGACTGATGTGGAATATTTTGTTGTGGCTCTGATAGCATGTTCCGCAAGTGCATCTTACATCACTTACCAGTCGCAAGTTGCTCTCTATAACAGGTTAATGTGTGATTCGGTTCGGTTCGAGTGTAGTATGGTCTGAAGCGCAGCACCTGCAGTCATTTCTCTGTTGATTTTTAGCGTGACTCAGCAACGGAGAACATCGCGGTTCTGGTTCTGATGGACTAAACAAACTTAGCTATTTTCTTTTAGCTTGGTGTGATGTAAATTATAATTTGAATTTAATAAAATAAGTTCATGATCTGAGATTTTATCATTATGTTTGGCCCAGGAATGACAAAATAAAATATCTAGGTTTCAATTACATTTCCACAGAGGTTATTGTACTACCACAGTCCAGGCGAAGGGGTCCGAACGACGCGGAGCAGCCACCTCGCCAACCACACCCAGCCAATGTAATTTTTTTTTTTTAATTTAAACTTTCAAACTTTCTTTTGTGAAGGAGACGGTAAAATTGATCTTTTGACAGTAAAGGTTCCTGACCCCTGTTCTAATTGTTTTATTTACCAAAACAGTCTTTTTGTGACATAAAAAGATAATTTGTGAAAATAATTGTCTTTTTTGCTCTGTGTATTAAATGGCCTCTAATGACCCTGAGCTTTCTGAGCCCTCTGCTGACCCTCAACCTGGTGACCTCATTGAAATATTCAGACAGTTCTTTTTTGTTGTTGTTGTTTATAGTTGTAAATAGTTTTTCTTGTATGTATGTATGTATATATTTAAAATAGTTTCATTTATACTATAGAGACTGTAATATGTCACATTAGATTATAGTTTCAAATATGTTTCCCTGTATGTGTATAGTTATAAAAGTTTTATATTTATAACAAGTGGATCATCATGGCAAAGCCATAATGTTTCACTTGTGAGAGTAAATCTGTCGGGCCTCACCTTGACACTCACGCAACAACCCTGAGTGCCACATGGCCAGACAGGACACATGTAAATTTAAAAAAAATTTATTGCAGAGGCATCAGATTCTCAAATTTATTGTTTTCTTTAAATGTTGTAATTTTAGTTCATTGTAAACTTTACCTGTAAAATCCTTGTAGAAATCTTTAACACGTGTTCAATATATATTTAAACTGTGATCTGTTGTGTGTGTGGGTTATTCAATTAAAATTTTTTCTTTGTCTCTATTATGAAGTAATACAGTTCAGTGCAGGGTTCATTAGAACTAATGAGCAAGCCGGTGCAATAGCATTAACCTATGACCTAATGATAATAAATAGGACTACAAGAACGCCATATCTGTAGTTCTAACACTAATATGATTCTGCATTATCTGCTTCTCTCAAGTTAGGGAACTGCCTTGCGCAGCAAGGCAGTTTGTTAGTATTAGCCTTTTAGTTTAAATAAGCTATTACCCATTTTTCAGACTAACTAGCCATGTTTAGTATACTTAATGGAGTAAGTAAATGAGAGTAAAAATTCTAATGATACCCCACATGCTACTGAAAGTATTTATGCTTACATTAGCATATTTGCTCATTTTTTTAGCTAATACACTTACTTTATCATACTGAATGTTGCATGTCTAGCTTACTTAACATTCTTGTGATTCTCCACATGCTATTGATTACATTGGAGCTTTCTTTAGCATTGATGCAAATTTTTAGCATCAGAACGCTGGGTCCAAACCGACGGGCACACTTTGGCAGGCCCCAGTTAAATTTCTTCAGGAATTTTCTAGTTGATTTTGTTGTTGATCATCATTGATGTAAAATTGATTGGGGGAGCAGAGTAGTTCCACAACAAATAAAGTGATGTCAGACATGTTGGCATTTTGTGGGTCGGTTTCACTTTGAATAGTGGTACACTTTTTTAAAAGCCATCTAATTGTCTAAAATGATCTAGGGATTATTAAACACGAAACTATTCACTAACATGTCATATAGTATTTTATTTCATATTGTCCTCTTTATCAGGACAATATAGGTAGGACCAAGACATGCAAGACAAAAATCAAAGAATTAAGGACTCTGAAAGTGTAATATGTACTGATAATTCATTTAAACTCACAAAAAGCCAAAGCCAATTGGAAAATTGGGTGACGCTCTCTCTGTAAACAACATACTACATCTACAACATAACATGTTGACCAAAACACAACCAATACAATACCTTTTTACTAATAAATAATATGAAATAAAAAAGAATAATGTTAAAGTTCTAGAGATGTGTTTTTCTAATACCAGTAAAACTTTTGGTCCACTAAAGAATTATGATGGTGTCTTTTATTTGTTTAGCTATTTTTTTGTTTATTAGATTAAACATCTCCATATGTTTAAAAAACACATAGAGATGTTTGTGTATGAAAACAGTAACCATCCAGTAAATATTTTAGTACTTTTTTAGTTAGTTTTCTCTTTTTAATGTTTTTAATTGACTTCTTTTTAATTGACTTCTGATTTAAACCTCATCAGTCAAACAAATAAACGATCAATCAATTTTAAGATTTTTGTTTGTTTCTATTTTAATTCATTTTAACAGAAGGAAACCTGCCATGTGGCAAAATTGCTGTCACATGAATACTGAGTCTCAATCATCCGCAAATAAAATCTCTTCTGCTGCTTTCTTGACAAACTTTCCAAATTAAAACTAAAGAAGATGAAAAAACAAATTTAAAAAACAACAAAAAGTCTTACCTTTATTTTCTCTGCAAAGGCAAATAAACATAGCACACCAAATTATCAGGAGGTGCATTATGCATCATATGCTCATTACAAAAACTTTCAAATAAGGTGCTGCAGGTTCATTTTACTTGTAACAAGTTAACCACTTCCTGTCTTTGACCACCTAGCACATGATTGTCAGTATAGCATGAGGTGCCAAAATTCCCCGTGTGCAAAGATAGAAAGATGAGAAAAACTTACTCATGTAAAAGTTATTTCAGCACTCCTAAGATCAGCACGGATACATACCTGCACTTGATCATTCTTATGACGGACTTCAGATCACCTTTCCTCAGAAACATGCAAAAAATCATCACTGCAACAAGCAACGCTTTTACCAGAAGCTCAGCAGTGTAACCTCAAGGTTATGCAGTCTTCCGAAGACCACAAAAACAAAACAAACAACAACAAAAAAACACAATACCTTCATCTGATGGGTACTGTTCCAAACTGAGAAGATGCCTAAATCACATCTATAGACTTGAGATTAAACCATTTACAATCTGGAGCCATTTTTCCCTGGAGTCCAGGAAAATAAAAACTAATGTAGAGCCACAACAGTTATATTACTGTTTCATAAAAGAGATCTAACTTTTCAGAAATGTCTATTTTTGGACATTTAATGTCATTTTTCAACAACCACCGTTTTATATCTATTTCTATGGATAAAAATGCAACTTAAACTAAAAGAGAACCAATACATTCTATTCAGTAGGATGATAGAATGACAAAATGATGTATGATGTTTTCAAAACAATGACAGGGAAAAAAACAGGTCTGAGAACTGATGCTTTTTAGCTTTATTTTGTTGTGGAAACAAAACTGCTAAACTCTGTATTTGTTTCTATATCTATATTTTAAAAACAATGATTTAATGGTTGTAATTTTCAGCTAATTTTATTTAAATCTATGTAGAAAGCCTAAGGAGCAAAGTTATGGCGGCTGAGCTCCAGGTTACAGAACCTTGATATACTGTCATCAATAACCTGCTTAAAACTCAAATCTGAGATCAACTCCTTTCTCTCTCATGCTTCTGTGTAAAATCTATGTTCTCTTCCTTAGGAATATTTTCTATAGTTTGTACAAGAGACTTTGCATCAGGTGGCATTGATTTTATTTTATTTTTTCATAACCAATCTCATAAGTAAACTTCTGCAACTTCACTTAATCTTTATCAAGCTCAGAACCTCCTGACCTCCCAGGTGCTTTCATTAGCCATCTGAGCAAGTTGTATTTCAGTAAAATTAGGTAAGAAATGCATGATTTGCACAGATGAAAAAAATCTCACACAGACATTTCTGGACATTGGATCAATGCTTGTACTCACAGCAAAGTTTTTCCTTTTTTACACATTAAAAAACAGAATCAGTATTTTTCTCTCATGATAGATTTCAAATAACCCAGGAACACCAACAAGCATAAACTCATCCTTTTAAGAGAAATCGTCCACACAGAAACAGAGGAACTTGTTTTTGTCCAACAGCATTCATGCTTCAAATGACAACCATCACGTCATACAAGTCGTTTTATATCCCAAACCTGGGGGCACAGATCCCTTAAATGCTTGACGTTATAGAATTTTTTAAAGATGAAACTCAAACTTTTTGAAAGCCTGTTAGGATTAATGTTTATTTAAGAAGAAACAAGGACTTTATGTGGGATTGACTGACGTATGTTATGTCATTGTTTCTGACCAGACAAGTAACAGAAGAAGCGATTTTTCTTTTTCCCACTATTTTCCACACCATAAAAGCATCACCTAGTATGAATAGACTCTTTTAGACTTCATGCATGCTGTCCTCTGTGAAAGGACAGCGTGCATGAAACAAGACAAAAAGTGTTTTTTTTCTCAACAGTGCCATCTTGTGTAGACAATTAGGTGATGCTGATCGTCACCTAATAGACGATCAGCATTGTCGATTAGGTGCTTATTTATGCATGTTTTGATGCTTATTTATGCATCAAAACATGGTTATTTATGTTTTGATGAGAAAAATATTCAAGTAGAAGACATTTTTTCAGTACTTTATTGTTGACTTCTGTGGTAAAAATCAAGACTAAAATCTTATTATTTTACATATTTTTCCACACTTCATATTAAACTAGTTTTCAGTTTTCAATCTGTCGCAGTGAGGATGACTTATTTGTTCACCAGTGACTGAAATACAAACGGCACTGCTTGTGTGACAGAGAAAGAGTTTAGTAGTTTTTAATCTCAGAGGTTTTGTGTTGGTCACAACAACTGCCAGACATTATTGCCGAAAGACAAAAATTTCCAAGACAGAGGTTTATTCCTCCAATGGGGAATTTATGTGCAGCTGTAATCTCAACGTTTTACCTTTCATAGCATCCCACTGGGGGAAGTAAAAGATCTTATTAATCACTGGCATTTTTTTGTATTTTCATCATGACATTTTTCTGAGTAGCAGCACATCCAGAAGAATGCTTGGAATAGATTTATTAAGGAACATTGTGTTAGATATCATCAAATTAAAATTATATCTCGGCAAGATGAGCAAGTCAGGTAACAGCATTTCTTGCAAAATGTATTTGATTTGCAGCAGCAGCTTATTATTTTTGCAGTGATGTAACAAAAAATGAACTAAACTAGAAAAGAATTCCAGCTTGATTTTTTTTATCTTCCTCTATTTTTCGTTTCTAACTTCACAACTTCTCTTTGCACCAGTCCAAACCAACTCAGCATTGCTCTGTGTTAATTTTACACAGAGCCGTTACTATAATTATTCACTATTGTCCGGATAGGAGCCTTGCATCTTCACTTTTACTACCCCAACTCTTCCGATCTTACTCAAGCGTCTCTGCATCAAAACCAGATATGATCATAGCAGGTCTGACTTCTATGTTGCTGCAAACCTTCTCTTTCATTCCTGCAGCTCTCCGCCTGTCACTTTTTTTCCACCTCCTGTGCATTTCCTGTTTCTCTGACCCCTGAAACTCAATCTCATCTATCTTTATCCACACACAGGTTCTTTGTTGCACCTTACCCCATCTCGTTCACGTATATTTTTAGAATAATGTTGCATTTTATGTGGTGCATTAAGATTATAGGACAGCAACTTTGCCACTTTCAGGATTTAATCATCTGAATCTGAATCTAGCACACTTGAAGATAGTGCAAGCCTTTTAAATAAAATTTTAAAATGTATAATTGGGGCCTGCCCCATAGCAATGGGGCAGGCCCCATTAGCAGTGCCCCATAGCAGTTGCTATGGGGCACTGCTAATGTCAGTGCTAAAGTCAATGCAAGACAGTGCATTACCTTTAGCACTGACATTAGCATTTCACTGTCCCCCACTAGTGGGGGCTAATAGTATTGCACCCTCTATGGCGGTGCAATAATATTAGCCTGCAATATCTTTTCCTCTTAGGTTATGGAACTGCGGTGCGCAAGGCAGTTCATTTGCATTAACCTTTTAGCTTAAATAAGCTATTAGCTATTTCTCTTACTTATATATATTAAAAATAAACCTTTTTTAAAAAATATGTAAATTTTCTATACCTATATAATTTTTTTTTTTTTTTTTTTTCAAAGCTGACACGTCAGCTGAAGCATATGTCATACACGCTGGAAAATGTCAATATCTGATTGGTTGACACATACCATCTTGTATCTATGCCTGTGACGTAAGGTGAAGAAGTTGCCAGCCAGCAGTGATGTTTGCATTTTTTAAAATCGTTGCTGTGCGAAGCTGACTGGTCAGCAGCAGGATGCGTCATAGAAGCGGGAAAAGCACCATCTCTGATTGGCTGCCACGTACTACCAAGTCGTGGAAGCTTCTGGAACTTTCTGCTTCCGAGTCTGCTTCGGTCAAGGTAAGAAGTGTTTGTGCTCTCTCCATAAAATATACTATTTCAATATTTCATTTGATTACAGTATTATTATAACTGCTTAGACTTAATGTGTTCTTTGAGAAATGTGCTCAATTTTAAAAGTTTGACTGGTGTGGAATATTTTGTTGTGGCTCTGATAGCATGTTCCGCAAGTGCATCTTACATCACTTACCAGTCGCAAGTTGCTCTCTATAACAGGTTAATGTGTGATTCGGTTCGGTTCGAGTGTAGTATGGTCTGAAGCGCAGCCCCTGCAGTCATTTCTCTGTTGATTTTTAGCGTGACTCAGCAACGGAGAACATCGCGGTTCTGGTTCTGATGGACTAAACAAACTTAGCTATTTTCTTTTAGCTTGGTGTGATGTAAATTATAATTTGAATTTAATAAAATAAGTTCATGATCTGAGATTTTATCATTATGTTTGGCCCAGGAATGACAAAATAAAATATCTAGGTTTCAATTACATTTCCACAGAGGTTATTGTACTACCGCAGTCCAGGCGAAGGGGTCCGAACGACGCGGAGCAGCCACCTCGCCAACCACAACCAGCCAATGTAATTTTTTTTTTTTAATTTAAACTTTCAAACTTTCTTTTGTGAAGGAGGCGGTAAAATTGATCTTTTGACAGTAAAGGTTGCTGACCCCTGTTCTAATTGTTTTATTTACCAAAACAATCTTTTTGTGACACAAAAAGATAATTTGTGAAAATAATTGTCTTTTTTGCTCTGTGTATTAAATGGCCTCTAATGACCCTGAGCTTTCTGAGCCCTCTGCTGACCCTCAACCTGGTGACCTCATTGAAATATTCAGACAGTTCTTTTTTGTTGTTGTTGTTTATAGTTGTAAATAGTTTTTCTTGTATGTATGTATGTATGTATGTATGTATATATTTAAAATAGTTTCATTTATACTATAGAGACTGTAATATGTCACATTAGATTATAGTTTCAAATATGTTTCCCTGTATGTGTATAGTTATAAAAGTTTTATATTTATAACAAGTGGATCATCATGGCAAAGCCATAATGTTTCACTTGTGAGAGTAAATCTGTCGGGCCTCACCTTGACACTCACGCAACAACCCTGAGTGCCACATGGCCAGACAGGACACATGTAAATTTTAAAAAATTTTATTGCAGAGGCATCAGATTCTCAAATTTATAGTTTTCTTTAAATGTTGTAATTTTAGTTCATTGTAAACTTTACCTGTAAAATCCTTGTAGAAATCTTTAACACGTGTTCAATATATATTTAAACTGTGATCTGTTGTGTGTGTGGGTTATTCAATTAAAATTTTTTCTTTGTCTCTATTATGAAGTAATACAGTTCAGTGCAGGGTTCATTAGAACTAATGAGCAAGCCGGTGCAATAGCATTAACCTATGACCTAATGATAATAAATAGGACTACAAGAACGCCATATCTGTAGTTCTAACACTAATATGATTCTGCATTATCTGCTTCTCTCAAGTTAGGGAACTGCCTAGCAAGGCAGTTTGTTAGTATTAGCCTTTTAGTTTAAATAAGCTATTACCCATTTTTCAGACTAACTAGCCATGTTTAGTATACTTAATGGAGTAAGTAAATGAGAGTAAAAATTCTAATGATACCCCACATGCTACTGAAAGTATTTATGCTTACATTAGCATATTTGCTCATTTTTTTAGCTAATACACTTACTTTATCATACTGAATGTTGCATGTCTAGCTTACTTAACATTCTTGTGATTCTCCACATGCTATTGATTACATTGGAGCTTTCTTTAGCATTGATGCAAATTTTTAGCATCAGAACGCTGGGTCCAAACCGACGGGCACACTTTGGCAGGCCCCAGTTAAATTTCTTCAGGAATTTTCTAGTTGATTTTGTTGTTGATCATCATTGATGTAAAATTGATTGGGGGAGCAGAGTAGTTCTACAACAAATAAAGTGATGTCAAACATCAGACATGTTGGCATTTTGTGGGTCGGTTTCACTTTGAATAGTGGTACACTTTTTTAAAAGCCATCTAATTGTCTAAAATGATCTAGGGATTATTAAACACGAAACTATTCACTAACATGTCATATAGTATTTTATTTCATATTGTCCTACAATATAGGTAGAACCAAGACATGCAAGACAAAAATCAAAGAATTAAGGACTCTGAAAGTGTAATATGTACTGATAATTCATTTAAACTCACAAAAAGCCAAAGCCAATTGGAAAATTGGGTGACGCTCTCTCTGTAAACAACATACTACATCTACAACATAACATGTTGACCAAAACACAACCAATACAATACCTTTTTACTAATAAATAATATGAAATAAAAAAGAATAATGTTAAAGTTCTAGAGATGTGTTTTTCTAATACCAGTAAAACTTTTGGTCCACTAAAGAATTATGATGGTGTCTTTTATTTGTTTAGCTATTTTTTTGTTTATTAGATTAAACATCTCCATATGTTTAAAAAACACATAGAGATGTTTGTGTATGAAAACAGTAACCATCCAGTAAATATTTTAGTACTTTTTTAGTTAGTTTTCTCTTTTTAATGTTTTTAATTGACTTCTGATTTAAACCTCATCAGTCAAACAAATAAACGATCAATCAATTTTAAGATTTTTGTTTGTTTCTATTTTAATTCATTTTAACAGAAGGAAACCTGCCATGTGGCAAAATTGCTGTCACATGAATACTGAGTCTCAATCATCCGCAAATAAAATCTCTTCTGCTGCTTTCTTGACAAACTTTCCAAATTAAAACTAAAGAAGATGAAAAAACAAATTTAAAAAACAACAAAAAGTCTTACCTTTATTTTCTCTGCAAAGGCAAATAAACATAGCACACCAAATTATCAGGAGGTGCATTATGCATCATATGCTCATTACAAAAACTTTCAAATAAGGTGCTGCAGGTTCATTTTACTTGTGACAAGTTAACCACTTCCTGTCTTTGACCACCTAGCACATGATTGTCAGTATAGCATGAGGTGCCAAAATTCCCCGTGTGCAAAGATAGAAAGATGAGAAAAACTTACTCATGAAAAAGTTATTTCAGCACTCCTAAGATCAGCACGGATACATACCTGCACATGATCATTCTTATGACGGACTTCAGATCACCTTTCCTCAGAAACATGCAAAAAATCATCACTGCAACAAGCAATGCTTTTACCAGAAGCTCAGCAGTGTAACCTCAAGGTTATGCAGTCTTCCGAAGACCACAAAAACAAAACAAACAACAACAAAAAAACACAATACCTTCATCTGATGGGTACTGTTCCAAACTGAGAAGATGCCTAAATCACGTCTATAGACTTGAGATTAAACCATTTACAATCTGGAGCCATTTTTTCCCTGGAGTCCAGGAAAATAAAAACTAATGTAGAGCCACAACAGTTATATTACTGTTTCATAAAAGAGATCTAACTTTTCAGAAATGTCTATTTTTGGACATTTAATGTCATTTTTCAACAACCACCATGTTATATCTATTTCTATGGATAAAAATGCAACTTAAACTAAAAGAGAATCAATACATTCTCTTCAGTAGGATGATAGAATGACAAAATGATGTATGATGTTTTCAAAACAATGACAGGGAAAAAAACAGGTCTGAGAACTGATGCTTTTTAGCTTTATTTTGTTGTGGAAACAAAACTGCTAAACTCTGTATTTGTTTCTATATCTATATTTTAAAAACAATGATTTAATGGTTGTAATTTTCAGCTAATTTTATTTAAATCTATGTAGAAAGCCTAAGGAGCCAGTTATGGCGACTGAGCTCCAGGTTACAGAACCTTGATATACTGTCATCAATAACCTGCTTAAAACTCAAATCTGAGATCAACTCCTTTCTCTCTCATGCTTCTGTGTAACATCTATGTTCTCTTCCTTAGGAATATTTTCTATAGTTTGTGCAAGAGACTTTGCATCAGGTGGCATTGATTTTATTTAATTTTTTCATAACCAATCTCATAAGTAAACTTCTGCAACTTCACTTAATCTTTATCAAGCTCAGCACCTCCTGACCTCCCAGGTGCTTTCATCAGCCATCTGAGCAAGTTGTATTTCAGTAAAATTAGGTAAGAAATGCATGATTTGCACAGATGAAAAAAATCTCACACAGACATTTCTGGACATTGGATCAATGCGTGTACTCACAGCAAAGTTTTTCCTTTTTTACACATTAAAAAACAGAATCAGTATTTTTCTCTCATGATAGATTTCAAATAACCCAGGAACACCAACAAGCATAAACTCATCCTTTTAAGAGAAATCGTCCACACAGAAACAGAGGGACTTGTTTTTGTCCAACAGCATTCATGCTTCAAATGACAACCATCACGTCATACAAGTCGTTTTATATCCCAAACCTGGGGGCACAGATCCCTTAAATGCTTGACGTTATAGAATTTTTTAAAGATGAAACTCAAACTTTTTGAAAGCCTGTTAGGATTAATGTTTATTTAAGAAGAAACAAGGACTTTATGTGGGATTGACTGACGTATGTTATGTCATTGTTTCTGACCAGACAAGTAACAGAAGAAGCGATTTTTCTTTTTCCCACTATTTTCCACACCATAAAAGCATCACCTGGTATGAATAGACTCTTTTAGACTTCATGCATGCTGTCCTCTGTGAAAGGACAGCGTGCATGAAACAAGACAAAAAGTGTTTTTTTTCTCAACAGTGCCATCTTGTGTAGACAATTAGGTGATGCTGATCGTCACCTAATAGACGATCAGCATTGTCGATTAGGTGCTTATTTATGCATGTTTTGATGCTTATTTATGCATCAAAACATGGTTATTTATGTTTTGATGAGAAAAATATTCAAGTAGAAGACATTTTTTCAGTACTTTATTGTTGACTTCTGTGGTAAAAATCAAGACTAAAATCTTATTATTTTACATATTTTTCCACACTTCATATTAAACTAGTTTTCAGTTTTCAATTTGAAAAATTCTCCTTCACAATTAATTCAAAATGTATCACTTTTTCACTTTTTCTTTCATCTCACTTTGACAAAAACGTCTCAAGCAGTTTGTAAACTCATGTCAGATGATATTTTTGTCTTAAATTGTTTTTTTCGTTTTTCTTCTCAACCTTCATTTCCCAAGTCTGTGTGTCATCAAGAGCTCTATAACATGGATCACCTGGCAAAAACATCAGAAACAACATTCGCCATTGATGAATATGTTGTACAGGAAATACGTGACAGAATGGTCTTATGGGTTTTTTGTTGATATTGCTCTTTGAATTTACATAACATTTCAGGCATTTAATAATCGTAAGTAAAAGAATTGCAAAACTTATACTTGTTTAAAATAATAAAACTTTCAGTGTCCCTGAATTATTGAGATTATAACGTGAAATGATAAGTGCACAAAAAAACTATCTTTTCCACACTTTCATGTCTACGTTAAATGTAACTGGCCTCTTTTTGAACTGTCACTTCACCAACATCCAATGCAGAAGTTGCATCCAATGCAACTTCTGCATTGGAGAAGTTGCATCCAATGCAATAGAATAACTATACTCGTTATTCTATACGAGTATAGAATAACGGGTATAGAATTACTCGTTATTCTATACTTGTGTTGATCATCTATACTTCCTCGCAAATCTGGATGTTTCTAACTTATTCTCAGTGAGAGAATAATACTCAACGTTTAAGGCGTTGATAACAGCAATTTGCTTTTTCATTCTGCTGATATGTGTCGTTCCTGGCTGGTGAACCACATTGTTGGTAGTTGATTATGGTATTAACTGCACAGTTAGAAGCTTGACAATTAGCTGCTATGTCTGCAACATTCCTAGCGAGAGCGAGAGCAGGTGATGTTGATGTTCTTCCTGGTTTACTTGAAGAACAGATGTCATTCAGAACTGAGAATTGAGTTTGCAGGCTGGGAAAAGAAGGGGCGCTCTTTGTCTTCGGGAGCTCCGGTATCATATGTGTAGATATTTCCTGCAAGAAACAAATAAATAAAAATTAAAAAAAAACTTTACTGTATATGAATATGATAAACTGCACAATTACTTCAAGGTGAAAAAAGTCAAGATGATCTTAAACTCTCAGTGGAAAAGTTTTTCTCTTCTTCTTTTTTGTCCCTCATATCACAATGCAACCAACAATAACCTGCATTTGGATGTTTCACCTAAAATCTACCAAAACAGTGGGTTGATGTGTCTTTACCGTTGAAGCCTTGATGTAAAGAAGGAAACACTTCTGCATGTGAACACACCACAGATTACACTGAGACTCTTAAGCGTGAAGTTGTTTTTCATGAGTCATGTTGAGAGTAGTTTCAAAATCCAAACAAAACTCCACTATGTAAAATAGATTCACATTACCGCTTGATTTTTATTGTTGCAAATCCATGTTTCTGTAAAAAAAAAAATAAAAAAAGTTAAAGGGGACTGAAGATGCAAATATTGAAATAGTTACAGAAGAACCACTGCTAAATTAATAGTCTTACGTTTCCAGCCATGAAAGCACACGAGGATCAACACTATCGCTGCGGCGATCAGAAATATAATGGTAACACAGATCAGGAAGACGGATAGGGAGGAGCGATCGTCATCAATACTGTCTGAGCCAACTGCATGAAAGAATAATGTTAAAATAGCTTTAATACTAAATGTGTAAAATTACATTAAGCTTCTTACCTGTATCATCATCAGGGTTTTCTACTCCTTTGTTTAGTTCTTGAGCAATAAAAGAAAACAGATACGATTCACACGTTGAACCAGATGGATGCATTTCACAGGTAAATCTTAGGAAAAAAAATACCTGAAACTGAGATGTTGATGGAATGGCTGACTATTTCATTACTGAGTCCTGAAGCACATCTGTA
Organism: Gambusia affinis; assembly: GCF_019740435.1. Taxonomy (NCBI): domain Eukaryota; kingdom Metazoa; phylum Chordata; class Actinopteri; order Cyprinodontiformes; family Poeciliidae; genus Gambusia; species Gambusia affinis. Next base: position 12,826,656 of record NC_057878.1, read on the forward strand.
CAGGCCGTCATCATTAATGGAAACCTGCTCAAAACTTAAATATGAGATCAGATTTTCTTTGTCATATTCCTGTGTGATTTTTATGTTCTCCATATCTGGAACGGCCTCCCAGTTCTTTAACGTGTTAGATAATTTATACCATCTGACATTGAATGACTCCCCACAGTTTTTGACGGGACACTCGACTGTCAGACTTTGTCCAGTGGAAACACGTTTTGTTTCTCCTCTTCGTACTTCGGCCGTCACATCACATGAAGAAACTGTAATTTCAAAAGAGGAATTTGATTTTAATAACACAATTTCCAAAGAACTGTCAAGTACCAAATCATGCTTATTTTGATTTTAGTGACGTGTTAGTTGCCAAACATTGCCAGACATTTTTTGATAAAACTCGACAAAACGCTACAGATTTATTACAGGGTCTTTTCTTTATGTAACTATTGTTTGTTTATTAAATTACACCAGACAATATAGTTTAAAAAACGTTTAGAGCTCATGGAAACATAAACATCCAGTAGCTATTTATATATTTTTCTTAAAAGTTGTTTTTTTATTGTTTTAATCGACTCCTGACTTAACCTGATCAGTGAAACAAATAAGTAATAAATCAACTGAAGGAAACAAACCTGCCATTTCTGTCACATAAGTGCGCAGTCTCAGTCTGCATTCGGTCCATCATTCATCATATGCTCAATACAAAAACTTTCAAATAAGCAGCTGCAGGTTCATTTTAGCTGTGTAACCACTTCCTGAACCACATTCTTTTCTACAACCATCCAGTAAGTGTTTTTCAATGTAACATCAGGGGACAAAATTTCCTGTGTGCAAAGATAGAAAGAGTAGACATATTTTTACACATGCAAAAGTTATTTCAGCATTCCCATAGGCAGCACAGATACCGTACATACCCACATTTGGTGGTTACTTATCATTATGATGAATTTCAGACATCTCTTTTTCAGAAACATGCCCAAAGTCATCACTACAACAAGCAACGCTCTCATGCTTTTACCAGAAATCCAGCAGTGCAAGTTGGTGCACAGATACCTCAAGTTTATACATTGATCTGACAACCCCTGAAAAACTCTGTTAGCTAAATAGCTTCTTTGGATGGCTACTGTTCCACTCTGAGAAGATAGTGTTCAACGACCTGGTAAAAACCAGCCTCTTGTCCGAGGCTATTTGCTTTGTCCAAAGGGATGTAGATCGGCACTAACTAATGGAGATCTGCTTAAAACTCAGATTTGACATCAGCTCCTTGCTGTCATTCTTCTGTCTGATTTCTTTGTTCTCTGTTTCAGAAACATCTTCAGTTGATTGGCCACAGAATTTATATCAGGGGATATTGATTGACTTCCAACATGACTTTTGGCCATTACACTTAGAGGGTGGATGGGTGCTTTGTCCAGGGAACACTCATTTTGTTCCTCTGTGCACTTTGGTTATCAATTCACACAAACAACCCAGGCCCACCAATATGTCCAAACGCATCACCTTAAGAGACATTAAGCAGCTGAAGAACTGAAATATGAGCTGCAGATGGACACTATTATATAAAAGCAGGCAGTCCAGTGAGCAGTAGTAGTGCCCATGAGCAAAAAACACAAGTAGAAGCAGCTAATCCATGAGAAACTTTTCTTTCCTCTCTGTTTGTCATTCTTGTCCAGCTCCTGCACTTTTTCCAGAAGCCAATGCAAGTGGGAGTTAAGATCCAAGATTCAAAGCAGAATGGGTTTTTCTTCTTTCTACTATTTCGCTCTCATAAAAACAGCACCTGGTGTAAACAGATTCCCCACTCTTTTTCATTCTCTATGCACTCTATCGTCAGTGTTATGATAAACAAACTGTATTTTTTCTCAACAGTGCCATCTTGTGTAGAAGATCAGGTGATGTGGATTGTGTGCTGATGCATATTTGTCTTTTGATAAAACAAATATACAAGTAAAAAAACTTTTTTTGCTTTATTGTCGAAATCATGGGTATAAGATAGAACTAACATCTAATTATTTTTTAGATGTTCCTAAAACTTTGTATTAAACTCTAGTTTTTTAATGTAAACACTTCTCTTTTTCATATTTTTCAAGCGGAAAGGATCCTCCAGCACCACCTAGTGTCTGCTTGTGCATGTCCCTGTGGGTGACCTGACCAAAACGTCAACAATAATCGCAAGTCCAAAAGACATAAGACAGATTACAGACAATAAAATATTTAAAGGTCCATGATTGATCATTTGGATTTCCAGATTCCAGACTTTTTCTACAGGAATATGCTTGCCACTTGTCAGCTGTTGGTCAGTGAAGCTGAAATTAGTGAAGGTTTATATATGTTATTTCAAATCTAGGGTTGATGAGTTAAGATTCGATGATCAGTGCGCTAATCAAGTCGAATAAAGGCTGTCAGTGACCCAATCCCTGCTGAAAAAGGGAAGACATCAAATCACAATCAAAAACTTCCAGTCACCTATAATTTCATAGATTTGTTAAAATCGAAAACATTTTGGGAAAGGTGTTATGGAGAAAATAGGAAACAAAAAGTTTGAGGATTAATTCAAGTGTGTATTTCAATACTAATGACAGGAAATGTTTGATTTCCTTTTGAAATGCAGAAAGATGATAACAGAAACGGAAGATTGTTTACTTAAGTCTCTGACTTCCTTCTGTGCAGCAACAAAACAAATATATAAATATGCATTCACTTTAAAAGACATGTGAGAAAGGTGAATGTAAAATTGTTAATATGTCGAACAAAAGCAACACTCACTCAAATGGAGATGAGAGAGAGAGCCAGAAGGGAAACTTAGCCACCAGCATCACTTTCTGATTCAGCAACAGAAGGATAAACTGTAACTGATGAATGATGATTAGCTTGACTGTCAAGCTGAGAACTGTGTCTTCATGAATCACGTCTGGACTGGCTATCCTCACTATTTTTAGTCTGAAATGTGAGATCAACCCCTTTTTCAGTGAAACTGCAGAAGTACAAACTTGCTAGTAAAGTCATACTTTTAAAAGGTAGTTCGGTTTTTCCATTAGGCTCAATATGCTCTTACCCAGAACTGATAATAATCTACAGGGGCTTCATTTCACCACTTCTGTACCACATCCTGACCTCCCACAGCATCCTGTTCAGGTGTTTCAGCACATCAAAGCAACAGAATGGCCCCTTTTTAATGTGTCTATTTTAAAAATTAAAACAAGATATTTGGAAGAACTTATTCAAACTTTGTCCCTAATGTGAAGGTGCACACTTTATGCCACAATAACACCTGAAAAATACAATACACTTGAAATGACCACTTTCTGGCTTCTTATCTTTCAGAATATGAGTGTATATCAAGTATATATATCAAGTATATATCAAGTAATAAATGAAGAAAACCAGAGCACTTACATTTTAGTCAAAGTGCTTGTTTATTCGAAGTTTGTTGCTAAATGTTAGTGCTATTTTCTTCCTGTCCTTCTATTCAAACCTGTAAAAAGTGAAAGTTTAAATTCAATTTGTGTATGAGAAACTCGACTGAGTTTCTGAACAGCAACATCTAGTGTTGAAAATTGATACTGTACAGCCTTGTTCATGCGTTCGAATGAGTTTCGTTTTTCAGATTAAAAGTACCTTAGGAAAATAAAACTTTTTAGTAGGTATAAGTGGAAAATCTTCATAATTAAGAGAAATAACATAAACTAATTACATCTGCGTGTAATTAATGTATGTGACACGTATTTGTGTTTCAGTTATTAATAAAATTCCTGAAATAAAATAACTTTGCAACAATATTCTACTTTATTTGAATGGTCTGTGTATTATGTAGACAGATGTTCAAGATCTGCAAACGTTTCTTAAGGTTCTGCATTTGGGTGACTGTTCTTCTCTCAAGTTACAAATCAGTTAAACCCAGCAATGATGCTGCAATTTGAGATTTTCTTTTTGTTTTATGCCAGTCAGAGTTTCTGCTGGAAAGCAATTGTACAATAATGTAAAAAAAAAATAAAATACCCACACAAAAGCTCTTGAGTTGTTTCCTTCTGGACGTGTTGATTCTTTAATATCAATAAAATTTCTTCTGAAATTTTTGGTCATGTAAACAAGCAAAAAAAAGTCGTTCTGCCCCTCCATAAATTAGTCACTTCACTATGAATGCTAAAAATAATAATAATTAGAGCAACTCACACACTGGCAGCTGCCGGAGTGCTGCAGTGAAAACAGGCTCTCTATCACTTTGAGCATTGTTGCAAATGACGAAAAAAAAGGAAGACCCTAATAGACAATGCACATGAAATATGTCTTCATTTTAAAAAAAATATCTATGAAAAAAGTTGTTTGACTCACTGGGGATACAGCAGATATAAAATCATGCACACCATACTGACAGGAACTCTAATACCGACCTTTCAAGTTTTAACAAACAAAACTGATGGGTTTCTCTCTGTTATCTCAAATATTTAGACCAGAGCAAGATATTAATAAATTGGCCATTCTTTTTTTCTCAGTTCACAAACAACACCATAAGTTAATTTGTAAAGTGGCACGACACGGCATATTCAAGAACGATATCTTAGGATTTAAAATAGAAACCAGCATAAGAAGTGGATTATGTCATTGGTCTCAGTTGGTTTAAGGCTTCCTCTGTCAGACAGCTCGTGTCACATCAGAGTAGTTCCTTAGACAGAGGAAGAACATCCTTTTTCTCAACTAGCTTTTACCACATCTTAATTGCAAACTCTTCTATTATATGATAAATGGTGGATTTGTACTATGAAGATGTTGTTTACAAATGCGGGAATGTTTTATGGAACAATTTTGAAATTTTGAGATGTGTAATTGCAGAGGCTATTTTTCAAAAGTATTTAATCAGTAACTAAGACATGAAACAGAGAGAGTGGAGTTACAACCTTAAGTAAAAGAAAGGAATCTTCTGAATCAATAAAGCTCATCTCTGCTGCTAATTATAAATATTTGGAGGATGTTATTATGCACTGTTCCATCTGGTTTGATGTGCCGTAGCTCAAAGTGGTTCATGATTAGCTCTAATTCACTGAAAGACTATTGTTTGAAGCATAAAGCCAGCCCAGTCAGTACTTTTACAATTAATAATATTTTCTCAATTTGTCAAAATATTAACCCCCAAACTTTGCATGGCAACGTTTTAATAAGAGTGGGTGGGACTCCTGGTTTCTATAAAATTGTCCAGTTTACTCAAAACAAAATTAAATTGGCTTACAAGTGGATCAGGTAGAATTAAAACATTACACCAAACACTGATGTTTTTCTCGGATGCATACATATAAAAAAAAACAAACATTTACCGACAAAGATGAAACCTAATTTTCCTATCAGTACAATATTTTCCATAACACATTTTACTGTGTAGTGCATATTAAGTACATTGTTCCTGTTGGCCATAAAGGTCAACTTTTCATTTGGACAAAGATACAATTTATGATATAAACTTAGACTTTCCACTGCACATGTAAAACGCTGCTAACTTCCTCATGTTATTTTTGCACAATCATGCAAATAAGATTATTCAGTTGCAAGCTCAATGTTTGCAGGAAAGGTCAGTTCATTGCACAAGCATGCCATTTTTTGGCTGTTTGCGATATCTTTGCAGATGGTTTCAGATGTAATGGCAGTGACCACTGTAAGTGGAGGGTTAGGAGGTTAATACTTGGTTCTACAGTTTGTAAGACTTTGTGCTATTTAGCAGCTTCACATGGGTTGAGCTCTGAAGCTTACAGAAGTTCAGAAGACTAAGGTTTGAGACACTGGGTCTGCGTGAAGACCCATCCACAAAAATAATATGAGCAAATGCACAGGACACTTTATGTAAAAGGGTCAACATTTTATTTATGTGACAAACTTTAGCAATGGACGCATGCATGAAGTGGGTATTGAGCCATAAAAATAACAAATTAGCAAAGAGAAATTCCCACAAATAGAGTTTTGAATTGTCATCTGTACCTCCCTCTCTGTCATCTCTCTCTCTCTCTCTTCCTTTCTCTCTGCTCCCCCTAGCTGCTGTGGCCTGAGCACTCTGATGCAGCCACCGAATGTTTAGTTGGAGCAGAGGCTGCTGCGGTATCAGGTTGTTCTCCAACAACCAGGAACTCTCTGATAATCATCATGGGAAACTGCACCTCAGGGTAGGTCCTCTCCTTGATATACACTCATATTCTGAAAGATAAGAAGCCAGAAAGTGGTAATTGCACTCTAACACATTGGTATTTTCACCCGTACTGCTGTATCTCTGGAAAATATATTTAAACATGGGTATTTGGGCATATGTTAAATGATTTTCACTGTAGGTCATTCAGCCACTGTACAACATGACAGTGAGACAAACATCAGCTGTAATTTGGGTGCATTTACATTTGTGTTGCTCAAAATATTTGTTACTGAGCAACATCAACTTTTGGCAAATTAATAAATAAAAAAAGAAAGACCTCTTTTATTTTAAAAAGTTACATATTACGGCTATGGACGCATCTTTTCACCGAAATGTAGAGTTTTCCGCTCTGACAGTTGTGACAAAGCTTTATCAAGGAAATAGCGGTCATGTACAAAAATAGATCTGGTTTCAGTCAGCATGCCAATAAGAAACTTGCTAAATGTATTTGTGCTTCTTGTTACAGCATTATCTGGGGTGTTTTACCCAGAATCATATTGGATTTTATAATTTAAAGTTTGAACTGTTAGTGACACGTAGAGTTGCTTTTAAACAGAAGCAAGTTTTTTTTCTGGTGAAAAAAAGGCTTCCTGTTGCAGCACACGTTCTCTGTGTGGAGCTGTCAAGGAAGCCGGCGGTAAAGTGTCACCTCTGACGAGTGCAGATATTAATCTATTACATTTTTACAAAGCATGTAAATGACAGCCTTTTATGAACTTCTGTTTTCTATCGGACAAATATAGCCCCTTCGATTCGCTTTTCACGCATTACGGCAAAAACACTTCAATGCAGTTGTTGTCGCCAGTGATGGCGCAAAAAGATATTTGATTTAGGAGATTATTACATTTTTACGTAGCACCAGGTTGGTTTGGAAACCGTTGTAAGTAAAATTATCACCTAAAACACTGATTTCCAGTATTCATTTATATTTGTCTCATAAAGAAACCCCTTCATCTGAAACATTTACGTTAAAGGAAGAATAAATCTGCAAAAAAGGCAAATGTTCAACAGTCTGATCATGTCATTTTGTTTTTATTCTCAGGCAAAAGAAGAAGAAAAAAGGTAAATGTGGAGAAAACTTCCTTCTAGCACTGAACAATATGGTACATTCAACATGCTGATATTTTTTTTTCTTTCAGGGAATTCTACTGATGGGAACACTGACGGAAGCAACGAGAATAAGGTACACATGCTCATCTCAATTTTCATTTGACCATTAATATGCAAAGTTCTCAGCCCTGCCTCAGAGTAGATAGATGTGTCTCTGGTTTTATGACAGAACAGTCAACGGAATAAATTTGCATACCACCTGAGGATTAGTGAGGCCTCTGTTGTGTAAGCAACCCTGGAGCATTTTAGGAAGTCTTCAACACGAACCACATTCATTCAAAACACTTGGGCCATTGTGCTGTATAACAAGGCCATGTTATTTTCTTTCTCTGTGTGCTGTTTTCTCACAGCCCAATGACGATGTAACGTACGCCTCCATCAACCACCCCACTGGCCAGGGATTGAGACCCGAAAAGGCTACCAATGAATACGAAGATGACAATGACTGTGACTACGCTACGGTGAAAATCCCAGAAGAAGTTCAAGTAGATGCTCATTCCGAGTCATCCAAAGAGGAATGCACAGATGATTATGTGCTCATGGGCTGAAGAGAAATTTGAAGATGAGCTCATTTGGACAAAAGTTTGTTTGCGGTATGGAGGAGCTCAGGAGCTCATGAACTATGAGAGTTTACAAATGAATCAAGATCGTATCTTGATTAACAAAGACAAACTGTGGAAAAACTGCAAACCGCTAGTGGTTGGGATTTTTAACCCCTGGATGGTACTTTTCTTCTATGGTGGACCAGAACAAGAAGACGAAAGGCATGCAGTTTCTTATACAGATTACATCTGAAGATATTTCAGTTGCATTTGGCTGTCTCTAAAGATATCTGCAAGGAAATGTCTGGAGTGAGGGTAGACCACACTGCCTTACAACTTGCTCCGCCCAACCAGTCAGTCCTACAACTTGGCTAAAACCCACATTAAGTGACTTTAAAATTTAACAACAGCATAGCGGAAAATTTGAGGGGCTTTCCAACCATGTAAACGGCCAATGCCTAGTTCTTTCCCTGTCTTCTCTTAGCTATTGCTATCTGAATGAATGACATTTGAAAGCCTCGACAAATGAATGTTATTGTGAGTTTAAAATTAGGTTTTGTTCTAGGAAAAATAGATCAGCACAATTCTTCCGGAAATGAATCCAAGCTTTCCTCAAAGTGTGGCTTTATGTAACTAATGCTGACTTTGAGTTGATTGAGAATCTCACTACCACTACATGTGGAGCTGCAAAAGTCTATTAGTGTTTGCATGTTTCATTAGAGTGTGCCTGTTATGCTCAAATGGTTGAATCGCTGTTAGCTTTTGCTACTGTAAAAAAAAGAACTGGCTCATGGTTTTCCTACCACACAAAAACAAAACGCGTAAACAACATGCAGATTTTTAAAGCATAACAAGTGCATATTTGTTTTGCTTTCCGGGTGTCTGCTGTCAATCTATAAATATTCTGCCGCAGATGGAGGCTTGATCTTATCTCTCTTTTTCTGTTCATGCTGAAGAAATAGAGCGCCCATGCTCTGCTCCACTTTTAACCAACGTTTCACCACCCATAAAAACTCCACGTTGAGCCACCAACCTTCGCACACCGATGATATTAATAAGGCCCAATTTTACTCTTTAAGTTAGCTTCCAGGTTAACGTAATTAAAAGTAGAAGTGAATAAAGTTAACACATGAATGTATCTTAATTTATCATCTTTTTACCGTTGCATGCTCCTGAGAACTTCTATACATTTCCTTAATGTTCTACTAACAGCTAAATATGTATTTGCATATACGTATTAGTTTGTTTTTTTTAATCTGTGTGCATCTTGTGTGGTGCATGCATCTTTATTTATGTTTGTGTATGAAATGAATTTAGCTAACTTTCTTCTGGTTTTACTTCTTTTTTGGTTTATTCTTTATATTTTCTATTAATTAAATGTTTTCAGAGTAAGAGGCTTGGTCAAATTATTTTATACAAATTAGTATTGACATTTAGAATTGTCTTCAGGAAGTACATTTATTTAGGTAATTCAGATAAAAAAGAACAAGAAAAAAACTGAAGATTGTACATGGATATGTGTTATATCTGGTGTCCTGGTGTGTTTGGTGGCCAATTAGGCATAGTGATACCATGGTCATTACACTAGGTTTTGTCACATTTGTTGACCTTTTAATTCTCTAGATAATAAAGTAAATCTAGATAATGTACATCCTGGACTGGTTTTTGTGTGGTACCACTCAACGTGATGTCCATGAGATTATGTCCAAGATTTTGAGTGAATTGCTTTATAATCTTCTCAAGGCTGCAAATGTTTCTGTTGCTCATTGATATTTTCTCACTATGCTTTTCCTTCCACTTAACCTTCTATTAATATCTTGTTTACATAACTCTGTGAACAGTTGGTATTTCAGTAGTGACCATTTGTGGCTTTGATGTCAGTCAGTGTGGGATAGCTGTGAAGTCAATGGTCTTCCCCGTGATTCTGCAGCTCTTTTTACTTCACCGCATTAAGAGTGCTGTTCTGAAATCTACCAGTAGAGGGAAGTGCAGCCCCTTTTTCACCAGAAATTTTCATAGGATTCAAACTCAGTTTTTTCACGACATTTATTGTAAGTAACTAAATGAATTTCCCAGGTTATCAAAATCAAACGCGGGCTGCACAGTGGCGCAGATGGTAGAGCTGTTGTCTTGCAGCAAGAAGGTTCGATTCCCGGCCTGGGGTCTTTCTGCATGGAGTTTGCATGTTCCCCCTGTGCATGGTGGGTTCTCTCCGGGTTCTCCGGCTTCCGCCCACAGTCCAAAAACATGACTGTCAGATTAATTGGTCTCTCTAAAGCCTCCTTAGGTGTGAGTGTGTGTGTGAATGGTTGTGTGTCCTGTCTGTCTCTGTGTTGCCCTGCGACAGACTGGCGACCTGTGCAGGGTGAGCCCCGCCTCTCGCCCGTAAGGTAGGTGGAGATTGGAACCAGCAACCCTCCTGGCCCCGTTAGGGACAAAGGGTGAACAGAAATGGATCAAAAGTCTCACATCTTATTAATAAATAACTTAAATTCTCAATTTTTCTTTTCTTTTTTTTTTTAAACAATTGCACTTTTAAAAAGGAAATTTCTTAACTTTTATATTCACCAAGTAAACAAGAAATCTAAACCAAGACTTCCAAAAAATTAGAAAGAAAAAAATATTATAGTGAATAAAATACAGTGTCCAGTTATTATTAAAGAAAAAATATTTATGGTGAAGAGAAGCTTTGACACCCTGATTCGAAGAATTAGAACTGATGACTTAGTTTTAGTCTTAGGAAGGAGGAAATGGAGGACAATGTTTGACCTTACATTATCTTACATTCATTTGAGCTTCTGCTCAGAGCAAACCGTCTTAGATACGGACCGTACTGCCTTCTGCCTTAAGACAGACATAAGGCTCGTTTTCTCTGATGTGATCGGGGCTTACACTTCTGCTCACACTTTGTCAGAGAGGGCTGATCAAAAGCTGACAATAGGGGTGTCATGTCCTATTATAGGCATAAGCATCAACTGCTGCCTCGCTTCCCTTTGTTAGCAAGAGGCTACAAGAGTTGTTTTTTCTCAAACTACAGATTTGAAAAACTCAAATATGTCATTGGTTTAATCAAAGATTAATCTTAGTTTTGAGCTCACATTAAAGGTTAATAGATAACAAATTTGAAAATGTTTGAAAAGCTGGGCGGGTTAGTTTATGTGTCAAAGGTTAGGCTGACAGGTTAGGGTTGACAAAGTGGTCTCATTTTGACAAATTAAATCTAAATTATCTTGGCACAGCTCTTTATAGCTAATAAAACACAGCTTGGTCCTTAAAGCCATTCAAAGTACTGAATCAGACTATTATTGATTATTTTAAATAAAGGAAGAAAAGGAGTCCATCTTTAATGACTCTCTAATGAGTCTTTTGCAGCAAAGTCCCATGGTAACTGCAGGCGGATTTATACAAAAAAAAGGCTACCAAAACAATTTAGAAAGTCTGAAATAGATCATTACTATGTCAAATTAGTATAATTGTTCTAATGGCTAAACATTTTGTATGAAGTGGCAGAAAAGCAGTGTCTTGATCTTGATAAGGCTACAGCTTTATACCAAAGTCACACCTCTGCCCCTATTTAAATGTTATTTTGATGCGAATCATGAAATGACTGACAAAATGAAAAAATAGCTTAATTTGGTTCTTCTCTCTACAGGATGTAAAAGTCATTTTGACAGATTAAATACCAAACCACAGCTCACTGTACAGAATAAAGAACAACTAACATCTGCTTGTTTGGGATTTGTGTTTTACACCCTTTGACTCTTTTGTCTGTATTTACATCCACAAATAGTTATTTTTACACACAAATTAGTAGACTTAATATATTCTGATATACAGACAGAATTATATATGAATACATATAATTCATAGTTGATATAGTATTGTACACACGTAAACCAAGGCAAATGTGTCTCCAAAATACACTATCACTGCTAGTTGATAAATAATTATTTTTATTTTTACATAATTACATCCAACATCCAAAGTCGTTAGTAGTCTCCATCCGGCTCGCACAGCCATTCTTTCCAGCTCCTCGGTTCATCACCTCTGTAGTAATTATTAAAGTTCTCCATGATACCTACTCACAGAGAACAGTGGGCAGCATAAGTGGTGAATGGGAGTCTGTGTTTCTTCTTCTTCTTCTTCTTCTTACTATTTTACCATTTCTCAGTTTCACAGCCCTCGCTTTTTCACAAAGTCCCATGATGTGCATTTCTGTGTGCGACCGTGTTGCATCAACAGGAATTTTATGCACACATCAGTTGTATATTGAGTTCACACGTTGAACGTAGCTAGCATAAGGCTCCACTTCCTCCACATCCTCTGTCTGCTTCAAAAGGAAATAAAAACAATATATATATATATATATATATATATATATATATATATATATACATATATATATATATATATATATATATATATATATATATATATATATATATATATAAAGGGCAGAACAAACACATTAACGGTAACACTGATTAGTGGAAATAAAGCACCTACCGGAGGTGATTTGGATGATGTGTCTGTCTGTTGACATTGTCTGAAAAAAATCACAACAGCATGTAAAAAACCAAAAACATTAGGCAGAAACGTTGATTTCATTTAAGCTAAAAAGAAATCATTACCTCAATAATATTACTTTCTTTAGTGCATAGATGAAAAAACCTGCCACGAGAATGAAGATTATCCCAAAAATAGGGATAAAGTACAAAATTGGATGCCCTGCAGTGAGAAATGAAACATGAGTTAACGTCAGAAAAACTTCCTAGTGATGTGGATCAACTACTCGCTGTTTCATATGTAACATATTTCAAATGTGTACGAAGATAACCATCTTTAGTTTAGAAACAGTCCAGCTTTCTATGCAGTGTACCATAATCTTTGAGTAAGACAAGTTGCCACGGATTGATTGGACAAGTCATGACCATCACTAATTAAAGTCGCCATATGTACCACACTAATAGGATGCTGCTTTCAAAAGTGCAACTCAAATGTTGCAGCAATCTTCCAATTATATTTTTTAATCTCTTGCACCTCTCTGTCTGTACTGATGAAGATTAACTGATCAGAGGGACCAGGGGAACAACAATTCAACCTCTTTGCCTATTAATTCAACTAATATCTATTTGACCTCTCACAGATTTTGTTTCTTGCAATGAAGTTGAAAGTAAAATCTATGCCATAAAATACAGCAGTGCATCGTGAGCAACTCGGATAAAAGTGACATGACTTGACCTTTCAATTTCGACCCTCAAATTATATTATTTTAAAAGCTCGTATTGCATAATGTTTTAAACAGAAATTAAATACCACTAGTATAAAGAATATGGAAAGTAGGTCAATTAAGCATAGAATAAATAAATAACAAACTTAAGCTTAAAAAAAGTCTTTTCCAGCCTAAAGAAGCCTGACCTCTGAATCTGGGTATGAACGTCTTCTCCTGCTCCCAAAACTGGTGCCAGACGATGCAGGTCAAATTTTCTTGATCAATGTCTTCAGGGATCTCCAGCTGACTCTCTACTGTTACAAATCCATCTGGGTCATTCTGCTGTGTCACAGAGTGATTTCCTATGACACTCCAGCTGATGTTGGCAGCAGGAATCCCTCTTTCAGCTCTGCACACGGCCACAATCTTGTTGCCCCTTCGCTCTAACCAGGTAGACACAGCAGGAGGAGCTGAACCAACAAAGACAAGTAGGCATTAATATTGTACCTCCATAACATATTAAAAGGTTAACCACATTACAAAAATACAAAAGTACTGTACTTTAATAATTAAAAATACATTAAATAGTATCAAGTTATCCAAAGTGACAGTAATGCTGTGTTTGAAAATTATATCTGGCATATATGAGACCTTGAGATACCAGCAAAAACTGTGTATGATGAGATAGTAATGACACTGATATAGTGTTATTAGTATGAATTCCTATATCCAAAACACACTTTTACGAAGTTAATTAAGTTCTTACCTGTGACACCCACTGTAATCCTATAATCTTCATTTCCTCCAGTGTAAGTTGATTCACAACTGTAAGCTCCAACATCACTGGCTGAAAAGTTTGGGATGTGCAGGAATGACTGATCATTTGAGATTTGTATGGATTTTCCATCATTGCAGGAGTTAATGTTTTGACCCTCGTTGCTAAAGGAGATCTTGCAGGTTTTGTGTTTTAGTTCAATGTTCCAGATAACAAATATCGACTTATTCTGAGTCCTGTTGCTGCAGATGAGTCTAGCATCGCTCCCAAGATTGAACACTTCCTTTCTGTTAACTGCAAAAAATAATAACTCAAGTTAGTTTCTGTGCAGCAACTAAATGTTTTCTTTTTCTTTTTTTAATTAAATGTTTAGTTTTATTTTCTATTTGTCAGTTGTTTATTTCCCAAAATATTTTACAGAATGCAGATGAGCAGAGAAAATCATTTATAAAAATCAATTTACCATAAACTTTCAGAGGTGAAGTAGTTGTGTTCACAATGATATTTGGGTTAGTAGTTCCTGAGAGAGATGAAGATAGATGTTAGGGGAACGCTTGGTAACACAGAGGGTTTTTAGGTCAGTATTAGTGATTAGTTCTGAAATGTTCAGGCAGAAAATGAACAGAAAAAAAATTGTTGGTTAATTCATTGGATCACATTTTCAGCTTGTAAAAACATAGCAAACATTAGAAGTGGTGAGATAAAGGATTGTATCGGAAATGCAACTCCTTTAAAGAACCAGAATCAAGTTAACAAACAACACTGTAAAAACAGACATCCGTGTTATTTTAATCAGTTGTGGTTAGGATTGGAATCTGCACTTTAGAAAACGTTTGTGGCATTACTACAAACCAAAGTAAACGCAATGGAAAAGTCAGAGTTCACTACACACACATCTGCTGCGCAGTCATAAAGGCTCTAATGTTTGTTTATTTCTGACAGCAAAACAGTGGAGTACACGGTGGGGTGGTAAAACCACAACGTAGAGACCCCCTCAAGGGAGAGACGCTGCATCACTGTGTCATCTGAGGACTCAGTTTCCACTGCAGAATCAACAGGCAGCATGCCGCTTGCTCATTCAGAAAACACGGGCAAACATTTTCCTACTTCTGCTATGGAACTATTTGTTTTTTCTCTTGTCAGCTTTTTGTCCCACGACCATGGATGTTTACTTTCCAAAGGTTGTTTAGACTGTGACTCATTTACAAAACAAATCTCTGCATTATTCTTTCAAAAAAGAAAAGAGTTAGTACGTTGGCAGTAGAACAGTCTTGTGGCAACATGGAGTACTGAGCAAAGAAATTAGTCATAAAGTCAGTTACAAACAGGCGTTCTGTGGATTAAACTCTATTTTTGTGTTAAATGAAACACAACAAATATGGTTTAAAAAGATAATCACAACTAAACAAGATAATTTTAAATCAAACCTTGAGCTATGGCCCTTGATGCGGTGAAGAAGATCAAGATATAAATCCACATCATGTCTGATCTCTGATTTCTTTTTTTAGCAAACGTTGTTGCAGTAAAAGTGTCAATTCTTCAAACCATTGCATCAAGCCAAGATCCTGTGCTAGCTCTCGTGCTATTGCACTTTCCTTCGAACTTTGCTCTGAGGTTCGACAGAAGACGCTCCACTACTTCATCCACACAAACCAAGAATCCCTCACAAGCCTCAGGAAAATGAGGGTTATATATAAGATGTGTGACTAAGCTAATCCCTCCCCTCTTCTTCTTCTTCTTCCCCCTCTCCAAAACTGCTTTCCACTCAAACATCTGCCTTTTTTCTCCCACACAGAATGACGTCTGAGAAGTTAAGACACCAGTTTCCTTTCTCGTTAGTCACATGATCGTGTTTTTTCAAAGGAGATTGTCAAACATATGGAGGCAGGCAAAAACAAGTTAAAGTTATTATTTTATTTTGTATTAAGGTTCCAAAAATATTTACATGCTTTTTAAAATTTTCTTTTGTTTGTTAAAATAAGAAAATTATTGATAGGAACTAAATGTAAAACAGATTAACAGAGTTCAGTGCAATAGATAATTATTTGCAAAAATAAACACATTCAAGTGGCAAAAATATGAGAATGTTGAAGATTATAAGACAAATCTGAATCATACCTGAGAGGGGATGTTTTTGTTGAGTTAGACAGCAATCTGATACGTGGAACACAATATATTTATTAAAAAAGGTAAATCATTTAAAAGTTTGACTTTTAAAGTCAAACACACATTTATGTCTAAGGGTTCAATCACAGATGATTAGGAGCTTTGAAATATGGAGGTCAGTCCTAAAACTGTCTCTAAATATGTTCAACTTCACTAATTTAGACCAATACAACTGGTTTAATATTTAGATACGGTACTTAAAGATTGTCATTACCCCAAGAATAGTGGGGGGGAAAAACAGTTATCTTCAAAAATAAAATAAAATAAAATAAAATGAGGGTCAAAAACAGCTGAAAGGACTCACCTTATCAACTTATATAAATGAGAGCTAAGAACTGATGTTTTCTCTATAGAAGAAAGTTAATTCACTCAAAATATAATATACCAGCTGGATCTTGACGATTTTTATGGAAATGGATGTGAATTTATTGATAGAAATAATAATAATAATAATAATAATAATAATAATAATAATAATAATAATAATAATAATAATAATAATAATAATAATAATAATAAAACAACTAAACCTTCAGTTTTACTATTTTAACTATGTCCCACCAATTTTAAAATATTAGTGGTTGTGTTAGGCTTTGGGCTTGATTGGCCTTCACTCTGTTAGAACAGATGTTTGAATTTCACTAGCAAATTGTGTGTGATGTTGTCTCCTCTCCCACCTGTGAACTTAAGCTCATCAGACACAAAGGATTTTTTTTTCTGGCCAGAACAGTTTCCAGTTTTCATAGAAGTCCGATCTTTCGACCTTTGAATCTTTTCCTTAATACTAAGTGTTACAGCCCTGGACCTTATAGGTTTGGGTTGCAGGTGTCTTGTTGTCTGTCTTTGTGCTCTTCCCCTTTACAGATGCTGCTGATTTGTTCATTTGGAGCACAGAGCATTTAACCTGGCCATCTCCTCCTTCTGGGTCACCTTTGGCATCCACTCTGCAGCTTGATGCTTGTGGTGTTTTGTTGCAGGGCCTCAGCTCCTCTCCTTTTGCACATTTGAGTTTCTTTGTTTTTGCACTTCAATACTTCCATATGCACTCACACACCACATCTAAGCATTTGCATTACACCACTGATACTGACATTCCCAATCCATTGTTGTTTTTGTTAATATATATTCCTTTTTATGTACTTTAACCACTGCATGGTCTCCTGTCTTTGTTATAACCTTGAGCCAATCAAAACACTATGACTAGAAATTTAAATAAACTGTATTCAGATTATCTGACAAGGATAAGACAGAAAATGAAGTGATTACAATAGCATCTTCATTTATGCATCAAAGAATCGGTCCGTGACCTTCATCTGATTAAACGTAAAAGAAGTTGGGTTCAAGTACATGTGGTTGTAAAAAGGAATCTATATAGTGCTTTTATAGTCATAGTCAACCAATCGCACTTATACATTTTGGGGTAAGTGCCTTGCCCAGGGGTATAATGCTATGTAACAACAGGAAGCTGGAATCAAATCAACAACTTTTGGATTGACAGACTCTACCCAATTAGTCACAATCGCCTCATGATGTGAATATATTAGAAGGGGATGTTTTAGGTTTGATGCCGTGAATGAATAAGACAAACATTTTTCAGTATTTAATGGATCACAGCTGATCGGCCGATTCCAAAATGGTGCTGCTCTAATTATTGTCTTTTTGCAAATGATTGATTGAAAGCCCTGACCTTATTCCAAGACAAAGCTTGTGGAAAGACACGAGGGAGGAAACCCACAAACAACCCAAATTTCAGTCTGATCTGCATGTGGGGGGAAGGGCTGAAAGATCTTCTACGATCCACAGTGACAAAGAAGGAAGCAGAAACTTAGCTCAGATAAAGTCGTATTAGGACACACAAAATACTGAAAGCAAATACTTTCTTTTCCATGTCGCAAACATTATGGATTGGACCATTTTCCTCTATAAGCAAATTACCAGATGTCAAAAGTATTCATCAGAAATGCATTATGTTTGGGTTAATATAGACTTAATCCCATTCTATATTGCTGCAGATGGATATTGTCTTATTGGATAGATGTGGAAAAGATTATGTCAATTGATTAGCAATACAAAACTTATAGTCATAGAAAGATGCTTATGAATGATGGTTGAGTTTGATCATATGGGTTAAAACATCCTGACTTCCCATATCTTCTTATGTAGGTTAAATTTTGATACCTCCTATAAGGACAAAAAAAAAAAAAAAAACAGATGCATTTTCAACACATTTTACCAGTCTTACCAAACATGATTTTATTAATATAGCTTTTTGTGTTTTAATTGACAAGGCCCCAGCAAAGTTTGTATCCACTTTTTAAATTATAGTGTTTATGCAACTAATGTGTAATATCCAGCAATTCAAAAACTGATAAAATAATGAACTACTCAAGAAACAAACAAAAAATAAATAAAAAATTCTTAGCAATCAGAAAGTACTTCACTGGAGAAATTGTTTTTGCTGAGTAGGTGCAATGCTGAGCTGGTTGTGGTCTCATATCTGCTGGTGTCAGAACATTTTGCTGTTTAGGAGTCACTGCAAGCATGCAATGTTAATGTGGGTGCAGGCGTTGTACTGTCTCTGCGTAGATCACAGATTAATAACTGTCAAAAACAGACGCGGTAGTCATTTTGTGTGTGAGCGGTTAGGGTCTGCAAGCAGCATGCGGACTTTGTGGTTCATGAGTGCATTTGTCAATGTGATGTTATGGTATTAGCTGTCCTATTTAAGATGGAAATGGAACATGAATTAGGTTTTCCCTTTTCGTCTCACTTATTTTCAAAAGCTAAAAAGCAGCATGAAAATTAGATACGCTTCTTTTGTAAAAGTGGCTTGCTGTGCTAAAAGATGGACTGCTGTGAATCACTTAAACAAACCTATTACAGCTTTACGCTTTACAATCTTAACAGCAAAGTGATGAAGTGGCATCTGTGAAAATCTAGGCAATAAGGATCCACGAGAAGTTGCTCTTTATAGAAGGTCTAATATTAGACTGTTTGTTTTACACACGAGCATTTCAAATTCAGCTGACTGTGAGTTGTCATGCTTCACAAAAAGGGAACTAGCTCTTCCACAAAATTGCAAAACCATGCAACTCACATTGCTTTAGTCAGCTGTGCTATCCAAACATCCAAACCTAAAAACGGAAGAAAACCATCTTAAAAGCTCATATATGAACTCTAAAAACATTTTTTTTAAAAAGCATGTTCTTTTAGCTCACATTGTATGCACATAAATATGTGCTCCGTGGACCATTTCCCTTTGATAAGAGCAACTTCCTGTTGAAGCAAAAATCAAGCGTTTTTATACACCCAAAATAACTGCCTGCTCTTCAGAGCGAGGATATCTAAAAGCTACACCAAATGAAACAGCGTGTACACTTCTTACACTGTCTCTGTTTGCCAGTAAATTACTCAACGTCAGTTGCAATTATTTGCTGAATGTCGAAATAATAAGAGACATAAGAAATTTTTTTAACTTTTCAAATTAAAAAGTTTGTAAATTTCGGGTGAAATGCTTGGTCATATCCTTCCAAGAACATCTGCTGTAGTTTTGGCCCATTCCTTCAGAGAGAACTGATGAAAGTGTGTCACGTTTGTATAGACTGCCTTTCACAACCGTTTTCTACTCTGCCCTCAAATTTTCTATATGACACAGACTGAGCTTTTTGATTGCCACGCCAAAACATCTTCTTACTTCTAGGGTGCATTCACATCAGCCCTGTTAGTCCACTTTAAGTTCGTTTGTCTAGAAAATCCAGTTTGTTTGGGTAGGTGTGAATGCATATCGAACTCCAATACTAAGAAAGCCAACCCTGATCCGCCTAAAAACCTCGGTCTCGGTTCGGTTCACATGACCTTGACGTGGTTTGAGTGCAGTGAGTACAGGTGAATCGGAGACCGCTCCAAAAGCAGGAAATTAACTACATTGCAGGCCATTTTGGTCAACGTATTCTTCGCTCCACTCTGTGAGTTAGCGTAGGCGTTGCGTAGGTTGCCATGGCAGCGTGTCTGCGTGTGGAGTGAGGCTGATAGAGCAAGGAAAAGCAGAATACAAATGGTTTAAAGTTATTTTACACCAGAAGGACTAGTGGCAGCAGCAAACACCTGGCTGAACTCTGCACTTACTAAGCGTATCGTACAAATCATTTCTCGGTAAAACTGACTATTTTCTAACAACTGTTTTGTGAATTGCATCATTCTGTTCTCCAGCAACACCCTCCACAACATGATGCTGCCACCGCCACACTCCACAGCTGGAAAAACATTCTCAGTCTTCCAAGTTAACGCCAACTTCAGTGATGTCACATCCCTAAAGTTGCCGTTAGCAAGTAAGACTGGTTTCACTGTGAATAATGCAGAGTCTTACGAGCCTCAATCTGCATCTCCACAAGATTTTAGCTTTAGTTCTTGGGGTTGAGTCACACATTTTACACCAAAACACTGACTTCTCAGAGACACAAAACTCTTGCCCTTGATGAAATGCCTTCATGCCTTGACATTTCCATGACCTTTATATTTGCACTTGTTTGAATAAATAAGAATTCCTCATGAAAATTGTACGCAAGGATTAATCAGGCTTGTGAAGGTAAACAATTATTATTAATATCGTGACTATTATCCTTTGACTTCCCCATGTTGTTCTGCTAAAGAGTTAGTTTGTGTTTTTTAAGGTTTTGTTAAAGTATTATCTGTAGTATTTACAGTAGGTGTAGTAGGACGATGTCATATCACTGTGAACTAATTAACATGTCACCTGCACAACTGGAACAAAATCCAGAAGTGAATTTATTCTTGATGAAGGCGGACCAGATCAACGAGTTTCAGCTGATCTCGTGAACTGATACAGGCAACTGACTGAACCAACTTAGCTTCGCATAAAAAGATGGATGTTATCAACATTAAGGCTTCTCGACAAATTATAGGCAGTTAATACGTCTGAGAATATCCTTCAATCCCACTGATATGAACACATTCAGTTTAAGTTGAATTAAATTTCTAAAATCAGCTAAAACATGCAATTAAGTCTGATTAGATGTAAGCCTGAAGTACTATGACCTATTTTATTTCCAACCACTTCACTGTGATGTGACTTCTTCTTACTATTGGTCAGGAAAAAATGACTAATAACTCCACATAACCCTTGCTTCAAAAAAATTCAGAACTAATGCTTTAAAGTAAATTGTTTTTGCTATCTCACATCTTATAGATTAACCGTTAATCAGAAACTTATAAAGCCATGACGTCATATTCTGGGCTTTCTCATTTGAACAGAAATTTTTAAATTCTCTAAATAATTCCTTCATTAATTATTCATGTATAAAATATTTAAAAGGTTAAGTAATTTGGTAAAAACTGAGTCTAAAAGATGAAAGGTTTGTTCTTATTTATTACTAGAAAATAAAGAGAAAGGTTTTATGTAGGTTTTGATAGTCTAGGTGACTGATATAACCTTTATATGATTCCATGGAAACATGTTACTAAACGTTAAATAGATAAAAGACTCATTTCAGGAACTGATATCAAAATTGAGCGTAAAGGATAAATCACCAGTCGTAATTCAGATCAACATGACGATCTTTAGGTTTATTATCTATTATTAAATGTCAGGTTACTTGAAAAATTAATATATATTTTCCTAGTCATAAATATGCATACCTTACAAAAACAGCAGTAAAAGAAAATATACATCAGGTTACTTTGGTACATCGGTATATTTGAGTCATTTCTAGAGAAGCGTAATTACACAATATTTTGAGCAACTCAGGAAAAACTACAGAGCAAATTCACCTTTGGTGATTATCTCTGGTTCTGCCTTGCTAAACCACACAATGATAAAATTCAGCTAAGTTTATTTAAATAATGGTGATTTGCAGTACATGTCATCTCAAGGCACTTTGCAAAAGAGAAAAAGAGAAAAACTGCAACTCAATCCAATCACACAGACAAGTCAATTATTCTGCGCTGATACTTATTATTAAACAGTGCAGTCAAGTTCACTTTATTACTCAAATTTGTTAAAAGATTTTCAATCTCAGGAAACTCGGCGGCACGTCTTTGACTTTGCAGCGGTCCCTCAAACTGAGCGTGCATGTCAATCAGTTTCTCGTCATTTTCAGATAGTGTCGGTTTTAAACAAACATTTTTAACTTCCTTTGGCAGATAACCAAAAGGAACAACTAGAAATTTGGGTTCAGTTGTTAATTTCTCTAAACGTCTTTGTAACAGTGTTACAGCTTAGAACTTGTTAGTTTATATTTCTGCTTCTTAAAAAAAATTAATAAATAAGTTGTGTTTTTAGGAATTGAAAATAATCTATGTAGATGAAAACTTTGTCTCTGGGGTTTTCTGCTGAATAAACAACAACCTAAGGCTTTAGTTGCAGGTAGTATTCACAGGTGCATTACAAGAAAATATTACATCCTCCATTATAATTCTTTTAAATAAAGAGTTTTATAGTGCAAACCTCACCACACCCAATGGATATTTTTGTTGAATAAAAATTTAGTTATCTGACAGTAGAAAAAGGTTTCTGGTGAATATTGTTGGTATTATTATAGGCTTCTTCTGTTTTTGGTTCACTGTCATTGAATTTGTCCCTGTATTTTAAGAAAAAGATAACCTGAGTAAATATAATGATGCAGAAAACATTGATCAGAGCCATTATCCAGATGTGCAGAAAACATTTATTAAACATTTATTTAAAACCTCCCAGGAGTGGCAGGCCGACCAATTCTGCTATTAAAAACAATTAACCTTTGATTGCTTTTCTAATTTGTTGATGTAGACCTACAGATATTTGTTTGTGACATACAATGTGAATTAAATACATAACTTGATTTTCTTTCTAATTACTTCTTCCTTTCATAAATCTGATCTTCGAGAGTTGTTGCCATGACAAGACTGACTTGGCCTTGTCAGGCCAAGTCAAAAGCCTGACATGGGTGTTTGGTATTAAAATTAATTTCCACTCTTGTGAGTCAACTGAAGTTGCTCAGAGAGGTACTGACTGCATTTAAGATATTGACTCTTCAAAGACCCCTAACACATTCAACGGTTCAAGTAACAAAATGTGACAGCGGAGTGATTTTATAGTCTACAGATGACGAAGCCTGGGTGTGAAACGCATGCAAGCAGCCAACAAACCAAACTGTTGACAGTTAGTCAAAGTGTCACTGTTAGAAATTTCCATAGAAACACCAGCAGACTTTATTTACTAGCTGCCTTTTAATTAAATGAGACAAAACACAACCTAAGTAAACCTGTGTCACTCACTTTTCACAATAGACTTCTACTTTCATCGGTGTCAGTACCAAAGACAGGAGGAGACAGAAACTGTTGTGGTTCAACAGATGAGACATCTGAGGGTTTATGGCTTTAAAAGTTTTCCAGCCCATAACTTTACGGTAACTACCGTGGGCAATTCAAATACTGTACAGGTTATCAGGTTTACAATGAGGTTAACAGGAGTATACTGTTGTGGGGGATTTAATTTGTTTTCCCCACACAATATCCTGTCCACCCTACCTTTTTCTGTCAAGGATGAAACGAAAGTGTTTGTCACATTTGTTTGTAAGAAGAGGTGGGAGGCAAACAGAAACAGGCAGTCTGATTACAAACAACAAGTAAAACTGAATATTCTGCTGGACAGCAACTCCAAAAAGGAGTAGAAATATAAAAATGTAAAAGACACAGAAAGTCCGATAACTGAAACAAGACTGCAACATTTGTACAAACAGGTAACACTAAACACTAATATGTGATGCTGTTATTGATGGACATGTTCATGATGCTGATGAATTAAGGTGTGAAAGAGTACTGCTGGTATCCTGCTGTCTGGTTACACAGATTTTCTTGATTTTACCTCTAAAGTTTTAAACTTATTGCTATTACTGAATATATTTGTCACTGAAATGAAGGGGGTGTGAATGAAATCACAGAAAGACACTCGTACTTTGACTAAGTCAAACTTATGAATTTTTTCCTTTAAAATTATGAAATTGTTAAAGATTACTTTTTTTTTTCTTGGCTCTTTTCCATCCATTTAATTTCTGTCTCCAGTGATGAATAATTGTCTGTCAGTGTTCATAATATTAGAAAGTTTTGGATAAGATAGAAGAAAAAACTGAGGATTTTAAGAAATTGCTGAAATGTTGCACTTTGATTGGACCTTTAAAAAGCCTTCCCAGATTTTGTCTGTTCATGATTCTTTGTTATATGAGTCAGTGGTTGTCCTGGATGGTTTTAGTTCAGAATTACTCACATTACCCATCTGTTGTGAATGGAAAAATTTTACCAAAAAAAATAAATAAATCAAAGTATAAAAGACCCTGCAACATTTTTAACTTGTGGCCTTGTATTATCTAAATTACTTATTTTTACATTAATATGCTTATATAGATAGCACTCCTCTTTACGAACAGATTTCCAAACGTAAATTTAAAAATTATGTTTTTAAAAAAATTCTGTCAGAAAGTCATTAGATGGGTGACATTAGAACTGTTGTCCAATCATTGTTGGATACAGTTTATGTCTTTCATTAGGTTAAAAAAGGACAGACCTAACTACAAGAATACCAAAACCTCTGTGAAAATCCTGCTCCAAATAATAAAACATTTTGGAGCTAGTAGAATAAGACGGACTTTTAATGCATTTCAATGTTACGGGGAAAAAAATCACAAGTCTCGAGCTGCTTCTTCCTTTGCGTCAGGCGTCTTTGCCTTCTTACATCATCTTTATTATTCCTATTTTACAAAAAAAAAAAAAAAAAAGATCATACTGTGTGTGAAAATGTTAGCTGGTATATTTGAGACCTTGAGATGCCAGTAAAAACTGTGTATGATGAGACAGTTATGACATTGACATAGTGATACATTCAGCTTTAGGACGTTTCTAAATTAGCTGACTTCAGTAATAACGCAGTCATGTGACAAATTGTTTCAGATAAAATAAATAAAATGCAGCACATCTATCTACAAGCTATAGGATAATAATTTGTTACCAGCAAAAACTGTGTAAAACTTAAAGCTATAGTCTATTCAAGACTTGATTAACTCAAAAGTAAAAATCCCTGAAGCTACACTGCCCCCTTTTGGTCATTTTCATTTAACACATCCTTTTGATTAACTGATTAAGGACAATATTTTTTCACCTAGATATGTCGTTTTTGCACAATAAAGTTGTAAAAAGGTTAGAATCATTTGTTTTAAAACAAGAAGCTTTAATTATTGACCATATCATTGAATAATGAAATTGACAGAGAAATTAGCTCAAAAGTAATTGAAAAAACAAACTGAAAATCTCTATGCTCTAATTATATGCTTTAACATAATGTAAAAGCTAAAAATGTACATAAAGTAGAAGGTCTAAGCCTACACTAGCAAAAAACAAAACAAACAAAAAAAAACTTATTAATTTGTGGCTGACAAATCTTCCTGGCTGGAACAGAAAGATAAACTATGTCATGGATTACTTACTTTTTCTTGCTACTCTGTTTCAAGGCTAAAAAATTATAAACAACATACAAAGTATCATTACCAAACTGATGATGAGGGTTATCTACAGTTAGAGTGACACATTTTAGTCATTGCTTTATATACCAATCGACTAACGAGAATATAAAAAAAATAAAAAATAAAAATATGTTGCACTGGAATGTAAACAGATGAAAATATCATCACAGATAATGACACTGCAAAGATTTAACAACATGCATAAGAACTGCAATGGCTGTAATTGAGCAAACAGCTTTGTCCTTTGTCAATTCTAAATATTATATATATTACAGAAAACGTGAAGAGGGTGAGTCTATACTTAAAGTCAAAGATTTCCTTGATGGGCATGTATGTGATGAGGTTGTTATGAATGAGAACCTGTGGTATTGATAAAGTCCAAAAACTCCAGTTTGGTCAATTCTGTCACCATGAACATCCATTGCTCTCCACTGATTTTATTTTCCATTCCACAGATCCTCTTCATATCCAGTATCATCCCACATAAATTAAAACAATGGAGCGAACACAGTTTGCTCCTTCTGACAAACAAATTTACACAGTTATTAACACAAAAAGTGACACCTTCTGGCACAAAAATGGCTGCCATGTCATGGTTCCTGGTGACGAATTGATTTATGAATCATGGCTGACATCTCCTGCCAAAAAGTTATAAAAATGTAAGAAAATGTCAACAAAAATATTTCATTGCATGTGAGTGCAGTGCAGTTTTTAAGTAGGCCACTCACCGTTTTCTTAGGGCAAAAATCAATATTCCTATAATAATTATGACGAAAACCACAACAATACGTATCCACGGATTTAACTCTGTTAACAAAGAATGAAAGTTTTTTTTAACAATATTTTCAAACCCATCACCACTGCTTATCAATTTACAGAGAATAAATATCACTATAATAAATAATAATTGTCCATTGATCACTTAACATTTGTATCGAAAGAAAACTTTATATTATCATTCAGTGCATTAAAACAAAACTGACCTCTGAATCTGGATATGAACATCTTCTCCTGCTTCCAAAACTGGTGCCAGACAATGCAGGTCAAGTATTTTTGATTAATGTCTTTAGGGATCTCCAGCTGACTCTCTACTGTTACAAATCCATCTGGGTCATTCTGCTGTGTCACAGAGTGATATCTTGTGAGACTCCAGCTGATGTTGGCAGCAGGAATCCCTCTCTCAGCTCTGCACACGGCCACAATCTTGTTGCCCCTTCGCTCTAACCAGGTAGACACAGCAGGAGGAGCTGAACCAACAAAGACAAGAAGGCATTAATATTGTACCTCCATAACATATTAAAAGGTTACAAAAATACAAAAGTACTGTACTTTAATAATTAAGAATACATTAAAAAGTATCATTAAGTTATCCAAAGTGACAGTAATGCTGTGTTTGAAAATGATATCTGGCATATATGAGACTTTAGATACCAGCAAAAACTGTGTATGATGAGATAGTTATGACACTGATATAGTGATATTAGTATGAATTCCTATATCCAAAACACACTTTTACGAAGTTAATTAAGTTCTTACCTGTGATACCCACTGCAATTCTATAATCTTCGTTTCCTCCTCTGTAAGTTGATTCACAACTGTAAGCTCCAACATCACTGGCTGAAAAGTTTGGGATGTGCAGGAATGACTGATCATTTGAGATTTGTATGGATTTTCCATCATTGCAGGAGTTAATGTTTTGACCCTCGTTGCTAAAGGAGATCTTGCAGGTTTTGTGTTTTAGTTCAATGTTCCAGATAACAAATATCGACTCAGTCTGAGTCCTGTTGCTGCAGATGAGTCTAGCATCGCTCCCAAGATTGAAGACTTCCTTTCTGTTAACTGCAAAAAATAATAACTCAGATTAGTTTTAGTGATTGCAGAAACTATTTTTGTACTATTCCTATAGAAAACAAAACTTTACAGATTTACTCATGTGAAAATGCTAGATTTCCTTGAAAAAAAACTATTTTTATCAGAACATAAATACTGTATTCAAAAATAAATTGAAAAAAAAAGAATCAAAACACATGTTGTTTTTACATTTGTCAGTTGTTCTTTTCCTAAAATGTTTCACCAAATGCAGATGAGCAGATAAAAATCATAAAAATATAAAATAAAATAAAATATTAGTTCAAACCAGCTGTTCTGTGATGTCTCAGAGGTTTGTTATAGAACACTTTTAAACAAATAGCACCATAAAGATGAAGGAATCAGGTTTTGTGTTTTTCTTTTTTTTTTCTAAAAAACAAAAATATTTTTCCAAAGTTTCAAAACTCTCACAGAGAATTGTTCAGTCCATCATCTGAAAATGCAAACAGCACAACACAACTGCAGCACAACTGCAAATAACCATAGGAAGGTTGTCTGCCGAAACCGACAGACTTTCGGCAGACAAGGAGAACATTACACAGTGAAACAGCCAATAATCATGTCATAAATCTGGATGAGATGCAAAGATTCACAACTCAGGTTGGAGAATTTTTCAACCAGACAGCTATTTGTTCTGGACTCCATAAATTTGGCATTACAAACGAATGTCAAGAAGAAAACCATTATCAGAAGAAACTCCTAAGAAGTTCAGCTCATGCAGTTTCTCTAAAATTGCATAAGAATATGATAAAAACAATCTTTGTGGTTGCCGACATCCCTGCTTTCCCCATTTTACTCTACCTCCACTGGTGTTATCTTTGCTACTACCTTGTAACATGTCTCTAAACATGTTTTCGACAGACTGTGTTGGTAGAAAGCATATTGGATGTAGATTACAAGTTCAACTTGCAATGCACTGAATTTCCCCAAATAACTAAATAATCGCATAAGTAAAAAATTTTGAGATTTCAAACCTTGAGTTAGAAACCCTTCCTCAAACAAAAAATATATCACAACACAAATCCACAATTTTGCATCTTCTTTGGTTGTCTTAAGGCTCCGTCGTGGGATTGTTGATAAAGAATGAACGTTTTTTTAACAATATTTTCAAACCCATCACCACTGCTTAATGATTTACAAAGAATAAATATCACTATAATAAATAATAATTTTCCATTGTACACTTAACATTTGTATCAAAAGAAAACTTTATATTACCATTCAGTGCATTTTGATGCACTGAATGGTAATATAAACAAAACTGACCTCTGAATCTGGGTATGAACATCTTCTCCTGCTTCCAAAACTGGTGCCAGACGATGCAGGTCAAGTATTTTTGATCAATGTCTTCAGGGACCTCCAGCTGACTCTCTACTGTTACAAATCCATCTGGGTCATTCTGCTGTGTCACAGAGTGATTTCCTATGACACTCCAGCTGATGTTGGCAGCAGGAATCCCTCTTTCAGCTCTGCACACAGCGACAATCTTGTTGCTCCTTTGCTCTGACCAGGTAGACACAGCAGGAAGAGCTGAACCAACAAAGACAAGTAGGCATTAATATTGTACCTCCATAACATATTAAAAGGTTACAAAAATACAAAAAGACTGTACTTTAATCATTAAAAATACATTAAATAGTATCAAGTTATCCAAAGTGACAGTAATGCTGTTTGAAAATGCAATCTAGCATATATGAGACCTTGAGATACCAGCAAACACTGTGTATGATGAGATAGTAATGACACTGATATAGTGATATTATTATGAATTCCTATATCCAAAACACACTTTTACGAAGTTAATTAAATTCTTACCTGTGACACCCACTGCAATTCTATAATCTCCGTTTCCTCCTGTGTAAATTGATTCACAACTGTAAGTTCCAACATCACTGGCTGAAAAGTTTGGGATGTGCAGGAATGACTGATCATTTGAGATTTGTATGGATTTTCCATCATTGCAGGAGTTAATGTTTTGACCCTCGTTGCTAAAGGAGATCTTACAGGTTTTGTGTTTTAGTTCAATGTTCCAGATAACAAATATCGACTCAGTCTGAGTCCTGTTGCTGCAGATGAGTCTAGCATCGCTCCCAAGATTGAAGACTTCCTTTCTGTTAACTGCAAAAAATAATAACTCAGATTAGTTTTAGTGATTGCAGAAACTATTTTTGTACTATTCCTATAGAAAACAAAACTTTACAGATTTACTCATGTGAAAATGCTAGATTTCCTTGAAAAAAAACTATTTTTATCAGAACATAAATACTGTATTCAAAAATAAATTGAAAAAAAGGATCAAAACACATGTTGTCTTTACATTTGTCAGTTGTTCTTTTCCTAAAATGTTTTACCAAATGCAGATGAGCAGAGAAAATCATAAAAATATAAAATAAAATAAAATATTAGTTTACCATAAACTTTCAGAGGTGACGTAGTTGTGTTCACAATTATATTTGAGTCAGTAGTTCCTGAGAGAGACAGAGATGCATGTTATTGAAATAAAAATAGATCAATAGAATTCACATTTCTTGAATTTCTTTCACTTTGTGTGACTTTGCAGCCAAAAATGTCAATACAAAATATTTGTGAATAACTGTGATATGAAGGAAAAGTGAGACAAAAACAATTTTAAAACAGAAATTTAAAATGTAGTTAGGGTATTATTAATATGGATTCAGAACATTTTTGCTCTGATAACTCAAAATAAAAACCAGTGCTAGCAATTGATATCAGAATGGACATTGATATTAAATAGAGTCCACTTTCATGTAATTTAATCTTAGTTCAAACCAGCTGTTCTGTGATGTCTCAGAGGTTTGTTATAGAACACTTTTTAACAAATAGCACAATAAAGATGAAGGAATAAAGGGAATCAGGTTAAAAAATAAAAATAAAAAAAAAAATAAAAAAAAAACTTTTTTCCAAAGTTTCAAAACTCTCACAGAGAATTGTTCAGTCCATCATCTGAAAATGCAAACAGCACAACTGCAAATAACCATAGGAAGGTTGTCTGCCGAAACCAACAGACTTTCGGCAGACGAAATATTAATATAAAATCATTAAACAGTGAAACAGCCAATAATCATGTCATAAATCTGGATGAGATGCAAAGATTCACAACTCAGGTTGGAGAATTTTTCAACCAGACAGCTATTTGTTCTGGACTCCATAAATTTGGCATTACAAACGAATGTCAAGAAGAAAACCATTATCAAAAGAAACTCCTAAGAAGTTCAGCTCATGCAGTTTCTCTAAAATTGCATAAGAATATGATAAAAACAACTTTTGTGGTTGCCGACATCCCTGCTTTCCCCATTTTACTCTACCTCCACTGGTGTTATCTTTGCTACTACCTTGTAACATGTCTCTAAACATGTTTTCGACAGACTGTGTTGGTAGAAAGTATATCGGATGTAGATTACAAGTTCAACTTGCAATGCACTGAATTTCCCCAAATAACTAAATAATCGCATAAGTTAAAAATAAATATGATATTTCAAACCTTGAGTTAGAAACCCTTCCTCAAACAAAAAAAATATCACAACATAAATCCACAACTTGTGCATCTTCTTCGGTGGTCTTAAGGTTCCGTCGTGGGATTGCTGCGATAATGGTTCCAACACGTCAAGTGAAGCCCTACCGCATGCACTTCCTGTGTTGTCACGTCACTCATCGTACACCTACACAGGATGAATGTCATGTCTAAAAACAGCAGTTTCATTTCCAGCTTTTCGCCTTATTATCTTCTTTTACAGTAGTGTGACAACTGACAATAAAATAAGACAAGCAAGCTACCTCACTTTAAATCTCATCTTCCACCTGAGAGCCTTGAAGACATCGTGACAAGCCAAAAGTCCCTTGCAGTGAAAGTTTAATTAAAGCATTCCAAGCAGGCTTATTTATGACATGTCAGTTTCTTACCTGCATAAGCAGTCAAAGCATCCTCATTAAAAGTTCCAGAGTAGAAAGGCACTGCTTAACAACTGTTTGCTGTCAAACTGAATTGGCGATTTGCAGTTTCAAACCTTTAGCGATCACAGAACTTAGAAAGGGAGCGGTGTGGTTACATTCTCCGATTTTTTTTTTTTTGTTTGTTTTTTTTTGCAGACTTTGTGGTGAGTACATGTTGCAATGAGACATCTGTGCATTGTGCCAGAGAAGAGAAAATAGGGTACTTTTACTCAGATTTTCCTGTCCACTACCCAGCAGTGTTCTCCACATAATGTGTGTTGATGAATACACTGTCTCTGCTTAGTATGAAGTGCAACTTCTCAAATTTATATAAACCACAAGACTTCTTCAACAGCTATGTCTCATTTTTTCTGACAAAACAAGGAATGAATGACCAAGATGCAAAGTGCTATTTTTGGGGAAAACCCAATACAGCACATCACCACGAGTAATCCTTAGCAGCTTTCAAGACAAGTGATGAATACTTACGTGATTGTGTTAAAAACCTTACAAAATTGTTGTGAAAACAAAATTTCTCTGTAATCTATGTCAGCAAATCTATCTGGGTTCCTTACTTGATAAAGAGGAACTTGGCAAACAAAACAAAAATCCCAAGAATCAAGATCAAAGTTTAAAAGACTTTAATAAAGAAAACGTGCAGTAGAGTGCTCAAAGAACAAATCCCTCTGCTCAGTAGAGCCACAGACATGTTTTACAGACGTAGACAAAAACAAAACAGCTCAGAATGCTTTCAGTTGGCAAGTGAAGTAATAAAAATTTTAAAAAGTTCTACAGGAAATGTGTTATTTCTTCACCAGCCTCTATCAGATAATTGATTAGTGTCAGATGACCCCAGAACTTGTAGATGTTGGTTTATGAGTGTTTGAAAAATGTTCTAAAACTATGTATTTTGCAGAGTATTGGTCATATTGCTCCTTGTTTCAGCTGATGCAGGTGAATTCTAAGAACCTGGACTCTGATTTGCAACATTCCTTCACTTTAATGTAGTCCAATTTTATATTTTCATTCTCACTTTATGAATCTTACTATGTAATCACTGCTCTGTTCTTTGGTGGTACAAATTTTGTATGCGTGGGAAATTAAGTGGAAGATACACATAAAAGGAAAAAAAAAAATACTTTACAAAAAACACGTAGTGCTTGGGGTCAGGGAAGATTGACTTGCCATCTGATGATTGTTCCAAGATTTGTAATAAAAACACTAATGATCAGCATCATCAGTCTTTCTCCCATTTTGGTTGTTGTCCAGGTCCAGCTGACAAAAAAAGAAAGTAAGAAACACAAAGAATGAAAAATGAAAATATTATTCCAAAGGTCCTAGCTGAAGTGGGACAAAATGGATTTCTTCTTGTTTTATAAGGTAATTCCCTAAATTAACTCAAATTAACTTTCATGTCTTGTAAAAGCAGAAAACAGCCTACCGCTGGTCTTTTGGGTTGTGAAGGTGTTATGTGGAGAACAGCGGCTGGTCGAGAAAAAAAGAGACCATTTATGAGATCACGTTTTATTTTAGATACTGGGTAAGGAAAGATAATTTAATAAATCACTCACCATTTCTTTAGTGCTAAAAGAAAGACTCCTGCTAAAGTTAAGATGCTCACCAAAGTAACACGTATCCATAATAGAGGCGAATTTGCTGTAGGAGAGAGAAAGAACAATTAACACTAACTATGTTAATAACTATGGAAGTTCTAACTAAGAAATACAGATATGTAAGTAAACAGTTCACTTCAGTCTGCAAAACTCTGACCTTCTCTGAGTTTGGGTACCAGAATCTTTTCCTGATCCCAGAAACGGTGCTGGACAATGCAGGTCAGTTCTTCTGGACCGATGTCTTCCAGGAGCTCCAGATGACTCTCTACTGTTACAAATCCATCTGGGTCCAGCTGAGTTTTCACTGCAGGCTCTGAGCTGCCTCCATAACTCCAACTCAAATTGGCAACCGGTGTTCCTCTTTCAGCTCTGCACAGCGCCACCATTTTGTTGCCCTTCTGCTCCAACCAGGCAGATAAAACAGGAGGAGCTGAATCAAGGAAGACCAAAACATAATTAAGCAAAACCTAATGCATCGATTTAAGAAAACTTTCAAGGTAACTATGCCAAATTTTTTGACTGTTCTTACTGACTGTTCAGTAAATCATGCAAACTGTAGTGTCACATAAAAGTTAACACTGGACGTTCTTTTTATTACAGGAAGTAAAAACATTGTCAACAGAGTGTATGTACATGTTTTTGTCTGTTAATGTTCCTCAAGGTTCTTATCCTGGAAATTGATTTAACTACAAAGGTAATTCTGAAGCTGCTACCCCCACGACCCGACCCTGGATAAGCGGAAGAAAATGGATGGATGGATGGATGGATGGATGGTAATTAAAAGTCACTTCTCACACTAAATGACCTACCTGTCACAGACACGTTGATGTTAAAGTTTTCATTTCCTCCATTGTAAACTGACTCACACTTGTAGAGCCCAACATCATCAGCTGAAAGGTTTGGGACGTGCAGATACAACTGACCGGTGGAAGTCTTTAGGAGAGATTTTCCATCTTTGCAAGAGTCAATACCTTTGTCGTCATTTACAAAGGAGATCTTACAGTTTTTGTTTTTCAAGTGCATCTCCCAGATTATAAATACAATGTCAGCCCTCGTCTTGTTAGTGCAGGTCAGGTTAATGTTGGTCCCAAGATTGAAAGTAACATCTCTTTTAACTGAGGAAGAAAATATTGGCGATTAAATGGTTAATTGCTTAATATTATAATTTAAATTCATTTATTAAACATATGTTACTCATGCATAAACAAACACACAAACCATCACGGTGGGAGAAAACAAAATAACACAAAGAGAAGCCATGCATGCTCTGGAGAGAGCCATCGAGCTAAAGGATCCCATCATTGCTGGATAAAAGACATAGATTGGTCATGACCAGCATTTCTGGGCCACATGTCTGAACGTTGTGTTCATATAGAAATCACAATTCCCAGTTTTTCTCTAACACATTTTACATTGTTAAGAGATTTTTCTAAGCTTATCTTCTTGCAGTCACTTCACACCTCACTATATATATATATATATATATATATATATATATATATATATATAGTGTATATAAGAAATATAATTGCAGACTTTTTCAAAATTAAATACAGGTGCATCTAAAGGATTCCGAGTGATATTCAAATGTTTTATTTCAATAACTCAAGTTATTAATTGTAACATGGCATTTCTATTAATAACAAACAGACTGATATTTTCAAGCCTTTGTTTCTCCTAATTATGTCGAGTTTCTGCTCATGCTGAGCTAATGAAAGCACAACATGAATAATTTGAAAATTGCATCAGACCACTAAAAAAACAACATTCTTAATACCGTAACGTGGGCTTTTACCAAAAGAATGTGTAAACCTGCTTTATTTCTACAGGTACTTTTAGATAAATGACCATCATCGGAGCACAAATTCTGATTTCCTGAAATGTACCCGTTCAAGAACATGAAACATTACAGTCACAAGTTTAAGGTGTCAATAATCCAAACCTGCATTTTGAGACCATGCTTCAAACACGGAGATGACCACAGTATAAATCCATGTCCTGTACATCCTCTTTGTTCGCATTTTTTGTGTGACTTTGTTTTAGGCTTGCCAAACCTCAAAACTTTAAAGATAATCTGTAAATGGTCACATAACACCAAGCTGCTTGCATTTCCTGAGCTTTGAAGCCACCAGGTACACTCCCACACAGAATGACGTGTCATGTCTGAAGATATGACCTTTCATTTGCCAGAAATATGCAAGAACACATTAATCTAGCCAGTGTTGTAAAGTTTTTTTCCCCTAAATTACTAATTGTACAATTGTTTTTTAAAATAATTATTTTATATAAAACTTTGAAAACCTTTGTAAGAAATTTTTGAGTCAGTAATGCCCAGTGTATTAATCATTTATAGTAAAGGTTGCCAAAATCTATAAATGCAGATGAGGAAGAAGTGAGTTAGTGTTTGCAACCCCAACCTCTTTACAGTAGTTTCCTATATTATGCAAAGCTGAGTGTCAGATGAGATTTTATTTTATTTTTTAAACTTTGCATCAAGTGAACTTGTTCTGAATTTACCAGATGGTAGACATCGCAAAGGCCACAAGTGTGGAAAAGATTTAAAGTGAAGGTTAGAAGTAGTACAAATAGAAAAGTCGCTTGAGAGCCAAACGAAGGGGACAATGTTGGTGAACTAAGCCAAATGAGTCGGATCCCACAAAATAAACGCATTTCCCATCAGAACACCGGAAAAACATTGGGGACTCCTCCCCTTTCCTGACGTTCAGTTTGTCATCTCCATGGTTACAGCGCTGAATGCTTTCCACGCACGGGATAGTTTCAACATCGCTGCAAGCACACGAACTGGGTTGAGGCAAATTTCCCACTAACAAAATGAGCTGTGCCATCACCCGAATTATTAATGAGAACAAAGATAATTTTAAAGCTGCTCTATCTAGGCGGCCTTCTGACTGCTTACATGGTGAGTAAATGTAGCTGGAAGAACGGTAACGTTTGATAGCATGCTGCAGTAAGCTGGTTAACAGTCATTGAACCTTTTGTGACAGATTCAGTTTACACCGTGCCATCAGAGCGGCACCACCACAGGCCCAGGGTTAGGGCTTTCACAACAAAGGAACGATTTGTGAGTTGATACCACACACGTACTGGATGTAGGACTGACTTTTATTATATTTTAGTTTATTTGTAACCTTGATTGGTTATTTACAATCATGCAGACAGTTTTTAATATCGATTAGATTGGTGTCTGATACAATTTGTCAATGTGATGCTTTCCAAATCTTGTTGTGCTGTAGACTAAATGACAATAAAAAGCTTTTGACCATTTTTTTTTTAAAAAAATCTAAAACTTGGAGACAATTTAGTATCCAAGATTTTGCTAAGGCTGGAAGAGTACAAATTAGGCCTTTGATCAAAATCCGCGTCATTGATTTGATCAACCCGTTTTGGTTGATCAAATCCATATCAGCAAAACTGATTGAGAAATATACAAAGCCTTTCAATAAATTAGAATTCTGAAAATGTAATTTATTTCATTGACTCAATTCACTAAGTGAAACACATTATATGACTTAATTACACAAAGATTAATGTGTTCAAAGCTCTATTTTTGTTAATTATGATGATCTTCTTACAGTTAATGGAAACACAACATTTAGTATTAGTGCAAAATAAAACATCTTTTAGCATTGCAGATCGGTTTTCCTATGAAATAAACAATGAGGGAATGAGGAAAAGAAAATCTGGAATCTTACTTAGTGAATACAAATTATTCAATTGCACTGAGAACACCCCACAAGAAATAGCTAAGAAAGTCAACGCAAATGAACAAACTGATAAGACTATACCTATCAATAGTAAATAGTTGTAAGTGATAAAAATACAAATGTAAGTGAAAATCAAATGAAACCC
The DNA here is from genome assembly GCF_019740435.1 of Gambusia affinis. Taxonomy (NCBI): domain Eukaryota; kingdom Metazoa; phylum Chordata; class Actinopteri; order Cyprinodontiformes; family Poeciliidae; genus Gambusia; species Gambusia affinis. The sequence goes on from NC_057878.1 coordinate 12,863,436, forward strand.
TAACTTAACTGCTGGCTGGGATGTTTCAAAATGCAGAACCTGATATTTTTCTTTTTATCTCACTCAGAGAAAACTACATGAGTCTGACTACATGTTTTGCGGTGAGCCATTGCTCACCTTCAAAACGGACCCAGCAGAGCCAATGCCATCCCGCTCTGATTACCGCTGGCAAGCACATGCTGAGCGACGCAGGGAGACGCTGCGGCAACTGGCTGGGTGAGTAAAATGAGCAGCTTCGCTCTGTATCGCCACCCTTCAACCTTTTTCTGTGTTCGAGTTGTGATTCTGAGTTATCTCTCTAACAGGATTCATCCAAATTCTCAAACATGCCTTGTGACTGGAGCTGACTACTGGAAATACTATAAACGGTTTGGTTTTCCACTACACATTTTAATGTTTTGATTTTAACATGCTGCATATATTTAACTTGCACTAAAACAGTAAAAAAAAAAATGGATAAATAAAGACAGAAGCACTGATCGGACTTTTCCTCACTGGTATTATTGTTCTTGAGGCCACACCCACCAATTCCACTGTCAATGGATGCATATTTTAATCCATCATAACATATATAAGGAAAAACGATTGTTGTGGTTTTCTTGATAGAGGTACTTAGATTTGAGTCCAGTGAAAAATGAAGTTTATATAATTATCTCACCATGCCAGTTTAAGCATCAGTGTTTACTGATGCTTAAAAGAACCAAAAGTATCTTCTTTTGGTTGATGTGTTTATAGACTGAAAATGGTGGGGGGGTCTTAATTTTAATGCATTTAGTCAAAGTTTCAAATGTTTAGTCGCCGATCTGACAATCATAGATTAAGGTCGATCAAAGAAAGATGGTTGATTTCAGTCTTTGACAGTGAATGCTTCTGTAAACACTGATATGACGTATAATACATATTTCTCTCATCTAGGCCTTGGATTCCATTTGAACAAAAGTTCCCAGCAGATATTGTCTTTGAATTTGCAGAGTAAGTTGCTCAAGATAGATTTATGTTTTGTTGTTGTTCTATTTGTGTCAGTGGTTTATTTCTGTTTTAGCAGTAAGGATGCTCTCTTTTTGATTGCAAAACTGCAGGGAAGATTTTATAACCACTACTAAGGAGCAGCTGCCCGCTAAGCGCTCTCTGGGGGTTCAGACGGACTTCCGAGAAAGTGAGACCCAGACTGACCCATACAGTCCTGAGTATGTGGTGCAGCGTGGGATGACACCCACAGAACTCCTGCAACTGGCAACTTTGACTTGGGGTATTAGCTCAACTGACATCATACTAACGCCTCAGATTTCCATTCTCCGAGCCGCACAATGCAGCTTACCTCTGTCTCGTAGGTCATGGCTTGCCAGCAGGCCTTGCTGAGGTGGAAATGATAGAGCGAGCGCGTGAAAAGCGAATCTGGGAGACCACCCTTCCTCCTCGCCACGACCTAAACCAGATCGACAAGAGGAGGCGCATGATGGAGGAGATGGAAGCCAAGGAGTGGGCTTTCAGGGAAAGCGAGATTGAGAAGTGAGTTGCTGTTTTCTTTCAACGTGTTTTTGCTTTTTCACCTGACAATATAAACAACAACCAGAAGTTCCAATGTGAGGTGTTATTTCCTTTCTCTTTTTTTAATAAAAAAAAAATCTGTATTTCAAAAAAAATATATTAAAATCTACAAACTGGTGTGCCCCTAAAAGATAAATGTAAATATTTCATAGGCAATTCCTACTAAACGGTTATGTCAGAAAGAGTGTATCCCCTTATGTAGTCATGACATCTACTCTACAAAAACAGAACAAACTTCTCATCTGTTGTTATTTCTAGCACAAACATGAAGCCAAAATGGGAAAGCACTGAAAGAAAAACTACACTCCATGACCTAATAGCTTTTAGAATCCCCAGTGGCTTTAAGTGGTTTCTAATTGTAAATAATCTTTCTCATTGTGCAATGAAGAATTCCGGAAATGTTTAGAAGTTACCATATGCCCCTTTCCAGATAGTCAGATAGAGTTAGTTCTCTGAACATATTGCTGATGTCTTTCTGTCTTGGCTCTGTGTTAGCACACACCTATCTGTTCCTCACTGCCTTCATAGAGGCGACCGCACAGAGAATGATCAGTTCATGAAATGCGGTCAATTAGCACCGCCTTGCTGCTACTTCCTCTCAAATATTAAAGTAGAAAATGTGTACTTTATTATTATTATTATTTACGTATAGTTATACTATTTTGCCATTCTTTTTTTGCGGAATTTGTTGAGTTTTGTTTCTTGAGTCTACATTTTAGATCCTGTTTTTTAGAACTAAATCTGTTTAGGTTCTCATGCAGAAAAGTCTGAGTTTGAAAGAGGATGTATTTTCGTTTTCTACAACTGAATTTAAAAGACCAAAGTTTAGTTATTTGAAGTGACTTTCCCAACTCAGGGTTCTTTCGGGCTTGTTTTTGATGCTCTCCAGTTTTCAGAAATAAAAAAAGCTCCCTAAGCTCTTTGTATTTCATTTAAGACTAAACCCAGAATTATTTCTTTGTTGAGCAGAGTGCAGGTGACCCGCCTTGCTGTGCTGGAGGAGCTGCTGAGGCAGAGAGATGAAGCTCAGAAGGATACTGCATATGACCGACTAACCCAATTATATGCTAAGCACCTGAAGGACAGGGAGCTCAGACTTGAGAAATCCCACCACGCATACATAAGATGTAAGACATCCCATAGGTTGGATGAGAACAACACACTAACGAAGGCTTTTTCTCATTGTTCACACTCACTCTCATGTCTACAGCAATAAGAAAACTGGAAACTAAGAGGAAAAATGTGGAGGGAAAACTGCAGCGACGGGACATTGTTGATGATTTTCAGACTCACAATGACAAGTTCCCTTATGGCAATATGAAAATGTTCAACAGTGACTACATAAACACATATAAAGGTCTGATTAAAAATCTTAGCAAATGCTACTGCTGACCCACAGTGCAGGTATATTGTTACAGTATTTACATTTGATCATACATAGGCTTACAAGAGCTAGAGACAGGACTAGAGGCATCACTGAAACAAGTGAAGAAACAATGGAGAGACATTAAGAGCAAAAAGAAGACTCCTGCACAAATAGCAGTGGAGCTACTGGAGGATTACAGGGTAAAAATAAAGCTTAGTGAGAGTATCATCTAACATCTGCTTTCATGCTCATTACAAATTGTGGTTATACAGGCTGTCAGGGACGAGGAGGGCAAGGAGATTGCAGTGAAGGTTCCCCGTTTTCCGTTTCGAAAAGAGAAGCCACTGCCTACTCCTCCTGTCACTCCAGCAGTGGAAATCCCTTCAGAGGTCAGTTAATCACTGTTTGTAATTACTTATTTTTAACTTGTCAATTAAGAAATTGCAAAAGTCTTCCAGAAATCTTCAACATTTGTTTTGTTGCAACCACAAAGACCAACAACAAGTACTGCCAAACTGGGAGTGGAAGTAAAACAATTTGTGACTTTTTCCTTTAGACATTTTAATTCAGGTGTTCATATTGGTTTATCCCCCTTTATTCTTTACTCTACATTAGTAAGTCCAGTCTGGCCAAGTGCTTTCAAAAGTCACCCAGTTCATAAAAAACAAAAATCCCTGACCAAACTATTTAATAGCTTCAATAAACCATACAGGGAAAACAGCAAACATTTGGAAGAAGATGATCATGTGACACAAGTAAAACTGTACATCAGCGCTGTATTAGAAAATGTACTTGTGAACTGACTTGTCATTCTTCATTAAGGAGGATGAGAACACAGAGCTTGCCGTCATCTTTTTGCAGAAGCTACTCAGGGGAAGAAGTATCCAGTTTGAGGTTGGTACAAGCTGGCATTATGTGCTCATAATTTTCAAAGTTCCTATAGAAGCATTTGCATGTTGTTTTAGTACAAAGCATGCAATACATCCATCTTCTTCAATATGTGACATCATCTAGATCTTCAAGGGCAAAGAAAACCAGCTGGAGCTCATCAGGGAACTTAGGAAAGTTCACGCTCTGCAGGCTAGGGGGCAGCAGCTGCAGAAAGCAGAAAAAGACCACATACTGATGCTGAAGAGAGAGCGAGATCAACAGATGGAGAAGGTGAAGCTCATTGCAACCAGTCCTAAGCGATACAAGCTCAGCAATGAGCCTGTCTCACGTGGTCTTTCTCCTCCGCAGGCCGCGACGAGGGAAGCGCGTCAGGCCGCGGTGATCGGCGTGGACCTCGCGCAGGTGTTCTTCATCTTGTCCCAGGAGCTGATTCATCTGCAGGAGGAGCGCAGGGTCCACGCTTTCATGCTCCTGGCTGAGAGAGAGCGCCGTCGAAGGGAGGCGGAGGAGAGCGGGAGGCGTCAGGTGGAGGAGCGCAGGCGACAAGAACGAGACGAGATCTTCAGAGAAGTGAGTACCATCTTGTGTGACATTGTAAGAAAAGACACTATGCTGAAAATAAGACAGCATTATTGCAGGGGTATTTAAATGTCTTGTAGATTTCTGATTATTTCACCTTGCAATATTCATTGTATTTTATTGAGATTTTTTCTGACGGACAAAGATGACCTAGTGCATAATGTTGAACTTGTGGATGATGGTAGTCTGAAAAGTGAGGCTGAAGCGAAGCATTTTAACCCCATGATGCTGGATCTTCATGGTGTTCATAATGTTTAAGATTGCGAGGTGTCAGGTCTTGATTAGTTGTTTGTTTCCAACTGAAATATGTAATAAAACAATGTTGAAAATCTCTACAGCTACATATTCACCTAACACATAAAAACTTTGATGTGTCAGATTGTGCAGGTGCACCAGGAAAGCGTGGATATGTATTTAGAGGACATGATTTTGAGAAATGTGGATTATTTAGCCGAACAGCAAGCCAGGGAGGATATCCACAAGAAGGCACAGCAGCTCAATGACATTGCTTATGCCATGGAGGAAAGGTAAACTATGACTTAAGTGTATCTGTTAAAACGTTTTGTTCAGAAATTATAACCAAAAAATAATAAAACGTGTATATATTTTCTGTAGCATGGACAAATATCAGCCAGAGGAGATCGTGTCAGAGCTGGTGTACAGCTTTCTTATTCCCGAGATTGAGAAGATGAGAGTCAGGCGAAGAGGTTTGTGTCCACACATTTGGATGGTAGAAATAATTTAAAAAAAACCTCGGATGTGAAAATGTCAGGTAACTTATTATTTCTTTCTTTGTTTGTTGAACCTTCATGTTGTTCTTCAAGTTCAATTGAAGCAGCTGAGACACTTGGAGGCAGCTAGGAGGATCATTCATGGGTTTGAAGTCCCTGCAGAGATCCATTCACCCGAAACTCCAGAGGAGAGCACTGCTGATGGGCCGGCTGAGGAAGCGAAGACGGGCCAAGAGACCCAAGAGTAGCAGAGAAAACAACCACAGCAGTCGCAATCCTAGCAAACAAAGGAGTAAAGGTTCAAATTTAACTTGTGTAGCTTTAATATCTGATGCAAAACTTATCTTCAAGGTTTGTCTGTCAGTCTAATAGAACCCATTGTAGGTTTTTTGGAAAATAAGTCAGGTAGAGATTCATTGGATCTAAAGTAATTAATATGGAGCACGAACTTAATACTATATTTAATGAAAACATTATTTTCAGCCCACGTTTTGATGGAAACCTCGACTAAAAGGACTGACGGAAAATACTTACAGGTTTAGGTTTTTGTGTGTTTGTCCATCTTAGCAATTAATAGCATGTTGGAGAATTAATATTTGTTTGAGTCTGTATTACTGAGTGAAACTTGGATTTAATTTTTGTTGTTTGTATCTTTCAAATGTTCCCTCCTACAGAAATCTAGTAATCTTGGGAACAATTTTTCTTTCTGGGTTTAAGCCCCAGTACAAATCATACTTTAAGCCATTTTAAGTTCAGGTCCAAATAATGATTTATATTAAACTTACTGTAACTACAGATTATTCTGACAATATCATTGATGCTGGAGAACCAATACCACCAAAACCAAATAAAAGAAATTGATTGAAGTGGCCACTTATGTAAAAATACAGTGCACCCGAAATCTTTTGTTTGTGTGCGACTCAAGAGATGGGAGCTCGGATAGCTTTTTTTTTTTTTTTTTTAAAGTAGTTGTCAACCTAAGGTCGTGGTTACAACAGACTTATGTAATGTAACTGAATCAGCTGTGAAAAATTGCGCTCAATGTCTGCAGTGCAATAAGTACGTAAAAGGAGAACTGACGATTTCATCAGTTTCCCAGATACGGTTGATCAGGCCACCTTCCAGGTGTGTGAGAACATCCCTGGAGTAATTGGCTTTTTGGATGGAGATCACATTCCTATTAAGTGCCATTCTGCGGAAGATGCTGGGTTGTACAGGACTCATAAAAACCTGTAAATGAATGTACAAGGCGTGTGTCCCTCCACTACTCCCACTGTAGATATTTGGTATTGCTGCAGGATGTAATGGCTCAGCTCATTATTCCTGTATCTTCCAGAACTCCTATTTGTGCTGTGTTTGAAGCAGGACAGCACAGGAAAAGTCTTTGATGGGACAGCAAATAAAGCTGTTGAAGCTTTCCAACTTTATTTTTAACAGCATGTACATTTTAAGTGAGTCATTCGTGAAATAAGGCCGACAGAAACACGGTAAACCTTTCCTCGAGGCTGTGTAAAATCCAATTGCTTTTTATCACAGGTGAGAACTTTGAAATAATTTTCGTTAAAAGTCAGTTCCTGATATTATAATAGTTATACAATACAGTCTCTTATCTTTCTCCTTTCTCTGATAGGTCAGTGGTCAAACTCCAATTACTGAGACACTCGCATACAAACGGAGGACCTTGGATTTCTATTAATTTTAGTAACTGCATTTATGCGTCAGCAAGGCGTTTTCCTAAATCATTCATACCCTATTCCTAACAGTAAATCACTGTAGAACAGCTAAAGAAAAGTGAGGATTTGTGATCAATAGAGGTCAAGAATGACCTCTATTGATTAATATTGTGAATTAAGTTATCTATATGTAATATAGACAAGTACACACAGATTGATTTAGATCAAATACAAATATTCTCCAGGTTTTCAAAGAATCTCTTCTTCTCTGCCATCATCCACATCATTAGTATGTTCTGGCCTTCATTACATCAATCTGAAACTTTATAATGTAGCACTAATTATAAACATTGGATTAAGTTATACTAGATTATTCTGGTCTTGGACTAAACCCAATCTTTGTGTAGTAATTGTGTCTCCAATCTGGAGTTTGGGGTTTTAGCCGCTAGAGGGCAGAATGGTCCAGTCTGAGCTCAAAGTGGAAGAGATTGGACCAGGGAGAGAGAAACTTTTCAGATTCCGCCCTAAGAGTGAACAAAAAGTACGTTAAATGTTAAAATGGACACTATTTCTCCAACTAGATCAAAACTTACTTATCTATTTATTTAAATATGTTTGCACATTAAAAAGAAGCATTTTGCTTTATACACAAATTCAGGGAAGTATTTGATGCAATTACATCTTTTTTTATGGTTGTTGATATGCATTAGTATATCGATAAAGAAATAATTTGCAAAAATTCTAGATCTAAATATAAAACTATTCTATAAATTAGAGTGTAACAGTTATCCACCTCTTTTCTGAATTTATTCATCTTGTACGTTTTTCCCCACTAAAATTAAACATTTGTAACACTTATGTTGTTTTTGAAAAACAAAAGAAAAAAAGAAAAAACAAGACAAAACTCTTGCTTATTTATTTATTGGACGATCGATAAAACATAAGATGATAAATGCAATTTGGAATTCAAATGAAGCAATATTTTAGAATATTGCAAACATGGGCTATAAAGTCCTCAGATGTACCAATAAAGCAAGTGTGAAATCGGTATTGATTACACTCTCCTTTTAGTGATGAACTTTAATCTGGTTATCAGTAGGTCAAACACGGAAAAGAATCCTTTTCTTCCACAAAATTTAGATTTTTTCATTCAGAAATGTATCAGATCTAGTATTTCCTATTTTTTTTTGATTGATAAATACACCAATAATGAATTTCAAGTTTAATAAAGATCGGATTGGGGCAAACGCTTAAATGGGGGGGATCATCTTGGAAAACCTTCGTTATACATTTTCATTCAAAACTGTTACATTCATGAACAAAACTATTACATTTTTACCTCTTTCATTTGGTCAAAATAGGAATTCCTTGGCAAACTGGAAACTGGTATCAGTCTGGAAAATCTGTGCATCAGTCCTTTCTAGTGATAAAGACTTAGCATGTTTACTTCTTGTAAAATGTCACATAACTGTTTTTACTTTGTGTCTTATGTTTGCGTTGGTATTATTTTATCTTTTATTTATTTATTTTGTAGATATATTCCATGTTTGTTCAAGTTTAAAATAAAGCTTAAACGGAGAAAGACACTATGAGCGTGTACGTGGCATTATAGTGACTTTTACGTCAACACAGTTCCTCTGCTTTCTAGTGATCGCACAGTGCATGGCAAGCAGTTTTAACATAAATTCGGTTTCGTCAGTGGATACCAAGGTAACAGCTGTAATCGGTGTGGGCGGGGTTAAACTCCGCCCTCCTGAGAAACACTTGTAGTAACCAGCCCCGAACAAAATGTGCAAGGCGAGCAACAGGTCCGACCAGGCGGGATAAACAAGCAGTGGCTCTCACCTGTGGTGCGCCAAGAAAAAAAATCCTGAAGTCCTGCGTGGGTCAGACTCGCGGCGAAGGTGTCAGGACCGCAACAGGCTGGACATCTGGAAATTCAAGTGAGAAACATGATTGACCCCGACTGTATGTTTGATTAAAGATCGACCTTTAACCAGGTGAGGGGAATAAGGGTTAACATCTACATGAAAGTCACACGCACGCACGCGCACCTAGACACGCACACACACACGCATACATGTTTGTATCGTTATTAAAGTCGAGGTGTTGTGCAAATATGAAGCGTTTTAAAGCAACAGTGTGGTTCTGAATCAGCACTTTTACCCCAAACTGAAGCGTCTATGTCTAAACATAGCAGCGCTTGTTTGGATTGGTTATTCACTGCTTTAACAAATTATAGCATGACAGCGAAATGTATAAAGTGGGGCAGCTAGACGCGGGTCCAGCCTTGGTGGCTGTGTGTTTTCTGTGGTGCGGAGAAATTTAAAAAAATAGCCGGGTGGGAAAGAGAAGAGACTTTTGAAACCAAGTAGTACATTGACGTTTCAGTGGGATCATAGAGTTTTCTTAAAAGCCCGGTTCCTGTACTTCTGCAAACTGTAAAGCAGTTTCACGTGGTGAGAGTGCTCACATTGTTGGAACATTGCGTTGGTGAATAAAAGGTTCAGAATAAAAGACGATCATCTTAAGTGCTGTACTTCCAGCTATTACTCATGGATTTTTCTCTTTAAAGCCAGTCGCAGGTAGTTTTGCTCGTCAGATCGTGTGTCGGCTGTTGATTTTAATTGGCAACAGTGACTATTTCAGTTCAAAACAATAAGACAAAACGTAACAGAAATATGACAAATGAAAACCAAAATAGGTGATTGCAAGACAACACGTTCTACAACAATTAACTTTACAATTGTTTCATTTCCAAAAGGAAATGAAATCCAAACTCAATAAAATTAGAGTACTTAAAAAAAACAACAACAAACAACAATGTCTCTTTCTCTAAATTAAGCTATTTGGCTACACGTTGCTTTTATTCTTCGTATCTTTAATAACTGCACAATAGTATTTCTTATATGTTGTACATTTTTACTTACTCTAAAGACTCTTATTTTTGTTTGTATGGACGTGCTTGTTCCAACGTAATTTTCCCCCCAATTTGCTGCTGGTACGTCTAAATTTCCACACCATGGGAAAACTGGACTTCTTATTGGTTTTTCTCGGGTGAAAATCTCCCATAAACGGTTGGACAACAGTTTTGTTATCAGAAACTCTTAGAGTAAATAAAATGTAACTATTTCTTAGTTTACTAAAAGCCTCCAGGCGCACTCCACATATTGTTCAAATCTGCACAAATGGATAAAACTTACATCGTCTTTTTGAGCTTTATATAGCCTAAACTAGAAAATTTCGGAAGAAATTTAAACGGGGCCTGCCAGGGCGCGCTTGTCGGTCTGGACCCGGAGTTCCGACCCAAAAGTCGGCGTGGATGCCACAGGAAGCCGCAGCACGATCGACTGCATGAGGAGACAGTGCTGTGGATAAACCAGTCAAATAAATCAGTGGTCGCGCGCACCCCCCTGCCCCCCGGCGTATAACGCGCGTGCACCCCCCCTTCCCGGTGCGCAGGAAATTTACGAAGGGTTGACCGGTCCGCAGCACTAAAAAGGTTGGGGACCACTGAAATAAATGATTCTGCCTAACGTTATTAACCTAAAACAAGTCAGTTCGTTACTCACCAACTCCCTGAGAGTGTGAAAACGTTGCAGGCCTGTTAGAAAAAACAATGAGTTTAAATCTCATAGGAAAACATTGTGTCGTCTCCCCAACTTCTGTTGAACACAGCTGAACACGTTGTGCTGAAACCGCTGAGCAGTTCCAATGCCCTCCCACCAATCCTCTCTGAACCAATCACAAGTTATCCTCCAGAAGCTGTGTCTGTCGGTCTCAAACACCTGGGGGCCGTTGCTATGGTAATTAATGGTCAGTGCTGAAGTGATGACTCATCATCAAGTGTGTAAAGCTGCTGTGTTTTTACTGAAAATGCATGACTGTACTCTGAAGCACATTGACAGAAAACCGTACATCGTAGAAAAAAATCGAACAGATTTTCCCGGAGCAGACATGTTTATCAATGTCATGACCGAGTTTAAGACCAATAGGACGATATTTGTGGCCGTGAGAGCGATTTAAAAATCGCCCTCATGGCGCAATACACACTAATGGAGATGGTTTTATGGTGGACGTTTTTTGCTAATTTTTTGGTCATATTAACTCAGAATCCCACCAGAAGTAATAGCTCCAATGCCGGGATCAAAACGTGCGGCTTGCACGTTTTGATACCACTTTTATATGGGTACATTCCACCTTTTGAGCTCTATTAACGGTTACGGAAGAAGAACTAAAGAATAAAGAGACACCTTGGGTGTAGAGTAATAGGTTCCTGCCATTGCTTTGCATGGCAGGCCCCAATAATAATGATTTGCTCATCTTTAAATGTAAAGCAGTCTTCCACAGTCACTTTTTTTAATCATTAATTACAGATAAGACATTTTGTAAAGCAATACTCACCTACATTCATCACATATTTTGAACTGGTTCAATTTGAAACCCTACTTTTGATGTGTTATTCCAAACCTAAACTGAGCATGATATTCTGGAGCTTTGCAGTCCTGTGTGGTTACTGAAAGAACGGACTTCCACTGGTTTTCCAAACAATCTATCTGATATTCATTTAGACTGCATTCCGACAATGTTTGGTTGCTTTAACCGGAGAAACTAGAGGTAGATTCATGAGACTCAGCTACTGTGTTGCAGTCCTCGTTGATTGCACTTTTTCATGGTAGAGTATTTTAGATCACGCACAGCTGATCCTTCCAGAACTCGCGTTTTCTTCGATCTATTTATTTTGTCTCTCTAACTTTATTTACTTAATATATTTTTTGTGAACTTTTGTCCTATCTTGTTTCGTCAATGTGTTTCTTTGTGATTTGGGTCAAATGAGGAACCAAACACAGACATAGGAAGTTTTTTTTTGTTTATCTTACTCATCGTGGTCTTTGTGTTTTATGTCAACATATAAAATGTAAATAAATTTAAAAAACTAATAAAAGATAGATTTTGCTTTTCAGCTGAGGATGAGCAGGGAGGCTGCTGAAATCCATTTTGTCTATGAAGCTCTCGATGAGCCACATGAGGAGGACGAGGAGGAAAAGGAGATGACAGAAGATGAGGAGCCCAAAGCCTGCGGCGTGTGCGGCGATCTGGCGAAGGGTTACCACTTCAACGCTCTGACATGTGAAGGCTGTAAAGGCTTCTTTAGGTAAATTGTAGCTCGCAATCTTCCTGTTGTCACATTATCTGTGGAAATGATTCTAATTACACATTTTCTTCCTCGCTGTTCAGCTTCTGGTACTTAAATGCTGCACTCAGACACACTTTTGACATTGCATCATGATTAAAATGGTAACTGGATTCACGGTGAAGCAGCTGCTACTGTTGCCTTGCAGCAAGAAGGTTTTGGTTTCTAATCCTGATCAGTGTCCTTCCATATTGAATGAACATGTTTCCTTATCCATGGGAGGCGTTCCAGCTTCATCCCTCCATCCAAACAGATGCATCTGAGGGTTAGGTGCCTTCAAGTGTGTTTATGATTGTCAGTGAACCTGTTGACCTATTCATGGTGTACCCCTTCTTTTGAGAAAACAATCTTGCCCTAATAAAGGCTTAAAAAGTTTCCATCTGTACGGCCACCTGTACAACTCCGACCATTCTTGAATTGCGATGCGAATGCTGCACAGAATCATCCACAAACGGCCCCTGGATTGCATTTCTGGCCCCTTCTGGTTGAACCTCAAAAGGGCCAGAGTTCAGAAATCAGATAAAATCAACTGTGGAGTCAGGTCTTTAAGGTCGTTGTTCAGAAACAGGTGGGCCATACACACGAGTGCTGACCCCTCTTAATGCATCCTAGCTACAACTCATGCATTTTTTTATAGGCTGCTGGGATTGTTTTTCCTTTGGTAGACGGGCCTTCCAAGTCCCTCCAGGGACAGTTGTTTTTCTTTTAGATTTTCCTCGATTGATGCTGCTTTTGTGCGACAGAAAGACGCTACTCCTTAGCAGGAATTTGTTGCTTTTGTTTCGCCTTTGTGGAATGAACTACTTAAAGGTGCATCAGTGCGTTTCTCCATGTACAGCTGCTGGAACTTCAAAAGATTGGGAGACTGAAAGCTGTTGCTGCTGCCAGGTTTAAAAATGCCCTAAAGAAGTTTTATTTGTTAGAAGGAATTATAGATTTTCAAAGCAATCATCAAGACTCAGGCACTTTTAAAAGTCTATTTTAGTGGTAAAATAAAACGAAGCATGTTTTTTATTATTGTTTTGTCTCCGTAGATGTATGGCAACCACCTGGCTCAGGGAGGCCTCACAGTGGGGAATGTTGTTGACGTAATACCGTCTTTTGCTTTTCTTTATATGACTTTTGAGATCACAAAAATTAGAGTAAAGTTATTTTACGGCCCAGACGTGTAACTGTGATCTAACAGTCCAGTTTGTGGAAATAATTTAGAGTTCTTTTCTCACTCAGAGCTAAAGATTTTTTTTTTATGATGCTCTCTCATTATGTTGGAAGGATGTTTCTAATTTAAAATTTTTTTAAAATCAATTTAGACGTGCCATAAAGCGGTCAACGCAGCTCCGATGTCCGTTCCTGAATAAATGCATCATCACCAAAAACAACCGCCGCTCGTGTCAGGCCTGCCGCTTCAGAAAATGCCAGGCCATCGGGATGCGGAAAGACAGTGAGTAACATCCAGTTATAATATTTCTATTGGTTGGTTAACACTTTCTTTTAAACATTTTTCTTTGTTTTTAAGTAAGAATACACTCATGGTAAAAAAATGGCAAACTCTCTTTCGCATCTTGGCCTTTAGATATCAAGACATTATATTTAACATGACTTTGTCTCCATAAGGATGTAAAATTATGTAAATCTAACATTAAGCATACAAAACCACAGCAGATTCTTATGGTCATTGTTTAATGAATCAAAAACTAAAATAGCAATGTTGTGAGGAAAATATAAGTACACAAGCTGTTCTCCCTCACAACTGTTAACAGGAACTTTGTGCCACCCTCCTTCACCACAACATGCCCAACTGCTACTTTCAATCTGGTTGAAGTCTGGACTTTGACTAGGCCAGTGCAGCACCTTTGTTTGTTTCATTTTTGCACCTGTTTGTTCTCCTGATGAACCAGTTCAGGTCCAGCTGTAACTTGAACAGGACTGATGCTGTTACAGTTGACTCAAAAACACTGTGGCGTGAAGAAGAGAATATTGGCTGTAAAATGAGTCCAAATTATCATGTCTTCACCCCAGAATTGATCATTTCTTTGAGGTCTTTGTGCTAACACTGTGTTTGATATGACACTGTGCCTGATGGCAAAAAAAAAAAAAAAATCCATCTTAACTCATATGATCTCTGTCTTTCCAAACAAAACAAACTGTTCTAGTCTCTTTTATTATCCCATATTGCCATTAACTGTTTTGATTTTTTTTTTTTGTGCAATTTCTGTGGACCCAACATTGATCATCTTTCTCACTAATGAATAATGGACTTCCGATTGTCTGGAAGTGACTCTATACACTTTCTAGGTTCGTAGACCATAGTAATTGCATTTTATGGTCATTGCTGATGGTTTTCCTTCTTGATGTGAGGCTAACACACATTGTCAGACCTGAAGAAAAACACCTGTTTTTACAACAGTAGTCAGGCTCATTAGCAGTCTAAGTGCTTTAATTAGTCCAACACAGGCTGATTTATAGAAGCAAATTAACAAAAATAAGAGGGTTAAGTAGTTTTTGTTTTTTTTCTTGGAAGATTATGTTTTCATCTATCTTGACTTCCGTTTGACGTTTTACTGGGATTTGTAAATCAAAGTACAAGTTGAACATTTCTGATATTGTTTCTTCACTTCATGTGCGGATGTGCAGTGGTCATGTCGGAGGAAGCGGTCTTGGAGCGAAGAATCAAAATAAAGAAGAAAAAGATGTGCAACACGACGGCAGAGCTTTCGACCCAACAGGAACAGGTGGTTGAGGAGCTGCTCTGTGGCCTCCGCAGCACATTTGACTCAACATTTTCACGCTTCACTGGCTTTAGGGTGTGTGACTTGGCACATGTGCTTAATATTGGTCAATGTTCTCGCTACTGTTTGAATGATCATAATTTTTTTTTACCAGCCCATGGACAGAGATGTGTTGATGGAGAACCAGCAGTCCAGACCCCAGACCAGCAGCCTGACGAAGAGCTGGTGTGCAGCTGAAGAACATGGAGATGATCCTTCAAAGTCCCCTTACCCCTGCTCCCTTTCCTCCACCTCCTCCCCGTCTCTCTCGTCCTCTTCCACCCGCTTCTTCCTCCCCGGTTCCTTTGAAAAAGGCGAGGACAACGTTGGAGATGAAAACAGCAGCGTTTACACTAACCTCCCGCATCTGGCTGACCTCACGACCTACATGATCCAGGACATCATCCGCTTTTCCAAAAGCCTTCAGGACTTCCGGTAAACATGTCCATGTTCAGATAAAAATAAACGGGTTTACCAGAACGGCTTTCCAACACCTTGAACTTGAAATGATCAAGAAACTTTTATGTATTGAAAATATCTTATTTGATAGCTGCAGCACACGACAAATGACCTCTGTGTATTTCTCTGCCAGGTGTGAGAGTTCTGCTGTTTCGCCTACTTTCCATGTAGTTCTGTGATGTTCTACACATATTTCATTAGTTGTAGATTTTAGCACCACAAGTTATCCTTAAAACCTAAAAGGAGTTGCTAGCTTTTCAGATTTTGGTCATAAGAAAGCGTCAGTGGTGTTTCCTCTTGTTGAAACATAGAAAGGCAGATTTTAGCCAAACGTAAACAGAAATGATCTCCTTATTGTTGAAGATGAATGTTTACCTTTCTATAGTCTGAAGCACATGTGACCTCACTAATCAGGACTCTGCCTGAGGGCTCAAAGGTCATCACATGGTCATCCTTCTGTGGTTTCAGTTTCTGTTTACACACAGGCATTTCATACGACTGCTTAAAGTTTCTCCTCAACATTCTTCTCTAGAGATTGAATAGAGAGCATCTGCGAACATTGGTTGCAAGATTTTCACCTGATTCTGAATTGCATTTACATCTAGACTTTTATTAGGACATTCTAACACATGAATCCAACCATTAAAATGTGCGTCCGACTGGGTATTTGGGATTGTTCTTCTGCTGGGTCCACCTTCAGGCCTTTCTGGCGTCTGACAAGAAATTCATGGATTCAGCTCCATTTTGCTCCATCATCAACTTTGACCTATTTGCTTGACTCAGCTGCAGCAATGCTTCGCCCCACCCCCCATGCTGCCACCACGATGTTTCCACCACAAAGCTTCATGTGAAAGATGGTATATTGAGGTCGATGTGCTAGTTTTCTGCCACTTTTGTGGGCTTATCTTCATACTACAAATTCTGCATGTAGGCCAAAAACATGTATTTTTCCTTTGTTCTTATCAGAGAACCTTCTTGCATACGTGTGCGGTGACCTCCAAGGTTTTGCGGCAAACTCTAAATGAGACACATTGTTCGTCCTACCACTGAACAGAGAAAGTGGAAATGGTTGAAACTTTCTTTAAAAAAAAAAAAAAAAAAAAGATTAACATTTGCAAAGATTTAAAGTGTTCTTCATAAAATCCCAATAAATTATAGTAAGATGTCTGTTTGCAATGGAACAAAATCTAGAAAAAAAAAATCCAAGCATGCGAATGTGTGTGCAAGACAAAACTTTAATTTTGACCCAAGGTTTCTGTTCCCGCCATGTTGCGTAGAGCATTTGTGAGAACCGAGGTTTGTGTTCATCTCTCCTGCAGGTCACTAAGCATTGAGGACCAGATATCTCTCCTGAAGGGAGCCACGTTTGAAATAATGCAGATTCGCTTCAACATGGTGTTCAACACTACGACGAGCAACTGGGAATGTGGCTGTATTACATACTGCATACACGACGCACTGCGAGGTGGGATCAAATGGTGCTTTAAATTGCTATATAACATGCCGTTGCTTCCAATCACCTCGGTTGCGAATATTTCTTCTTTCCTCCTCTTATTTTGCAGTATGCGGCATCTGCTGATAGATAGCTAGTCAGGTTGGTTTCTAGATGATGTCGTCTACCTGCTCCAGCAAACATGACGAAAATGAGTAAAAATTTAAGCAAAGCATACAAACAGTTTGATGCCAACTGAGAGAAGTAGCTTACAAAAGAAAAAAAAATAACGTCTTAGGAATCCACACTGCTAAATAACCAAACCAGTTCAGGACATGTCAAAAGCTTCTGATTTTACAGAGGCGGCAGGTATGACGCAACATTTTACTTAATTACTCTTTGTGTCAAGTAAATGAGTCAAACAGAATTTTTTTTTTTTTTTGATCAGATAAGAGTACAGCTGGGGAAAATCTGTGTGGTGTTTGTGCTATTTTTTCATGCCTTTCAGCACTTTGCCATTGCATACAAAACCTGCAAAATGCTTGTGTGCTCATTAGTATCCTGCACGGTCTGTGTGAAAACACAGTCATGTGTGCACAACCGCTCTCTGCTACTTTGTCTCTTGGTTGTGGAAAATCTCGATTCCTGGAGAGGGAAACTTCAGCAGAATGCAGTCAAACTGGACCGGTCGCTTTTGTGTTCGTGCCAAATGGAGCTCATATTCACAACTTTTTGCACGCAAACGGTCTTGCAGTAGATGGTTTGTTTGATATTCTCTGGAGTCAAGAAAGATTGGGTGGGGAGAGGGATCCTTTTGGACCCTGCATAAATAAGCAGGTTTAGACAACAACTGGATGATTGAACAGCTCAAAACGGCCTGAGCAGCTATTCTGTGGGTTTTTTAAGGAACAAGAACATCTGAATTTAAGATTCTTAGAAAAAGATTGATTAATTTAGGCCAGTGGTCTCAAACTCCGGTCATTGAGGGCTGGAGTCTTGAAGCTTTTAAATGTGTCCCTTCTTCTACACACTTGAATTAAATGGTTAAACTGCTTCACTAACATGCAGTTAAGAACGACAGAGCTCTGCTAATGAACTAATAATGGAGCCAGGTGTGCAGACGCACAGAGAATCCTAAATGTTGCAGGACACTGGCCACTGGGGATTTGTTGATTTGTACTAAGATAGCGCGACCCGTATTTGGAGGCCTTCAGTCCTCAACGCAGCCGTCGCGGGTTCGACTCCCGGATCCGGCAACATTTGCCGCATGTCTTCCCCCCTCTCCTTCCCTCTTCCTGTCAGCCTACTTTCATATAAGGGACACTAGAGCCCACAAAAGACCCCCCGACGGGTAAAACCCCCCAAGAAAAACACACACATTTCTTTTTTTCCATTAGACTTTACCTTCACTGCTTGTGTAGGCTGAGGTTATGTCTGTGACATTTTTGTATGAGCTTTCAGTAACTATAAGAAAATATCTCTTTAATGTGCCCATCACTCTGTTTGAATAACAGGAAATGATACCACACCACAAACTACTTCTTTTAGTTAAATAAAAGCACATTGAAACTTGCTAATTTGTCTGCCTTTGCTAACTGCTACTGAATAAATTCAGATACTTCAGAAACATTTGAATTGAAAGATGAATCATTTTAAAATCTCTTCTAATGAACCTTAGAGAAATGTTCACATCTTGATTTTTTTCTTTTCTCGATTTTGCCGTACTAAAACCAGATATCTTTGGCTGGATGTAATAGTTCAACTGTGACGGCATCCTGCATGTTTTAATTCCTTTCTTGGTTCAACTCACCTGAATCAAACGGCAGTCTCTGCAAAACATTACGGCCTGTTTGGGAGGTATTTTGATTTTGAGTCATCTGTGCAACACAGTCTAAAAAACAGACAGTATCTTAAAGACAAAAAACTTTCCTACAGAGCTTTAAAAAAAAAAGTGGATTTTAAAATGCTTTAGTTACTTTCTAGGGAATGTTTGGGGTTCTTATGATAGACAATATTGCTCTGAATAAAAAAAAAAACTTACAGATTTTTTTAAAACCACATCATTTCATACATCTTTTCAAGGCATGGCAATTATTATTTTGTTTTTACGTGATTATATTTCCATGTTTTCATGCAGTTCAGGGTGAATCTGTGCCAGCTCATGCATCTCGTTGTCGTTCACTGACCTGTTTTTGTTTTATTTTCTCACGTCTCCCAGGAGGTTTCCAGCCGCTCCTGCTTGAGCCCCTCTTCAAATTCCACCACAATCTGCGCAAACTGGACCTGCAGGAGGAGGAGTACGCCCTCATCCAGGCCATATCGCTGTTTTCTCCAGGTAGCAGCAGAACTTCTGCTCGAATCAATCATTAATAAGTCCCGTAAATATTCAAACCTTACGAACATCTATGTGGCTGCAAGCGCACATAGTGAAAATATATTTTCAGATCTTTCCATTAAAATTCAATCCACCAGATCGTCCTGGAGTGCAGCATCCCGCCGCCATCGATAGAGTTCAAGAAAACTTGGCAGAAACTCTGAAAACCTGGATCGACTGCAAGAAAAAAGGCCCCAAAAAACAGTGAGTGAAACCCCACGGTCAGCCCATCTGCCGTGGAACCTCTTCGCATATTTGCAAACCTTTTGTCTGCAAACTTTTTCAGCCTGCTGTATCCCAAAATGATAGCCTGCCTCACGGAGATGAGAACGATGACGGAGGAGTACAGCAAGCAGATTCTGCAGATCCAAGACGTGCAGCCTGACACCATCTCTCCACTCATCATGGAGGTGGTCAGTAAAAACCCCTGCAACAACGTCTGAGGCCCAGAACTGGCCACTTCCAGCACTCGGCTCTTATTTAGCCGTTGGGGTTGGGGCGGGAACTGGACGTTCCCTTTGATTCGCTGCTATGTAAGGCACTCAGGAAACGTGAAGAAGCTTTCGCTGGGCAGAAGCGAGCTTTACAGACTCACTGATTTGCTGGTTTCAGGTGCTTTTGTTGTGGCATTTTGATACAATATGAGTTTTGATGTTTACGATGATTTTCATTGCACTCAGAACGGAGACTGCTCAGGAAGCAAAGGGAAACCTTCTGAAAACATTTACACCGTCTCACTTGTTACCTCAGGTTGTTTTCAGTTTTGTGTTTGTTGCGCTATGTCAAACAGAAGTTTAACACTCATTGTAAATAAAACTGAATAGTAAAGGTGCTTTTTCAAATCTTTTATGATGTAGCCTGATAAAGATGTGTTAATTTGTATTAAGGTTCAGAAACCCCTCAAAACTCAGGCTATCTGGTAATATCAAATCAATCTGAAGGATCTCTCACATGAAAAAAAAAATTTCTGTGCATTTTTTTTTTTCAGGACATTGATTAGTTTAAGCCACAATAAGACAATTAAGATGTCATTTAAAGGTTAATGAATGAATCAAAGAGAAGTAATAATCAGGACATAAATGAAATGCATTATCACTGACACTGAGATTTGTGGACTAATTAATTTGGGCAAAGAAAGCAGAAAGCAGAAATGCCACACTGCTTCTACTCTACTGAAGGAAAAATACAGACTTTAGGTAACAAGCTTTCAAAATATTATCTAAACTGATTAAAGAGTTAAATGGGTTTATCTAATTTTGAGTTCTAATGTCATAGTACTTTGACCTGAGTTGGATTCAAAATCAAAATGCTCTTAAAGGAAGTGGCGGCTCTGCGATTCCTATACAGAAGAAAAAATGGACACTTGTTCAGCTTTACACAATAGACAAACATAAACTAGATTAAGATGCAATCTCAAACATTTAATGTAACCAAATCTCACAGATTGATCAGGCTTTATGTGTTCCAGGGTTCCGCCTGTCTGAACACAGCACAGCTCAGGAACACACTTCTGGGTATGGAGAGATCAGGAGGTGCTGGTCAGCCAATCGCAGGCAGACTCTGGGTTACAAAGACAACATATTTTCCTTTCAAAATAGTAAAAAAAAACAAACATCCAGGGACAGTAAGTCTCGGCAACATCAATAAACTGTCATTTTGGACATCGTCTCATGAATTAGGCTTTGTGCACTTAACAAAAAATCTGCAGCAATAAATACATTAAGCTTGATTGTAAATTTTGACTGAACTAGAATTGTTTTCAATTATTAATTTCTAACCTTGTGAGGTTTTAAAATAAACAACTTCACTTGTTCACAAGGTTTTCTCAGTTCTGAAATTCAACTTGGAAGGATCAGGCTTATAAACTGCAATCAGAAACAGTCACACTTACAGAACAACAGAGCTCAGACATTATCATTAATGAGGTCACATTAGTCTGTGACTTCATTAGTCACCTCTATTGCCCTCAGTATTGTTGTTTCTAAGCTTGATACTTCCAACCCAAGTTTCCGAATCCTTTTGGCTGAAAGATGAAACAACAAGAAGTAGAGTTGTCTTTACCTAAAGCTCAGAAGATTAGCATGTCCCAGGCTGACTGAGGATTTAAGCTGTTTTAGTGATATGTATAAATAAATATATTTAAAAATCACAAACTCTTTGTGTCTTTTACATTCACCAAGGTCCACTTCTTAATTAAAGCAGTTGTTTCCCTAAAATATGAAAACTCTTCTTTTAATTTACTCCATTATCCCACATCAATTAATACTTATTTCAGTAAAGCACCCATGCAGAAAACAAAATCTAACTGCTTGTTCTAAATGGGGGGGAAATGTAGCGCCACCTGGTGGACAAATGTAAAAATAGCTAGCTGGGGATGAAGATCCACAGCCGAATTCTAAAAGCCTCCATGTCTGTCTATTTTAATCATTTATACAAAGCAAAATTGACTTTTTTGAGCTTTATATTGTGTTGTGTTATTCCCTCATCAAAAACATACAAATCACATTTTCTTTCAGATATTTTATATCTCCTACCAAAAAATATGCTAATTTAATCAAGTACCACAGAAGTCTGCAAGTTTTAATTGAATAGACAGGAGTCTGCTGTAAGAATATCGATTTATGCCAAGAAAGATGGAATTAAATATTAACATTGAAAATGCGATTTTCAAAATTACAATTTTCATGTGCAAATTGTTTTAATGCAGGTTTAGTTATTTATTTAATCCTCCTGCGGTCTTAGCTTAAGTGTCCCGTCAGACCATCAGTTCCCAAAGCCACGAAAAAGAAGAACCTTGTAAAAGCGCACACGGGGTCCGTGTGACCCCCCACGAAAAGGCACAAAATGTCTTTGGGATTTCTTCAGAGTTAAGGGACATTTATACAAACCCACTTGGTTTCTCCATGTATTGATAGATTTTTCATGTGCGTTGGTATAAAACTATGGAATTTGTTCAAGCCTTCTCTTGGCTGATGCCTTTGCAAGCCTATTTCAAATTCACTTAAACTTACTTTCTAGTTAATTAGACTTATGATATCTGAGGACAATGAAAAAACAATGACCGAGTCCTTCAGGTCGACCGTAGGTGGCAGCAAACCTTCTTGAATTAGGAATTTAATTTCTTTAGACTCTGAGATTACATTTATTTTTGCACTCAAATTATTGTCCTCTTCTGTTTCACATTAGTAGATATTTTTTCCACACAAAAACAGCAACGGTTGTAGCCATACTTTCTGGAAGGGTTCTCCCGTAGCTGCCTTAAATGATCCCTCTTATTGTTAAATAATTCAGATCATCTTGTTCATTTTAGTGGTTGTGCAAGAAACACACAGCTAGCACTAAAAGGAAAACCAGGCAGACAAATTCCTTGATCATTTCCAGGCTATCCTACTCTTTATTTGTTGCAAATTACAGTACCAGGGAACTATTCCTCGGAGCACGCAGAGGGAATATTTACAGAGGCGCAACATTTAGCATACCTTCACAGAAACAAAAGGAAAAATCAAAACAAAAAAAAATTTCAGTCACAAACAGAGGCATTCAAGTAGTAGTACTGTTATACAGGATGTATTTGTTGTATTTTTTTCTTTTACTTTGTTTCTGTCTCTTTAACCCCAGTTAGCATATGACCAGTATATATGCTAGTATGACTTATTATACTAGTAGATATACTCGGTTGGTTATTTTTTTTTTGTTATGTTTTTGGTAACCATTTTGTTTTTATTGAACTGGGTGTCAAGGGTTGGGGTACAGTGGTCAAACCTTCCGGTGGAGGGAAGCAACACGTTCATGAATGCAAAATTACAGCAAGCAGGAGACGTGGGAGATAGGCTACATGACTCGGACCCCCACCCCTTAGGTGCTACTGAGTCCTACCCCAACCCACTGAGTCCTACCCCAACCATCCCCGTCTACGTTTCAAGATATGCAGCCCAGAGACAACAGAAATATCCAGACAGAGAGGAGGAGAAAAAGAACAGAGAGTTATTGCCTCTGAGGATGGCTCATCACAACTACGTCAACGTTCGGCTTTGGTAACAGAACCAACACTGTGAGCGATACTGAATCTCTACTGTAGTCTATATTTACAGTATGCGAGGCCTCCTGATGCCTCATCAGTCCACGTGCGTGCCCGTGATAAAACATCTATCAAAATAAACATCAGTTCCCAAAGTCTATATCGTAACTTCAGCTGAGGGGTGGGGTTGCGTGGGAACCTTACAATTAATGTCTGTATAATCCACGAGGTGTGTGATGAAGGACGGGGCGATGAAGAGGTGGAGGCTCGTGTGGCGGGATGTTTGACAGCACCGAGGGGGGGGAGGGGAGTCACGACATCGAGGGATGGGGATGATGGAGGAGACAAGGCGAAGGTGTATGAAAGCAAAGGCACTCCAAACTATAGTTACACTATACATGACTAGTTCGTTACAATAATACAGCTGTCATCTACTGTACTGTACAGGTAAGATTGAACATATGGCTGGATAAAGCTGATCATCGTCATCTAACAGTATCCATAAACAATATCAGTTCAGCCCTGATTCTTTTTTTTTCTCTTCTTTTCTTTCTCAACTCTTTGTTTTCGCTCATAAACAGTACATGGGTCAGCGTATATACATACCTTAAACACAACATGGGAAAAAAAATAATAATAATTGTAACATAAACAACAAGATACAAGACGTACAAGTCAGAATTTTGGTGAGGAGCATTTATACTGTATATACAAATTGTTTTATTTATTTATTTTTTTCCTTTTCTTTTTTTTTTATGTAGTGAGTGTTCTTGGTAAATAAACATGTCTGGACTGTACCGAGCAGCTCTCTATGCACTGTGCTGCGAGGACGAATGGTGGTTAGCACTTTAAGGAGCACGGTCGCTGAAAAAAACAAAACAACAACAACAACAAAAAACTGTAATCATCTGGAAGAGAGAGGGGGATGCTGACAGGAGAACCGGTGCGTCGAGACGCTGCGCCGTCGCACCGTTACGGAGTCCAAGGCAAAAAGGAATAAAGCAGGTGCTCTAAATCCACCTACAGCCTTTACTAAACGCAACACAGGAGAGGAGCGAAGCTGCTGCTGGACTCCAACGCTTCCAGCAAGAACAGGAGCAACGAACAAAACATCAACGTATCCAGATCCGTCTTTAGGCAGCGGCAAATATTGCCGCTACGCTGCCAGATATGAGCTCACCATAAATGATTTCTGAACCATTGTAGTTATTATACATTTATCTATATATACTTTTTATACAGAAAGTATTATATAAACTGTGTGTATGCTTGTTTGTACTGTATGTATATATTATACAAGCACACAGGAAGCAGATACACATCACATCCGTCGTCGCACCCTCCCCCCCCACCAAAACGCGGCCCAGGAGTAGAAAAAAATAATAATAAAAAAAATTAAAATAAAAACAATGAGTAAAACAGGCTGCTAGAATTGAAAACCCCAGGCAAGAGAAATAAATCACCCGATCTGCAGAGCTTCTTCCAGCGGACGTCATCATGCATCAACGTGTGCGAGAGGATGTGTGTGTGTCTGAGTGTGTGTAATACGCGTGCATGAGCCTCATGCCTTGTCTACGGAGGTGAAAGGTTGTGGCGGGCCCCCCCTCTCCGGATGGTCCTTCTGTACTTGGGGTCATGCACTACAGGAGGAACCAGAGGAGGAGGGGGTGGATGCAGAGATGTGGTAAGGTAACAAGTGAGGGGCAGTCAGGAGGCGACGAGGGGCTTTTTTTTTTTTTTTTCTTTTTACACAGATTGTCCTCTTACAAATGTTAGAAGGCTACCATCGAGTATACACGTTTAGTATACTTGTAGTCGGCAACGCTTCTGACCCTACGATTCCCTGTCACAGGGAGCATAGGGGGGTGGAGGACAGTTCAGACAGCTGGGAGTCAGAGGTGGAGGTCAGGGTGGCTGGGTTCGTGTGGTCGTGTCGCCGCTGAGCCCCGGGCCGCTGCAGCATCGCCGCGCCGCCGCCAGGAGCAGAGCTGATCGCAGCTCACCCCCTGGCCAGGGGTGGGCGCAATGGAGAGGGGGCTGTGGGCCGGGGGCTGAGGCCGGGGCGGGGCGCGAGTGGGGTCTGCAGGCTCAAGAGGTGGAGGTGGAGTTGGAAGCTGAGGCGGAGGCGGTGGTGGTGTTGGGACCTCGCTCCGTGCTGCTGTCATCTGTGGGCAGGGAGAAGGTTAGTGAATGTTAGCTGAGAGAAAATGATTAAAAGAAAAAAAAAATACTGTAGAAATTTGAGTTGGTTTTTTTTCTATGCAAAAATGCTTCTTGGAAATAAAACGTATTGTTTTGAAACACCTGTCAAAGCTGAACACCTAATTCTGCTGCAGACTACTGTTTGGTGTCTCCTCTTACTGACCACATACTATTGTATGATAAATAATACTATTTATCCGTTATTTTTTGCAACTTGGTTGGAGTGGTTATGTTGAACTACACAAGTAGATGCTGTCCCACAGCATGATACGTCCTCCACCACTAGCTTTTGGGAGTTGGCAGAGAGGGTTTGGCAAATGCCAAGCGGGGCACAAACCACACACTCAACTCTGCTAATCACCTACAAATTCATTTTCCTCACTAATGTGAGAAAATGAATAAATTGAAATAAACCAGCTTTCCAACAGCAAGAGATTTATTGCCAAGAAGCATTATTACAACTACTAAGTAGCTGACAAACACTAACCTAATACTCTAATTGACTTTTTAATCACACATTTTCTACCTATAATTAATCTATCAAACTTTAACCTCTGCTCATTACAGCCTCGTTTAACCACAGTGTAATAATGTTAAAAAATAAATAAATAAGGCAGAAACTGACCAGTATGATTATAGTACGAGAAAATTATAACTAATAATTTTTAGTTCTGGAATCATCAATTCTCAACCACAGTCTACACAAATCTACTTAACTTACAGGTGCTTTTTAATAAATCATTGAAATGTTTTATTTCAGTAGTTCAATAGAGAAAGGGAAGTGAGTGCTTCCAAGTCGCTAATGGTGAAGAAAGTCTGCTGAAAGAAGTGCGGCTCTGACCTGTGGTGGCAGATGCGTTGGTTGGTGTCGAGGCGACAGCCTGGTTGCGGGCGTGGGCAGGGATGAGTATGGAGGCCAGAGAGGGATTACTAGATAGCTCTGAAAGATAATGAACAGAAGTTATCAGGTCATGCTGCTGCACAGCTTCACTAAACCCCTGGAGAGACACTCAGATCTGTCAAAAATGAACATTTCCATGAGCTGTGCATGGAAACACGGGATGAACTGGAGGAAAAGGAATCAGGAAATATGAAAACTTCCACAGAGGGAGTTTTTGTATTTTCATAAGCATATTTGCTTCGGTGTGCTCAAACCGAAGCAGATAACAGTAAAAAACAGACAAACACGAGAATGAAATTAAACTATTTCAAAGGGTCAATTTTCTTTCCTTATGTGACCAGCTTGTGTGTCGGGAGCGTACCCTGGGTGGTGAAGTTGAAGAGCGAGGGCTTCTCTCTGCCGTTGGGCAGCTTGATGTTGGGGTCACGCAGCTCATCAAAGAAGGAGTGAGCGCAGGCCTCCAGAGGGGTGAGGCGCGCCGTGGGCGTGTACTCCAGCAGGCGAGAGCAGAGGGCGATGGCCTCCGGAGGGGTCCGAGGCCGGAAGACCTGAACAGCGGTCGGAGACAGCATCAACGTGTTAAGACTGGTCGTTATCGCCATGCAGGTAGACGTCTGGACAGCTAAGGTGCAATCAGGAGAACGAATTAAACGTTTCTGTGATCTGGCACTTTGAGGGCAGTGAGTTTAATGCAGCTGCGGAGAACGACCCCGACGTGGTTCCCACACATCCATGGAGAAATTGATATTATTCTAATCTGTTTCTTACATCCAATTTAAAAATAAGTTAAATAGAAATTCATGGTGAACTGTAGTGACAGATATTCCTATGGTACTACCACTTGTATGGGGAACCTGGAAACATCAGAAACTGGAATTAAGAAAGGAAAGAAGGAAGGAAGGAAGAAAAGATAAAGCAAAGGAAAGAAGTGAGGACTGAAAGACAAGGAAAAAAAGAGAGAGAGGAAGGAAAGCAAGGATTGCAGGAGCTAAAGACAGCAGGACATAGGAAAGGAAGGGCAGACAGAAAAAAAAAAATTCTCTTATTTTCTTTTTCCTTTATTATCCAGGCTTGGGAAAATACTAAAAACACATTCGGTTTTCCCAGACTGCGTAGGATCCCTGCAGAACAGAAAGGCCAGCGGCTGCCTGTTGATTGGAGGCTAAATTTATACAGTAAAAGCTTCGTGTGAAGAATGGAAATAATGTCCACCCACTCCTTACAGCCTCACATTTACTGTCTGTGTCTCACTGTACAAGATAAAAGTAAAGAGTCGATCCTTAGCCACAACCTGCAGAGATACTGATAGAAACCAGCTGTGTAAAAGGATTGCTGGTCCAACTTTGCTGGTTGTTAATAATAATAATAATAATGTTTCAGCTTTAGCTTAATGAGTGTTTTCTTGTCCTGCTGTTCAAATGTTGTTTCATAAAAATTATTATGAAAGAATCCTATTTTTTCAGTTAACATGAAATAGTACGCCGTGCATACAGTCCTGAATAATCCCTTATTTCTTTACATTTTGGGTCCAGGGTTTTTAATCAGATTTGCTTAAGCATCTTTCAAAGTCGTCTATCTGAATATTAGACACAATTTCAGCTCATTGTTATCCAAATACCTTTATCTGACCATTTTCAGAAACAATTGTTTTCAAGTTTAATAAGCTTCCTGACTTTGACCCAACAGTTTCTCACAGATTTAATGCACAAGTTTCTTTTTAAGATCCCAAACTGATCCAGGCTCAACATTTCACATTTTCTTCATTAAAATAAAAATAAAAATATCCCTCTGGCTCAAAGCCACGCTTTATTTATGTGATGTTTATGGTCTTAATCTCTGGATAGCATGTTCTTCAAAGAAACTTGCTAAAATAAATAAATAATAATAATAAAATGCTATCACTTATAATTTAACAAATAAAGTTCACAGTCTTACCTTTCTATTTTCAGCTTAACATTTCCTGTTTTGTAGTAAACATTTCTTTAGGGAATATGATGTCATAACCACAAGCTTCTATCTAAATGTCTTCGTTCAGAATAGTTCTTAAATTCAACACAGTTATTGATCTTTACTGTATATGTTTTATCATTTGGTCTTATGTGATGTTGACCTTATGTGAATTAACATTGGAACCAGAAAATAATTTTAAAATTTGTCATCTATACGAAATGTCAGCCTTAAAAATCTGTGGTTTTTAGCAAAGAGCCTTATAATTTACATGGTATGCTACTTTTATGCAATATTTTACATGTTTATTTCCATCACACATTTACTATACATACATGGCAATGGAGTAAAACTTGGGATTTGTACATTTTATATATAAGCAGAGTGTACATCACTCTGCTTCATTCTTTGTTCTTTCAATTCAGATTCATCTTTTGGGAAATGGAATGGGGAAAATAACCTAGAAACTAAAATGTTTTCTGATACTTTCTTTTTTGTTGTCAGTATTTCTCCAAGACCAAACACGAAACTTTTCCAGATTTTCAAATTTAAAAGCCATTTAACAGTCTGCAAGAACAAGATCTGAAGGAGGAACAGAGAGATCCATTATCATTTCGCTGAGCATCGACGTTGTAAGAGGTTTTCAGTAAAGAACACATTATTGGTGATAAATACTATTTTACATTTGTCAAATTGTTCTACTTGATCTTCGCCATAGATTGGACAAAAAGGTGTCATGTGTCTTGAAAAATCAAAATAATTTCCATGAAAATGGTCAGGAAGTGTTCTGAAACGAGAAAGAAAATCAGCAAAGCTCCTCAGAAAAACTTAAAAGACTTTTAGAAAGTCTGAAGAAAGATTCATAACATTTAAAAGACAGCTTATCTCACTTGATCCAATATACCAAGACTCTAGGGATGATTCAAGTCTGTTTGCATATTACACTCGGCATATACAAATACTGTACTGTTACCAAACGCAGGCAAAGGTGAGCAAGACAACAACAGAGCAGGCTTAGTATAAAAACACAAACATTCACCGGCCACTTCATTAGGTACACCTGTTTAATTGCTTTTTAACACAAGCAGCAATTTAGTCAGTCACATGGCAGAATCTCAGAACATTCAAACATTCAAAGGGATTTAGGTGACTTTGAATCTGCCATGGTATTTATCTGCTAGGACTTTCACATGGAAACTTTTATGGTTTGCAAAGAATGGTTCGGGTTTTTTTTTCTTGTTTTTTTTTTTAAATATCGGAAAACTAATTGAAAATTTACCCAAATGATAGAACTGCAGAAATTGGAGTAGCCACAGGAACGTATGGATCAAACCTGCTACGTATCAGTGGATTAGGCTGCTGGTGGAGTGATGGTGTGATTGATATTTCCTTGAGTACCTTAGTACTAAACAAGCACCATTTACACACCTATACCAGGTTAATGCTCCATGACATAAACCTCATACTATCTCAAACTGGCTTCCTGATCGGGACAATGAGTTCACCGTACCCCAGTAATCTTTATAGTCACCCATTACACCGTTGTTGTAACGGGAGATTTGCACAATGAACGTGTAGAAGAGAAGTCTGCACCGAAGGGAAAAGGAGGAATCCAAAATTAGCCAGGTGTACCTAATAAAGTGGCCGGTAGATTAACATGTCACACAGTCTGATGGATGATGATGTTCAACATGCAATGACAAAAAAAGAAACACAAGAGCAGTAAACCAAAACCTACATTTAAAAAAAATGAGTTTTGTGAATGCTAAAAAAGCTAAAAAAGGAGCTCTTAAATCAGCATGCGGCTCCAGTGGATGGATGTTAGATGATGGGATGGCAGAACAAAAGCGGTGGGATGTGGCAGCAGAAAAACGTAGAAGTAAAAGTGCTGCTGTACCTGCTGACTCACCTTAGTCCAAGGGTGGGCCTTGATCTGGGGGAATTTGAACTCAGTGTAGTTGGGGTTCATCTCGCGGATCTGTTCTCGGGTTGGAGTACCGAGAACCTGAAAAGAAACAGCAAAGGGTTGTCAACCTCAACAGCATTCAGCCCTGCAATCCAAGTCCCACTTGCTCGAACACAGTGAGCTCAGCACGGCCGGCTGATTCTCACCTTAATGATTTCCACAAGCTGATCCACCCCACTGTCTCCAGGGAAGATAGGCTGTCCTAACAGCAGCTCTGCCAGGACGCAGCCAGCTGACCACACATCTGCAGGAGTCAGAGAGAGAGAGAGAGGAAGGGTCAATAATAAGAAAAACACGTCAGACACCACAACACACACACACAGCCCAGATCCCTAAGACTGGCTGGGTCAGCTGGGGTGGGCGTACCTATGCTGGAGGTGTAGTCAGTGGCACCAAAGATGAGCTCTGGGGCCCGATAGTAGCGAGAGCAGATATAGGACACGTTGGGCTCTCCACGGACCAGCTGCTTCGCACTGCACACACAATAAAAAGCACATCATGGTCAGAATTACCACCCACTTCTGCCAAAAATAGAGGAACGTGAAACCAGTGTGATCAGAGTATATTTCTAGGCACGGGGGGCTAAACTGGGATTTGATATTCTGAAAGGGGGCTGGGAGATTTTTGCGAAGGGAGCAGAGCCCTCAGCAGACATAACGAAATAAGTGAAACAAGCCGACACATCCGTTCCCTAAAGACAGAATGATAATCCTGCTGTAGGTTCGTAATGCCCAGATCTTTATAGAAAAACTACAGCTTTTAACAAAACAAAAAAAACTCTTAGATGTTTCAAGAGTTAAACTCAAAATGAGATTACTAATTCAATTTTCTGGTCATTTGTGAGGTTTTCTGAGCCATTCAGACTTTCTGGTGTCCAAGTGGACAGGAGCTTAAAGGCAAACTGATTGCCGGGGTTTTATGCTAAAGAAGAGAATTATGACAAGTTGTCCCCGTTTCTAAACCAGTACAGCAACCACAGACCGTCACACTACAACCACGCTGTACGCAGAGTCTCCTTCTGAAAGGCTTTTAGTTTTATACCAGATGTAAAAAGGTCCACTTCTGCTCTGTAACTATATTTCTAAAACACATTTAAAAAAGTTTTTTTGTGTTGTTTGGGTCAGCAAGGGTTTCCCCACAAATGACATTTTTGCTCTCTCTCTCTAGTTAAATCATGAACACCTGTTTTAATAGATAAGTTAGGCCTGCAGTGATTTCTTCAGAGGCTTCCTCCTGGACAAATCACAAATTTGCTCTTGAAATAATTTCGGTCAGAAGGTTCCCCACTGTTTTATATTTTCTCCACATGTTAATAAAGGCTCTAACTGGGGATTTGATGGCGTCCCAAAGCTTCAGAAACAACATTTTAACACGTTTCAGTCTGATAGACGTTGGTCTCTTTGTTTCATATCTGTTCTTAATTCGTTTAGACCAGGACATGAAGGTTTATGTTTATGAGATGTTTAAACATCCTTCATGTTGTCAAATGGGTTCTCTGTAAGTGATTGCTTTAAGTGACTTCATAATCGATGATTAATTGCATTTAATTAATGGTCAACAAGGCGACCAATTACTAATTCACACTGGGAATCCTTTTTTATCATTTGAAAACTGCACTTATGTGTTCTCTGGTAAAACTGATGATCTGAAACATTTAATTGTGACAGAATAGTAAAAGCAGGAGATATTTAGAGATCTCTGCATACATTTAGTAAACATTTAAATGCTGAACTAAAACAATAAGTTAAAGTCTTTTATAATTAATATGTGAAACACAACATGTTTAACATTTTGCATGGAGAAACTAAGATGTTTGTTTTATGGAAACTGAGGAAACGACTAGTTTCCATACTCTACTTTGTTTTTAACATACTTATTCAGATGTGGAATAAAGACCCCCCACTTCTCCAGGCACACCACTCATACCCAGCTAGACAGCTAAGTTGTAACTAATGTGTTTTCGTCCAATGACTTTATTACCATTTAGTCAGTAGCTCTTCTTTCCTTTCCATCTTCACCCTTTGTGTTTGCACTGGTACAGAATATCGTTTACATCTTGATTTGTTAAAATTTTCACACACAGCACTTTGGTGCAGCTTGTGCCAGTTAACAAAATGCTTTTTAAATTAAAATGACACTGACAGTTCAATCAGCCCAACAGAGCTGTGCTCAGTATGGACTCACACAGAGCAAGTCGGCACTCTGTGCTCAGCTGAGTGACAACAGCATTGTTGATTAGAGCAGCGTGCTGCACCCATCGACCCCCCACTTCACACATAAATGCCAATATGGCTCTGTGACTGCCTCCATTGCTGACTCAGTGGCACATAACAGGCAGATCAATTCACTGCCTCTGTAGTTTAACAAATGAGGCAGATGTGTGGCAATCAAGTCTAGCCTGAAAGTATTGTTAAAAGACATTTGTTGACAAATTAGCAACATTGGAGCGCAGCTTCCTTTTGGTTGAGACAAACATAAGCAGAGTTTCTTTGTTTAAGTCTGTATCTTTGTTTTTTTCCACAGCTTAGTCTACTCTGTTTCCGACCTGCTAATTCAGTGGACGCGCTGATTAGCCTGCATCCATGTTCACAGCATGACTGTGTCTCACCTGCCAAAGTCGCAGAGCTTGAGAACAGCCGTCTCCGGGTCGAGCAGCAGATTCTGGGGCTTAATGTCCCGATGGCAGATCCCAAACGAATGGATGTAAGCCAGGCTCCTGAACAGCTGGTACATGTACAACTACGCAGGGAAGAAGACACACAGACGGGTCACAACTGGAGAACAAGCAGCCACCTGACATTACAAGGTTTATAGCAGGTACCAAAAAAAAAAAAAAACACACACAGGGATGTTAAGTCAGTCCAGTCAAACACAGGACGACTTATTATCCTGTCACTCTGTCTTTTTAAAGGAGCGTTGTTGACTGTGCTTTGCAGAGATAAAACAACACAAGTTTCATCAATTGCAAAGTTGCAGTTGGAGTCGATATCAGTCAACTAATTTTGAATGAAAGAAAATGTGGACATTTACTAGCTTAAATAGAAAAAAAAAACTGAATAAAAAGTTTTGAAAAAATCAAGACAAGATAGATCTATTTGTGTAAATTTTGCTATATTTATAATAAAGTTGTGATCTTGGCAATATTTTCTGTTACACAAATCCTATTTAGCCAAAGCAGAAGTAAATCACATAAATGATGGTACACAGGAAAAGTACCTACAAATGATTTAAAGGATGGACTCCAACAACACAATGTTGCACTTATTTCCTGTGTTTTATCTATTTTTCCATTTTTAGCCAACGTGTGTTCTTAGGGAAGTATTGCTTTGTTTATATCATGCTAATTAAGAAATCAGTTGGCAACCAGGTCTAGAGAAAAACAAATACGTTTTTATTTTTAGCTCACTAGAAAAATACACACAGCTGCACAGCTGTGTCTTATCCAAAGTCAAATGGTCATTTAAGTGAATCACATAATTTGATCTCAAAGTATCTCTTAAATGGAGATAGATTAAGAATTGCTGCAAGACCAAGAGTCATCTTGGCCTGAAACAAAAAAAACAAATCCACTAAGATTCAAATATGAACATAGCAGTAAAAGAAAATTGATGCTAAGAATAAATGATTATTATAGAATTACCAAATAATAAAGAAAAAATAAAAATAAAAATTCAATTCTGGTTTAAGATCTCCCCTTCAGTGTCTCTGAAAACCAACAACATCAGCTTCTTCCTGCCATAATGATAATAAAACGCCAGACTCAGTTATATTTACCTTAACATAAACCATGGGCAGCGTCTGTTTGGCTCGGCTGTAGTGTCTGGCCACTCTGTAGACGGTCTCAGGAACGTAGTCCAAAACCAGATTCAAATACACCTCGTCTTTCTGTTGAAGAGAAGAAAAAACAAGGTCCCTCGAGTTAAAACTCACAATCAGAAAAATAAAACAGACATTAAATATGTATATCAATAATATAAAATCACATCCAGGCTCATCTCAGTAGCCTGTTAAAATTTTTGACCGCATTATCCGTCTCTTTCGCCTTTTACAAGCCGATAAAACAGATTTTCATATCCTAAAAGAGAATCCATTGCATCTCCCTGGAGGACAGAAACCACACGGTCATGAGTCACAACGGCCTGAGCTGCACCGGCAGCCACAGGCAGTGACATCATTTCCTTGTTTCCTGGTTAGAATGAAGCAAGTCTTGGAGGGCAGAAGGTTCTCCACCCAGTTATTGTAGCACTTTCTTTTTCCTCGGAGTGGAACATCAGCTGCTCAAAACCGAGCCATCGGACCATTAATGGAGACTAATAAATGAAAACTACAAATCATGATTCAGAAATGGAACAGACCGGGCAGCAGAGGTCTCCATTTTCCTATTTACTGTCTAATGCTGAAATACTGAAATCATGATTGGAACAATTCCTGAGGTCGGAAACAACGTCAGATTTCAACCCTTCACAGCTTAAATGACTCAATTCACTCATAATGCTTTATGTTTATTGTGGGTAAGATTCTACATTTCAAGACAAAATATTGCAGAAATTAGCTAAAAAAAAACAAAACATTACTGGTCAACTGAAAACCAATACAACCTATGCAGCCCCTCTCAGAGTAATCTGCTTCAGCTGATGCATTTCTGCCACCTTGTGGTAGAAGTAACACACTACGGCTAGCATTTGAAACCAGACTTGTCATTACCAACGCTTTCTCGGTGGAAACAATATTTACAGACAAGAGAGACATAGGGACTTAAACATAAGATGATTTTATTTACTGGAATTACACTAGAATAAGTATTTGAAACTTTGGCAATCTCTCATCCCTTATCTAGGCATTAGAAAGTCACATTAAAGTTTAACTTCCTAAATTTAGCTCTGTGCTTTAAAAATAACTTTCAGAGACTAATGTTTTAGGTTATTTGATGGAAAGGTTTTTAAGTCGACTGTAAGAGTTAAACCTCAGGTGAACAGGTGGCATCACACAAATGGATGAGAAGTGTCCACCAACCAATATGGTCGCCTTCATAGTTATTTCATTGGGAACATCATCGTAAAGGTTAAGAAAAATATTAGCTAGGAACAATCTGTATGTTTGATTACATCCACATTTTAATAAATCCCAAATTATTCTATATCTTAAAGTGAATCCTGAAACAGCTGATTTTATAAATAATTTTAATCGTAAATTACACTATTTTAGTGAGTATTTGGATCAGAAATCAACATTTGAACCAGTTTGACTACCGAGCTGCAAGACTCGGTAGTCTTAGTAACAGTTTCTCTAGCTGTCACAAAATTCATAAGGTAAAAAAAAAAAAAGCTACAGGAAAACAACATGTAGGAACCTATAGGGTTCCTACAGAACCCTGATAGATATGTGGAAAGAAAGATTAATCTACAGAGATGCTAACATGTGATCTACATAGCTCAAAGAAATCTAACACTACTGTCTCTGTACTGGACACACATTTCTCCCCTCTGTGATGACTACACAGAGCTCTGTGTGAATGAAATGAGAGAAAGAGCCCAAGAACACAGACACAAGACAACCTGTAGATTAACATTGTTCTACAATTATGTTCACCCTTTGGCAGTCAGCACTTCCCTTTCCCAGCCATACATGCACATCTGCAGCCATTCCCTCCATTGATAAAATTTGTGACGACTGGGGAGCCTGTTCCGCCTCCTGCAAGCGCCATCATTGCTATATTTAGCCTAGCAACAGCAATGACTCACTTCCTGCCTCACTGCAAAGCCACTTCCTTGGCTTCTTCCCAGAGGGATTGCCATGCAAAGCCCTGATTGGCTCCTTGTTAACTCCCAGCTAAAATAATAAGGCATCTGATTTTGGGGAGAAAAATGCCCGCAGTCACCTGAACAACTGGGAAAGCTTTTTTATCAATATTAATCTCCAGCTATACGTCACTATAGGCTGGATGTGACTCGTACTACATGTTGTGCAGAGCTTATTTCAGAAGGTGTTGGTTGTGCTTCATGTCACATGGACACATTGGATAAATCAGTTCTCAGGAAGCATATGGGAATCCATATGATAAGGAAAATGAGCACAGCAGTACATGTTAATGAGGTCATAAGAACAGGGAGAAGGAAGGACAATGAGTGAGTCTCCACTTTGTCACACACTAATGAAGATGCTTACAATGTCGCACTGTGTGTCTAAGAATAAATCACTAAACATGAGCAAAGGACACAGTTTGTCTCGCACTGTCGTTTACTTGCCTAAGTTAATCTTGTGCCAACTCTACCAGCTTGCTAGACCTCGATTAACTAGAGACAGTGCTGCTCATTCGCATTCTGTCTGTTAGACATATGGGTTTCTGGAATAAGACCTGAGAAAGAGCTGTGGTCTCAAGAAAGCCACAAACGGATTAATCACATCTATGGTGACATGTAGGAGTAATGTGGTGTGACCGGAGGAAATAAGAACAGTTGCATGACGGTGGCTCAGGGTCTGGCAATCGGAAGGTTGACCCCCCACCCCTCAAGTGTCAATATTTACAGTTCAGCTCAAATGAGTTAAGCTTGACAAATTTGGGTTTAAAGCAATTTTTACCAACATGCTCAGCCAGAGTTCTGACTTATATTAAATAAAAAAACATGGTGAGATGCTAAAGATTAGAGTGATGGTAAGGAAGTCTCCATACTTGCAGCATATGGCCAAAGATAAATAGTTAAAATTTTTTTCTCTTCATAGACATTACTACTGACCCAGAGATTTTAACATTGGCACATAGCTGACCTGTTTTCCTATGTTTCTCTCCTAGAAAAATCCAGTATAGAGTAATGGCTACCATTAACCCGTTACTCTTTCCTTTTTTATAGATTGTACTCCCGGATGAAAGAGTATCAGTTTTATGTGTCGGGTCTGTCTTCTTCTTGACTGCATATTTTACATTTGGATTGAATTAACTACATGTTTCTGTGTATATATTTGACCTCTGTTACTCAAAGTGCCTTAAGATTACATTTATTGTAGATAAATTAACTGTCAATTTGGTCAGACTAGCTTCCAGTGAGGGTTGGACTCCCACAGGTATGTTAATAACCTTTATAAACTGAATTTCTGGGTACAGTCAGGTGTTGAGGGGATCCGTTTTGGTGGTTTCAGGGTCAAGTCTCTGCTTTGTGCAAATGATGTGGTTCTGTTCGCATCATCAGATCATGAAAACCAGCACCTCCTAATACAAGACAGTGGTCTTAAACAGGAAAAGGGTAGAGCACCGTCTCTGGTGGAGCAGATTTAGTATCTCAGGGTCTTGTTCACGAATGAGTGGAAAAAATGAAGGGGGAGATTGATAAGCAGATTGGTGTGACGTGTGCATATCTAAATATGCCCAATAATTTGAATAATTTCACACCTTCTTCCTTTATCATATAACCTCTGCATGCACTATCAACTGATGCATTCTAGTCAACAAAATCCTAAAGAAACATTTTTTTCCTTAGTTTTTTTATGTTTATCTTGGCTTGATAAATGTAACTAATATTCTGTAGATATATTTTCTAGCTGACAGATGTTCTAATCTGATGTGTAATAAGCCCATTATTACCATGACTCAGTCTCTTTATGACTCCGTTTGAGTTTAGTCCTTTCAATAAACATATTTATCTAAAACATTGCTCCATCCTTATGAGCTTAAAATACTTGCATAGCGGATAATTCTATCAAAAAATGTGCCAGTTCTTCTAAAAAGGCTGACAAAATAAGCTTTTACTAGTTGTGGGCAACACGATGACATTAGATCTGCAAGGATTAGAATGCGCCGACGGTCTGCTAGAGCAGCGAGACTGTAAGATAATCTATAAGGGGCGCTGAATGTTCAAATTAATCAATTTTACTTTCCTGATTTTTCTTTCCCTGTGAGGTAGAGATTAAATGGTTACTGGTTTGAGATGTCTGGTCTGATTGTCCATGAAATGGAGCATTCAGATGTTTCTCTTTGGAGATGAGCAGAAGGCAAAAGAAGCACAGCAGGGCTACTTCAAACACCAAAAAGCAAGAGTTTAATGTTTAACATTTTGGTACCAGTACATCCCCATTATCTCGCCGGAGTGCCCTTTACCCAAGTGATGGTTGTTATTTACCTCTTAATACAGCCATTCTAAAAATCTGACCGCTTGTACTTGAAACATGCTGCTAAAACATTTTCATCATGCACTTTTGCACATGAGAGAGTTGAGATGTGTGATTGTGAGCTGCTCTGCACTCTTAACTACACTGCAATGATTACTTTGAGGCAGATAACGTGCAGGGGGACTGTTCCACTCAAATACCGCATTAAAACTTCATTTTCTCAGGAGGTAAAAGTCAAGCAACTATTTGCTTACAGCCCACGCTGTTTGGAATAGCGGCCTTCATTTTAAATAGTCTTATACAAGAGGTTAAAGGGTAAAAGCTGAAGCACACCGTGTGCTCCGGCCCTGCCACATGTCAGTAATTGCATAAGACTACCTGTCCACATAATGACAGCTGTGGCAGCTGTAGTTGTGTGTCTGACAGCTGCCTCCCTGAAAGCTGCATCCAGTGTGAACTCTCACTCCATGATTCAGGGTCTTCTTATTAAAGACCCTTCCATCCATCAGCCTGTCTGTAACTTTCCATCCATCGTCTAAGCACTGACTTTACCTTTCGCTTCCTTCACGAGACCCCTCCCTTCTTTTTCCCCGCTCACTCTAGGCGGTAAATCCTCATACCAACAACATGGTGCCAGTCTCCATAATTAGCCAAGTGACACGATGAGAGGGGATGGAAGGGGGCAGGGGGGGGAATAAATGAGCAGGAAAAGCAGCACGGCAGAATTGAATGCAAGCAGAAATTTTATGGATGTGATGATGAAATCATTTTGAGATTTAAAAAAATAAAAAATTGTTTATTTTAAGTGTTACATGGAGAGCAGCCGTTTGTTTCTGGCAGTCTAACAGTCTCTGCAAATAAATTATTAGCCATGTATTCCCAGAGGTCACTGAGCATATGAGGTAAGACGAAGCACTGAGGTGGAGCTTAAAGAATAGAGGGGACAGCTTGAGTAAATCTAGAATTAACCAACAACCCCTGATCTTGCAAAGTTATGCCTCCTCACCCTATCCCCACTCAACCATCTCAGTCAGCTTTCTCCTCACCAAAACTCAATTCAAACCTACGACCTCATAATCTTTTCCTTTAACTTTGGTAGGTGTGCTGCAGAGACCATTCCAGGCTGCAATGTCATGGGTATAGTCCCTACAGCGTGTGTGCCATGTCCATGTGTGTCTATATTTGACACGCAGACCTCGGCGGGCCTGTTTGTCAGCCAGCTGAATGACACCTTCCAGCCTCTCAGTCTCCAGGAGACCCCCCACAGGTCGACAGAAATAGAAGGCAAGACAAAGAGGTGACTTTCCTGTCCTGATTTACTGTTGGATTTGTCAAACGCACTGCTAGTCAGACACACAGCAATTCCAATTGACAGAGAGAACGTAATCAACTAAAAACTTCAACATCTGGTAATAATTTTCAGGAAAATTATCACTAGAAGATAAAAGGACAGTTTTTGACATTTAAAGCACAGATCAATAGAAGCATAGCAAATCCACTTATCACACTAATTGCATTAAAACTAATAATATTCAACGTTTATGTTTTAGCGTATAGTTATAAAGATATTGTTAGTTGGCAAATACATTGTTTAATATAATATCTTCCAAAAGCATTAATGCTCTAAATCTTTTTGTCACTTCACTCCAAGTTGCCTATTGACCTGTGTGTGCATCTGTGAGGATTTGAGAGAGCAGCTGGGTGAATGAGGTCAACGTGACTAGAAAAAGCTTTTCTCCTCCCTGAGCGGTGCATCTCTGCAGCTCCTCCAGAGCCATCCTGGATCACTTGGTTGTTTTTCCAATCAAAGCTATCCTTGTCGAGTCAGTCTGTCTAGATGAGCGGCCATGTTTTGGAATGTTTGAGGTTTTGCCATGCTCTTTCCGTTTTCAGACGGTTCATTAAGTAGTACTTAACGTCCTCCCTGGCCTGTCTGAGATCTCAGACAGGGAGAGGCCTCAGTGTGGCTCGCAGAACAGGTGGATACACACTAAGATTAAATGAAATAATGTAAACTTTTATTTAATAGAAAACTACTATAGATGACTGGTTGTTCTGCACATCATTTAGAGTTGTATGAGTAAAGGGGGCTGAAAACATAACTCATGGCAGTTTCAGGGTTTTGGCAAATATTGTGAAAACCACGTCTCCCTTTCTTCCACTTCAGAGAAAATAATCCACCACAAAGAGTACCAACAAAATACACTGCGGTCTGTTGTAACGTGGCTGAATGAAAAACAGGCTTTAGGGGTGTGTATACTTCTGCAAATCACTGAATGTTAAAGATGTGTCCCATTTCTAAAAGAACACATTTTGAAGTAAACAAATGGAAAAGTTATATTACAAAGTATATTTTAGTGGGCCCCTAGCATTCTTAGAGGTTTGGGACCACAGCCGCCTGCAAGTAGCCAAAATCCACAAACACTTGAGATACCCTCTATAGATGCTTATAAATGCTAGTTTTAATATTTCAAACCCAAACTATACTTTAATCCACACTAAGAATAACAGAACAGTTTTTATTATTTCACTTCTAGGACCTATGGCCAATTAGCAAATAATTTAGTCATATTCCACATAAAGATCCAGGAACACTGAACGAACCATGAATAAGCTGGTGTTCACTGGATAGCTAATGATAACAGAATAAAAAGACAAGTAGAGGAGATGCTTTTCAATCTCCTGGAATCTTCAGAAGTATATATTAAAACCAATTATGGCAAATTTCTTGATTCCTCGAAGAAGAAGCATGCATATGGGTTGCCCAGCATGAGTTATGTTCACCAACACCTCTGACAGCTAGAGGAGGCTAGAAGTGCTTCCCCTCTAGGAATCCAACAGATATATTAAACCAGCTTCTTCAACCAGATGAATGGGAGCTGAAATGTTCATCTCTGACTGACCTTGTCTCCGCTGGAGTAGAAGAAGTAGCGCAGGCGGACAATGTTGCAGTGGTCCAGCTTCCTCATGATCTGCAGCTCACGATTCTGAGAATAAGAAGTAAAATTGTTATAATGATGACGAATCAGCTCTTATATGCCATTGCAGTAGGGTTGAGGTATATAAGCATAACCTTTATGAAAAACTATAAGCCCACAAGATACAACATGAGGGAAATGTGCTTAAAGCCAGCAACAATGGCAATTGGTTAGCACAGAAGAAAATTCTGAGGAAAAGTGCTTCAACAAAGAGAAGCCACTGGATTCAAAATGTAATAACTGGGTGATTGGGGTATCCCCACAAAAAGTAACTGTACACTCAGAACATTTCCAAGTGAGGACAAGAATTCAAAATAATAGGAAAAACTCCAACAGCTCCATTGCAGATCATACTTTTAGCACAAATCTCCATTTTCCTCTCCTCCCTCCTCCCTTTAATCTCAGGGCTTTGTGGTGCCTTGATCTAAAGTGCTTGTGTAACCTTTGCAGCCTGAGAACCCCAGTGCGGAAAAAAAAACAAAAAAAAAAACACAAATGCAGGGTGGTCGGATTCAGAGAAAACAACCCGAAGACCACACGAGGAAGCTTAAAGCATGAACGAGGTCAGAATCCAGCCGGTTGCATAAAAATCCAGCTTTGATGTTGGAGTTGTATGCAATGGAGTATGTGGCCTGCTGGTTGCTCGGAGAGACATAATAATATCTGAAACTTTATTGATAGCAGTCTTGTGTACATGTGAGACTTTGATTCCAACAACAATCTCTACTGGATTGAAATAACTAAGAGGGTTCTCTCTGTGTTTGTGTTATAATGCGTCATAGGACATTTTCACCCACAAATAGAGAAAACAAACATGGCGTCATTTCATCAGTATTACATGGATGACTGAATGGGCAAGGAAATATCTGAGTACAGACCTAAAGCAGAAAAATTTTAAATATAGGGTAGGAAGAAATTGACTTTATGGAAATGTATCACAATATTTTGTGAGACTTGTGACAATTATAAAAAAAAAAAAAAAATAGTTACTTATTTTTTAGGTAACTAAATGGTTGTGACGGAATGTAACAGCATTCATTCATTGTGCCACCGACAAATACTGTTCTT
This sequence comes from Gambusia affinis, assembly GCF_019740435.1. NCBI lineage: Eukaryota > Metazoa > Chordata > Actinopteri > Cyprinodontiformes > Poeciliidae > Gambusia > Gambusia affinis. Next base: position 12,905,631 of record NC_057878.1, read on the forward strand.
GAAAAACATTCCCATTTGAAATAGGATTCATTATAACATTTACCTAAATGTACTTACCATATTAAATGTATTTAACATTTTCAAATTTACTGATATTTATTCATGATCTTGTGAAGCAGTGAAGAAAATCGTAAAATAACATTTCTGATAATACTGTCAGCTTTGGGGTTTTTAAACATCATTAATTAGAATTTATTGAGACAACAAATAAAAATTCTCATCATAAGAAATCTTTTACCATGAACGATAAACAATGCAAGTCATTAATATTATAAATATGGTTCTTAGAGAATTTTATGTCAAAATCTTCCGGAAACAAATTTCCATTTCTCTCAGGGTTAGATGAACAGATGGATATACTAATGGAAGGATGGACAGATTAAAAAAGGCATTAAGTCTTGAAATAGAAATATTTCTATTGTTTTATTTTTCCATACTAATCCAGCCTCAGGACACATTTCATCAAAATCCATAGTTTTCCAGACTGCATAAGAACTCTGCGTTTAATCAGAATAAATCAAAAACAAATCGAGTTTCAAGTTGGCGCTAAATCAGTGACGAGATATCAAAACTGCTGTTTCAAATCAGGATTGGAGATGTTTTAGCTCAGTTCTTCCTTAAAAACTGACTTAAATATAAAAGAAAATATAAAATAAGACCATCTTTTATATTGGTCTTTGTGTCAGCAGCAAAGCACTGAAGAGCGTACCATAGCTCAGCAGCCTTGTATAGATAATATTCTCAGTGACTTACAAGCAAACATAAATTGTCTATAGCCCCCTCCTGTCTTTCTGACTACGACCAACCCACTCAGAACCCCCCACTACTTCCACCACGTCGTGACATCATTACACGTAGGTCACAGACCCAGACATCAAACTATTGTGCACTGCAGCCAACGCCCTCGTCTTCTTGCACTGGACTGTCCCGGGGTGTGTCTTTGTCTGTGTGAGTGTGTGTGTGCATTATGTGAGGAGGGTGATGGTAGCATATGGAGGAGGAGCAGGCAGACTGTTGAGTAAAGCCCAGCTCAGCTCTTGTTGTGCTGCAGTCCGTCCTGCTGACCTGTCGTCCACCAGAGTCTCAGCAGCGCAGACACAGAGTGGCACAAATGGGAGACGAAGCCGGTGGAAACTGGAGGAAAAACAAATGCCCTAATTGCAGGCTGCTAAAGGGTGCTACAGCTGAGCACTTCATGATGCTGATGGGACAAAACCACATCTAGCAGACTGGGCACATAGATCCAAAGCTTACCAACTACACAAACACATACTTCAATTTCCTCTTCTGCTTAAGGATTAAACTGAATGCAGCCACAAAATAACTTGAGGGCACCATTTTTTAATACTGCGACTAAAAACCCCAGGCATTTTATTTGGTGGTAATAAAGCATCCCATATATTCATTCATCTGTATTTAAATCTACATACCGGTATTTTTCTGAAGCCCCCAAAAGAGGCAGCTAATGCATTTATTGTCATAGCATTATGCTAAGAGTTGAATTAATTGAACAGTTTTCTATCAATGAGACTGATGGGTCAATACCATCGATGGTATGTGACAGATTCTCAGTGGCCAAGACCAGCAGGTTCTGGATTTCTTAATCCACTAATGTAATGGCTGATAATAATAACAACAAAAAAATTGACAATTTAATTTCCATTTTATTCTTGAATTTATTAAACTGTAAAAAAAACTTTAGAGACATTTAACCACAATCATATTAATTTAACTATCAATTGTTTCTATGTTCTCTTTCTCCTTCCAGGTTAATCTGAAAGTTATATAATCCAACTTAAGTGAATAATGACCACTTATAGTGGACGGTTGGGAAAAAATATATTTTCAGTGCTGCTCCAATATCTTCTTGTAATGCGGTTGAATCAGCTGAATAAAAAATCTGTATCAGTGTTACAAACAAACAGCTTCTGATCTCCTGCTTAAATTTAAAAGAAGAGGAAAAACCTCTTAAAAAGCAGAGTGCTGCACTTTGTATCACATCAAAGTAAAAGTAATGGATATTAATGCATTTCCTGGGAAACTATTTTATGTCTGTTGCACATTAATGAACATTTGTGTTTCCATTAAGAATTTACAGCAGCCTCAAAATAACTTGCAGCTTCTGCTCTCGGTGTGATGAAGAAACGCATCTGCAGCCAGGCTCAGAAATGCAATTTCTCCTCATTTCAAACAATCGCATCAAGGGTCTGATGAGGCATTGATCAGATTTCCTGAACTTCAGCTGACCTGGAAGCTAACAGCAAGCGCCATTGTTCATTAATGTTGCCAAAGACTAGCTGCCACCACTGATGCTCCAGCTCTTAGTGAGCATTCTGATGTGAGCATCCATTTTCCAATAGGCTGATATGCGATCCCTCAAATGGGAATAGGAGATAGAGCCTATCCCATAATGCACCACAAGCAGACTGTAACCCCCACCAGAACCATCTCACACTTTGTCTCATCAGCTTCACCCTAATGCAGGTCCTACTCATGTGATTACTTCGGCTTTGTTCGCACGAATGGAGGGGGGAAAAAAACAAACACCTTTTTACTCTCGCACCGCAACCAAAAACAAATTATCAATGAGGGAAAAAAAATGAAACATGGGAATAAAACACTTCTAGAAGATTAATCTGAAGGTGATGGGTTCTGTTTGTATGTGAAACTTGGTGTGCACACTAAAGCACATGCTTGACAGTCATGTGAAGAGTCTTAGCTCTCATTTGCCTCATATTTCCTCACCAGCTGTTGGCGAGGAGGATCGGGCTGATGCAGAGGGTCTGCTTAACATTGCAGACCCTATACGATACAACAGCGTGTGATCTTCAGCTGATCACTGGCCTGTTTCAAGAAGCAACCCACTAACCACAGGCTCACAGAGAGCAGGATATGACTTCATCACAGCCAGTATGCAGAATCACAAGGAGTGTGTGTGCCTCTCTGAGAAGCACTGTGAATTCAGCAGCAGATGGTCGACCTCCATATCATTAAGTGACATCATTCTTCTTGTTTGGTTTCAGAGTGTGCTGCACTCGCACAAACCCTCAGAAAGGTTAAAAATAGGCCACAGCTCCGCGGAGGTGTTTAGTGGAACCGGTTGGGTTAAAGCACTATAGGATCCAGCTAAGTTTGAACAGCTACTGAGCTGCAGGTTGGAAAACCACGGACGGAGCAGGGAGGGCAGATCTACGCTGAGGAGCCGGAGAGGAAAAAAAGAAACAAAGAAACATCCTATGTCCATGGTAAAATCAATAGATTCAATGATTTTGTAAAATTTCTAATTGTTTCCAGTGGTGTCGTTCTGTTGCGTTAAGGTGTAAACTGTTCTGGTAAAACACATTATTGGACAAAATGTGCCTCCTTTGAACACTATAAAAAACAAAGATGATTCCCTCAGTTCTTTCCACCAAAATATTTACTGGCAGCTGCTGTTTTCAGTCAAATTGTATTGTGAAAATGTTCCCATCTACAAATCAGTTTAAAACTGTTGACTCACTTATTTAGGTATTTTCAAGGTACAACATCATAAAGTTGTATGATGCAACTGTATGGTCAGTTGCACCATACAGAGTTTTTGTTCTCCATCTTTATTTTTTTTTTAAAAACACTAATTTTAATTATTACATATTTTAAATATATAATAATTAAGAGAGGTTCTGTTAACATCCCTCTAAAACAGATTCAAAATTGGATTCAGGTTTGGGCTTTGACTGGACCATTTTAAAACATAAATATCCTTTTATCTAAACTAATCATTTGTGGCTATGGTGGCGTGTTTGGGATCGTTTTTAAAGATGAAGATTAACCTTCACCTTAGTCTCTACTTTTTTTGTAGCTTCTAACAGGTTTTCTTCAAGTTTCATCGATCATCTAACTCTTTATTACTTTTAACTAGTTACATTATAACTGCTGAAGAAAACCTGTCAGGCTCCTCAACAAATAAATATTAAAAAGATTATGCTTGAGAAAAAAAATCTCCTGGCAATTCCAAACACATTTCAAGTAAAAAAAATACACTCCTTTGACACACATAAGCAATTGTTTTGAAAACACAATGTTTTCTATGTTGTTTTCTCTGGTTTTGGAGTTTTTCTAAATCTCCCTGCAAGTGTAAAAGATCAGCATATTCACATTTACTCAGCTACACCCATTAACATGGCAAATGTTTGTGTCGGACATGTTGTGTAAGATGGAAATAAAACATCATGACTAAAGTTAAACCAGAGAGGATTTAACCCTTTTTGTGCACACATCTTTCATGCATGTCTCACCTTAAATCTCTTATCTTGTAGGACCTTCTTTATCGCCACTAGTTCCCCAGAGTCGCAGAGTTTCGCTTGGTAGACCACGCCGAAGGATCCGTTGCCGATAACCTTTGTGTCTGTGTAGCTGACCTCCTGTGGCCTGTCGGGGCCTTGGCCAGGAGTGGCCACAACTGTCGTTACCTTGCTGCCATCTTTGTCTCCTACAGAAGGACACAAAGAGACATGCCGGAGTTTATGACAAAGTGCTGAAGCTTTTACAGAGAGCAAGGAAAGAATATGACAGCTTAGATATGAGAGATAAAATGAAAAAAAAAAACAAAGGATTCATTTTAAACAGATTCTGTGACAAAACCTTATGTTACACAAGAACTAAATCTTTGAGAATAACATCAGTGTTTAGGAAGAGCCACTGGACGTTGCTGACCTATTTTAATATTGGGCAATCTGCAGAGCACTTTTTCATATCAGTGATGCATGATTTGCTGGCTGCCATCACATATTCTCTCCAGTACTTTGATTGGTCAAGACGCCAAAACTGTAAAGGACATTGTTTGGCTATTTAAAACGTGTAGTAAGCTGCATTTTTTAATTTTCCATGACATTTTCTGATGTTGAAATTTCACCATTTCACAACAATTCCTAATTTATTTATAATAACAGCCACTCATTTTCTGATCGTTCCTGATTAATTCAGGCAGTTTATAGTATTTTTTAGAGCTGCTGGAAAAAAACCCATAATTCATTACATTGTTACGTGTGTAAGGAACAGGTAGAAAATCAAATGACAAGAGACAATCAAGTTGCATGGATGAAGAAGTGAGCACAGGAGAACTTGAAAAATAAGTGGATGTTGAGGAAAAACTGGGTCCTGGAGCTGTTACAGGTTATACCAGCTGTTGTTATGGTTACAGCTCCAGAAGAGGACAGTGACAGGTCTGAAAGTAATGAACCTAATGATGGTGATGTAGGCTGAGTCGTCGATGCACTACAAGATCAACATTATGAAGTTGGAGTGTAGTCTCGTGTAGCTCAGACTCCACATTACGGCTGCACAAAATGGCTGAAAACAAAAGATAAGCGTTTCATATCAGACGATATGGATAATTATTGATTCATTTTGTGTTTTAAATATCTGAAATACTGCCAAACTGGTGGCGTGACATTTCCAGTTTTATTCAGTTTTCACACAACGCAGTTTTCTTTTTCTTTTCCTAAGCAGTTATGAGGCACGGTGGCGAAACCTGAAACTGCTGCTATGCAAGTTAGTCAACAAGCTGTTGCTAGGTAACCAAAGAGTGAGTGAGTTAGTTGATGCCACCAAACTTGCTTAGCTTGCTGTGAGAGGTTGAGCAGCTAAAGCCTGTCCTCTGCCTACATTTCCCAAAATGCTGTGAGGTTCTGGATTAGAGTTTAATGAATATTAATAAATATTCTATCAGATGTATCGCGATAGATAGATAGTGCTTTATGGTAACTTCCTACAGTTTCAAGTGTAATGTGATGTAACATATTGGTAAATAAGTGTTATGATGTCACACTTGTATCTTCATTGTATCCGTACTATACTGTTTAAAAGTACAGTATAAAAATCTGCAAATGTCAGAGGTCTCCACAACAACCACTGTTAAGTAAAGTCAAATTTAGAGCAGGAGTACGTGCTCCAATAAGTTTTAAAACTGTCGTGCCTCAGACACTACCAGGTCTTCTAGTTTGGCAGCTATAAAGTTTTCACGAAGACTGTAACGTCAATAAAAATACCAGGAATCCAAGTCTGTCATTCCAGATTTCACACGAACTTTGACCAGCTACCTTCTGAGTACAGAGTACAGTCAATATCTGACTGGTGATGGAATGGATCGGCCATAAGGCTCATTAGCTTGAAATACGACACTGACCTCTGACATTACAGTCATGCCTCACATACATTACGCCTGACTGTTTTCTGCTGGAAAGAAAACAGCCTCCAACTTAAGTAGTCCCCATTAGACATTAGAATAGTCCAAGTTTGTCTTTAACACTTAAAACGGCAAAACTGAGATGAGAACTGGAACATAAAGTCAGCAGCTTCAGTTCTTTAGAGATTTGAGTCTTATGTGAGGTGCTTTAATTCTGAGGAGACCCGTCTAACTTCAGAATTATCCGAGAGATCTGGAAATATTCAGGTGCTCTTGGATGTTTGTGTTACTCTGCCAAATCAAACCTATGGAAAAAGCAACCAGTGGGATGCATGACTCTCAAGCCATTTAAGTTTCCAACTCAAAAAACGATGAGTCATTCCACTGATGGAAGAAAGTAAAAGTATTGCGGGCAGTTCATAACGGCAGATAAAGGGAGGACGGACTGATCAGGATGCTGACCTAAGCATCCACAGAAGAAATCAAAGAGGAACAAATATTAAATGAAGAAAGTCTTTTATTGGACATTAAACAAATGTTGGGAGAAGACAGACAAACACGTGGACTGGTAGAGTCAAACTGAAATAGATTCACCATATTAAAACCTTTACACCCCTTGTCCGCTAAAAATGGTAGCCACAGAACAAAGTTCACCAGTAGGTGTGAAGCGGTGGGCAGCACAAGCAGTTATTCATTAAAACTAATGATGTTTGTGTCACTAACGAGCTTTGTGATTTGTGCTAACAGCGTGTGGTCATGAGATGTGAGCCCCTTGATTGTGCCTCATTTAGAAAGGGGGAAAGAAATCAGGGGGTTTTCCCTTCATTTGTCCACAGTACACTGCTGACTGACAGCTTACAGGAACAGATGGCAGGGAGGCTGCGCTACTCGTACGCTCTGCATTGTATACCTGAAAAAACAGCAGGAGAAGTACAATTTAAGAATTTTAGTGCCTTTCAAAAATGACTCCTTAAAACAGTGGGATCGCATTAAACTTTAAACAGGTAAATGCTGAAATTACAATCATAGTCCTCTTCTATGTCTCACCACAAAGACCCAATCAGAAACTCCTATTACGCTCAGCCAGTTTGTGTAATAGTGTGATTTGTTGGAGATAAGTCTATCAGTGCCAAAGCCCACTTGAAGTCCCACCCCCACCTACATACAGGGCTAATACTGTACACACAGATAATTCAGAAACCTCTTTTCACTACAAGCACATTCAACCGGTTTTCTCTAATTGAATATAAAACCCAACAACTTTTAAATTTCTAAAAGTGCTATTTATAGTGCATGTAATAACATTATGATGACAAAGTATTTGTAAAAGATTGTCATTTTTCATCTTAAATTTGGTAGAGAAAGCATAGAACTAAAAGTGAAAATGGAGGAGTTCCCAACATTTTACTGGTCTCTGGCCTCCAGCTCCTGACGAAAGCGGTTCTTTACTCAGGCCCAGCCAAAAGATAACACCAGTTTCTCTGTCAGCGGTTACGGCAGTGGCAACAGAACTAGCGCTACACAGACACTAGCACCAGTTTTGGACTGGTGGAAAAACCCTCCTGCTGCGCAACGTGGTTTGATTTGAGGTTGACAATACAGTTTTACAGAAATTACTATCACACAGAAGAGTGGACAGATGTCAAAAGACAACATTTAATTTTTGTTAAGATACAAGATACAGCATGCACAAACTGGGAATACCTCATTTGATATTCCTTATCCACAGGGGCATCATATCTTGAACAAGTGTTGCTAGGAAGCAGCAAAACAAGCATAAATCTGGTATTAGAAGATAAATGGCCCTTTAAAAGGCCAGTTCAGAGGTTTCTCTCCATCTGCCTCCCACAGCCTTCCCTCATAGCAGCAGAGCTGAGGGCTAAAGTCCACATTAGCTGGCAGTTAAAAGCACATTTATCCACTAGTGGGTTCCAGTATGTGCTGCCTCACACCTGCAGTCTTTGGAAGGACTGAAATTTAACCCCAAAATTACCACAAAGGATTCGACCTCCGCCGCAGCACATGTTCAGTCCTCTCTTGATCATCTTGCACTGGAAAAAGATTGGTTTAAACAAAATCTATTTCACACCCACATAAAAATCAACAATTAAATGTATTACTTCAAAGTAGTGATTATTTATTCCTGATAGTTTTAGTCAATCAAATTGATTCTTTTACCTCAAATATTCTCAGAATATGTTCAAATTTCAAGAGGGGAAAAAAGAAAATCAACATTTTTACTGACTGTAAGAAGTGTGGATGTTTACTGGTCTTATCAATCACCCTCACTGGCTGGCTGGGGTAATTTTCCAAGCGGATTATTGACTCTGACACAAACAGGGCTGCATGGGCAGACTTGCAAATGAGAAAGCAAACACCGAACAATCTTGTCACATGCGTGTTTTCCTGTTTATGTGTGTGGGTTTGTTTTTGCCAATCTCTGAGCAGTCAGGACATAAAGTCTCAGCCAATGCGACTAAAGTTCTAGTGTGAGAGAATAAAAAGATGAAAGGAGGTCAGAAAGACTTTGCTCTCTCGAAAGGAGCCTACAGAGTAACGAAAGGCAGATTTTGGAAGAACAGCAAAGTTAGTGTGCGTAAGAGGAAGAAAAAAAAAAAAAACTGCCTACGTATTCCAGCAGGGCCATTTCTATGACGCCTCTGCACTTCCTCAAACCGTGAGAAATGTCTGCCGACTCACACATACACACACACACACAGACAACTATGTAGAGCTCACAGTATGATCACACACTGGTGCCAACCAGGGATGACCAGGCAATATGACTGTATTTTTCAGTAGCTCGTTTTGTGCCTTGGTTTCTTTGACTGGCTGGAAGCCTTGATTATGCAACAATAAGAAAAAAAAAAGCCTGGAATTACTTTTCCATAACCACTAAATGAAGGATTAGCCTCACTACTTCTACTAAATTAAATCTCCATTCTGTCAAAGCAAGATACAGTTTTAATCTAGTAATGTTTTCACCAGAAAGCTAAATGCAAACATCCTAAAAGAAAAATAAGTTTCCACAACCCTGAACTTGAAGTATTGCTGCAATCATGTTATAAGAGAAGAAAAAGAAATTCTAAAATATAATTTCATCCACATACGCCCTACAGCTCAGCTGCAGAGTCTAACAACAGGGACGGTCTGTGCAATTTCAAACCCGATCCATCAATAGTCAATTGAGGTCACCAGGCTAGCCCAGACCACAACTGGAATTCAGCTGACACAGGAACAGCCGAGCCGCTAAGTTGAGAGACAAAATTAAAGCAGGGTGTCATTCGAAGGCACCACTAGTGTCACAGATAGAAGCGAGGCAAGCTTTCTTCTATTGACCTGAGCCTGTTTATACAGGAGGAAAGTTTCAATCGCATCGCAGGTATTGGTTGCGATCAGATCGAGGCGTTCCGCCATCGATCCGTCCTGAGCGTACGATGCTTCTGATGCATGTTAATTACGACAAACATGACACGATGTAGCTGAAGAGAAAATGATCAATCAGGAAGTTGGTCAGTCTAAAATTAAAGCATTTCTGAAGGTGATAGTAGCAGAACTCCATTATATGCATCCATTAGATACATGTGAAGTCAGAAGGCTTGAGATGTAATATTTAAAACATTTTATTGTGATTTAAAAGATACAAAAAATAAAGTTGTGCATATTTTTGAAGTTGGATTAAAAATTATACTTGTATAAAAATACTACCAAACCATGAGGCTTTCCATTTACAGGCACCCCATCTTATTCAGATACCCCAAATTGAAATTCAAGGCAACCAAGTACATCATGAACCCAAAGAGCAGCCAAAAAAGCCAATAGCAACTCTGAAGGAGCTGCTGAGATCCACAGCTTAAGTGGGAAAATCTCCTGGTCAGACAACCATTAGTTGCTTATTCTGGGCTTTACAGAATATTGGTATGAAGAAAAATTAAAGATCTATTTTGGGGTTAAGAGAACCCAAAATACAAATTTCTGGCTCCCCTGCAAAATAGTATATGATGCTTTACTGGGAATCGTATCGTAGACGGTACAATGGAAGGAGCCATTGTGGAAAAACCCCCATAGAGGCTCCAAAGACAGGACTGTGGGAAGAGGTTCACATTTCAGCAGGACATCTCTAAACATAGAGCCAGATCTACAATGGAAGCGTTTATATTGAGGCATGGTCATGTGCTATAATGGCCTACTCAAAGTCCTAACCCAAAACCCAATCCTAGATTCACAATCAGTGAAAAGCCTTCAAAGCTGATGTTCAAGAAATTCCCCATCCAGTCTGGCTCAGCTTCAGAAATTCTGCAAAGAAACAGAGAACAGACATGCAGCTGCAGCTAATTCAAAACAAATCTTATTTTAAAAAATGCAGTCTCTCAAATTCTGTACAATACTGCACATAAAGGGATTCCTCTGATGCACTGAATTTTAATCAATGTTCCATAATACTAAGCCTCAGCCCTGACTGAATAGATTTGTTACTAGATCAAACAATACTGCTTCCAAAAAAACTTTTCTGGGTCTCAAGCATCAATATATGTCAAGAAAATATACAAGAAACATTTGAAATGGCTGAACAATGGGTCCACTTTATGGACCAAGAATATACATAACGTGTGATGATGTTAAAGAAAACTGTTTAACGAGAAAGTTATTCTTATTCTTTAGAAGTGTACCAAGCTGTATTTAGCTCGTATAGTATTTTTAAAACTATAATGGTAAAAGCGTGAAGTAAAATGCAAATATGGGACTCAGATACAGCTGAATACTAAGTTAAATTATTTAATGGAAGATTAAAGGCCAAAAAATAAATGACATTTGTTTTTTCGATAAAAATTATTTAAATAGTACAGTACTAAATATTATACATCTCTAATTTCAAAACGCCAGATAAGTGCCAATATCGGAAGTAAAAATAGGACAGATATATTCTATTAAAACCCCGATTAAATATCTAACTTTATTTAAATAAAAGAGTTTCAACCCAAAACAAAATAGTCACAAGAAAACATAAATCAATATCTTTCAAAGGTACATTTCTGAGGAAATTATGCAACAAATAGAGTAAAGAATAGTCTCCTGCAATTGCTGTTGAAGCTCTACTGTACAAGGTAATTTGAGCGTAATCCTTCCAAACTGTTAACAAAAAAAAATCCACACAGATGTTGCAACTCCCCAAACCTTTGCTCTGGAACCGCAAATGATTTGTGCCACATACGCCATAAACTGTCAGTTCATTTGTACAATGTCAATAGATATTATATTGAAGTTAAGATAGTTCTACCTTTAACCTTAAAGGCAAAATCAGGGGTAAATGAGTGTGACAAGGCCAGAGATCTTTGATTTATTAAACCAAGCAGATGCTGGATAAAATGAAAAAACCAGGGACAATTTTGGAATGCAAATATCTAATAAAAAGCATTCATTTCCTAAAGGAAACAATGATAAAAAGCTAAAAACAAAATCAAAGAACACAAATAATTTGACTGAGACGCATGTCCCTTCTGCCTGGCTTTCTAGTTATTAAAGCATCCATCATCCACTTTCAAGGCACTGGATGATGCCGAGACTTTCCCACCTGACGTATCGGACTTCAAACCTTTAGCTCACAAGTGGGTGATGATTTACACACCCAATAACAGCACGAGCAGACGTGTCCAAACACCATGTTTGGACACGTCTGCTGCCGGTGTCACATCCTGCTGCCGGTGTCCACCTGATGAGACGATTCACTGCATTTCTGAAACGTCCAGTAACCGGAATGTCAGTTCTGACACAAAGCAAACATGGCCAGGCCGTATCGAGATGGAGACAGAGGGTTTTGACAAGACATGACGTGGGTGCATAGATTTTAGATATCACAACAATGCACAGCCACTGAGCTGACTGCACCACAAATGCCGAGCTTAACTTGGTCAAGCCAGTGTTTTTAGTCTATTTTCCTGTTTGACGGTAACAGTTCTCGTCTTGCCTGTGAGCCCTGCTGTTTCAATCAGAATCAAAGAGTATAATTAGTTCATTTTGTTCTCATTATCACTTGCAAAATGCAAGAGGGGGACAGCAAAGGCAAGGAGGGAAGAGGGAGCGAGCTGCAGCTTTGAAATGCTAAACAGGCCTCTCATTGTTCTTGGCCAGCTGCTTTAGCCCCCGAAAACAAAAACCTACGCGTGCCCCTGTGAATGTATGCACACATGCATGTGCACGTCTCCATCTGCCCGAGAGGGTTAGGGGGGGCAACAGCATTCTCTCCGTGATTATACACACATGCTACAGCTGCTTTAGATCGTCAGCCAAAGTATTCACACGAAAGCATGCGCCATACATGTGTGGCAGTGTGTGCACATGCAGCAGCATGGTGGAGGTCAGGGTGACAGACATGAGCTAAATGCATCTAGTCAAACAATACACTCTGCTATCGTGCAACTCTGAAAAGAGTTTAAGAAAACAAGAAACATAAAAAAAGCATCACAAGTTTCCTTTAGCCACTTGTTACATAGCACTTTGAGAAACATTATTTATACTGATAAACAACTTATTGATGTCTTATAAAAAATGAATCCAAGCACTAAATATGGACGTTCTGTGCACAGCAGGAAACACGAAAGCGTAGCATTTTGCTAACGAGAGGCAAGTAGATGAGATTCCTCATCTAACCCGAATTATGTCTTTTTGCACTTTTATCAATACTATACGTGTCATAAATCATTCATACTATTGAGCAGTGAAAAGATCATGAGTCAGCAGAAAAATACAGCAGAAACTCTTCATCACAGCTAACTGCCTGCTCCTGTCACGAACCATCTAACCTGCTTTAGCTGTCCAATCTGGTTTAGTGGTTAGTTATTCTGCATGTTCAGTTTCTCTATTTATTTTACTGCCACCACTGCTGGTGAGAATATTCAGTTTTAAGACTTCAATAGAAGTTGCAGGAAATGACATTTATTTTTGCAACTTTGGAACAGAATGTTGATTTGACTTGACTTTTCTACTACCAATTCTTCAGACTATAGAAGGGAACTATGCAATATAAGCTCACAAACATGGACAAGACTTTCACTAATAAAAACAATATAATTTGACGGATCTCATTATTAGCATTGAAATTTTGACCTCTACTGCATGTGACAGAATGTACAGTAATCTGAAGAACCAATGAGGAGAGATTGTTCAACTTTAGAGATGCACTCATCTGGCTTTTACAAGTCATTATTCATTTTCAATTCTCTGCAGAAGTCTGGAATGCAGATTCCAAATTTGGTCATTTATGGTTTTCTTCATAAGGGATATGAAAATACTGAGGATTTTACCATATGCTTACAAAGAAAAATACACTAGAAAGAAAATATAATCTAATAGCATTTATTTAGTGATATCAAAATATACTTAATATCACAAGTATAAAACTGTTATACATACAAATGTAAAACATGTTTAATTTGAGCTCCACAAAACACAATGCAGTAAAGGCAATTTATTCTGACTAAAATATGTCATAATGTAAAAAATATTTAAAAAATAAATCCTGGAAAAATACTTTTACCTTCTGCTTGGTACATTTATTGTGAAATAAATGCCTCAGAACTGCAGCTTATACATGTAAGTCTCAGCACCAATTACTTTGTAAAGGACAGAGATAAAACTAAAGGTTAACTGAGTGGTAGCCAGTTTGGCTTTCATTGGGAGATGCACTGAGTGACCAGAAAAACAGCACATTCAGAAATCACCCTAAACTTCCACAAACCTTAACGAGAAACAATCACTGACTGGGAACACTGCAACCATTGATTCTTTATTTCAGCATCCATTGTGGCATGTCCCCGGAGGGATTACTGCACTAAAACTCTGAGATGACCCTCAACCTGACCTTCAGGCCAGGTTCTACTAACATACATCCTGATCACATCTCAGCTGCAAGGCACCTTTAACCTTCCCTAACAGACCCGTTTTCAGGAAAATGCATTCCTAAATGAGGAAAAACAAAGCAAGGGCAGTTTTATTTTGCATATTCAACATTGCAGATGTCACCATCACAGTTAAACTGATGTTAACAAGTCTGGTGTGTGACACACACTCATTTTACATTACATATTATCCATACCTTTAGCACTAAAACGTTCCTCTGTCCCATTGCCTTCAACTTAGGCATAAATGGGACACTCCTTTACAAAGCTGACACATCATCACTAATGTTACTTAGTAACTTGCCTGGTTATCAATCAATAAGATAATTTTTTTATGCTTCTTAAAGAAAGATGGATTTACTACAGAATAAATACTACAAGCAAATAAATTTGAATCTACTTAAAATAGGCTGTGACAAAATAGTTTTTCTTCTTGTCACAACATTTTTTAAAATGGAAACATTACATTATTTTTTTGAACAACTAAAACAAGAAACATTTTGGATGCATTTAAGTAAATATTTTAATGGTTGTCGTCATGGTAATTTATTTAAACCAAGAAATATTTGGTATTTGCTATTTTCTGAAGTAATTAATAATGACAATAAGTCACCACTACTGAAATTACATTGCAAGTTACATTTCTAAGAGTTTTTTGCAACGAAAGCATAAAGAGTGTGCCACTGAAAAATCTCTGTTTTCATAAAGCCCTGCTCCCGCCAGTACGTGGGTATTGGTTGCAGATCGATTGCAGTGGAAACAATCCCCTGACTAAAGGAGAAATAAAAAAACCTGAAATATCCAGTGTGCAAGATTTATAAATGAATGTGAGCAAAAACCGTAACAATTCTTCCTCAGAGTGTGTCCAGCCCTCCATCTCCTCGGTACTACTTCATTTGTCTCGTATATAGAACAACATGCTGGACAGCTCCCCGCCTCCCCTGCTGCTCATGCTGGGCAGCCTTCTTGTCTCAGAGTCTCATACAAGCTGCTGTTGTATGCTGCTGTTCCAGCATGGTGCTGTCCAGGTGCTTTGGTCCACATTTCAGGTGTTGCATGAAAGAGAACCAACCCAAGTGAAGGTGTGAAATCTTTTGGTATTCCACACCCAAAAATGCAGGAGGTAAAATGGGCTTAAGCCACCGTCACACCGTTGGCTCTCATTGCATTAACGGCTGATATTTTAGCGTTGACGAATGTGCTGCTTTGCTTTTCGCTCCAATGGCTCCGTTTGTGATTACGCTAGTGAGAGCAGAGTTCCCTCAAAATCATGTTGAAATTTGCTTCCTGGGCTGCAGTATCAGACATTTTTGATAATAATGCAACGTACAAGAAATATTAATTGTTTTACATATAAAGCAACATGGCTGGGCTTATCAAATGGATTTGGTCAGAAACATTTTTCTGAAAAGTAGAATATTTTAAACGAACTATGTTTGTTTTCACATCTTTTATTAAAAATAAAAAATAAATCAACCAATAAGATGTGTGAACGCAGACTTAA
Source organism: Gambusia affinis (assembly GCF_019740435.1). Classification (NCBI taxonomy): domain Eukaryota; kingdom Metazoa; phylum Chordata; class Actinopteri; order Cyprinodontiformes; family Poeciliidae; genus Gambusia; species Gambusia affinis. The sequence goes on from NC_057878.1 coordinate 12,921,193, forward strand.
TTACATTGTGCACAATCCATACATTACCAAAAATTTGAAAACTATAACCTGAAAAAGAATGCTACAGAGATAAACATGACCATTTGACTAAATATGGAACTATTACAAATCAACAGAGAAATTTAGGGTTATTATGAAAAAGGGGAAAAGAATTAATCACAGATCATTGCTGTTGATGGTTATCTATACTCATAAGAAAAATTACTTTGCAATATCACCTTTTAAAACGCAGTCATCACCTTAATTTTTAAACTATGCACAAGATCTTGGTATCATTTAAATTGCACTCAATGCTCCTTCAGAAGAAATTGGTTTTAACATACAGCTCCTCTGCTTGCATACCTGTTTCCAACACTGAAGCACCATCAACATGCCTTACAGCCAAATTTTCACCATTATTCATGCTTAAATAAGTGAAAGGTGAAACAGGGGTGTAGTTCAGCATGTACAAATTTGCTTCAGTCAATGGTCATCGTTTCAGATGTGCTGTATAATTTTAGAAACAAACTACCATGTCATACACACGTTTTCTAAATGCATTAGTACCCCTGTTTTTAATGACAGAAGCGGGTAGGTGGATTTATTTCGAGATTTCTGACACACACCAAATTAGATCAAAGCGCCGTGTCTGGATGACCACTGCCAGCCTGGCAACCCATGGCAGGTAGGGCTTCTTCTCCGCGGCCATGAATCTGATTACTCTGTGCCCAGTCGTCGAGGCTGCTAATTTTTAAACAGGCCAACAGCAAACCTGGATGTTCAGAGAGGGAGTCAGTCTCGCTCGAGTCAACTATGGGCGTACCTTCCGCTCTGCTCAGACACTTGCGTAATACAGACCGACCCTACCGCTTTAACTCTGTGTAGAAAGGAATTCCGCTATATCCTGTAATCTAAATTCAGACATGTATTATACCGGATCTCCAGTAGTAGGAAAGGGCTTGGTTGATTTTTTTTTTTCCCCATCCTGGGTTGGTGCCAAGCCAACGCTTCAGTCTCCGGTGGCCCAGCCCAACCCTGCCCCGGTGCGGCCTGCTGCACTGACCAGCCCCCGGTCAGCAGCAGTGTGAGCCGCTGAGCGACATCCAGGCTAAGCTACTCTGTGCTAGCATGACACCTGGACATGTAGAAAAAAGGAGAGAGAAGGTAGCCCACACCGCGGCCTGTGGCGCATACAAGGGGGAAAAAGGCAGCTCTAGGATTACATTAAGGTGTACTCACGGCTGACTTTCATGTTGCCGAAAGCAGAGGGCTGCGGCACTGGCTTGCAGCTCTCGGCGAAGGATGTGGTCCTGGGCCGACCCGACATGATCCAATCCCTTTAATTCTTTCGACTTGCTAAACGGCAGGGCTGATCGAGTCGCCGAACCTTCTCATTCAAAAAAAGGGGAAAAAAAAGGAAAAAAAAAAGGTTGACAGTAAATTAATATCGGTGTGTCTCGGAATAGGGGCACAGGCAGAAAGAGAGCCCGTTAGCACAGTTGTTTATAATTACAAAATAAAACTGTCCAATCTTTCCCACCGACGGTCAATCAAAGCATCATTTCCCTCCTTTACAGTCCAGGTTCTCTTTCAACGGGCCTCATAAGACACGTCTCCGACTGAAATAGTCATGAATCTGGCCTCTCCCTGTGGCCCCGTGTTTAATAAAAAGTCCTTTTCAGGGTGATTTCCACAAAAATGAACAACGGCCAGCTCGGTTGTCGGTCCAGAAGCAAAACGAGCCGTTTACTTGCTAATTCAGGGACACATGCAGCTCCTCTTCATATCCCGATGTGAAGCCTCAGTGATCCGACTGCCATGGCGGCTCCCTCACTATACCAGAGCCTAAAGATCTTCTAACGGAAAACCTGTCCGTCGCCGCAGTCTTTATGCGGGTAATTTACACACTTGACGCTGGTGCTAGCTCCGGCCTCACCGTCGTCAAATTTCGGCGTCTGTACCTCGCCCCTGAAGCGGCGAGCCTGTCAGAAAATGATGGTCTTAAGATACAGAATGCGACGATACCGAATATCTTTTTTTACTCCTTCCCCATAGGTTTCAGGCTCGCAGTCTTTGTCGTTGCGTATTGTACGTACGCAAATTTCGTAAAGAAACACATGTCAAAGACAGGAGTTCAAGCTGTGAACGTAGCTCGCAACGCTGAATACGAAAACCGTGAACGCGCACACGCTGGATCTGGGGTGGTCAGTTTAGCCAATCAGAGACAGTATCCTTCAGAAATGGGTGTCAACCGCGTGCCTGTGGTCCAATAGCAATGTCGGTCTTGAACACCACATGGCATAATTTGCTCGCTGCCCTCCCTCAAGACTTCAAAGGCTTTTTCCAGTGCCATGACGGGGACAATGGGCGGGTTTTACACAAGATTGATGACCTTTTCGACCAATGGAGCTTGAAAACCATGCTGTCAGTTCAAAATCCCCCCCAGCTGTCACAGAGCACCGGTGGTCATGCAGCACTGTTGCTATGTTAGTCACAAAATCCTATCGTCTACTTTTCATGGACAACTTTTTTTAAAACGTCCTCTTGGCTCCTCCAATTAATTGTTGCCATATTGCCGAGTCATTCTAATGAAGTGGATACACATATGTGTATGAATACCGGTATATTAGCACTTATCTTACGCTTATTTGGAGTGGTTTCACAGTTGTATTGTACGAATCACTATTTGTTTGCTAGAACTTAATGTTCTGATGATAACATACCATCATGATAAAAACCATGATGGTGATTATTATTATCAACATAACTATTTTGTCCTCTACAGAAATATGTAATATCATTTACAAAATAAAATACAACCCATAATGTGTCGTAAAATCATAATAGTCCTAAACTTTTCAGCATTATTTATTTATGTTTCTTATCTAATTAATCTTACTGTGCTCCAGTATTTTTCTTGAATATTTTTCATTAGCTGGATGTGATGATTAATGGTTATTTAACAGTTCCCAATCAAATGACTGCAGAGCACTTTACAGACTTGCTCTTTGTATTAATAACATACTAACATATGGTTATTATGGTAGGACAGGTAATGAAAGATAATCATTTAGGTTTTTTCTCTTTTACTTTGAATATTCAGTAAAAAAATCTTCAACATTAATAAATATCTTATTTTTTTCTAATTTTCTTTTGTCCATTAAATCTACATTTATTTTTTAGAGATTTTAACTTTTAAAATGATTGTTTAAACAATGTAATAATTCTAAATCTAATCTTTTGAGTAGAGCACAATATCTCAGAAATATTTTTAATTATTTGATGCGAGTATGCCACATCTCAAAGAGAATACAAATCACTACTCCTAGGAGGAGAATCTTTCCTTTTTGCTGATGTTAGTGTGTCGGTAGTCTGTCTTTTGTCTGATCTATTTATACTTTGTTGTGTCATATATCAAAGGGAATTTCTCCGAGGCTGTCCTTCAATGATTCGTGCACAGCAAGATTTTTTAAATACAGGCAGCTGAGCAGAAGTAATGAAGGAAACTGCTTTGACTTCATAGCAACCCATCCCCTGGCAGCACAAGGGGAGGAAAAATCACAGAGGAACATAGATAAACAACAGTGAAAGCAAAACCCGTGCAGAGAAAACAGTTTAATTAGAAAGAAAAGAATAAATGTGGTGCTCTGCAAGAGTACAGCCTTAGAGGATGTTTTTAGATATGGACTCCGACATTTTTCATTTTATTTAATTTGACTGAGCCATTAGTGCATAGGCATATGTCATAACATCATAGTTCTGGTTGTGTGTTTAGAGAATCATTGTCCTGCAATATGGTAGTTCTTATCTGCACTCTCAAGATTTTTTGCAACCACTAAAATGTTCTCTTCTAGGATTGTCTTGTATTTAGCTTCATCCATCTCACTATCAAATATAATTTTTAATGGCTTTGTTGTCCACAGTCACAAAAGCACCATACAGCATGATGCTGCCACCACCACAAGATGTAAAGAGAATGCACGGTATTGCTTTTCATCAGACCCATTTATGCATGCAAGTCAAAAAGTTCAAATTACACCAGAGCTCCTTCTTCCACATGTTTGTCCCCCAGTGAATTCTAGTGAACTACATGCAGGAGGTCTCATGGCTTTCTTGCAGAAATGGCACAGATTCTTCCACCTGAGTTGTGGATCTCTGTTGCTACCCCAGAATTATCATGGCCCTATTTTGGCTGTGAAGGGTCATAATGTCCCCAAGTTTATTGCAGAAAACAAAAAACTTATTGTTTATGGCCCAAAAATACAAGATTAGAGATCAGGATTCAATTGGACTCAATTGCAGTAATATTAACAGCAGGCAATAAGCCCAGATATTGTTATGGATTCAAACCTCAATTTTAATATCCAAAATAAAGCCTTAATAAAATCAGCCCAATCCCTTCTTAAAAGGTAACAGATTCTGTCATTTTAATGGATTTATTGTACTGGTTTCTGGGGGGGTGGGAGTATCTCCAGCTGCTGCAGCTCATCTGACACCCAGCAGCCACAATCATCTCCAGAATCAGTTCACTGCCACAAAAGACTGTTTGTAAGAGGGTCAAATTTTAAAATTGCGTCATTGGTCTTGAGTGATCTCAGAGGTTCTTGTCAGGTGATTCATCAGCACTCAGACACCTGCTTACTCAATGATTTTAGGGCCCAAACTATACAATGGGAAACAGTATTTAGTTTCTATGCTCCTCAGCTGTGGAATAAATTCCCTGAAAACCTGAAACCTTCAGGAACTGTTGGCAGCTTCAAATCAGGACTGAAGACGTTTCCTTTACCGCAACTCCCCATCAAGATCAAATACAAATTTAGGCATTATTTGTCTCATATTTGTGCATTTTTTTTATTTCAAAATTATGAAATAACTATGAGAAGTTTGAACTTTTTTAAAGACTTTTCAAGTTTTTTATCCTCAGCAGTCCCACAATTACTGTACACTGAAAAGTTCACTTTGTGATTCTACCTGCTGTGATTGGACCATTGATATACTTTTTTTATATTAACAATTCATAAATAAATATTAAAAGAAATTCAGTGTTTACACAAACAGTAAATGAATGTACATCTGTAGCCATCTATAAAATTCTATTAATTTTGCACCTTTTTATGCTTGTTCTAATGACTGTTTTCTGTATTAGCGTCACATTTAAAAAAATAACTTAAAGGAAATGAATAATATTATCAAAACATCAGCATTTTTGGGCAAAACATTTTCATAGATATAAAATTCTTATGAGCAAACAAACAGAATTCAACAACAATGCTTTCTTCATATAAAATGGAAAAACAAAGCATTCTTACTGAAATTAGAGCTACATTATCTCAAAGTATAAAAGTTAATTATTAAATACAATAATAATTGATCTGGTGCTTTGAGAGTCAGTATTCTGTGCTGTGAATGAAAGTATTTACTCCCTTAAAGATATTTGCTTATTTGTTTCTACACTTAAATGTTTCAGATCATCAAACAAAGTTCCATAACTCACAGAAAGCCTAAGTAACTAAGTAACTAAATGGAACTTTCAATGGTTTTGATTAAACCATTGAAAGGCAAGCCTGTAGGGCAAAAATAAATAAATACATAAATATTGTACCCAAAAATAATATATCCTTATTAATGTAATTTACTGCTTTGTTAAACTATGAGAAACTTTGATTAACCAGATTATATGATTCAGTTTCATTAGTCACACTCAGGCCTGATTGCGGTCAGACCTGTAAAATAATGAAATAATTCAAATAGAACCAGTCTGACAAGACATATTAAGAAACACAATACCTTAATTTAAAGAAAAAAAAAAAAAAAGTTCCTGACAATTATCTGTCTAGAAAGGCTTACAACTTAGACTTTGGGAGTCCAGCAATTCAAGCTGAACAGAACCTATTAGAACAGGGGTGGGCAACTTCAGGCCTCGATGGCCGGTCTCTTGCAACTTTTAGATGTGTCTCTACTTTAACACACCTGAGTCAAATAATGAGGTCATTAGCAGGACTCTGGAGAACCTGACTGCACTTAGGACGTGATTCAGCTGTTGGATTCAAGCGTGTTGGACCAGGGAGACATCTAAGAGTTTCAGGACACCAGCCCTTGAGGAGCTGGAATGCCCACCCCTGTTTTAGAAGGTGTGGGCATTCTACATGTGTTGTACATCATGGCAACAGCCAAACATGACCTTGGTTTGATGGTATGGTTCTTTGCTGCTTTGGGACTTGGATGACTTTCCATAATTGAATAAAACATACATTCTGTGCCTAAATGAGGATGTCTGGGCATGAATTTCTGAGTCTAAACTCAAAAGTTATCCCCCCTCACTGCAACCAAAAGTTCACGTTTCCCAGTGGTCTAGTCCAGTGTTTCCCAATTCCAGTCCTGCATGTTTTAGGTGTGCCTCTATACCAGAACAGCTGATTCAAATGATTGCATGACATCTTCTGCAGCCACCAGGTGCTGCAGAAGCCTGTTAATCACCCAAAGATTCAATCCAGGTGTGTGGCAGAAGGGAAACACCTAAAACATGCAGGCAGGTGGGCCCCGAGGACTGGAATTGGGAAACACTGATCTAGTCAATATCTGAACTTAAATCTTATTGAGACCATGCAAAGAGATTTTAAACCTGCTGCTCATGATTGAAAACTCTAAAATGAGGCTGATCAAAGCTACTCTGCAATAAAAGTGGTATAAATTCCTTCACAGTGATGAAAAAGACCCAATTTCAGATTTAGCAACCATTTCATGCCTGTTGCTGCTGCAAAGGTTAGCTAAACGTAGTAGGTAGGTGTAGGGAGAAATGAAATTTTCTCATATGGCAAGATTAGTGTAGCTAGTTTGTTTCCTTTAATAAATAAAATTATGTGAAAACTGCATTTTGTGTTTATTCTAGTGTTGAAATGTGTTTAATTATCTGAAACTTTTCAGTGAAACAAACCAAAAAAAAAAAATGTATAAGAAAGCAAATAATTCTTCACAGTACTCAAAGTTCAAGTGGTGGAAATAATTAAATAACACATAAAGTGCAGTAAACATTTTGTCATACTAAAGTAGGTTTGAGGTCATCTTTAAACACAACGGGCCGCGGGGGGCGACAGAGGTTGGTGTAATCCTCGTACTCGCTGTCAGACGAGTCTGAGGAGCTGTCTGAGGACAGGAAGGAATCACAGTACGGACGATGGTAGTAGCAGAAATCTGTGGAGCTGCTAGAATCTGAATCCCAGTATCCACTCGAGTCTCTGATGCATCGATGGCGTTGTTTGCCGCTGTTGTCTTCTTCCACACCGTGCTCAGGTGAACAGTTCTGTCTAGCACAACGCCAGAGTGGGCAGTTGTGAGACTGCGAAGCATGTCTTTGACAGTTTTTCACTTCCTCTTCTTCCTCTTTATCGCCCTCTTTCTCCTCTACTGACTTGTCTAAGTCAGTGACGCTGCAATCAGCACGAAAATGTGTCTCATCTGGATTTTGGTGTTCACAGGTGTCCCTTTTCAATTCACAAATGGGAACATCTGAGCCTGTGTAGAAGCAGGAAGAGGACAAAGCTCTCCTGGAGGGGTAAAAGGGAGGCCGACGTTTTCTCATCGCGTGTGGAGAGATGCTGGGGTATTGGAAGAGAGAATGAGAGGAGCAGAGGGACAGAGGGGACAACGTGTTCAGCTTCGGTTGAGATGACGTCTTAGACGCCTGACCTGGAGATCGTAGCACTGTCTCCATGACTGCATCCATGCTCAGCTCCTGGATGATCTCTTGCAGCTTCTCGCTGCTGACGAAACCAGTCAGTTTGGGTTTTGGTCCCACCTGCGTTGACAGGCCACCATGACTGGCAAATTGTTCAACCTGAGAGGGATTCAGTCTTCTGTGGTTTTGAAGAGAGGTGACAAAATAAACAGCCTCCTCCGCTGTCCTCAATGTGGGGGACAGAGGTTGCTTGACATTCTCTCTCACTGTGGTTTCAGATGTCTGTCTAGTTGCAGAGTTGGGAATATCTTTCCGGCTTCCACTCAGGATGTCATCAGTGAAGGGGGAAGAAACAGGATGGAGGTCCACTGAGTTTTGAATGGAAGGTATCCGGAGTGTATTTGAGGTATCAGGAGGCAGAGTGAGATTATGAGATGCTGGAGGAGGCAAAAGTCCGGATTTTGTGTCTCTCTGAGATAAACAGGAAGAGGAGCTTCCTTCAGAATGAAGCTCAGTGGTCTGGGTAGAGGAGGAGTTGAAATAAGCAGCAGAGGAATCAACGTCCTGGTCCCCTAGGGACTGACTTGCTGTCATGAGCCTCAGGAGTTTATCCTTGGCGTTGTTTACTTGCTCTTGAAGACTGTCAATCGCAGCATTCTTCTGAAAAGTGAAAAGAAAAAGCAGAAGTTTAATATTTGAAAACAAAAAATGCTAGATATTATCACTTAACTGGATTGTGAGACCTTCCACAACTTGTTCAGATTTTAGTGTTTCGCTCATAATCCCGTCGGGGTATTTGTAAATAATGATGTTCATGAAACTAAAATCCTAACACCTGTCCTTGGTGTACTGTCATTAATTTCATGCTTGCAGTGAGCCATCAGTGAGCCATGGCACTGCATTTACAGCAATTTCCATAAATTATAACATGTTTTGTTAGTACAGATTGTCAAATAGAGTGTAGAAGATACACAATCTCACAAATCTGGACTTCTGATCAGTAATTTGTTTTTCACCTTTTACAATAATGTTCACACTGATATGGAGAACATTATTGGAGCAGCTTGGTGTCCATCTGGGAGAATTAAACTATTCGACATTCAAATCAAGCTTACGAGGCAGGAGAGTTCTTCTGTCAGTTTTGGTCCCAGTTGTAAAGAAATGCTTAACAAGTTAGATCAAAAGATAGAGAAAGCATGCTAACATTAGCCTAGCACTTCACCAAACTGCTCCATATGAAAATGTAGGATTATGAAGGGGTCTAAAACTCTTAATTATATTTTCAGAAGGAGGAAGATACAAACTTATTAAAGACAGATAAATTGTAAATGGTCAGTACCTGTAGCACTTTATTAAATCCAGAGTAAACCACATTCAATGGTCACAGGACAAAATTCTGTAACCTGTGGGAAGGAAGGTGGGTACCTTTCTACCCACCATTGCTCAGAAAGTTGCTCATACGGTGGCTCACCGTATGAGCTTTTATGAGGTGCTTTTTTATGAGGTGCTTTTTTAAATTTAGACACAATGATTCTGAAAGTCATCGTTTACTGGGTTTAAAGGGACACAAGTGCCCACTGTGACCTCTGACTACTGCAGAAAGCGGCAACAATGGGCTCATGAGAGTCAGATCTGGTCTACATTTTCAGAGTGGCAATAGTTAGCCTCATTAAAATATTTAATTAATGCTATTTGACACACAAAATCGTCTCTCAATATGTAACAACTTAGTTTAGAAGATTTTTAACTCAGGATGATTAAGAGAGGGTTGAACTTGTGTACGAGCTCAACAGAGAGCTTCGAGAGGATGAAACTTTACAATACTTGCTAAGGTTATAAATTATGCTTTTACTGGCCTGGATGACCATACATTTTAAATACTCTTATCCTATAAAGGAAGCTACATTCTGATCAAGTAACCAAAGTAGTTTTTGTAAAGAGAATTGTGATTTACAGAACACTGGTACAGAACACTGAGGCAAGTTATAGTTTGAAGAAACCATCTGTATTAAGCAGCTAATCAAAAGCCCTCAACAGCTTTTAATTACATCAATATCAATATATTTTGTCTTCAAATAATGGTATCATCTTATTTCTCTGGCTCATTTTCTAGGGGCCATCCTCTTGTCCTAATATGGTCATAGCTGGCTCCACAAAGTAAAAGACAAAGACAGCCATTTAGAAACCAACTGGTTACATAACGACAGTTACATTCACTTCTGTCGGACTGCTCATCCATGAACAGTCCTACACTCTGACAAACTCTCATAAACAAAATGCTGCAAATGTTCCCAAACAATTTTCAGGGAGAAGTTTGGATGACTGGTACTCACATGCACTGAAATATTAAAATGCATATATAAAGAATTTAATCTCTGTTTAAATTAACCACTTTGTGTATTAAAAAAACATTACATTACCTCATTCAAGAGCTTCTTCATTGAGCTGTTCTCCCCCAGCAGGAAGTAGATCTCATCCTGGCTGTAGACAGATGGCTGACTCTTACTGGGGCTGCTGAAATATTTGGCCATCTGACTCGGGTTGTTCTGATCCTCCTCAAACTGTCGCCACTGGGTCAGCTGCAATAAGACAGGTTCGATATTTAGGAGTTTTATGCGTGTTACACGGATTCCCAGCAACATATAAACCTCTCAGATGAGAAATAAATTCTTTCAGGAATATCTCTACGAGGTGTGCTTTAGAGCGCTGCTCACTGTTGAACTATTTCCTTCCCTCTCACTGCAGATGCATTCCTTTATGTTAACATAAACCTGTTGTTAGACTCTCAGAGTCGTAAACCTGTTTGCAGCCTACAAAGTTTTGACTCATTACGAGGACTTCTTTATGAGTCATCTTCTCCTGACAGACACAGAAACCTCATCCATCAGTACAACAAGCACATGTCAAGTTTATTGGTTTTACCCTAAACCTTCCTATACATACACTGTTATCTGCCCATCTGTTATAGTTTCTCTTTGTGGGATGGATTTCCTTATGACAGATCCTAAACGAAAAACTCGTCATATTTTGGGATTTAAGGAAAAGATGATGAAAGTGTAACCAAAATTATAGACAACAGGATTTTATCTCATGTTTTTGTTCAAACTAATTATAATCTAAGGTAATATTTAGTCATTATAGTGGGGGACCTGTTAGGTTTTCTCTCTGACCTGTGGCACAAACAGCATGCAGTTAGTGGCCAGTGTGCAGATGAAGATGGCTCCAGCCACAGTGCTGTAGACCAGGTTGGGCCAGGCGTGTAGGAAGAAGAACACGGGGAAGGCCACAGCAGAGGAAAAGGTGACCAGAGTGACGGCCGTAATGATGGTGGGAGATTGGTTGACCGGAGGATGGCTGACATTGCTGGTGAGTCCAGCCAGGTATGTGCCATAAAGGAGGAGGCAACCCTTGATAAAGAAGAGCAGAAGTCATTACTTTCACATGCTACTGTTTTGCTAAATTTACTCTTTTGTTATGCTTTTTTTGTTCACTTTTCTTTTCTTAGTATTTATTTAGATTTAGATTTAAACTATCTGGCATCACAATTACATCACATAAGATTTTATTGATCCCATATTGGTGAAATTCACTTGTCAAAGTTTTCTTGTGTGCTGGAGGGGGAAATTCAAATCCCATCATGGTAATTTTGACATTCTTTTATCCTGTTGTATGTCAGTCACTGCAAACCTGTTTTTATTCATTGGAGAGCTTTTAATTCTAGAAATAATGATGCAAATTAGCTGCTAATTCGACAACTGAAGCCTCATTTGCATATCTAAAAGTAACATTTCAGAAAATAATTTTCCTCAGGGATTTGAGCAACATTCAAGATAATAAGTTTAGAGTTTTAAAAACGTGTTTTCAGTGCAAAATACCACACACTATACTTTTGGTAAATATGTGTAAAAAGCCTTAAAATTAATTCCTTTTTAATTGCACTGGCAGAAACTGTGCATTTTGATTACAAGGATCATCTTTTTTTCACATAATCACTATGCCAAACGTTTGGATACATTATAATTTCAATAGATGTAATAATTTTACTAAACTATTGTCTGCCACATGACTTCCAGTTTTGAATCGACACAAACATGACACAAAAGAATTTATATTTGTCACTCTTTAAAACAGTAAAGAAAAGACAACATGCCATTCAAGTTCAGCAAGTAGGTATTACTCTTCATAGGTCAGGAAGGCAGCTGCTCATCTAAGTGTGCTACAGTCAGAGTAAAAATTAGAAAGTATAAAACATCTGGAAGATTGCCATTATGAACAATGAGTAGGACTGTAATGGGGGTAATTTTTTTCATTTTGAGATTATGCCACTGTAGTTAAACATAAATTTGCACATTATTCCCCAGAGTTATCGGTGACTGTGGAGGGAGCTGTATTGACCTTTCCAGTTTAGCTTTATTCATATTCACTGTATTTCTAAATCTCTGCTGGTTTGTTTTCTCTAAACTGGAAAACCATTCTTGGAAAATAAATTGCATATAATATGTGACTATTAAAAAATATTAAATGTAGTGAGTCAGTGGTGTTGTTACTGTGTACAAGCATAAATTAAATTGCTGAAGCTTACTTTCTGAACAGCAATGATGATGAGCCAAATATTTGAGTATTCTGAGGAGCAAGAGTCCAGCTGTGACAGAGAGTAGGAGGTGTCTCTCTCAGTCGCCTACATGAATGGAAACCAAATATTACATCAAAGTTGACACATCTACACAAAAAAAATCTACCTTTTGTGTACTCTGTTTTATCAAAAAAGCGTCTAAAAGAACAAAAAAATTCAGACTCAATCATGACTCAGTAATATATTGCATATGATCATCTTCAGAAATCTACCAAACAAATCAATGCAAAGCTTACAAATGATCCTCACCTTGGCAACAGCTCCGACAGATCGCGAGCATCTCACCGGGTCTGTGAGATTCCAGGTGGTGAGAATCAGAATCTCCAGTAGAATCAGTAGGACTACCATGCCAATCAGCTGGATGTCTCGAATGATCTGAGACGGAAAAAGATGCAGTAATAAAGATGAACTCTTTACACCTTACAGCTTTACACCATCCACTCACAGAAACTTGATCTTGATTTAGATAAGCCTAAATCATAAAAAGAGCTCAGAGTAATTGCACACCAAGGCTAATTTAGCAAATACTCTATCTAAATTTGACAGTATTCAATTATTCAGAGCAATGTGCAGCCATGCATTACTGTTGTCAGGTTGAATTACTCAAAAATACTTCATTAATTACTAAAGAAACAAAATACGTGAGCATCTGTTAAAATGATTTATGTGACATAGAGTTCTTGAGTATATATATATATATATATATATATATATATATATATATATATATATATATATATATATATATATATATTCCACATTCCACAAAGAATGGATGGATACAATTTTGTTTAAATGGATTTGTTCAGAATATATGACATATTAAGGGAAATAATTTGAAATAAATTATGAACACGTTTTTTGTTTAAATCACACAAATCTGGGATTTTACGTTTTGAATCTGGGAATGTAGTGCTTTCAATAAAAGCACAATGGATAACAGCCAAAAAGCTGCTTTTTTTATAACTACTTTGCATCTCAGTGTACCATGAGGTGACATGAGATTACATACTAAGACAGTCAATTTATATATTAAATTACTTTAAGGTTTGTGTTATTGTAACAGTATGTTCTCAATTCAAACTACAGTGAAAGAAGACAAAAATGGGAATGTCAACGAGATGAGCACAAGGAAACCAGAAGAGCCTGCCTACCACTCTCTTGTCGGGAACTCGCTGAGTGAAAACTCTGTAAAGCCTCCAGGTCTTTCCCAAAATTGGCCCAAAGACCAGGGTGCTTCCAATGCAAAGCATCCACATCCGAGCCTGGAGGAGGGAAAACCACAAGGATCGCCTTAAAATTTACCTCCAACAGTATAAAACTGCAGCTACAAGGATTTAGATACTTACTTGAAGCAACATAATAGAGACGTCAGCTTGCTTATGAGTTTGCTCATCAATTGCAAATAGAAAGCCGCTAATATATGTGAGGACACTTCCAAAGAGAGTCAGAACGTTTAGGTTGGGACTGGACATCTTCACTATCCTGATGGAACAACACAAGCAGAATCCTTTAACATACCAGTATACAGTTGCTTGATGAATTTGTAGTTAAATGCTAGCATTTAACTACATTACATTATTCAACATAATTTTGCAAACGAAATTATTAAATAGACTTTTCACTCTACCTGTTGTTTTTGAAGCGCAGGGTGAAAACCAGAAAGCAGAACGCCAACAGGATGCCAGACGATAGCATCGTCCAGACAACCGCTCTGAGCGCAGGAGAGAGGGAACGCCTTGGGACTTCTGCAGCCAACTAAACACACAGACATGGACATTTATTCCCCGTAACGTTCCAGCCCCTTCTGGTACCTCTATGGAAAAGATAATTAATCGTACAAGTGCTCCAGAGTCCAAGTTTCTTCAAATCCCAGATGTAAAAATTAAAACCAAGCACAAATTCATAAGGCAGAATTTTATTGCAGGGAAAAAAGCATCAAGCATTACAAAACAGATGTGGAACTATTACTTTAACTTTAATCAGTAATAAAGTTTGCTGAAACATCTGAAAGCATCATAAAAGATTGTACATAGTGAAAAGTTAGATATTCAAAGGCAGGATAAGGAGAGGTGCTGAGTTGACCCCACAGTGATTCCTTCGAGGGTTGAAGTAGGGAAAAAGTCTCTCACTGAAAGTGTATCCGATGTACGTGTAGATATGAGAGTGAGAGTCTGAGTTGTAAAATGAAACCTGCCCCGCTTCCATGTCCACGTACACCAGGACAGTCTGGGGCTTTTCCACCAGTGGCAGTCTAACAGGAGGACTGCTGAGTGCCCAGTAACTCTCATCCTCCCTCAATCCCAGAGTCCAGTAGCCTCTTTCAGGGTTCAGCAGATTCCCTCCTTTTCTATTGACCGACTCGAGTCCCACTCCGATATCCCACTCTGTCTTCCCTTTCACCTGAACCTCATAGGAGAACCTCCCAAAGCAGAAGCCCTCCTTCCCCAAGACACTAACACATGGGTAAAATCTTGCTGGATTGTCAGGGAGGTTCACAGCCACATCGCTGTGATAGACCTGCTTCCGGTTTTCTGAAAGAACGAGTTTGGGGTGAGCTGTGTCTGGATCCAGAGTCACATCCACAGCGTAGGCTTTTACTCGCTCAAATTCAACCTTGCAAAGCCTCTTTACCTCTGCCTTGATGGTTTCCTCAAGCTGTGATGCTGCTCTCCTGAGTGCCCTTCTCACCGTTCCCACATAGACTGCACTTTCTACCCAAATCTCAGACCAGTCTTTTATGGGCAGCTTAGTGGAGAAAGCCGGAAAGCTCTGGAGAAGGTAGAGATCATCGTTTGTCTGTGAGAACAGCTCCAAATCTGTGCTCCTGTTTGTCAGCTGATTAATCTCTTGCTCAATATCCAATGTAATCTCACTAGCCCTGCTTTCAACACACCTCTGCTTTGCTAAGATAGTCTCAGCCACTTCAGCTTGGACTGTCTTAACAACTTGAAGCAGTTTGTTGAAGACCAGAAAACTCTCTTCAACCTCTTTTTCAGTGTTTCTTTTGCTAAGCTCAACAGCTTGACCGATCTCAGACGTTTTTTGTACCCTACTGTGGATGCCTTCTTGCACTTCCACGTTCATACTTCTGATCTGATCTCTCCTGTCTTGGCTTTCGTGCTTTATAGGAGCCATACGATGTGCCTTGTGGTCATCCTCAACACAGACCTGGCACACGTACATCTGGTCTGTGTGGCAGAACAAGTTCAGGAGGCTCTCGTGTTTCTTACATAATCTGTCTCGCATGTTCATAACTGGGTTGATCAGGGTGTGTTTCTTGAGGGTACCTAGAACGTGATGGGGCTCCAGATGTGTCTGGCAAAATGAAGCCAAACAGTCCAGACAGGTTTTAAAAGCTTTCACCCCTTTACCAACGCACACATCACAAGCAACTTCCCCCTTATTGCCTGACTTGTCCATACTTCTGAGCTTGTCTTTGTACTTCATTTCCCCATGGTCTTTAAATTGAGCAGCCACCTCAGATATGAAGGTGTTGACTTTGAGGTCGGGCCTCTTGTACAGCTTGTGTTTACACATGGGACACTGTGGCAGATTGGTACTCTGCCAGTATCTCTGGATGCAGTCACGACAGAAGTTGTGCCCGCATGGAGTGGAGACCGGCTGGTTAAACACATCCAGACAGATGGGGCAAAGGAGCTGCTCCTTGGACAGAATGCTGGCGGCTGTAGCCATATCTGGGAACACATCCAGAATGAAGAAAACAGGTGGGATTTTATGGAATACATTGCCTCAGCTTCTTTTATTTTGGGCTTTCTACTATTTTACAAGGCATGAAAATACTTGTGTCCTAGTTAGCCATAAACAGTAACAAACTCACGGTGTTATGTTTCATTACACTGTGTCACATGCTATCAGGGTAGTTTGTATGTTAGTCAGAATCAGCTAGCAATTTATGGAGAATACAATAAAAAAACTAAAACAGAACATTTGCTGAATTTAGATGATGCATTCACACAACAAAGCCCACAAAATTTGATTTAAACTTTTGGCTTACTTTAAGGTAATTAATTGCACAAGTTAACATTGTGAAGCATGAAAAAATTTCTAAGATATAGCTCACCTTGCTGTTTTTTGGTCCTTTGAAGAGAGAAAGACTTGATTGTGTTCTTTGTCAAAGTGTTTCTGCTGCTGTGTCTTTTGTTTCAGAAGTCTGTTTACAATATCACCCGTCCGGCTTTTGGAGTTGGTCTGTCCTTCCTCTTCTCTTAAAGGTATCGGGGACAGAGGGGATTCTAAACATAGCTTCAGTCCATGCCCATTACCTTTCCTGATTTCAGCTGTCTCCATCAACTGGAATGGTACCATAGTTCAAACAAGCAAACCCGGTGCATTTAAAGGAAATATGGGGAGGCATAAAGTTATTAGGACTGCATTTATATAAAAAATATAACCTATCTTTGACCCTATCTTTAGCATAGATGGAGTCAAATGGTTGTCATGTAGTCTCGTGACCTATAGATGCCACTTCTTGTTGCAGTTTTCTAACAATGAGCTATGGAGATTTTCATATTTTTTCTTACCTCCCTTATGTTGCTCAATGTGTCCTAGAACTCTAAAAATAATCCGACCCACCATTTGTAAAAACTCAAAACAGTGACTCAGCATGTTTGAGTTTTTCAAGGCCAGTAGGAGGTTGAGCAGAATGTTCAGCATAGCTTCTATTTCCTCCATTTTTGTCACATACAAATAACATCAAGCTACTTTTCTGACTTTGTGGCAGCCCAACTAAATGAGAACCACCCTCTAGAGCTGTTACTCAATGTAATGGGAAACCAATTGTAAAGTCACGGTGCTAGTGGAAAAGAGACTTGTCTTTCCTAGTTTGTAAATTTGCACGGAGAACTGAGTTTTGGTGCTATGTCCTATTTTATGTTTTCCCTCCAAATACATAATTAAAAAATGTAAAATGTATTTTTTGTGCAATCTCCATTACAAAATTATACTACCACCATAAAAGATGAGTTTATTTAATGTCTTTTTACACATCATTACCAGGATGCCAGTTGTTGATGGCTCTATGCATACCAGTATTATGTAGCTATTTATATTTACTCTATGCTGTGGAATTGCGATTAAAAAAATTCCATATGAAAAATTCTCATCCGCTTTTGTTAATTCCACTGTTGATCATTGTTGATTGACATGCAGAATAGTTGCCATGATTTCTAGAGAAATTGAAGACATTTCCAAGTTATGTGTAATCATCTAAAACATTGAGCCAAATAATTTAAAACAATGAAACAGTGTCTGAAAATGAATGTGTAACAATAAATCTTTACAACACAGCCACAAGCTTGGAAATCTGGCGTTTTGAGTGGTGTCAAGTTCCAAACACAATGCCCAAAGGCTGCCAGCTGTGGGAATAAAAATTAGTGCCAAAAGTGCACTAAGTGGATCATAATAAGTGTAAAAATATGCATGTGGCTGGCAGTTAAACATACAACAGTGTCAAATAACTAATTCACTTGAAGAAGTTATCTTAGATACAGTGCCCAAAGTTATTTATTTGCATGCCTGAATTATTTTTTTTAAACTTAAGATGAATAAATATTTTAATTGTCATCACTCTAATGCAACGCTAGAGTGCATTCGTATTCATCAGTCAAGAAATAGTGACAACAATATATCTTTGGAGATTATAACAAGGGAACTGCAGCATCCATCTCCTCTACAACCATTGGAAATGTCCAGAGTTTTAAATAGAAATCTGTTTCAAACACACAGACTGGTTGTCGCCTACAGTCTCGGCACCAGGCAGACAACTCAAATTGTGTGCATACATATGTTGTGTAAATAAATTGAGATCAGCGCGACAGTAGAAGATGTAGGTCAAGAGAAAGATTACCGAGTTTAGGACGCATAGTCTCCGTAGGATGTCCTGGCCTTCCTGCCTGCTGAGTCCAGCCTGGATGAGGCAAAGTGGGGAATCACACACAGAGCTGCAGTTCAGCTCAGGCTCCATGACTGGTCCCAGTCTGTCCACCATCACAAACACATTCTGTGGGACAATCAAACAATGTCACTCTTGGGAAATAAACAGTGGACATATAGCAGAAGTACAAGAAACAAAGCAGTAAATGCACTTAAAATTCTTAAATTATGTTTGGTGCTTCAGTTGTTCAGTTTCATTTAATTTGTGTTACTTGAGTTGCAATCATATAAGAATATGTCACAAAGGATCAGCAGTTGCAAGACCTAGGTGCACCACAGTGTGGTGCTATGACAAAAACAAGGAGGAGTGGGGGGAAGCAGATCATTTTGCATTGCGCCGGGGGATGAAAACAACCTCAGATAAACAGACAAACCTTTGAGTTTCTGTTTGACCTCACTGTTTCACTCTGTCATCATAGAAATGACCTGGTATACAGTCAGCTTTTAATTATGTCGACATATTCTGCAGTCAGCTCAGCTGTTTAGTTAGAGCGTCTGAGACTGATTTTACAGGAACAAAAATTGTCAGTGCTGCCACGGGCGTTTTTGGGCTTTTTTATGAGGCTTCACTTAGGTTGCTCTGACATGCTGGAGATTGGAAAATGAGGCACATCTGATACTCTGAGCTGAACCTAGACTTGAGTATGATGATTGTAATTGCAGATGTGACTCAGCCGCATGATACCAGGCGGGATAAAATCGCTTTTATTGATACATATTGGCAGACAGGTGGGTGTGTGTGTGTGTGTGTGTGTGTTTATGTGAGCAGGGGGAAATCAGACACAGCACGTCTCATCCACAACTGTGGAATGACTAAGACTGCCTGAATGGCCTCGGATGTGCTGAGTAATTGGACGTTCAGAAAAACGTGGAATAAAATATTCAAAATGAAAAGTTCCAAACTGAAAGAAGTTGTTAACTCAACAAAGCAGCTCTACTTGTTTGGGAAATGTCTGAAGTTCCTGCTCATGTCCTGTCATCACTTTCCAAGTATAGATCACAGCCCAGCTTCTTCCCGAAAGGAAAAGCCTGTGGAGTACGGCATTTCCTCTAGCTTTTCAAACCCTCTGCCTGAAACGGCGTTGTTTTTAGCGAAAGGAGCCCACCACTGTACAGGTGTCAGCGAGAGCTACCCAACATCCAACTTTGGGTGTGAGACGGCAGAAGGGGGTCAGTGTATGAGCAGAACAAACAGTTTGTGACTTCAAACTATCTTCCGTTTTTCTGGACATGTTTTGACAGTTCACAAAAGTCATGAGGAGTGTCTTCTAAAGTCCTGAAGGCTAAACCGCAAGTAATACCTGAGCTACCTGTGTGAGTG
The DNA here is from genome assembly GCF_019740435.1 of Gambusia affinis. Lineage (NCBI taxonomy): Eukaryota > Metazoa > Chordata > Actinopteri > Cyprinodontiformes > Poeciliidae > Gambusia > Gambusia affinis. Next base: position 12,940,756 of record NC_057878.1, read on the forward strand.
TGTGTGTGTGTGGGATGGGCCTATATCCTGTGTAAGGTTTAGCTTGCACCCAACTACTTTATCTTTAATGTAACAATTTTCTGCAAAGGGTATAAAAGACAAATATTGTCATATTTTTTAGGTAGAAAACACACAATTCTTAAACGTATGGAACAAAACTAAATCACTAACGGTCTTCTAATTGGTTTTTCAAGTACATAAATAATTTTAAAATGCTTCCATCTCACACAGAAAAAGCCTTTCCTGTAAAGCCCTCAAAGGCAGATGTGCTTTTCTTTAATTGATAGTGGCGTAGAATATGTCACCCAACTGTTTCTCATGATAAACATGACACAAATTGTTTTTTCAACAACAACAAAAAAATGCTTCTTAGTGGGCAAAATTCAAATGGATGTGTGGCGACTCACTGGCAACACATAACGGATTCAGTTAGCAAATTTGCTACAAAGACAATTGGATTTCTGTGGAAATAAAGAGATGAAGAGGAAAGACTTCCCCTCACTCAACCAAAGACGGTCTCTATGTCATCTCTATGTCGGAGTATAAACTGATTTAAATTTGGTTTTAAAGGAAAGCAACAATTCAAACCTGAGAGACGCAAACACAACATTGTTCAGATGCCAACAACAAAAGCAGGGACTAAACAGCCAGACCACAGAGGAGACTGCAGTTATTGTAAGAAAATGTTTTTTTTTTTCTGAAAAAGAAAATGCCTCTTTAATCATAGCTTCCTTGAGTGACATGAAACATGCTATACTACCTAGCTGAAACCTCAAAAGTAAATGATGGACTAATTATATGGGGGAAAGTGTCACTTAAACAACTGATGCCTTGCAGCATCTCAGCCTGGGGTCTTTCTGTATAGATTTGCATGTTTGCTTTGTGAGACCTGACCAGACTGTACCCTTCCTCTTGCATAATGAATTCTAGATATAAGCACCCGCCCCTTTGCAACCCACCAAAAATAAATGGAGATGGACAATGAATGAATGGTGACAACTATTTAGAGCAATGGAACTGTTGGTGAGAACCAAAGCGGAAATTGTGTCTACTTGAACGCTGCATTTTATTTTGTCCTGAAATGTGTTTCTAAATCCAAAGGTGGGATGCTGGTTTGTTAGATCTCCACGTTATAGCACTGAGACAACATTACTCCTGATTTCGTTAAATCTCTGTATAAATTTCCATCTATGAACTTAAATTCAGGCTGGGGATTTGGGTATCACTGCTTACTTCTTACGTGGCCATGCTATGTGCTAAGTTTCATATTTCAAATGTAATGTCATCAATGTTCAGAAACCATCCATCTATCCATCCATCCATTTTCTGTTCTCCCTTGTCCCTGTTAATAGACCTTTTGCTTTATTCTAAAAAATAGGGGAAAAAAATTAACTACCGGTACAATTCAAATTGAAAAAGAAAAGTAAAACTGACGGTATGTGCCCTTACAGCACATACCGTCTTTTGACGGTAGGCTATATACAAACTGACGGTATGTGAGTTTACAGGGTTTCCTAGCAGGCCGCAAGTCTTCGGAACACTTTTAGGGAAGTTTCTTAAAGTTTCTTAAAAGTTAATTAAAAATAGGAATAAAGAGATTTATTATCCCATCAAACATTAAGAAAAGATTAGAGTTGCAACTGCCAGGTTTAGGCCCGATTCAGGGGACAAAATTGAAACATTCTTTCTTAGTCAGTAATCCGTTTATAAGTTTATTCTTTAATCTGAGTTAGAATGCAATTACAGGCACTCACAAAAAAGAGCTCTTTGGATCTGGTGCACAACACGCAGAGGATATTAAAGTGTGTTTTTATCAATTACTCATTTGTCGTAAATTCACCTGACTGTGTTACACATGCAGTCTTTGCGGCGGCGGCGTCGGGCTGAATGAGACCTCAAGAAGTGCAAACTGTATAGATTAATTAAATAGCCTACAGAAAAGAAAAAAAATGATTTTTCAATCCATTTCAATTGAATTTGATGCGGATTTTAGAAGTGATCCCCAAATGCGGATTAACCTGTGTTTAAGCGAGCCTCTCTTTTTTCTTTTTCTTTTTTTGGTTGAAAGAGATCTTTACGCACCGCTTTACGCGCACTGGACTACTTCAACTCCGTTGTAAAGCCGCTGATGTAAAACCCGAAGATAAATTAGAATTGAAAAAAAAAAAAAATTACAACATTGCTACGTATAATTTTAAGAAATGAAAGTTCCAAACCTCGGGCTTCAGTGAAAGAGGACTCCATTGCGACGTCTTGCCTCAAATTCCATCGTTTACGTCTCCAAAAACTTGTGAATAAAGATACAAATAAACACAAATAAAAGTGATCCAGCATCGCTACATGGTTTCCAAGGCTGCAGACTTGATATAATCCCCTATACTTGACCTCGCCGTCAAAACTGTCAGCCTGAGGATCCTGTCACTCAGGAAAAATGCTCAGCAGACTGCAGGAGTTTCCATTTGAGCATGACGGGAGGGAGGAAGGGAGGAAGGACGGCAAGGGTGTGTGTGTGTCAGGAGAGGAGGTAACTTTTCCCTCTCTCTCAAAAAAAAAAAAAACAACCAAAACAACAAAACCCAAAAACAAACAAAAAAACCCGCTCCAGCCACTCAGAGTGTGATGCGACCGTGCAGTGCGGGAAGAGATGTCACAAATTCCTCTGGGGACTCTGGTTGGCTTTTGGGACACTCTGGGCGGCACATCATCTGGGCACCAACGCAAACAAACAGGCTGCTTGTCTAAATGGAAACACAAATTATAACCGACTTGTTGTTTTAAAGCAGGCGTTACTGATTCTCCGAGCAAAAATAATGTTTCTGCAGGCTGACAAATCACATCAGCGCATGAGCTGCTTGCTAGTGCACCAACGCAGATATTCGCGCATTTGTTCCGCCAAGCTAGTAGAGGTATAAAGTTGTTATTAAGACGTCACAGAGATTTACTGTGGGAGCCTTCACACACACACTGTCATTCCTGATGAGGGAGTGCCACCGCTGACAGCTGTGAAGAAAGGAAACGGAAGATATGCACGGATTATGACCCACAAAAGAGGACAATATGTGGATTTTAGCTCAAACACTCATCAGTCAACTTTCACTGACTTCTTATGTTTACCAGTGGGATGTTCTTTTTTCAGTTTAGACAAGTATTCAGATATTTTTCCCCCCCAACACCATAACAGTTGTGTTATTTAACATTGAGTATAAAGTTTTAAAATGAATCTAGAGGCATGAAGCAAGTTGGTAAACGTGCTTTTCAAAATCACGCATGTCTTCCCTATAGAGTTGATGGAAGTGTCTGTAAAATCTCACATCAGCTGCACTATCTATGAGGAGAACTAAATGAAGCGCCTGCAATCTTGGGGACAAATTAGCTAACTGTAAAATCTTTGGCAAATCCTCACTGCCAAGCTCCATCTGTACTCTGTCCAGATTTGTCAGTAAAACTACAACCAAAAGGTCACACATTATGACGTTTTTCATCACTGCTCTTTTATCAACAATGACTTAAACATTGAGCATCATCAAAAACAAACATTTTGATAGTTTAGATGACCCATAAAACAGGCCAGAGTTGTCATTAATTGCCAATGCTTTACTTGGGAGTTACAAATTAGCAAAAGATAGAGACTTAACCTGCTGCAGGATAAAGTTACTTCGCTACACCAATCAGACAAAAAAAACAACAAAAAAACATGTTTGAGTCATCACTGACCAGACCACAGACAACAGTGTAGATGTTGCAAATCCAGTGTCTGAATACATCACAGGTGTCTCCAACTGAAAATGTGTGTGCAGGTATCACCGATCAGACCTTTGGACTCCGGGTTGGAGACACGGCCCATGCTATCTTTGCCAGCGAGACTTGAGCAGGAGCTGAAGGCGTAGTACTGGGTGAGGTTGCTGTGACTAGAGCAGATGCTCAGAATGAATTGAATTTGGCTCTTGAGACACTGGTGGAGACCAAAAGAGTGGCAGCAGCTGATTGAGAAAACCAAATAACACTAAGTACAAGAAACTATGAAGAAAGAGACAAGAAGCTAGAAAACTGGACAAGCACAGTTTGAGCTCCTAAAAGACAAAAGGAGACAAAAGAGCACAGAAACAGGAGCGACAGTAATCATAAAGAAAAGAGAAGAAAGAATAAAAGGAACAACTATAAAGGAGCGACTCAGTAACTATGACTAAAAAAACAAACAACTAAACAAAACCTTAAATGGGACTTAAGCAAGAACACACGTACAGAAATCATAAAGTCCTTAAAACATGGACACCCCCCCACCTCCACCAAAAGGCAGAGGAGGGGCCAATCCAATATTAAGCTAACTAGCTGCATTTGGCTTCAATTACTGCAATTAGGTTTTAAATGACTAAAAAACAACAACAAACCAACCAACTAACTGAGGTATATTTAAGTAAAATGCTAAGTATCTATCTACCTTTAGCTTTCATTTATTTTACCCCTGCATCTCAGCTCTGTTACACGCTAAGCTTGGCTATCATTCTCAGGTTTCATTTACGATCAGGTTCAGTTAGATGACAGCAGCAGGAGGCGGACAGCAGTTTTACTCAGATTACTGGGGTCTTAAATATTTTAACTAAGGACAAGGAGCTGCTACTCAGACGGCACAAGTCAAAACACAGAAGCTGCGCGAGGAGGATGAAACAGGACACATGTAGCTCTACTGAGGTTACCAGAGATCAATCAAACATTTAGACTTTATAATTACCAAATAGAGGTGTCAATAACAGCCTCTTGTTTCACTGGACAACTGGGTTGTGCACACGTGTCAGTTGGAGGTAAACCTAACAAAAATATGCAACAAAGCTCTGAGGCTCATCACATGCTGTTTCCTGTTGGGCCACTCCTGGTGGGCTGCGCCTCTGCTTCCTGGCATGGAAGCATCTGCAGTTGTAGTTTACCACCCGACCACAGTGCCAGTGAGTCCCACCTCGCTGTGGTGTTTGACTTTGTGTGGGTGGATAAGGGCATTGTTCTGTACATGTCGTGAGACATCACTGAACCCTTTTAGTTCAACATTGGTTGTTTTTCTGGCATGCCCAGGTTTGTCCACCCTGCACAGAAAAAACAATCCTTCCCTGGAACAAAGCAGTTCTTTCTTCAGTGTTGCTGTGGGTCTTATGTAGCAACACTTAAATTAAAGCTTCCAAGCGAGCAGGTTGTTTTTCATTGCACATCATTAACTTATATCAGTGTTTGCAAAAGTTATTTTACATAATTGAAAAGCAGTCTTGCAGATCCTGATACAAAAATGGCAAGATAATGGGATGGAAGTGTATTTTATAAACTTTTGATTTGGAGAACCATTTAGATCCAAGGAATAGACAGTAATTCAGATGATAGATGTTTGGTTAGACATATGAGTTTTTGTTCCAAAAGTCCAGAAGTCCTTTACACACCTGTTGGGAACATTTATTATAGTATGTACTCCTAAGTAAGGCATTAACCTCACGTTGTCTTATTATCTCCATACAGGTGTGTAGGTAAATGTGGCTCTACTGACCACTTTGTGTGGTCAGTGTGACAAGAAAAGTGCTGTATGAACATTTTACATTGTAAAATCTTGCAAGCTGCATTAAATAAATTTTTTAAAAATGCTTAAAATTGACTATTGTTATACAACATTGCTTTTGTTTTCAGTGATGCTAATTTGGATTTGCAGACTGACTCAGCAGATTTGGATGGTTACTTGATAACAAAGCAATTTTGCTAAATTTTCACATTAATTGCTTTGAAACTCCAGCCCTTAAGGGCTGGTGTCCTGCAACATTTAGAGCTGTCTCTTCTTCAGCACACCTGAGTCAAATAATCAGGTATTTAGCGGGAGTCTGAGTCTGCATAATCCTGCCATTTGATTGGGTTATGTTGGATCAGGGACACGTCTAACAGTTGCAGAACACATTTTAATTTCTTTTCTCTGATGAAGACTTAATGTTGCAGTTAATACGATGCTCATGTTCATTTCTTCATGTGGCACAGTGTCAGAGCTGGAAGAGGAGGAACATAAAAATGGGGCACCCAGGAGAGAACATAAACACCAGATCCTCTAGATTTACCCAGAAATGGTTTCTAAATAGTTTCCTGTCAGCAATTCTCTAAAGGCTGTTTTTGTTTACCTTGTGTGTACAGATACTGCGGCTCCCTCAATCTGCATCATGTTATTTACATTGACCATTTTTTTTCTTTGTATTTGTTGAGCATCTTTAAGTATTTTTGCATATTTGCAAATATTTCTGGTTATTACTATGGGTAGTATTTTATTGTTAAATGTTACTCAAATTTAAATCGCTCGATGATGCATCCGGTTGAAACTAAAATAATGTAATGAAATCAGTAATAGTGAGATAAATTTGCTATTATAAGAGTTTAATGAGATAGCAGACGCAGATAGATCGCAGACTGGGATTTGAACCCTGGACTTTCTTGCTGCAAGGCATCAGTGCTATAAATTTCACCTTCATCATCAACATCTAAGTTTGCACATTGTAAACAGAGCCTGTGTATGTAAAATTATCCCTCTTACACTCACTTCATCAGCCCTCATTAATTAAATTAAAAATCACTTTATGCCAGAAAAACATCCAACTTTTAACTTCAGTGTCCAAAAATAGCACACACAGGAAAAACCACCTGAGCTACATGTATTGCAACTCTTAGTGTTAACTCATGACATACTTCCCTATTACCAGCCTTGCTGTGCTTATAGTATTCCTCTTGTCGCCCCTTGAAAGAAAAGGTTAACAAGCATGACAGATCCTCCCCCATGCTTACCAGTAGCCTTTAGGAAAACTCGATCTTGGTGTAACCTAACTAAAGCACACAGTCCCAGTAAAAGCCCCACAATCAGTGAACAGCACCGCTGTATTGGGAAAATGATCAAATGCTCTACTTTTCTAAAGTGTAGACTATCTTCATTATTAATCACTGCAAAAAATAAAAATAAATAAATAAATAAAATGTCTATATATTATAAATACTGTCGTTATTGTCTATCTCTGTTAAAGCTCTTTTACAGGCAAAATGAAGGTGTACACCAAAACAGCGACATAAATGCTCCACATATAGACAAGAATAGACATATTAAACTGTGTCTTTTTTCCTGGTTGCTGTTTCACCCCATACTCCACCTCCTCCTCCCAGTTTGGGGTGTAGAGTTTCTCCCTAAAGGATTAGCAGAATAACTTTAAGGACAAGGCCTGATTGTTGTCAGGGTGTCTGCAGTGTGTGGCTGTCGTTTTGTAGTGAGCTTGAATTTGAAGCTAGTCATGTGTGAGGTCTGGCAGGCATGTCAACGCACACTGACTAAGTGAGCTAATAAGAGTTGGTATGCCTCTGACTTAGGCTGATAAGAGGATTACAGTATCAGTACATCAAAGAATTTCCCTGCAGCTCTCTGATCACCTGAAATACTGTATGTATTGGTATCGTCAAGGTCAAGACAGGTCACACTTACCAGGCATGTAGCGAATATTAAGCAGTTTCCAAATTCTTGATATTTAAAGGTACAGTAAATATCTACGTGCCTACTGACAGATTTCTTCACTTTTTGAAAACAGCTGATTGATCTAATAAGTTTCTAATTATCAAATAAATAAAATCAGATAAACATAATCTGACTTAATTACAAATGAAGTTTTCAAATGACAATTTAATGTAATACTGAAAAACCTTTCCAAAACAAAATGATTGGTCTCTTAAACATATTAACTGACTGTGCCACACTAGGGAACAACGACTACATGCTTATTACTCTAAATCTTTTGTGTCACTGTGGAAGCATTTTGGCCCACTCTTGTTTGCAGAATTGTTTGAATTCAGACACATTGGCTAACAGGTTATTTCAATTAATAACCTGTTAGCCTCCAAATTGGATTTGGCACTTCAACAATTGAACTGGATGATTGAATATTCTCTTTCAGAATTTTCTGATAGAGATGTTCTTTGTGGTCAGCAGTGGATTTCACATATTGTTGAATTATGAATATTAAGGCACATACCATCTGCAGTGCCTCAAGTCATCCTCTGTGACCTCCTGGATGAGTTACCATAGAGGTCTTGTTGTAATTTTTGTAGGTCATTCGCTTCTGTTTTACGTTTTCTCCATTTCTGCTCTTTCTGTCGTTTGTAGAAAAGGCTCTGCAACTCTTCACAGACTGAGATATCATCATCTCTGTTCCTCATTTGTTCCTGAATTGTTTTATATTGAGGTGGGGTGTGCGACTCTTTCAAATCTTTTAGCCTACTTCATGTTGCCAGACAGGTTCAAATTAAGTCATTTCCTAAATTTTCAAATTTGGCAATAATCATTTATGGTTGTGGCTTATTACTAAAGTAAAAAATAAATATGAAAGTAAATTTATAATTCAACAATACAAAATATAGCCTCTGTATTTACTAACGTTATATTTCATACACAAGTGTATAAAAAACCAAAACAAAAACATAAACAGAACAAATCTGGAAAGGGGCAAATAATTTTCCACAGCGCCATAAGTTCCAGGTTCCCAGGTGGATGATAATATATTATTTAATTTACTAAGTGGCAAGAGGTGAAAAGACTCTCTTTGTTTGCACACCATAGTATTTCATCTTGACTCACGTCAGGTTGCACTTGTAGCAGCGTCTTCTTGTTTAACATACAAACCAAGCCAGGTGGACAGAGAAGGGTTCACAGTGATGTCCATGGTGGGGAATGTTACTTTGGTATCTGACAGTAGAATACAAGAACCCAGCTGTGTTTTGACTAAAGACCATTGAAAACAAGTAGAACGCTCCAAACATTATGCATTTTTTCCATTAAAACTAAAAGGAAACTGAAATAAAAAGAAAATTAAATGAAAGCAGAATATAGGAACAGATCAGGGAAAAAGCACTCAGAGAAAAGGAAACAAATGAGTTTCTGGTTCTTGGCAGGAAATTTGAATTAATGGACTGTGTGAGGTAGAACAAGCGTGTTCTTGAGTCTACTAGTTCTGGGTTAATGAAAAAGGTCAGACTGGAGACTGAACTTCATTTACAAATGAAATCACTTGAGCCAACATGTGGTGCTCATGCAAAATCAAACAAACATCCCAGAGTTTGTGTGTCTGAAGAGAAGAGTGAGCTCGCTTCTGTACATCCAACTAGAATCTGAGGAGTTTGGAGGCTTCATTAAAACATCCGACTGTGTTGACAGCAGGACTTTTACTGTTGGCGGGTGACGTTGCCATTCAGGCTGGAGATTAGTGTGAAAAAAGGATGCAAAACTAGTTGTTACTCATGTTAAGCGAATACCTTTAGCAAGTTTTCAGACACTAAGATTTTTCCCGTCAGAAACCACTTAGTTCTGACATGTGTAAACCTGGCAGACAACTGAAGAGTGAATCATCTCACAGGTCTTGTTGGGTCTTTGTTTTTCGTTTTTCTGTCTTGTCAAAGTCAGTCAAAAACATTATTTACACACCATTTAAGATTATTAACATCCCTTAAATTGGTTCACATTCTGTTAATCAATGTCCTTCAGAAGTAACTCCAGGAATATTAATGCTAAAGAATATTAGCGGACAAACATCATCAGCACCAATGTACGCAGGTCAGCAATCACGTTGTGAAGATGTTCAAAGCAGGTTGAGGTTTTTCAATCATATCCCAAGCTTTGTACATCTTACAGAGCATTTCTCAATCTGTCATTTGAAACAGAAATAATAACTTGCAAAGAAATAGCCATTCACCTAAACTGTCCGACAGGTATTAGCAGGTAGGAATTGTGTGGCCTTTATTGAAGATAAGTTGGTGTATATTATCATTTGTTTTAAATGAAGGAAACCAGACTCATCTTGTTATCTTAAGACATTTCATCTCTAGAGATTTTGATAGTTCCTTTATTTATAAAAATGGTAAGTAGAAAGCCACTGGTAGAAGAAGACAATAAGAACACCTTTTTATCGTTTCTCACAAGCCATCCCCAATGCGAAACATGGGGATGCTGTGGGATCTAATCTGGTAAAAGCGCAGATTAGTCTAAAATTAAAACTTTGGATACTAAACAGAACACGTTTGGTTTAAACCAAATACTCCATTAAAGATAAGGAACCTAAGACTTTCTGTGAAGCACAAAGGTGGAAGTATGGTGGTTTGGGGATGTGAAACCATCGGTAAATAAAATTAAGCTGAGGCAGAACTGGACCCCACAGTGTGACAGAATGAAAGCATGGCATAATGGAAACTAAGAAATGCAAAGTTCCTGGCCTAGTCAAAACCTAGATCCTAAACTCAGGATCTAGGTTGGTTTTTTTTTCATACAAAAAAATCCTCAAGGCTGAAAGAGAGAAATGAAGCCAACTTTCCTCAGACTGGTTAGTCCAGTTGAATGGAGTGGGACCAGTGACTAAGAGGCAGGGTGACCATAACCTTTTCTTCAAGTTGAAAACTTTGTTTATATCTTTTAACTTGCTCAAAACAAAGTTAATTTTTCATGTTTAATGCAATAAATATTTTTTATTTTTTTTGCAAATCCAAACAGTTTAAACATTAGAAAGTGATTTTTAAGATTCTGAATATTAAGAATGAATTTTGTACTACATTTTATCACAATCGTAAAGCGTTACACCAAGATTGGGTTGCATTAATTGGTTGGTAGTTTTGAAGCCCTGAAACCTTTCACATCATAATCTTACAAGTACATTTTCCTAAATTCTTTTAAGAAAACAACACACAATGTGCTGTATATGAATATGAGATAATGAAAGTAGTCCAAAATAAAAAGCTGGATAGATTTTGAGAAAGTATGTGATGTTTGAAAACAAACAATTAATCATATACAGAAACAAGAACATAAATCTGATTAATTATAATCTTGAAACTGCAAATTTAACATATTTTCCACATTACACAGGCTGCAGATCAAAAATAATCACAGTCAGACTGAATCAAAAGCCATTAGCAACATAAGGCAAAAAATTGTTTTATTCCTTTCTGTTCACTTACATCATGTTAGGAGTAAACCCACATACACTCTACAGGTCAATAGATTCTGAAGGACATTTAAATTATAATATTTTGACATTACACAATGCTTTTATAAAAGCCCATTTTGTTATGAAATGTTTTCCACTGGTTAATTCACGTTTATAATACCTCTTAATATTAGGTCCATCACATTTTAGGGTGAATATGTAGTCACAGCTTTTATATCTCGGATTACTTCTTAGAAATTAGCTTTAATAAGGCACAGTATTAAAATGTTGGTGCGGTTGTAACAGAGTTCTTCTGTTTGTTTTTTTTTGTTTTGTTTTTGTTTAAAAAAAAGAATAAAAAAAAAAAGAAAGTGTGTGAGATAAAAATATTTCTCAACACAAAGCTTTTAGAACAAAATTGTAAACAGAAGACCATCATCTGACATAAAACAAAAACAATGAGATGTGTCTGAATGTGTCGAACAAGAGAAAGCCAACCGCCCTGAACCCACCTGAAGGCTGAAGCTCTTCAATAGCTATTGTTTCCGTGCTCACATAGTTTTCCCTGGTCCACCCCACGTCCACTTCCTGTAAGTAAGCCTGCAAAAGCACTCTACTGTACGACTGTGTTAATATAATAACACCAAGCCCCTGTGCTTCCAAAACATGGTGTGTGAAAAGATCGCATTGCTAAAAAATAATTGCTACGGAGCTTAATAACAGGTAGGACACCATTAGGTTTATAAAGGTCATCTTCCATATTTTAGTGCCAGAACTTGGCAAATACTTCCTGACCGCACATGTTGATCATTTAGTCAGAGAAATGGAGATCAACTGCAGCTACTACAAGAAAAGATTCAGAACCATTCTTCAAATAAAAATTGTGACATATTTGCTAAAAAGTGTTGCAACAAATTCAGTCCTTCAGTCTTTATAGTCCAAAGAGAAATGTTAGCGCCCCCCTGTGTTCAAACACAGGGAAATAGCTTCATGAGGTTGGGACCCGGAGCCCAAACCCTTCTTTTAGTCAAATATTGATCTGGTGAGATGAAACAGACTAAATGCAAAAATTGAAACTTGTACATTCCCAGTCTCAGAAATGACTCTCTAATATCCTGTGCGTATAAGCAGCTGAACGTAAAATCTTTACTGTGTGTGTGTGTGTGGAGAGGGTTGATGGATGTATGTGAGGCAAAGTTTGAGGCAAGCTCTGCGTTTCCTTTAGTATTCTCAGTGTGGGATTATCCCAGCAGGACCCTTTGGAGGCGGTCCGCAGGGACGCTGTTCTCCTCCTCAGACTCTGCGTCGCTCTGAGGGTTGGAGCAGCAGGGAGACGTGCACTCCGGGGAGCACAGGTAGTGCATGAGGGGCAGCCGGTACTTTCCACAGAAGTCAACGAATTTGATCTGTCGCACGCATGAATCAAAGTAAACACCTGGGGAGAGACAACAACAAAGTCAAATATACGACACTCTAGAGTACATAGTGCATCATCGCTCTGCAGTTCTGCCTTTAGTTTTTAGAGATAATGTTTTTTTCTGCAGGTTTTAAGTTAACATTGAGTACACAATGTTCATCTGTTGGAATTGTTGTTGCGTCTCATCTGTAAGCACCAGAAATCATAAAACAAACTGATGCTGAAATTGGCTTCAATAACTTCTCAGGATTTGTTCATAAAAATGTGTACATTGCTTGCAAAAGTCCATAGAAAAGCAGTTTAAATGCTTCCTTTGGCATTTTAGATACAGTTCAAGAATCCCAGGTTCAGTTCAACCTCAATTTAAAGATACGAGTCCAAATCTGTGAAAGCTGTCTGTGACATTTTTGAATTTAGTGAGCATTCAGTGAGTCCAAGTTCAAACTACTGATGAATAGAATTGTAACTTCTGTTTAGGCAAATTAAAAATGGTAATTAAAAAAGTAGAGATTTGTAGTACTAAATGTATTAACCATTATTAGATTGTTGCTCTTTAGAAAATGGAAGAGGGAAATGTTTGGAAAAACAAATACTTTTCTGATTCCGATACAAAATATTAAAAGCATCATCATACCAGCACATTTGGGATTGGGGCACTTGCTGGCAAGGTCCAAGTAGCGCACCAGGTTGGAAGGCATGTCATATGGTGAATAGGGAATATTTCTGCTTTTAATGGTACGTCCTGCTAGCTCTAGAAGGGAGGGAGGGTCATAAATCATCTCTTTGACAAAGCGCACCACAAGGGGGTTGCCTCTAAGACTGAGCTCCTGCAGGTGCACCAGGCTGAGGATCTCTCTAGGCAGGTAGGTGAGCAGGTTGTTGTGGAGACTTAAAGATCGTAGAGAGTGGAGCCTGGAAAACCAAAGGCGGCATGAAATTTTAATTGCAAATTTAACCACTGGAACAGGTGTATATATATCAGATAAAGTATTTCTGCTTCTGTTAAGATCTGCTGGTAATACCTGGCGAGCTGCGGAGGGACACTTTGGATGCGGTTGTCACATAGCACCAGGCAGGTGAGGTAGGGCAGGTGTGCCAGTTCAGGAGGAATGTCTGAGATGAGGTTTCCTCCCAAATACAACATCTCCAAACTAAAAACGATACATGAATAACAGAGCACTTAGTACTGAAGGGAGAAAACAATTTTTTTTGTCTTAACACACTCATTTATGGCGTCCAACTCAGAGCAACAGTTCTTTAGATCGTCATCTTCAGCTTTTAAAAGTACAAAATAATCAAACTCAGACAAAAATATCTTCATCGTTTTAAAAAGAGAAATGTGGAAGGTAGGTTTTATCAGTCAGCTTATTTTTAAGATGCCCATCATCAGTTTGTTTTGGTAACAAGCTTGGAATAAAAAATGTTTACCATTAAAAGTCAAGTTGGGGTTAAATTTAACCGGCATTAACAATCCACAAGGGGGAGCCAAACATGCATGAATCTATCTTTCAAGGATATTCATGGATGATGTCTCATTTTTATGTGTTTGCCTGAAAGCCAGGCTGTTTGCTTTCTAAATAAAGTTAGAAAGATAAAAGATATGAAGTTGCAGAAAGAGAAAAAAATTTCAACATCACAACTCATTCATTATTATGTGGGGTAATATCAGCAGACGTATAGTAGATCTGTTTTTACTTTATTTGCAATAAGGTTAATTGTCTTTTCTTTTTTTTGTTATCTATACACCATCTTTCCCAAACTGCTCTCAAATCAGCCAGGAGTACACACATTTACAGCATAGTAAGAACTGCATTCAGCTTTCTGGATGTTGTTTTGCTATCATTAGTAATCTTGACTTTTGTGCTCCTGACCACAAATTAAACCTGGCACTACCATGTCTGCATACAGCTGTAATAACTGTCCGTTTGTGTTAAATATGACATGATTTGGTAAGTTATTGGAAGCATAGAATACAAGGGGGTGTAATTAGGAGAAACATGGCGAGAACTATGGATGACTAGTCAGCAAAAGTAAATGGCCAGACCATCTGCCTGCTGAAACTGATGACACAGCATGTGCTAGTGAGGAGGCCATTATGCTGTCCTGGTGGCAGAGCAGCAAAAAACCCCACTCCTGTGACGGGAAAGGAAATATTCAGGGTCCGCTTGCTGCCCAAATCAATGCACAGAAATGAAATGTCCCATTAAGTTCGAAAACCAGTTGGATTTGATGCAGTTTAACTTGGGACAACAACATCCTGCTTGAAAACCTTCAGAAGCTAAAAACACCTTTATAGCAGAAAACAATTTTTCCTACAGAGATAGGAATTTCATCAATAATCCATACAGACCCTCTGCAACTACTTCAAAATGTGTAACTATTGGTTTTCACACATAATTACAAAGAAAGCTATATTTCATACATAAATGTCTCCTCTGCAGCATTTTGAAACTGCTTTCAAAAAAGTGTCCTGCACTAAAAGCAAAGGCTGAAGGAACCCTGCTGTAGTTTTCTTTGCAAGTTTGCTTCTAATACCACATACAACAGACAACTCAGCCATATTTTTCTGATTTGGAGAAGATTGGTCTCAACTAGAGACTGGCCAGCTGGTAACAAAAAGGATTTTCAAAAATCTGATGTTTTTACAGAGCTGCTACATCAAGAAAAGCGCTCAAATTTAGCTGATTTTTGTTCCAATGAGGTGTTTAAGCATAAGTTAAGTCAGAGAAATCTGACAGTTGATAGTTATTTAGCTTTCACCTCTAATAGAACAAGCTCAAAATGTCAGCGTTAAAGCAAAGGTCCACATCCTCCTGAGACAGATTAATGTTTACAGTTAATGCTAATAGCACTTTGTGTTAACTCTGATCGTTTGTCTTAGTTTTAAAATTGACTGTTCTCTGAAATTTTATTTTGTAACGACATGTTAAAAGAGTTCCAAAAACTGGATTAAGGATGTACAATAAATCACATATTTCACCATCACAATAACAGTATATGCAATATTCATAATGCAAATGATGGTTGGAGTGCAGTAATTGTTGGCTAATAGATTCTAATTAGCCAACAATTGCAGTTTTGTGTGAATAAAAAAATTTAGCCAGTTGGCTATATAGCTAGCTTTAGCAGTACCCTACTTCAGTCCATTTGAGAAGTAAGGTCAGCCTTAAGAGCTGAAAGTGGCCTCATGTAACTGGGAAGTTAAATAAGGGCGAACACCACAGTGTCAGAGGTATAAAATGTTTATACAGACCAACACACCTATTGTATCTTGAAGACAATGGCATGGCTTAGATTAGAGGCTGACTCTTTATCCTCCACGTGTCTGATAAAATAGTTTGGAGGTGTAATCTTTGTTCTGTGTTGGGTCACTCTGACATTTTGTTAAATCAACCCAGGATAAGATAGAAACCATCTCCTGACCGACTGACATAAAAAAAAATCAAGCATAAAATCCATCAATCATCTACACCCACTAATCTTCACAGGGTCACTGGCGCCCATCTCCAGTGGTCATTGGGCGAGAGGCTGGGTACACCCTGGACGGGTCGCCAGTCCATCACAAGGCAAAGCTTCAAATGTTTTGGGGAATCCTTGTTGTTCTGGCCACCAGTTTTTCTTCTATGTAAAATTGTGATTTACAAATAAGCTTTTGTTGTACTTTAATCAGTTTTTCTGTTTTTTTTTGTTGTTGTTTTTTTTTTTACATTTTCTGCTATTAATTAATGTTGTCCCCCTCTCTCCTCCGTACTATAAATGACTTTTACATTTGAGATGCCAGGTAGGTTGCTGGCATCTACACTAATCCTGAATGTATCAGTCAATCATCAGGCTTACAAGTGGAATATGAAACCTATAATTACTGCATCAGGATGCAGACATGGATAATCTAGACTAACCAACGCCAAAACCAAACTGAGGAACACAAAACATGAACTCAGGCCTGCATAGCTTCAGCACCAGGACAGTTTATAGTAAGGTTATGCAGCCTGTGGATCTTTAGACCATAGGTTGCATATATTTTGCTTTTTAAAACACAATTTTCCACAAATAATATCTCACTTTTTAATGTCAAAACTTAATAGAAATTAAATTGAGGCTTCTTAAAAAATATCCTCTACTAGAGGATATTTTAATATCCTCTAGTAGATATTAAAATAATTTTTTTTATTTTTTAAATAACTGTCACATTTGAAGATCTAAAGTTTTAATTACTTAGGCAAGCACAAAAATGGCTATAAATGCTGCAGACCCCGGGTTATGGCAAACACATTCTGGGGTCACACACCACATTCTGAACCTTCTGAGTCAAAGGGAAGATGACTGGAACAAGAGCCACGCCATTTTAACTTCTCGTAAAACTAAAAAGGACTTATTTAAAAACTCAACAAACATGATGAACAATATTGCTTCCGGAGATGCAAGTAAAATAGCAGATGTTACCAGTCATCGCGAACTGGAACATCATCGAACTACCCCGTCAAAAATTCACCTAAGAGAAGGCGAAGATAATTGTAATTTTCAACTGTAACTGTCACATTAAGATTAATAGATTATAATTTGCAGAGGTACAAAACCTATTCCAGGTCTTTAAAAATGTAATTCCAAAATTTTATATTTTGTCTCAATTTCTTCAGGTTTATATATATATATATATATATATATATATATATATATATAATTCATTAACTTATTTCAAATATGGGGCTCATTCACTCCATCTTCTAGTGCCGCCCTGGGCATCTGCCAGTGCAGGTCATATCAAAAACTGTCTCTGCAATATGCAATGTTGCATTCACTGATAACAGTGTGACTACTATCAGTTGATGGCACCAGACAAAGTAGGTCTAACCAACTTGTGAACCACCAGGCCCAGTGTGAGGAAAGTGGGTTTACAACACTTTAAATGACAGCTTGTAACTGATGACTCAAAGCATATGCAGCAAACAGCAACTTTGACATAATGCAGACTGTGAAAAAAAAAAAGAAACCTCAGCGAGACACATTCAACTACTTTTGCGTACCAAAACATAGCATATGATAGATGAGTGAATAGTTCAAAATGTTCCTCTGTGCAGTCAACATATTTACTTGAAGAAAAAAAAAAATCTCAAATGGTAAAGTGTTTCCACTTAAATTACTTATGTTAAATTACCAATCCTGGTTGTAATTAGTTGACTTTCACAGTAGTTTACTGTTTAGAGATCAGATCTAAACTGATCTGACATTTCCGCCACCTGTCTACCTGTCTCTAAAATCTGACTTAAAGAAAGTTCTGATGAAGATATTTTGACCGTGAAGGAGCGAGTTCTTTCAACAGAACCAATGGCTGATGTAAATCAACAGAGTTGGGGAGCTGGCTAAACTCTGCGACCCCAACACAGGCAATTGTACCATGCATGAATGGGACCTCTTCTCCCTTAGCGAGAACCCATCCCACCAGCAGAGTGTTTGCAGGAGTTAAAAAAAACCCAAAAGGAAGCCAGTAGAATCTTAGAGGTTAACCAAATTCATCAGCCTACCATCTTTTTAAGTGTTGGCGATTGGTCTTGACAGTCTTTTTAAAGACTATCTTTTGATAGCACAATGCTGCTGTAATAACACAATGATGTGCAGTACGAAAACTGCTTCTTTTGTGTTATAGTCCTTTATATTTATTTAGCTAAACACCAGATGTTAGTGTTAGAGAAAAAAGCTTCTACAATCCCTTTCTTTCCAGAAAAGCATTCAAATATATTGCAGTTTTGCTAGTTTCAAAGCAGCATTGGGTTTCAAAGCTAGATTATTAAAAACCATTATAATAAGAGTCTCCTTATTATCTGCATTTTTATATAGAGGTGTAAAATGTTGCCTTGTAGTGTTGTGTATGGTACATACACAATTTTACAGGGCTGAGATAGGCTTTACTTTTAACAGCACGACTTTAAAAAGTTCATTTGAACTTTTTGCATATAAAACAAAAGGATTTCTTGCCAGCACGTAAATCAGTGCAACAGGCCTTTAGAATATGGTCACCATAGCAACAGCACATTCGCTCTGCAGTTCTGTTGCAAATTAATCTGACTTAAACTGATTCTCTGCCTTTTGTGAAGAAACCAGAGTATGAACAGCTCAAATATAGGCTGCAGTACGCCGATACTGCCATATGATCGACTGAATTTACAAAAAAAAAACAAAAAAAAAAACAAACAAAAAAAAGCTTACATAAACTAGTACCTTGTAAAGCAAACAAAAATGTTACAGCTGTCTCCTTTGGTTGACTGACCGGCGTCGTTACCTACCTGGTTAAATATTCTATCTCTGCAGGAATACTTTTCAGCCTATTTCCGCCGATAGAAAGCGACTGCAGGCGCAACAGTTTGGTACACTGGAGGGGGATCTCCTGGAAGCGGTTCCCACTAAAGTTCAACACTTCCAGCTGCAGAGAGCCGAACTCCTTGGGCAGAGAGAACTCGTCCAGGCGGTTGTTCTTGGCTAGGAGGGTTTTAAGCTTGGTGAGTCTGGTGATGCCCTCACAGATGGCCGTCAGCCCGTTGTTGCTAATGTCCAAAAACTCCAGGTTGTAGAATAGGCTGACCGACGAGGGCAGCGAGGATAGTCGGTTGTAGTTTAGGAAGAGCTGCCTAGTGTCCCTCTGTCTATCCTCGCTGACATTGTTAACGTTTAAAGTATTTAAACTCAGACGTGAAAAGTCAAGCACACAGTCTCTCGTTGCTGTTGTTGCTGCTGCTGCTGCTCCTTCTTGTCTCTCCATTTTGGTTATTTTCTTATTTTCACCGTGCGCGCTTCTTCCTGAACTCTTCCCTCAAAACTGGAGTTAGCTCCTAAAGTTTTCTACTTTAAAAAACGAAAAAGACATCCCTGACTAGAGATGGGCTACTCGTTTAACACAACTAGCTTCTGTAGCCAACATTTAACTACTCTCAAAGCAACCCTGCTACTATACTGCCTTTCATTCACTGAGGTTTTACTTTCACGTTTTACGATTGGTTGATTACTGACATAAATCCCACCCACTAAAGCGCTGGTTGGTTACTATTCTTGGCTGTCACATCGTAAAAGTAAAGTAGTTTTAGAAGTTTACCAGATTTACTGCTCAATTTTGATTAATCACAGCTACGCAAAATCACGCCAAGGTGTGTTACAACTGCGGAGAGGTTTTTAGGCGTTGCAACAGTGGAATAATGCTGGTTGATGATCCATCATGCCTGGGGGGCAAACCCTACAGTCATTATGCAACTCTTCTTGCATAATGGCTGTAGGGTCATTATGCAAACGTCTTATACTCGTTTAAATTATCCTATATGATAATTTAGTCCAAATTAAGCAGCAATATTATCACAGAAAAGAAGAAAAGAAAGTTTATCAGCACCACATATACACATACTCTTTATGTGCATACAGATAGAGTAAAATAGTAATAAAAGGGGGGGGAATTATATTTCAAGAACATATTGGTAACATCTGTTTTGCTATGTTCAAAGTTTGACTACTATATTTTAAACTTTCTGAACACATAACATAAAAAGCCAAATCTCATATTAACATAATTTAATGCGCCTTTTCTATTGATGAAAACATTGTTTCGCCTTTGAGGTGGTATTTAGAGTCATTAGATGTAAGCTGAAAAGTTGCATTTTTGGCTTGTCTGAACAGAGCAACTTCTTCCACATGTTTGTAGTGTTCCCTATGCATGATGCTGCCATCACAATTTTTCAGTGTGTGTTTGTGTGTGTACAGGGTGCTGATATTGCATGACATATAGTGATTAAGCTTTAGAAATAGAACACATCATTTCCAGCCTGACTTAAAATGGAAGAATAATCAACATCACTCATTTCATTAAGAAGTTGATATTTTATTGGACTATTGGTCAAGTTTACTCTCTGGACTGAGTAAAAAGAGGAAGTCATGGAGCAATAGGTTGATGACCCCTGGTTTAGGTTTATCATGTTTTGGTATATTTGCATACTCTATTTTCAGATAATGATTTAACAGAGCTTTATGTGACAAATTAGACTTCTGAAGGCAATTGGTTGTGGTCGCAAGGCGTGCTTTTTGGGGTTGAATAGAAATGTATGTCTCAGATTTTGTATTGTGCTCCAAGTCATGTATGTCTGCACCAAAGAATCTTATAAAAGAGTGAAATTTGTGGTTCTAGCAAGAAAAAGTTTAAATGGTATGGATACTTGTGTAAGGCACACTATCAGCTACTCATTTAATTCAAGAAATATTTATTATTTTTTAAATATTTCTTCATTTCACAGAGTCTATAACAATAAACTTTTGGCAGGTAGAAGAGCTCAAAACAAACAGAGAGCACAGTGTTGTGGTGTAAGGGCTTTATTGGCATACATTCCTTACAGTCTGCACTTTTTGTGGAATAGAAAGATGTAGCTCACACCTAATAATGCAACATTCACACAATCATTTATCAGACAAAATTACAAAGCAGTGGTTTACTGCTAAATTTGAGCAGCGCCCACGCTCATTCTTTTAAGAGGCTGATACTGTTTGCAGGTCTAAGGCACTCGTGTATTGGTCGACACCTCAATTTAGATACAAATCAACACATAAAATAAGACTAACTACTCCAAGGTCACAACACACACACTCACACACGCATACATTTTATTTGCACCCAGATAACTAGTACGTCTATGCTACTTCAGCTGAGGCTAGTCCTTCTGTTAGTGATTTTGAAAGCACAGGTATAGTGTTGTTGCTGGGTCCAGAGTAACGTTTTACCTGGATAACTTTGTACATCATTCATCAAAACACTTCTTCACGGCTTTGGTTTCAGTTCTCACCATGTAACACTCAGATCAGGTCTCCTTGAGGTGCAGCTCGTCGCAAAAAAAGACAGACAGTTAGGGAAAAGTTCAAGCAAGAACAAAAAAAACAAAAAACAAAAAAAACAAAAAAACAACTTGTCCAAGCATCAATGGTAATACAGGGTGGGTTTCCACACAAGCCAATAACACGTTATACACAGAAACAAACCTTTTTTGCTGAAAAACTATAATGAAAGCATAAAGTTACACCTACAGTATTTCTGCTTTTTAGTAAACTAAGAGTAGATTGGAGGAAAGAAAGAAGTACAATGGTTGTAGCGATGGCCACTGTGGCAGTTCTACGGCAATAAAATAACAAGTAGCTTTACCTTCTTAAAAACTCTGAAACCAGATAGCCTCATTTCAACAAGTTTAAGTTCCTACCTTTACCACCTTCAATAGCACAAACATATAAATCCCAAAACAGCTGCAACTTCTTTCTTTTGTAGTAAATGTAAAAAATATATAAAGATAGTAGTAAAAAAAAAAAGCCCTAGGACTAGTGTAGGGGCGCAGTAATAGTCGAACGTAACAGCATTGAGCAAAAGGCGATCTGTTTCCATTCAGAATGCCCTTGAAACAAACAGATACAGCAAACACATAAACACTGCAAAAATGTAGAATAATTAACATATAAGGGAAACATAAAAAAGTCAGTTAGATAAAACTTGTTCGCGAGGGAAGTCAAGTATTAAAGAAGGGTGATGGCACGCATCCTCTTCTTTTTTTAAGTGTCCTCACTCAGACCTCCTTTGTGCTGGCCTTCATCTTCTCAACTGTTTCCTGCATTTAAAGACAAAAATAGCAAGAGAGACAAAAACATACAGTGAAACAAAAAATTGAGATGAGTAGATCTGTGAAGACACCCAAGAAAGCTTCAATTTATTCTTTCATAATGCAGTTTTTATCCATTCATCATGGGCATGGATGTCATAATACATATGGGCCTTATTTGTTACATTTTTAGGTAGAATGGTGGGGTCATTAGGACAATTCATTGTGTCCAATTTGAAGATATTTCACAGTCCCTTTTGATTAAAAGGGGTTATGTTGGTTTTTGGAGCAACTAATCTGGTCAATCACACAACTCTAGTTTGGAGAAGACTATGAGCTATTTGCAATATCAAACTTTCTTTGACATCTATATAGTATTTAGTAAATTTAGTCCAACTGTTAAAACTTGAAATTATGAAACAGAACAAGGTTTCATTGGTAAGCTTTCATTCACACAAAGACAAACCTGCCTCTGTCAGGGCTCTAGGGCATTTACCACTGCTCTACAACTTTTTGGAAACATGACTATGTTTGAAAGGTGAGCTTAGAGTCCCTCTGTCAAAAATGATTCCCTCAGAGTGACATCTGTTTGCTGTGGCCTTGCAAATCGCTCCTCTGTGGGGTACAGAGCACACAACCCAGCTGACTCAGCAAAAGCTTCCAGCCAGACCCCTGGAGGCACCTTTTGAGAATCATAAGCTCATTTACACATGCAAGTAAGCATACACACTACCAAGCCAGCTGAATAATGTTAAATAGCATTTTGCTATAAAGGAATTAGTTAAGTGTAAACTACAGATTGTATAGATTGTTACACAGAACGTCAGAAGGCCACAGGAGAATAAAAAAGACTAGGGATGATTTTTATCTGCTGTCTGTTATCTGTTTCATACATTTGACCCAGTTTTATTGCTCTAATTGATGTAAAATCACTTTTTTTCCCAAGTGTTTGATTTATCTTGATAAAGCTACTGATAGTGAGATTCACTATGTCAAACTTACATGAACTAAGTCCTTAATCTATTGTTTTGTGCCAGTGAAGGGTTTGGACCCCAATGTTCTTTTTTCCAGAAACACACAAAGTTCAGAGTTCACAGAAGGAATAGTTGCACACTTTTAGCTGCTAGAATAACTTTTAGCAATTTGAAGGACGGTCAAAACAACACTGTGTGAAAAAAACAAGTACTGGGGATCATTTTGTTCCAGAAACGACTTGTAATTTTGCTAAACATTGTCACTCATTTGACACATATGTTATCAGTCAAAGAGCGATTTCCACATTAGAGATACAAACCTGGTGTTTGTTGAGCTCAGCCACGCGGAGGTTCCACTCCTCCTCCGTCATTTCTGCTTCGGCATCTGCTGACTCACCCACTGCCGCCTGTTTGTCTGGACAGATAAAAGAGAAAAGGTCAAGAGGCATGTGTTAGGTAAAGCGGATACCTTGAATCGCTCCAACAATTCTTAGCAGTAAATCAGATCATTACCGCCACAGGTCATCGCAGTGCAGACCCAGTTGCCGCACGCGCAGACGCAGCGGTTGCATTCAACCTGGGTCTCTGCCCCGTCCTCGTATGTCTCGTCCTCCAGGGCGCATTCTGCATAAATGCACGGAGTGATGAGCCAAGAGTACAGATTGTGAACGGCTACAGAGGGATAGCATAAAGGCATTGCAGATATCAGCTTCGACAAACACGGCTTGTCAGCATGTTAGGATGCCATGTCATCTTGCAAACTCACCGCAAACTCGAGTTTTAGCTTAGTCATGAATGGTCAGCAGATTTGGCGGCTAAATATGCAGGCCATAAAGTTTTGTAAAATGATTAAGGCAGAAAATGAAACGAGCGGATTCAAAAACCTACAGAACTCCTTTCACCGGTGTGAGCGTGCGCGGAAGCTGGAGTTTTAAAAGGCTTGTCAGCGAGCCAAAATATGAATTTGCCCTTGAATCCGAGGTAGCCATAGGGATCAGTGCTCCATGCTGACTGACTGACAGAGTAATGCCTCCGCTTCCTGTGAACTTTATCCCAGATACATCCGCACCAGATGACTGACCGAGCAAACGGCATTTCAGATTCTTGAGGAAAAGAAAACACGAACTGGAGAACTAATTTTCAGAGTTATTTTTGGAATCTTCGAGGATACAATGTAGCGTTATTGTTTCTTTTTTTCTTTTTTTTTCCCTAAAGAATCTCTTTCAGCTCACGCTTCTCTGGAGGGTTGAAACCAGGCTTCAGACAGTTGAGGAACTCATCAAAGTTCAGCTTCCAGTCAGCGTTCTCATCCGAGATCTCAATGAGGGCGTCGATGCAAAGGCTCCTATATGAGAAACATACAAGCATGCAAATATTAACATAACATTAGCTTTCACAGACACATAACAACAGAGCACTGGAAAAATAAGAAGTATGAAAATATAATTAAAGTATTAATTTACCCTTTTTATTACATTACCACCACAAATGTTTATGTTTCATTGGGATTTATGTGATGGATCAGCAACAAGTACAGAGTTGTGAAATGATAGAAACTTGTATATGGTTTTATTTTCTAAACAATTAAAAAATCGGAAAGGTTTAGTGGGTGTTAGTATTCAGACTCCTTTACTCTGAAAACCCCAGGTTCAGGCACAATGACTGAAGAGTTTCTATGAGCATGTTTTTAAGCTGTGCTACAGATTCTCAACTAATCTTGGATTGAGGTCTGTACTTTAACTGGACCATCCCGACATGAATATTCTCTAAATCCTTCTTTGTGGGTTTGCCTGCATGTTTTGGAGTAATACTCCTGCTGGAGTTTAGGCTTGTTTGCTTTATTTATATTTCCCTTTGTTTCCGACTAACACAGTTGTTCCAGCAGTTCATGGCAGGCTTAAAGAAGCTTTCTGCAGCTGTGTTTCCCAGCCTTGTACTGTCTATGTTTTGTGAGCATTGCAGCCAATGTTATTGTTATGCAACCAAATCAATCAAACCCAGTGAAGTTTGTAGTAATATGACAAAATGTGAAACAGTTTAAGAGGAATACATCATGCTGCAAGGCACTTTAGATGAGAAGGCTTTTATTGAGCAGCGTACAGATACTGACGCCTTAGTAAGTGACTACATGTGGCCTTCAGTGCTGTTCGCTCTGGTTCTGACAGGTTTCATCAAGCTTTCTCAAAATAGCACCACAGCAAACATAATCTAGCTCAGAGTACCACTATGATAGCAGATATTTGGTAATAACCTGGAAAAAAGAAGTGTTGTTTCTGCCAACCTGACCTCACTGTACAGACTTATGTAAGCATGTGAATCAACAAACGCCCACTGACCTGAGCAGCTTGTTGCTCTCCTGGTCTGCGTAGGACTGCAGCTCTCCAACCGTCTCGTTGTGCTGGATGAATTTGAGCAGCTCAGAGGAGTCAAGCTGAGAATCGCCATTGTCGTAAGACTGCAGAAACAGGGATGAATATAATGAATATAATGAATATAACGGATGAAAGGCGCAATTAAGAGCTGTTCGTGGCCTGGAGCAACCTGGGATGAGCCATTATGTGTTTATTTCTGAACATTTTTAGGCACTCATGCTGTAATTCTGATTTGAAGTGAACATATGGCCCCTGAAAGCAGGTGCCTTATGTAAAGCATGTCTCTCTTCATTTTCTTAAAGATGAGTTGGTTGAGGCTTTTTCTGAATAATACCCATTACTTGAATAAAACAGGATCTTTACATTGAAATATTGTCAGCCAACAGAGGAGCTTTTGCTTTACCGTTTCTGCAGGGCAACATAACCACAAAATAAACATCTAAAATCTGATATTTTCATACGCTGTCAAGAAAACGTATGGTCTTCCGTTTCTTACTGTCCCAAATGAAATACGACTAACCTTTTCCTGCTTTGGGTTAGTCAGTGTTATCAAAATCATTTCTATTAATTAAATTTTGCAAGTAAGTAGTCTGCATACACAAACATTACTATGCCGTTAAACAATTAGGAAAAGCCCAGATGATGATCATGACTTTTGAAGCCACTGATAGATTAGCATAAGAATGTTCAGTTCCATCAAAGGTTCTGTGAGGCAGAAATGAATTTATTTAACTAAGAAACGTCAATATCAATTCTCGGATAAAATTAAAAGGCACAGTGAAACAAGTCCTACATTGACATGGGCTGAAAAGTTCCCCTGTAATAAATAAGGCTTTACTCCAAAAGCACCGAACAAAGTCAGATTACATTTTGCGAATGCACTCAGGGTCAAATTCTTCAGTTCTGGAGACTGTCTGGTCAAGATGAAACAGTGACCATTTTTACATTTGAAGAAAAAAGTGGGAAGTTTGTTAGCCTTTGAATCCCAACTAAACAGAGAAGTACAGGGATGGAAGCATCTTGTTTTAGGAGTATTTGCTGCAGGAGGGACTGGTGCGCTTCACAAAATAGGGAGCATCATGAGGAAACTACAGTGACAGAAAGATATCAAAATCATTTACTCAAGTCAAACAACTGAAATTCAAATCTACCAAATACAAGGAAGATGTATGGAAAATTATGAATTGCAGTCACTTAAAATCTTTCATTCATTTTTTTTAAGCCAAGCAGATAAAATCAAAAAAAGTGCAATTTAATTTTAATTTGGAGTTTAATGTCAGATCACAATAGATGTATATCTAATTATACTATTGATGTAAATATCAGGTTTTAATTCAGTTCAAAATTTTACAAAAATGGCACTGGATCATATTTTTCACCAGTCAGCCACTGTTAAAACAATTAAAGCAACCAAATTTTAAAATATTTACCCAATCCAGAGAAGAGTATAAATCCTTTTTTGTTTTTAACAACAAGAGCCATCTACTCTTAAGCTTTAATGTAATTTAAGTCAATCAATCAAGAGGCAGGAGGAGTAGAGGGGGACCTCCTCTGCAGAACAGACGTCATCATTAAACTGAATTATAACCAGTGCTCACGTTTAAAAGGTCTGTAACAAAAATAATTAGATCCAGTCTGACTTGGCAATCGCAATCTGGGAGGTTGGAGAAAGGCAAACATTACGGCTGGGCATGAGAGACGCTTTGAACAAACAGAGTAATATCAGTGATGTGCTCAAAAAAAATCCCACCTTGAAGTATTTGAGGAGGATTTCAGAGAAGTTGGATCCCTTGGCAAACCAGCCGTCAGGGACGACTTCAGTCTGCAGCCACTGGATAACACGACCCCTCAGCTCATTGCGGTCAGCAGCGTAGCACACCACTGCAGCAGAGGAAGCATTTCCAAAGGTCAAAAGGTTTAATTATCCATGTGAATAATAAATGCTATCTTGAAAGCATTTTCCCAGTTGACTTCTGTCCCACTCCATTAAACTTTAAACTAAAGGAATTGCATTTTCCATAAGAGGTAAAACTAAAATAAAGACCTTCTGTGAAATACTGTGTAGACTTAAAAAAAAATAAATAAATTACACGGCTACAAAAAATATTTCTGATTTTTGCAGAAAATCTGCTGAACATTTTCAGATAAGGATGTGTGCAAAGCCTTCAAATTAATAAATGTTATATTACAGTAACATAATCGCACACAAATGTTTTGAGGATGATTATGCAGTCTCTTATTTTATGTTAAGTATTTTTATTTGATTGTTGTTATTTTTTGTAGAAATCAGTTTTTACTTGGACAATAAAAGTTTTTTTGGGTATTTCTTTTATCACAAAAGGCAAATTCTGTTCATCATGATTGTTTTGAAAAAGTAATAAGAATGGTAAAACAAGGGGGTAAATACTTTTTATGTGCATTGTGTAGAGGTTTTTATTTTATGTTTTTACCAGGGAAGCCAGTAAATATGCAGTATTCTGGGTGTATACATATACCAACTCACCTGGGCTGGCCGCTGCTTGGTCTGTTTTCTTTTCTAAAGATTAGAAAAAAACCAGAAATAAACCACAAAATTTAAAGCAACATTGATGGAGGTGAACTTTGTTGCAGCTGAACAGTGAACAATGAACCATTAAGGTTTAAGGGGGGAAAAAAGGCCTCCTGAGTGACATATGATCTTGAGAACCTACTTTAATTTAAATCGTCTGACTCTGGTCAAGGTTCAAGTCGGCAATAAAACAATGACGCCATCGTGTGAGAAGCGAAAAGTTCACTCAAGATAAGACGCTGTTGTTTAATGTATTAATAGTAGAGTTAAGGCGTGATCCAGTGCAGCACTGTGTGGTAGCGTTTTATGTTTCACCACGAACTCATTCACCCCACATTATCAGGGCGAAGGATACGAGCCAGCTCAGAGGTCACACATGCTACTCACTTCATTAAACCATGTGCACAATTATCTGCACTTGCAGCATATTCAAAGTCTGCTAAAGAGTCTCTTGCCAGCCTGACCATTATCTAACAAACATATGTAGCATCCTATATTAGGCGCACAGCTGTACTTGTAAAAACGTGGACTTTTTATCCTGCTGTCACTGACTTATTTGAAGCCAAGGACATATCAGAAAGCACTGACATTAAAGAGCCTAAAGACTGTGTTTCTTTTTTCACTGCAAGACAATGTGTGTCACCTACACTAAAAAGAACTTTTTAAAAATTATCTTTCGATATTTGTTTCTTTTGACGCAGAAATGAGGTGAGCATAGCAAAACGTTTGAACTACAAATTAAATAATTAAAATATCAGAAATTGATTAGTGACCAGGATGTCAAATCTCGAAAATCTATTTTAAAAATCGGATAAATATTAGGGGCAGACACTAATAAATACTGATTCCTTTCAACAGAAACAGATTTGAATGTGTTATTCTTAGCTGCAGGGAAGCATTTTTAGAAATTTAATGAGAAAACGATTAATCGAGCTTCTGCTTTGCGCTGTTCTTTACCCCGACAATGTCCATCATGAGCCACTTGGATTTTCAGGCCGCTCAGACAAGCATCTCTGTGGAGCTCGCAGTGATTCCTGTAGGTCTTACCATTGCTGCCACACACTGACCTCTTATGGGGCTTGCAGCTCTGCAAAGTGAGAAATGAAGATATAAATAAAAGCTAAGCAAAATAAATAAAAAAAAAAGATTAAGTTTGTATTTCAACTGTGCTTGCACATGGACGATTAACTCAAGCCGAGAGGCGGGGTTTACCTCAATGCAGAGGCAGCTGGGTTCCCCCTTTTCGTTGACTGCGCACTCTCTGCCGGCCCCGCAGAACACATTGGCACAAACTTTGCCCTTGCTCTGCAGCTCCTGCATGAGAAGCACCAGAGCGGACACTTTAGAAATGCGTTCTGCTTTCGCGCACTGGGTGGTGCTGTTGTGTTTGTAGGAAGATGTAACCGTGCCGAGGGCGTTCAAACAAGATTAACCAGCACATTTTGCATTTGGGGAATAAAACACAATGTCTTGTTTGGAGTGAGAGAGTGCTTTCACTTTGCTTTACGGGCTCTCTGAGATTAAACAACCTTTAAGAAGTCCATGAAAGAGCAAACCTATACATAGGATGCCTTGATAAAGTAGTACAGTATTCAGTCTTTTAAAAATCCTTTCATTATACAGATGTTCTCTAGTTTGTGATGGTCTGTTGCATTAAATTCCTGATAAAATGCAGTGAAGTTTCTGCTTGTAACGAGACAAAATGTATAAAGTTCTAGGGGTGTGATTATTTCTGCCAGGCACTGTAAAATTGTTTTGTTTTCGTAAAAGTAATATTAAAACACAAAAGGATTAGAACAACAGAGATCATTTGGATGAATCACATTCACTCGAATGCTCTAGGGTTTGTTCTCATTTTCTTATGTTTGTTCCTTTCATTTGTTGTTTAAAGTCTTTGTTTCTGAACATTGCCAGCAGGCTAAAGAAATGAGGTCACCTCTGCTGCAGACCAGCCAATCACAAGACGCCATGCGGAGCCTCCAGAACTGTTTGTTGACCCCCGCTACCTCCTTCTCAGTGCGTCTTCGTATATTTGTGGCCGTATTTAAAGCTTACGTGTTTGTGTGCGTGTGTGTGTTTATGCAGGGTGTTTCCACATCTGGAGTCTGAGCTGTGTTTTCCTTTTCCCATACTGTGTGAAATCCTTTCTGCTCTGTTTGTCTCCAAACTCCACTCCCATTCCCTCCTTCCCCACTTCTCCTCCCTAAGCGGCTGTTTCCTGAACGAACGAAGCAGAAAACTTGATGCTCTGATGACACGTGAGCTGAATCCCAAGTTTCCATGACTGAGAGTTTATGACAGCCTAGTTTGGTATGTAGGACTGAAAAAAAGGGTAGGTAGTTGTCTCAGAGCAGGAAGCGCTCTAACGATGAACAGAGACAGATGGATTCAGAGGCTGGAGGGGGGGTTGACATGCAAGCATCGCCCTTTACCTTAAAACTGGTGAGAGGATTTGCCCATTTCATTGCATAGTTCACACGCACAAACTTGCACTCATAAGATGAGGTCATGGAAAATCTTCAAAGCGATTTGCGAGGCCCTAAGCATATTGAACTATTGAGTTTGTTCGACACAGATGGGCTGGAGGCCTGTTGAAACCTGTGGAAACACTCGCAGGTCATGAATAATGGAGGAACTCCTCCGATGAAGCTGCTACAAACGTAGACGCGTGCTTGCCAGCCCGTTCCTCTCTGAACAGAAGATACCTGACATTTAGCTAATGAACATGGAGGCTTTTGATTATTCAAGTGGGTTGTTGCCATAGTGAAGACATGTGCAGGCTCTTGTTGGGGAGATTTTACAGAGCAGACCATCAGGCAGCCCTGTTGATATGACGGCAAAGTGTGATCACAGCAAAAATGTTTGAGTTTGAGACTGACGCAAGTCTCTAGACGGCAAAGAACAAAAATGACTGCAATCCCACCTTCTCTAAACAAGGAAAGGTGGTCACAAATCTAGCCTGACTATTTAGATTTCACTGAGCATACAAGAACAAGGACATGGAGCTCTTTATACCCACTATTGGATTCATAATAGTCTTAGTTTTGAGGGTGTATAAGAATGCTAACATTAAACCATATGAACATTTACATACTCCTAAACATCTGTTATACAGTAAACACGGTGTTTATCAAGAAGGCCCTGGGTTTAAATCCTGACTGGTCTTTCTGCAGTGTGCATGTTCTCCCTGTACTGGCATTGGTTCCATCAGTGGTACTCCAACTTCCTCCCATAGTTCAAAAATCATGTTAGGTCAACTGTGTGAATTCCTGTTAGTCTTGTTTGTTCCTCACTGTCACGCGGAGTACTGTGTCTTTTATCTGAACAGTCACCCATCCCCTAGCAGGAATAAAAACATAATTTATGTGTAAATATTAGTTTTTATCAGCAAGTTAAGGGATTGTAGGAAAGAAGTACTACAAATTTATGCCCAAAAGTTGCATCATCACAGAGTACAGCAACCAATGAGGGACATATAGTGTAGCTCTACACACAAAAGCTCTAGTCACAAAAAATACTTTTTATAAAATCATCTAACAACAAGGTGTTAGTCTTACTATTTATTGTATACTATGTGCTGAATTTGCTAGTTTTCTTATTTTCTTAAATCAACATAAAACATGGACAACTTCATCTTTTAATTTTAGACTAGAAAAACGTATTTTAGACCCAGAGTAGTTCCTAAGACATTAGGAGTAATTTTTTAGATCATCTATTTATTTCAACCCAAAAACCAGGACCATAACACAGACACATCATTCCTAGCCTTATTTTCTCACTGTCACATATTTCAAACTCATTTTATAGCAATCACACTTTACTGTTAAAAGTTTCATTTTACCGAAGTATCAGAATTTCCTGAGCAAATGAAACTCCAAGTTTGTCTTGGTAAATGTATAATTATATAATTATCTCTGTGAATTTGTTGAGCAAATGATATATATATATATATATATATATATATATATATATATATATATATATATATATATATATATATATATATATATATATATATATATATATATATATATATATATATATATATATATATATATATATATATATATATAAATACATCCCTTACAAGCCTTCTTCTGCTATAAATCATCCCCGAGTGACAGCAATACGACATGATGAAACTGGCTGCAACACAATGACGGCTGATGTTTGCGCCAGAGTCACAAGTGCTATTTAAAAAGACGCTATCCTCTTAAAATGACAACACAGTCGGCTCATGGTGTGGAGAATCATCATGTCCAACTGTATGACACGATGTACAGTTGTGCTTCGGTTTATGTCAGGCATGTCCAATTTTACAAACTATGCTATCCTTTAAAATAAGAACAAAAAAATGAAAAGCAAAGAAGTGACTGTTCAAAGATATATTTTTCATCAAGGCTATGTTCCAAACTAACAATAACAAATGATGCAGATACACTTGTTCTAACTGTATAAACTAGCATAGAGTTTTAGCACAAGTAGGGACATTTGTTGCTTTTCTGTGTAAAATAAAAGAATTTGTCTCAATTTAAACAATTTTTTTAACTTCTGAGTAAATACTATGCTACTATGAAACTGTTGTACTTTTACTTAATGGTGTCCTATGAGAATCTCATACTTTGTCATAAATAGCCTTCAGAAGATCTCTGCTCTCTTTTTACTACTCCCAACCTCACCAGACAACCCTCCGGAAATGGTCATCTGAATTTTAGACCAAGCCACAGTTTTTCTTCATTAACTCAAACTGAGATGTTAAATATTTCAATCTTAATCTTTCAATTTTTCCAAAGTAGATGTCTCTAATGGATTCCCTTTCTTAGTTTTGGCAATACTGGTATTAAATGAATCAGAGTGCTTGCAGACTCAGTGGGATATACAAATCATTGATAACTACCTACTTCACCGACAGACATTGGAGCCTACACTCTTCTCCTACCCCCTTGCACAGAGGCAAATACTTATAATAAGGATTAATACATGATGAATGTAGGGGAAAATTTATAAGTGCAAATTTACCAAAGATTTTTCATAAACATTATTTTGTACGATAATGTTGAGAGCATCAGTATTAACTCAATCATCAGCAGAGCAGACAGTGCAAAGAAAGCATAGAGTCGGCACCATGACAGCTCTAACCACAGGGACTCTCATACTTCACTCAGTAAATTATGCTCTTCTCCCATTTAATTTTGATCATAAAGATTGTTGCTCAGTGCATCATAAAAACAATAAAATGAGTCCTTCATAAAGCAAACCCCCTTGTGCTAATTACTGACTGTACACATAAAGTGCATTGCTCATTTTTCTTAGTTCTGCCACTTTTTAGTGTAAGCAGCAGGAAACTATTTAAAGGCTCTAAGTAGATTAAAATATAAAAAGTTTTTTTTATACCCAGTGAAACTCCCCAAACTCCCTTGTCTCAAAATGAGACAAGGGAGGAGAATAAGTGAGCTGGAAAAAAAGAAATGGAAGCTGTGATGGGAATATCAATTTGAGTTCTACCCATTTATGAGGCCTAAGAAGACTTGAGTGAAATATTCTGCTCTGCTGATGAAGATGGAGACAGTGATACAGAAAAGGATGAAAAAATGTGGGGCCTGCAACATTTGTGAGAAAGCCTTTCATGTGTTCTAATATTTTTAGACATAAGTACACGAGACAGAGTTACAGAGCAGATTGGTCGTGGGTGCATGTTTCGTGCATACATGTGTGTCTGAAGGCAGCCGATCAATGTTTCTGTCCTGAGGAAGTCACTAGTCTACACA
Source organism: Gambusia affinis (assembly GCF_019740435.1). Lineage (NCBI taxonomy): Eukaryota > Metazoa > Chordata > Actinopteri > Cyprinodontiformes > Poeciliidae > Gambusia > Gambusia affinis. The sequence goes on from NC_057878.1 coordinate 12,974,398, forward strand.
TGCCACATCCCACAATGCACCCTGCCTATCATTAGCACAGAAAACATTGATCTTGTGACTGTAAGCATCCGGCAGCTCCAGCAAACATGATAATGATAAAATAAGCTCATTAAATGCTGGGTGTAGCTTTTACGTTGATAATGGAGAGACTCATTTAATCAAATTAAACAGTTTTCTTTTGGCTTTGCCAGCTTACTGTAATTTAACAAAAAAAAACCCATTGCAACAGAAATTCAGCTTGTTGCTTTTGCGCACAGTTTAGTAAAGCACCCACATCAGTTTAAGTATTAAAACACTAACTTTCCTTTCATTTTATAGACCAATCGAGAGTGGTGTGTCCATTTGGAAAATAAACCAAAATGATATATGGTTTTTTAAATCTAAAAAGAGTGGTAAACATTTGTATTCAGTTCTATTAATCAGGTACTCCTAAATAAAAGATAGCTCAACCAAAATGCGTTGAAATTGCTCTGTGCTTGGCAGAAAATCATCACCCTGAAAACCACATTTGTGTGGTCAAACATGGTGGTGGCGTCATCATGCTGTGGAGATATTCTTCAGAAGGGACAGAGTTAATGGCAAATTGGATGGAGCTAAATATAATCAACAGGCAACATTAAACATACAGCAATTAAAGGAATTAAATTATTAGGTTCAAAGCATTTTTATGGATTTGAGAGGTCCAGTCAAAACCCAGATCTAAATCTGTGGAGAATTCCTTAAGAGCAGTCCTGACCCTTGTTGGGTCAGCTAACTATAAAACATGACAGACTCTGACCATGCAAACCAAATAGCTCTAATTATCCTCCTGCTGAAAGGACATATGTACTAGTGCTAATAGGTCCATTGTAATGCTGTGGACTATAAGAAGATTAGAGAAAATTACTTCAAATTAAATCAGTCGTCAGACTGGGTTTGAAACCTCTCAAGGTGACACAAAGTTATGCAGTGTATTATGGAAACATCCAGCAGTGTTGACTCTCTTTCATACCCCAGGAGATCAGGTATGAAAAGACCAAAATAATGAAAAAGAGAAAATGGCAAAACGACCAGCATACAACCCACTCACCTGCCCAGAACTCCAGTGTTTTAGGGCAATTTCACATTGTGCCTCTTATTTAAAGTTATCACTTTTTAAAATTTTGTGGTTTTGGATTATTTTTTTCATGCCCGACCCTTTTTGTTAAAATAAATAAATAAATAAATAAATAACTTTTTGTCATGGGATGTTCTGTACTGATCATGCATCAAATCATATCTGCCAGAAAACAACTTAGCACATCCTTGATGTAAAGTAATTTTATATATTCTGCTTTCACATGGTGAAATGACTCAGATAAAAATGATCTACCAGGAACTGTGAGCTTGCTGGGTTTAGTCATTGTTGTTTTTAAACTGTGAAACTGCCCTAAAGGAGATCAGAACTAAACAAGTGAAAACATGATGTGATATAAAATGATAGGTTAACATAAAATTATATTTACTTCTACAAGAGGCTTGAATAATTTTAAAGATTATAAATCCCTGATTAATGAAGATTAATTATTTAATAACTAATAATTCCACTAAACCTTAAAATAATAAACTTCCAAGAAAAACAAATATGCAGTGGTTAAGTACCTGGGTACAAAATGAAGCATTAAATTGTGAAGGGAATCAATACTTTTATTTTTTCAAAAATAAAAGATTATGTCTATCACAGCTAAAATGAATAATTTTAGCACAAAGGAAATTCATTTCTGATTTGGACAGGAATAAACATGCAACCTGGAGTTTCCCAACTATACAGTCATTTAAAAAGGAAGTGAACTCTTTGCTGGGTTGTAGCGTATAAATAATCTGGTTTTAACCAAATCCTTACGATATCTAAATATAGGCTCAAATGTGTAAAACCACACACTTCATATTCCACTGAGTCCTAATTCAATAAATAAAGATGAAACCAAAATGTTATGTCTGCAAAAAACCACACACATACTAAAAACCTAAATACATAAAAACCACAAACCTATACTTTTATTTTTTAAACCATGTTTTTAACAGTGTTTTTTTAGCCATGTTTAAAAAATAAATTGAAGTGAAAAACGAGACAAATAAATTGAAAAAAAGAGATTAACTCAGACAATAGTTGGGAGAATGAGAACATTGGGTGGGGGTTGCATTCCTGAGCAATGTTTTGCCTCAACTGATGTCCAACACCGTTCGTCTTGATCCAAAAACTCCTCCGAATCTGGGTCAGATGCTGAGGAAATGCCTCCGCTCTCCCCCTCTCCAACATTTTCTGTTATTCCCCTTTAGCTCTGAACAATCCAACGCTCAACAGCTTTATGAGACGCTTGCTCACGCTAACAGATTAAAGGACATTTTAGGGTTAAGCTTGAGCAATGCGAAAGATACACTAAGACCTCCTTCTCACTTCTCCTTAAGCAGAATTTACCAGAAGTGAAATAGAGCACAGCCAGAAAAATAATCTTACTTCACACCCTCTGAACTACATTCCAGTTTTCTCCTTTAAGAAATTTATGCGCGTTGTGGCCTAATCCATCACACGTAGGAGAAACATGACAAGACCATCATCCGCTCTAGTTAGTAATTATTACGGAAAGATGTGGCTCAATAATTTACATCCCCACCCTCCCAAACGCTCAGGGCCTGAATCTAATCAACTTTATCTGCACTTCACTCACTTTTTCTGAACCACAGAGCCACTTGAGAACCGACGTCCAGTGAAAATCTTTAATCAGACCCAATGACAGAATCTACTGGCACGCTTCCCATGGGCTCAAACTCTTCATGAGCGTTTGTTGGATTAAAGTTAACTGATTGGCAGTTTATAGCGGAAAAGACAGGGTATGTCCTTGAATTAATGAGGTCAAAAACTTGAGGGCATTGCATGATCTCAGCGGGGGATCTCTGCCTTTCTCTCTTGGGTGCGCTAGGTTTGAGATTGAGCCAGCAGAAACAAAAGGATGACCGATTTACACTCCTTCAGTCTTCTCAGTGCCTTCTTCGGTGTGAAAGGAATGCACCAACGGACAGGATGATGTCACCCCAGTCTGCAGTCTGTTATTCTACACCCACCCAAATCCTGGCCTTTTTTTCAGAGCGAAAACCTGGTGACTGAACCTCAAAAGAAAAAGTCAGAAACTGAAACAAGAATTGAGGAAAAGAGCCATAACGTGGTAAAACTGGAAACAAAGAGGCTAAACAAAGCGGGAAATAAGTCATAGTCTGGGCTGGGCTACATCTGCAAGCAGTTAAAATGTCACCAGGACATAAGAAAGAGCCCTACCCCCAGCCCTGTTCACCCTCCTGTTCGTCAGCTGTCCCTTCTGCTGTATTTCACCCAAAAAACCTACATCTCTCTTTCTTTCACCAGCCGGCCAACTGCTTCTGTCTCTACTTTGTCCCCCCCCAACCTCAATGGACTTCTGCTCTGGTCAGAGCCTTTATTACGCTACAAGGAAGGTGAAGTGAGGGTTATGGGAAGGGAGAGCTTAGGCTCAGACTGAAACCAGAGGAATGAACAGACTGTCTACCCTCCTCTCTGAGGCCAATATGAGGGGCTAATGGCTAGAACATGTCTGTAATGGGAAAAGACCTGGCTTACAGGCTGCAGGGTGGATTTAAAAGTTGTTTTGGCCTGCGAGGATGAATTACACTGCACATGATAGGTATGATATCCGCAGCAATTTATTGCCAGTTTTCAAAATCCAGTTTTTATAACCAGGAAATACAGACTTCCAAAGTAAACAGGGTTCGGTGTTTTTAAAACAAATGATTAAAAGAAACATTTATCTTAAATTTGTACTAGCTTTAGTAGCACAGCTAGCATCACTAAAATATATATGCATATCCTAGATCTACAATGTAGATCTGAGGTCAGCAACTTCTTGAGTGTAACTTTTGGACACACCTGGATCAAAAGGCTGAGATATCTCTTTAGAAGTCGGCAAATTTTTGCAAAGTCTTGATTATTAACTATTCATTTGATACAGGTGTGCTACCACTGACTACTTTTGTGGCGAGTGGTACTGTCCCAAAGGTTTCAGGGCAGTGCCACTCAAGGACAAATATTAGGACTAAAGTTGCAGAACCCTGAGGAAGCACCTTACCTTAACTCTGAGATTTGCAGAACACTGAATATTTACAAATTCAGCACGTTTCACAGCAGGCAAAAGTTAAAGGTTCTTAAGTTTAAAGAAAGCCTTCCTGTTATCTTCTGTTTCGCTCTCTCTCGCAAACTGAATGAAATATCTCAATGTAGATAGCGCAAATATATTTACTATTCAATTTCAAATTTGGCTCCAAACTATCTAAAAAAGTAATAAGAAATGTATTTTTCAATAAAATTGCTCTTATTTTGAAATTTTTTTAGTTGCATGTTTATCAAATTACACCCTGATGTCGCAGTGATTGTGTCAATTTTTTAGCTTGTAGATACACCAATCCCCCTCTCTGGAGCAGGACACAAGTCAAACTTTCTTCAGCAATGACTCAAAATACACAATCAGCTGGACCTCCAATCTCTCCAGAACCCAGTTTGATGGGGTCTCAAGCATCCCTGAGAGTTCAGCCTAATCCCACAATCAGCACGCCCCAAAGCATCTGCTCAGACTGTCACAGTCGCCACACAACCTATCAGTGCTGCTTTGTTAAACAAGGGCAGGGGGAAGGGATTCTACTTTGTCCTGTGTACACAGAAACTAAAGTAATTAAAATGCTTGACATTTTAATGTGAAAAAAAAAATACTTGCAGTCAGCATTGTTGGCAGATAACACACAATGCACAAGCCTGAGCAAATGAAAAATTAACATCTCCCTGCAGCTCCTCAGCATTGTTCTACAGAAGAGCGGTTAAAAAACTGACTATTACTAACATTGTGCGATGTCATTACGATTACACAGCTTGCATAAAAGGTCTAAAACAGCTAAAATTTTTCACACTACTTGAAAAAAATACTGAATTTTCCAAACACCACTACTACAACCATATCTTAGTACTTTGGTGGCAGTAACTTTAACATTAATAATATATCAAAATACAAAAGAAGAACATCTTGAGCACAGCCACAGATAATCCCAACACAAAAGCAGCTCATGCTTTTTGTGGCCAGACTTTACCACTTCCTTTGCCTGTTATGTTTTTCAGCAAGTTTAAAGTTTAATATTGGCGGCATCAGAAAAGACAAAAAGCAGGAAGGTAGAAGAGAGCCTAGCTCTTTAGTGGATTGAAAAGCAGAACACATTCGACTGCACGTGGAAGGTAAGCCTCTGTGTTGTTGTTGTTTGCCGCAGGCTACTTGGACTTTAATGAAAACGTTTTCACAAATGTGCTTTGAAGATTTTAAATTTAAAATAAAATGATAGTTATTTTAGAATTCATACTAAGAAAAATAACAGTATTATGTTTGATATAAGACTTTGTATGTGTGTGAATGAAATTTAAAGAGGAAGACGATCTGGTTTCATGTGGTTGATTAACACAATGTAGCACATATTTGTAAAAAGAAAAAAATGATGCATAGTTTTAAAAAAACAAACTATGCATCCTTTTTGTATCAATATTCTGGGTATTTTGATACCCAGAATTTGTATCAATATTCTGGGGTATCCTTTTTACTGGGATATCCTGAAATAAAGTCCAGTTCAATAAACTGCCTTGAGAAGACTCTATTTGCTAATTATTAAATCTCTGGGTGCAGATGCTCTACGCCGAAGATTTTGTCCAACATGCAAAACCATTGTGTGACAGCAATTAAAAACGGAACATAATCTTGAATATGTTCAAGATTATGTGTTTATGGCGGTAGCAGCATCATGCTTTGGGGTTGCTTTTCAGCAGCAGGAACAGAATAACTGGTCAGAACAGAAGTTGAGGGAAGATGCTACGTACAGCGCGATCAAAGAAAGCTTGTTTGTTTCTACTAAAGACTTGAGGCAGGACCACAACTCTAAACATGCAGCCAGAACTAATTAAAGCATATTGATGTGGCACGATGGCTTAGGCAAAGTACAAAATAAAATACAATTGAGAACATTGATGTTACCTCCGATCTGACAGATCTTGAGCTATTTTGCAAAGAAGAAAGGGGTAAAAGTTTAGTGTTAAAAAGTGCTGGTAGAAACTGGCAGCTCTAATTACAATGGAGTTGTTCCACAAAAGATTGACTTAGAGGGTTTAATATGAATGCATGCCAAACATTTCTGATTTTTTCTTGTAAAACCAGAACAGGCCTATATAAACTGAGCTCAAAAATCACACGTGACTAATTATTTCCCTTCTGGAGTATATTTAAAGGTGTCAAAGTAAAGGTGACTGCATATTTTTTTTATGTGTGGAAAAATGTGAAAACCATGTATCCTTTTATTCCATTTCACTATTCTGCCCTACTTTGGCCTGGCCTGTCATGTAAAAATCCCACTAAAACACTAAAGTGTGTGGCTGTAGTATAAAAAAAAAAAGATAAATTCAGGAGTTTTGGTTCCTTTTCAAGACACTGAATATATAATGACCCAGTAACTGTAAATAGCTACAGTTAAGTGGTTCAGAACACTATCACAAAGTGGAAAAAGAAATTTGGCTAGGGACATTTAATGTCTTCTTTTCTCTAACTCAGATTTTTTGTGATATTGCTCATGTCAGCTGAGTTTCTTCACACTACAGCTCACCATCCTGTATAAATATATATTGAATGCGTCTTAGCTGGTCCTGTTTTTATCTCTCCAGCATATTTATTGTGCTTTTCTTACTCATTCAGGCACTGAAGAAGTCTGTCATTTGAGTGAATATGTATACATATATGTGATTTTTGTTCATTTCTGAGCAAAGCTCCAGTGAGTACAGAGTGCTCATAATGATAAGACACCAGTACAGCTGGTAAGCTAAATAAGGACTCGTTTCAAGTCAAGCCAAGAAGAGGAGAACAGATACTGCAGGGACCCGACACAAAGCACCAACCCACCTTTTTTCCTCTTCACACAGCCAAACCTTACCTCACTCCCCTGCTCCCCCCGTGATAATTGCCTGACAATGGCTCCGTCTCCTCTCTGTTTTACATCAGGCTATCTCAGCGGCCGCCCTGCACAATCCCTGCTCGGGATCCATGACCGACTGTTGAGCTCCAGTAATTAGAGCAGGCTGTTACAGGGAGAGGACACAGCGTCCCTCTAATGCTCATGTTCTGTCCACCTGGGCAGATATTTTTAGCCCACCTTGAATGAGCAAGAACAAGCATCAACATGTAAGCAATGTTGGGTCCCCATACCAGGAGCCACAACTCAATTAGGCCTGCTAGAAAGCAGGCCTAATTGCTCTCCACTAAAACATTCAGTTTTTATTCTTTGTCCTTGTTGATGGCAGTGGAGAGTGGAGAATGTGTGCTTTCCTTATTGGGCGTACTTCCTGCTGAAATCAATTTTTTTGTTGTTTTTTTCATTCCAGACCGCCGATAACAAAATTAACCACTGCGTCATTCCACCCCAGTTTCCTTCCACCCAACACAATCACACTGCATGCCATAAAAACAGCAATCCAAACATTTCTCTCCCTCTATTTATGCGTGAATATGTGCGCACACACATCCCCTGAGGCTGCAAACTCCTATGACTTTCCCTTTCCCTGCATCTCACCTCCTTTACATATCAGACTCCCAATGCGCTTTAGTAAAACATCAACATTTTATCCATGAGATGCATATCTCTCTTCCAGCCTGCAGACAAAAACACACACATGTGCGCGCGCACGCCTACAGAGAGCTTTGCATGAGCCCCGACCCTGGCCACCCAGCCACGCTGCATTTCTGAGCAGCTTATCTTCAAACACAGCAATTTCTCACCTCCAGAAGCGAACAGCCATTCTCCTTGATAAGAAATGAAGAGGTTGTGCCCTCAGTTGAATAGCCTATGCTCATGGCAGTAAATAAAAACATCAGTCAATGCAAAGAAAATTGTGTTTCCATCCGTTATTCAAGACTCTGTTTTTTTTCTACTTCACATTCTGGAAATGTAACACCTATAACCTATAACACCCTGAAAACACACCCCTGCCCCTCACATGCTTTATTCTGAGGGGACTTTGCTCCAACTTGCTCTCTTTCAGACAACACGCTGGTATGTCAGTTCAAGCTATTCCCACGGCAGTCAACAGGCCATATATTATCAAGGTAATTACCTCTGCAGAATGGATGCCTTTCTAATACCTCCCCATTTGCTACATTCAGTACAGCCGGCTTCATGCTCCGTCTCCTCCGTGCCATACCTCACAGGACACAAGCATGGATCCAATAAAGACAAACACAGAGCCGCATTCAGCAGCCCAGCTGGCAAGAGACAGAAGAAGCAGAGGAAGGTCAGGAGGGAGGGCAACCACGCCAGGCGTTGAGCAAGGCGCCTGACATTGTTGCAGCATGGAGTCACTAATTGCCATTTGCATTCATCTATAAAAAAAAATAGACTATAGCAACTACTGCAAGAAGCTGAAATGTCTAGGCTCTAATAGGAAATTATTCCTTCTTCCTGTAACTGTGCGTTTTAACAAAAACAGTCAGCACCGAGCCAGGTGTTAAAACAGCTGTGTGCTTCGATGGCATCACCAACAAGTGCCCACTGGACAGTGTGTATTTGTACTTCTTCAAGGAATGTGTTGGAAAAACACAACTCATTTTCGTGTTAAGAGTTTGGTAACACTGTTTGCATCCAAGTGTGATAAGTGAGAAGAACCAGAATCAGAAAACTCTATTATCTAATAGATTGTTTACTTTTCTTCATGGGAAGCTGGAACTAAGCTGCAAAGGAATTATCAACGAAGATGTATGTTCTGGCTTTCAGGAAGTTAAGAGAGATGTGATGCCCACAACATCTGTTGATACTTATATTCCTTGGCAACATCTGACTTGGTGAAGGAAGTGTAAGCTGTCATTATGGGTCCAGGAAATTAAGGTGGGTCCTTTAACCTTGACTTCCTGTTATGACACTGTGACGACAAACCAAGGTGGCAAAAGTTGGTGGTAAAGCATTGAAAAAAATTGCTGCACAATATGAGGACATCATGTGTTATTCAATAATGTAAGTGAAAGTTCTGATGACAATAGGACATTTGGATCACCACATACTGTACAGACTCTGCCTGAAATCCACCAGAGGGTTCATTTAGAAGCTGTAGCCCATTTTGAAAATCCCACACAGGGATGCTATCATTTCAGTGGAGACGTTTCATTCGACAGCAGTTGTAAAAAGTTTGAACCTCCCTCTGCTGTGCTCTGGATGTCTGGAGAGAACCACTACGCTGGAAGGCAATTTATCTTCTGAATATTTGTCGTATTTTCTCTGCAACTCACTTTGTCTTATTTCTTCAATATCTAGTATGTAAACAAACTTAGCAAGCAGGATTTCTACAAGGTCTTCATATCAAGCTTCAAGACTTTTAATTGTTTCCCCAGAGGTTTCAGTACATTATGAGATCATTTTTACAGCATCAGTAAAATACTTGGAAACTATAATTGGATGGATGGACGGACGGACAGACGGACGGAACACCTGTAAATATTCTTGAAATGATCACTTGGGACACATACACCCAACTTCCAGGAAATGTTAGTTCCTTGATTTTAGTTGCTCATTTTTGGACTGCAACAAAAAAAAGATACATTTTTTGCCCATTGCCAATCCTCTACCTAGCACTGATGCTGCAATTCTTATTTGTACCGATAAGTGAATGTTTTTATTTCATCATAAAAGAACTTATGTTTAAAAAAATAAACAAAAATGTATACGATTGCTCCAAATAAGCACATTTAAAAATAAATGCAAATTTTCAAAAAATAAGCACTTCTTACAACCAAGTGGCTGTTTTTCAGGAGGCTACAGCACTTTTCCATATCACAAGAAAGACAGATTTGGCTGCATGAACACATTCATGGTAGCTAAACTTTTGCAAACAGTAAAAGTGGGAAAACAATAACCTGTTATTAAGCTATCATTTTAAAACTCCAGTTGCCAAACTACTAACAGCACGACTGCTAATATCTTAATGTTTATTGCCATTGTGAAAAAGATATTTATCATTAAAGGAATGCTGACAGCAATAAAGTCTAATTGGTTATGTTTGCAAACCCAAAACACTATTTTATTAATTGTATAGATTTGCTGTTTAAACTATCCTTCTGCTGTTGGATCCTTGAGATCATCAGCGGTGTGCTTATGTTTCAAAATATGATCGAACGCTTTTATTACCTACTGCTTACGTTACTCTAGTGGTGAAGTATCTATTTGGATATTGGGTACGTTTTTTATACATTAATTGACTTATAGCTACAAATAATAATACAATTTTAACCATTTTTAATTGTGTTTATTATAATCACAATTAATCCCACAATGCTTGTGATAAATAAAGTAAGTAATTCTCACTGTTCCCTAAATGTGGTCTCCATGAGCAGAAAGCCTAACCAGTGAACTTGTTACGCTTGTGAAGTTCAACAAAAGTGGATACTGCTCTGCAGGAAAAAGCAGGTTTACTTGAAAGCTACGATTAAATTAGCATTTCAGTAAATCTTACAGATAATATAATTCTAGCCCTTAATGATCCAGTGAATACATTATTTATGTCTGTTTCAATTAAAAGCAATTACAAATAATATATGTATTTTTCTGTGTGTAAATACAGTAATACCTTACTTATTATTTTACCAATACTCATACTGATCCTCTTCTCATTGGAACTAGAGCCGTCCTGTTTTTCATGTGGTCCCATCAGGTCTCCTAACAGTACATTACCTCTGTGTGTTTATGCAAAGGTTCTACAGCTTAGCGCCTCTGTGTGATACCCAGAAGGTGAGTTTTCTCACAGCTCATTAACATGAAATACACATGAAATACATGATGTTTGGCATACTAGTACAACTCAGCGCTAGTGTGCCCTCAGAACAGCTGGCAGCTGGTTTCACAGCAAAACATCCTACAATATTGATAAAGATGCCATTAAGAGAGCAGTCCATCCTTCGATCCTTTTATAGAGCTGAATGCTGTCACTTTCCTGGTCTCAAAGGCTTTTTCAGAGATGGTTGGAGGAGTCTGTCTCTCAGCCAAAACAAGAAGCAATACCCCCCCCCCTTCCACAACTAGCAGAATGCCTGTAATAAAAGACACCCCCAGTGATAATTTAGCTAAACCATTAGAGACTGATCACAGTTGTGGTTTCATTGTCCCTGTTGCATAGAAACACAGATTAAATCTCAACGAATATGTTGTAATTTTTGGACAAATTCCAACCTTTTCCAGATGTGTGGACAAAGCCCGGATGTCTTACTTCATAGACCGTTACAAAGTGGCCAGAACAAACTTATAAGTCTCATTTTAAAGTCAACATTATTAAAAAGTTACAATTCTAAAACTTACCTCTGCTTTACAGAGAGCCACGGCCAGCAGAAGGAGTACAGCGACACTTCTCCACATCTGGAAGAAAAAGAAGAAAGTGAGATTTGGTTTGGTGGATGAGAGAAACGGTACAACGAACGCGTATTCCCCCTCTTCCCTTCCCACCACCCGGTTCTCCAGAGCCAAAAAAAACTTGAGGAAAATCTTTGTTCTCCTACCGTTTCGATCAAACAACACGCTCAGGAAGAAAAAGCGGTGCTGGTCGGAGTATTTTATCCGGATGGAGTCGAGCTGGAGATCCGCGGTTCGAAGAAATTTGAGGAGAGCCGAGGAATTCCTGCCAGTCCGTCCGTCTCCTCCTCCTCTCTCTCCGCTGCGGCCAATGGGAACACCCGGAGCCCTCCGAGGAGGCTAGCAGAGAAAACTGAGGAGGGGGAGGCATCAGAGAAACTGTGGGCTCACTGGCGAATGCTTGGGGATTGTTCGCTGACTAATTTGGCCTCCATTAAGATGCGCTTTATTTCTATTTCAATACTTCGATGCAGATTGTTAAAGAAAAGAAAAGAGAGGAGAGGAGGAATCAATATTAAATGGGTACCAAAACGCAGCTGGGTGAAAAAAATAAAAATAAATAAAAATCTAAAGTTTGTTGAATCTCACAGAAATACTTCTCTGGTAGGGAGATGTTTCTGATTTAGAACCCATTAACTTTAACGCAAACATGGTTCCAATTAAACCAGCTCAATAGATCTCCAACCTATTTAACTTTAATGCAAATATGGTTCCAATTAAGCCAACCCAATAGACATAAAAAGCACGGCAGACTCATGATAGCGTAACACCGACACGCTCAGATTTTGGTATGGGCAAAATGACGCATTGCCCAAAGGGTCCTGTGGGCAACAAGGAGCCTAAGGGGGAAACATATCAGTCATCTACACTCAGCAAATTTTCTGCGACTTATATGTCAGTTCAGTGGGGGAAAGTATTGTATGGCAATTATGCAGTTCATTGCAGCTGGCTAATGAAACTGCAGAATGGTGCTTCCATATACTGGAATATTCCTTTGTTCAGATTGTTAGTTCATTTTTGTTCTCTGCTCCTTTTACATTTGATTTTCTTGGTTCATTGCCAGGCCTTCTCTTTTAATTTGAAGACCAGCTGAGAGTCTTTTGTCATGGCGAGTGTTCTTAAGTGGACCCAAATGCAGACTGATTTTGAATGCATATTGAAAAATGAAGAGAAAAGCAAACTTACAAAAATACTAAAAGCCAGAGTTGAACAAAAATAAATCATAACAAAAAGCCAGCCAGGATACATGAGGAGAATGCAGTGAACCTGGAAAGTAATGGAAGAAACCAGTGAGGAGTGACTGAGAAAGAGATGCTTAAGTACTGGGAGGTTGAATGCTAAAACAATGGACCTCAGCTAATTAGGTAAATGATTGCAGGTGGGAGAGGGGAGAGAAGAATGCAGACTGGGGAGAGGGAGAGAGAAAGTGGCACAGGGGGACTAGGGACTAAGAAATTAAACTAGAGTAAAAATAATGGGACAAAAGAAATAACCAAACTAAAATCACCCCAAGGCCTTTAAGAAAGGACTGAACTAAAGAACAAGATGTGTCTAACCCAAATAAGAAACAAACACACAAAACAATAATGAAGCTGGGGTGTCTGAAACTACAAAACAGCCTAAGATGCCAGTATCCTAATACTTTTTAGCTTTTATTGTGAAAAGTAGTCTCATTCCCTTGGTTTCTTTTTGTCTTTGTCTCACAGCTGTTCCACAGCTGGAATATCATCATTTTTCACACTTAGTTTCTCCATTTACTAACTCAACTACCTACTCCCCCTGCATCATTTTGCAAGCTTTCATTATTATTGCTATTAAGGCACTCAAACTTAAATTTAATACCTTAAAGTTCAAAGTCTGATATACAGAATTTGTTATTCCAAGTGATTCAGAGCTTATAAATAGTTATGAAAATGTAGGAATGAGTATGAAAATGTATGTAGCTAAATTAATTATTAAATGTCCTTATTTTACTTGGTAATTTTTAATGAAAAAGTGGGTGATTTTATATGTGAGTGGAGTGGATGTAGGTTTGAGTTTGGTTGTGTGGAGGTTGGCAGAGAAAGCAGAGAAAGACAAGCAAGCGCTTAGGGAAACATTTTTGCAAGAATGACTGCTGCAAGTTTTTCATAATTTTTTGTACATTTCATTGTGATTTTACATGATGGACAGAGAAGTGAAAGGAAAAGGATTGTTTTCAACTTCTTCTTGTCACAAATGAAAATAGGAAAATGTGCATATATATTTAGATTCTTGTGCTCTGATATCTTTCAAATCCACTGCAACTAACATCCTCATATAGACAAAGAGCTCACCTGTGTGTGTGATTTAATCTCTGCATAAATACAGCTTCCAGAAAAAAAAGCCTTTTTTTAGTCTTAATTTAAAAGTATGGAGCTGCTAAAAAAATAACTCCCATGACTCTAAGTGAAACCACATGCTTTGGTCTGACCTTTTCTACAACAAGCACAGAAACTTATATTAAAGCAATAAAAGTCTATATTACTATTCAGATTTTCTTATCTTTGTCACAGCTTTCTGATACTGTTGGGAATGTTCAATTTAAAAAAAACTTCAAATGATACATTATACAGATTAAGAAGAAATGTTATAATGCAAATCCTGAATGACTACCTCATAAACTACATCAACATTACAAAACCAGAACCAACGCTCATATTAAGATGGAAAAAACCAACAATAATCATTTTTAATAAAATTTAACACATTCTATACCTCAATATCCAAACGTTTGTCTTTCACATGGTCAGCTTGACTTTTTCAAAGATTTCTTTTTATACAGTTCTTTTAAACATTCTTGAATAGAAATGCCTTTAATTTAGCTGACGCTCATATTTACCCCCTTAAATTAAAATCAGTAGTGTGAGGTGACTCAGATTTCTGGTTGTAGTGTTTGTAGATCCTTCTTTCTTCTAAATATATCTGTAGTGTTAAAGGTAGATTCTGTATAGCATTTAATGCTACAGCTAGCATTCTTCTTCTTCTTCTTTCAGCTTTAAACAGGCAGCCACATTGTTAATCTCTTCTGCTCTTCTACCATTATATTTCAGTTAGATTTCCTTATAGCCATAAAGAAATGAGCAAAATTACTTTAAAAAAAAATCTCATAAACTAGAAGATGATTCATTCTCAGAGCTTCAAAGCCTGATTTCAGCATTTCAAGGTTACACACCACCACTGGTGATCATGCTCCAAAATGAGTAATTAGAGTAATTAGGAAGAACGTCCAAGGCAGAGAGCGCAGCGGCACACTAAAGTTTGAATATAAATAAGAAAATGAATTATTTTTTGAACCACAAGCCATCAATTACAGTATGACATCATCCCCTCTCAGTTATTTTACACCCCAAGGCCTTCACCATTTGTATGCACAATGTGTGTTTAGGGTGAATAATGATAAACCAATTCTCTTTTGTTATCTGAAGTTAGGTTATGGGCTCTCACGCTCATATTATTGTTGATGGTTATTCCAATTTTTCTCCATACTGTCTCTCTCAATCATTGACCTTTTGTTTGCTTCTCTGCTTTGTTGCCATACAGGCAGCTGTGAGAAAAGGCTTCATTTCTAACTTTTATGCTGGCCTTCGGGAGACACATAAAAGTTCAAGACTGAATTAAAGCAGCAAGGCAGGACAGATAAGCTAAATGTATCATAAAGGTAAGAAATTCAATTATGGAGATTTTTTTTTGTCTTTAAGAAAATGCTTTTTTACTGTGTATCTAGGCACAGTACCTGAATCTAATTCTGGAATGGAGAGTACCACTACAAATCCAAATCTAATATAACACAACAGATAAACATCGTGATCCATGAGTGTTTGGGTTTTATTTAGGGCTGGTCTTTTTCATCTTTTATATTATAAAGTCAGCTGTAATTTTCACATCTGTAATTTCAAAACTAAAGTAATGACAGCTGTCCAATTTCTTTCTTGAAATTTTGCTAAAAGTTGAATTTTCATACATTCTATTATTAGTCAAATTAAAGCCATGTTCTGTTTTCTGTTCCACAGGAAACAGAAAATGCAACCCTCAACATATTTTATGCCTTTTTATAATTGTGCTTTCACAGGAATAGAAATGTCACCATGTTCTGTCTCTGATTTCTGACTTTTTCTTTTTCAGCCTCCTGCCTTTGTGAGGCAAATGTTTACTTAGAACCTGGAGCCATCAAGCATTTTTGCCTTTCAGTAATCTGCATCACCTATCATTGTTACGTTTAGATAATTTTAGAGTTTGCTAAAGTCTAATTCATTTAGATAATAAAATCCTAGAACTGAAAGTTTTTTTTTTACTTCATCAGTTTGTACCTACAACTATAAATTTCTTCTTTCCTTGTTCAGGATAGATAATAGCTTTGTTTCCCAATCTAAAATCTGCCCTCATTTTCTGAATTGAGATCATGCTGACTGCTGTCCACTGATAGCATTATAGATGTGACCTTATGAAATGTATTTTAGGATTCTGAGTTTGTGCTTAGTTCTGTTTTCTTGGTTTACTTTCCGTAATGTCTTAATTTGTAAGTTAACCCTTGTTTCTTTGTTGATGTTTACTTCCTGTTTCATTGTTACCTCACTGCTTTTCAGTTTCTAATCTGATTGTTGCAACAGCGTCTTCACAAGTCTGTCCAACAAATCAATCAAACAGCTGCAGCTGATCCAGAATGCTGCTGCACTAAAACCAGGAAGACAGACCACATAACACCAGTTTTAAAGTCCCTCCACTGGCTACCTGTAGCTCAAAGAATAGACTTTAAAATACTGTTGCTACTTTATAAATCACTGAATGGTTCAGCACCACAATACATTAAAGATCTACTGTTGTTATATCAACTTTCCAGAACTCTCAGGTCTTCTGGTTCTGCTCTGCATCCCCAGAACCAGAACCAAACAAGGAGAAGCAGCATTCAGCATCTATGCACCACAAATTTGGAACAAACTTCCAGAAAACTGTAAAACAGCTGAAATACTGACTTCTTTTAAATATCGACTAAAAACCCACTTGTTTAGTGTTGTATTTGAAATGTAATCAATTACAAATTTATTGATGGAACCTGACTTAATGTTGTGTTTTGATTGTTGATTCTATGTTGAATTGTGTTTTTGTGTTTGATTTGATGTAAAACACTTTGAAATGGCTTGCTGCTGAAATGTGCTATACAAATAAAATTTGATTGATTGATTGATAATCAGCTTAATTTAATGTTTGCACTGTGATGTGTTTATCTTCTTTGGTTTGCACAGTTCTTGTTTTCTCATTGCGTCTTGACGTCACAACCTTACTGACTTACCACAAGTTGTCACTAGTTTTGAAGTGAAAATTTTCTCATCTTTGTGTTTATGTCTGCTTTTATTCTCATAACAAAACTCAAAATGCCTGTGCTCATCAGATACAGTGTCATACAAAGGTATTGATACGACTTGAGTTTCCTACATTTTCTTATGTTACATACGCAAACTTTAATGTTCTTTATAGGGATTTTATATGAGAGTCCAACTCAAGGAAAGCATGTTTATACATAAATATTACACTTGCAAATTTATTAGAATATGCCTCTGTTATTTATTTTTAGACTAAGTTTTTCTATGGTATATTTGATTTTACTAGGCAATCGCTATTTATTTATTCTTTGGTGTGTTTTTATGTCTGTCTTTGCTTTCATTTGCTTGTCACTGAGCTGCTGGTACAATTGAATTTACCTACAGAGAGATTCCATTTCACATCATAACATTTTCATATTCATTTTCAAACAGTCCTTTTTTGTTTATCCAGTATTAGTTGTAGAGCATTTATAAAGACCTTCTATTAGATCCAGTTGTTCCCCCTGCCTTTGTTCTCCCAAATCTATAAAATGTGAATAGATTAATTTAAAATGAACACGGTAAGGCAGAATCGCAGAATTCATACAAAATATGATAGCAAACACAACTACAATAAAACAGAAAGTACACTTTTATTTAAACTTATGGTTTTTGCACCAGGACATAATAATTATTCCATTAAAGCCACAGTTTGTGTAGTTTGCTGATTTTGCAACGACCAGTTCAAGAAAACCACGCAATGGCCTTGTTTCAGCTTATAACCTGTCCTGGTGATATGGTGAAGCTTAACCTGAGCTGTGCAAAATGAAGGCCTGCAAACCTCACTGAATTTAAACAATACTTTAAAGAACATAAAGCCAAACATCCTCCAAAACATGACATTAACAGTCTTGGTGGAAGGCTAAGACAATAACAGTTATTACTGTTAAAATTTTGATCAAACTTGCTTGATCATAATTTGACTTAGTTTCTCACTTGGAGCTTTTGCATACTGACTTTGTTTTTTCATAATAATTGACTGAATTTAGTTTGTTTGGGGTCTTTTTGGGCATTTTAGGTTAGATTTAAATATAGAACCAAAGTAATTCCAGACTCTTGCTGTTATATAAATAGCCTATTGAAAAGGGTTCACAGCTTAACCAGTTAGATTTTATTTGATTGTGTCATTCAGTTAGGAAACATCTCTGAGAGAAGTATAATAGAGAAGAGAGAGTCTCAGCTCATAGTTGCCCCACAGCTTTCTCCTTGAACTTTACACTTGGCCTGTCTTTGAGAATGTCTTGCCCCTAACTTTCCTGTCAGCAACCTCTGTTTCCACACCTTGTGCATGCACAAAAATGTGTTGCACTAAGATGAGCTCTCTCACACTCTGTCTACCGCTGCACGCCAACTCGGAATGCTAATTCTTTGCATTGATTCATACACTAATATGAATAAAAGACTTTAATAATTTATTTTTATCTCAGTTTTGCTTTTTGTAAACAAAGTACATATTTGACCTGATTCGATGTGTGGAAAAGAGAAATATTTCTGCTCATGAGACCTCATCACATGCTGTGTTAGACAACTTTTAGTTGTTGAGGTTTGCAGGAATGTGTTAGACACAACAGCTTCTCTTGGTATTTTTAACACCTTACACATGTTTTTAATGTTTTATCATATATAAAAAAAATTTGCAATTTGACGAAGAATGGACAAAAAAGCACTGTTGTCAGATGTGCAAACCTGGTGGAGATGTTATCCAACAAATTTGTAGCTGTTAATGTATTTCCACAAAATGAACTGAGGATGGTTGAATACATATGCTTGCTCGCTTTTCAGCGTTTTATTAGTAGAAAATATTTGAAAATCCTCCTTCTCCTTCCACTTATCAATCAATACACTAAATCTAGCCTCCCAAAATACAAAAAAAAAATGTTTTTTGTGATGTGGTAAAATGTGAGAAAGTTTAAAGAATTATATTCCGTAAACAGTAGAAATACAAAATCCTCAAAAGTCAGATTTTCATGAAAAAAGTAGACCCCAATAAAGGATTTCAAAATGTTCCTACTTTTAATGTGCAGTATATCTTCTACAGTATGACTGAAAAGAAGCAAATCAAGCAAAACATTGGTGCAACAATCTGGTCTGTGTGGACACAGGCAATTACTTTGAAACACTTTTTGAATTTTTGCATTTACTCTCTTTCTGTCAGCATCTCATAGCCTGTTTTGGTGTAGTTTGTCCTCTGTGCCCTGCAAAAGGTTCTTATACATGATTGTTGAGTTGTCCACAGACACTTTCTGGGCACCCCACACATTTTCTGTGAGATTTATGTCTGAAAAATAAAATTCCTCTGGGTCCTCAGCTTTCTAGCAGACACCTGAATGTTTTAGGTCAAAACTGAAGGTTATTTAGAGCAACTCATGATTTGATCCAAGTACATTAGATTGTTTAAAACTCAGCATAAAGCTGTTACAGCTACAGCCTTAAGCACTGTAACTGTGCTTAAAGTTTATGTTTATGCGTTTCTTAAATACTTTATCCAAAGAGGCTTTTATAACAATGCAGTTAAAGCTGAAGTAGGGAGTTCTGAGAAAACCATGGACTTAGCCAGAGGAGCTTGATTTTTATCAAAGATGATGTGTTTCATATTCTGCTGTCTGGCCATAGTGATGTTTTTAACAAATATGTAAAAAAATATTTTTTAGAACATTTAAATACTGCAGCTTTACTATGAAAGCTAACCATCAGGTGATTTTGAAGACTAAAGTATACATGCAAATTTGGACATTAATAACTGTGACCAAAATAATCTGCTCACTTAGGAAAGAAAAGTAGCAGATACAACTTGGGCTAAAAATATGTTGTGGTTAATTTGTGCTTCTTTAGGTTCATTTCAGTCTCTGTCTCTTTGCACCAGCATGCGTTGGTTTTTTCCGGACCTGTAACCTTTCTCTCATAAACTTCAATCTTGGTAGCACGTAACTAGTACAAGGTCTCTGCAAAAAACAATCCACTCTGTGTTCTGATCAGGTTGCACACTCAGATCAGCATCTCTTTGTGGGCTTTACATCGTCGACATGTTTTTTTCAGACCAAATTAGCTGCATGACGGATAATTCTCTGGACGACATGGTCGTGAAAATAGCAACACGATAATTAATGCAACAGCATCTGTGTTCCCAGCCTATAGAAACTGACATTTTTTTTGTCCCAGTGACCACAGCCTTTCATGACGAATAAGAATTAAACATGCAAACATGTTTTCTTTTTTGCAAGACAAAGAATGATTAAAGTTTCCTTGTAGTTTCTGCCAGCAAACACACAGAGTCTCACACCAATGCAAAACTGGCACAGAAACAAAACAATGCAATCAAGACATGTTCAGCCCATTACAGCTTAGGCTCCTTTTACTGATTTAACTTCATGCACAGAGGACATATGTATGTGGGAGCATACCGTGCAGTGTTCACCAAACACAACAGAGGTACAGTAGCTGCTCTGATGTCTCTCTGTGTTCTGCCAGGGGCTTTCTAACATGCATCTCAAATATTCACAAACATCCATCAATGCCTGTGAGGGTCAGAGACGAGATGCAGGCACTAAGACTCTCCCATACACACATTCTTGCAATCAGTTTCTGCTGTGCTCCCAGAAATTTCTGTTATATAAAATCTGAGATCTACAGAGTAATTCAGAGAGAAGTTGTGTGTGTGTCTGGATTATGGTTGCAAAGAGGCCCCCATACCCCATAGCGTTAAGCCAATAACGAGGAGTTTGAAGTAAAACATCTGCATAACATATGGTAGTTGATTGTGCATTCAGGTGATGGAAACATAGTTGTTGTCTTTGCACCAAAGTGTGAGAGTCTGTGTGGTTGAACGTTGAGGCTTGAGGCTTCGTCTGGTAAGATCATGTGTGTAGGAGAGCCCCGCAGTAGAAAATAATAGGATTAAGGCTCCTCATTCAAAGTGCAACATGCATAATATTTCTCTGCCTGTGGGATATGATAAATTCAAAAAAATTCAAAGACAGAGGAGGAGAGATAATAGATGCAATCGAATCAGCTAAACACTGCTACGTAGTAGTTGACCATTTTTCTGCTGTAATGGCAACAAACAGGATTATTCACATGTTTCTGAGTAAGAACCAACACTCTCTATTCAGTAATGTTATCTGGGCTTCTGCACCTCCTGAATGCTCTCAACTAGGATCTCAGTCTACAAACAGTTCCAACAAACAGAATAGACATAAATAAGTGTGGGAGGAGAACTTGGTGCAAACTCACACGTGTATTACGTCAGACATCTGCAGAGAGATGGGTCTTCTTAGTCCACACACACACACACACACGCACACCCACACACACACAAGAGCAGACTTTGAAATAAGTTTTCTGTTTGTCAGAGACAAGCAACCCACTAATGCTTACCATCACCCTTTAAATAGAGCGACACTGGTTATCAAAATCATACTCATAACTTAGTAAAGTGATTTTTTGCATTACATTTTCTATGGAATTATTAACTGCACTCATGAAGAAGAGAATGTCACAACAGGAAAATTCCTATTGATCGTTTGTAAAAGATTTATTGAGACCATGACTTGTAGTCTGTTAGTTATTCATGAAGAGAGGCAAGAAGAAAACAATTTTTGAAAGAAAGCCATATTTGCAGATTGCTATAAGTAATGTAGGAGGCACTGCAAATTTGTGGAAGTAGGTGACTGGATCAGAAGGCACTAAAATTTCTGACCTACAAGTATATGTTATTGTGGTTTCTTGCACAGTTTTTTTCTCTCTCTCTCTGCAGGTCTAGAGGCAGACTTAAGTTCTCTCTATGTTTCGTTCTCTTCTCCTTTCTCCTTCCCTTTAAGCATTTTCTCCACCCTCTTTCTCTCCTTTTTTCATTTCTGTGTACATTATATTTGAAATAAAGCCCCCTGTGTAATCCTTTGATGAAAAAGTAAGACGTGGTAAAATTACCTCAACCTGTTCCTCTTTACAGTTCATTTTTCAAATGGAAATCTTATTGCTATGAACTTTAACTTACCACAATTTTCTATGTTGAGAACCACAAAATGCTACAAAGATCTTTAATGGAAACCTGATGTGTATTGCAAACATTTAATGGGTGACTTGACTCAAGCCCCTGCAACACACACAAGTTTCCTTTTCCTGTTCTGACATTTTCTGTGACAATCTGTGTGGGCAATGAGTAAATGAGAAATATACTGAATAGAAGCTGTTACTATAAAGGACATACACTGTTTCTAGTATCTGTCGTTTAACCCATATCACAGCACTAGATCTTTACTAGAAAATTATTGTGCACAATAAAGTTATTACAAGATTACAAAAGACATACTGGGGATTGAAACTGACCTTTACATTTTATCTTCTGGTTCTCCTTCGTGGTTACACATTTTTAAATCACTGAAAATACAGCTGGGAGAATCTCAGCACTCATCAAATTCAGCAGTCACTGCCAGAATTACATCACTTGTAGGTTAGTAATTTTCAAAATCATTCCTTTAATTTTAACAGGTTTGGTTCACATTTAGACTGGGAAAAATTTGCAAATTGAAGTCTTGAAAACCTCACATCTCCAGAATTAATCAGCTTTTATTGATCATAAAATGGCAACATCTCAGCATCCAGCCTTCATCTGGTTGTGAGGAGGCAGTGGTTTGTTCAGGTGGATGCACACAGTCAGACCAAACTCTTCACTGGCATGTTTCTCATGGACATCAGGCTTCAACTGGAAAGTCTTCTCATCAAAACAGTCCAAGGGAGTGAAGGACAGGGGCTTCTCCTCCAGCAGGCCTTGCAGTCGTGTGCGCCAGCTCTCCAGCATGTTCTGACGATCTTCAGCAGCAGCAAGAGCCGGAGCCCAGAAGATCTGAGGGGCCAGAACCTGGAAGCCACAGTAGTGCAGGATGCCATTCTGCAGAGAAAGACTTTGTTATGTTTCCACTACGTTGAAGTGGAGCCAGTAAAGACACTACATTACCTGTAGTGGCCACAGTGTGACGTTCATGTCTCCATTAATACCAGTTGGACTGAACATGGATTCTAGAGACCCAGTGGTTAAGGACAGCATGGCTTTCTTGTCCTAGAAGGAAACAGGTTGAACACAGCATGTTTGGATTTCTGCAAACCAGTCATTGAATTCTTACCTTGAAGGTTTCCAGGCCGTAGGGTTTCTCTTGTGAAAAGGCAAAGCCATTGGTGAGCACCCGATCAAGCCATATCATAGATACGATCGTGGACTGCAGTAATGTCTATCCATAAGTGCTGGGAAGAAACAAGAGGATCATTAACATCATCAGTTCTGTCAGAGCAGCTTTTCAGTGATGTTAGTCTAGATACATGTTAATGTTGATTAAAAAAAAAGTTTACAATTTTCAGGTGTATATTTTAAAAAATGCCCTGGGAACACCTAAAGCTCAAGAAAATACCAAGGAAAATAAACAGTGGAATATTTTATCTTTGGATTTGTAGATCCTTTCAGAGCAGCCAACAAGATATTCCTTATAATGTTCTGCATGCATACTTTAATCTCAGTCAAGATGTCTATTATTGCTTTGTATGGGTGACGGCAGATTTTGTTGTGAGGAGAACAAGACCAGTCGGCAAAGTAAGCATCTAGGAAGAATACTGTCAATCCAGACAATCATCTGTTGTCTGGATAGACAAACCATTGCCTGGTTGTAGGGAATCTGGTGCCTATTTTCAGTCAAAGGTGGCAATTGCAGACTGAAACCAGGGGAAACTTTTAATATGAACTGTGATAAAAAGTCAATAAAGTTAAACATACTGGATCTAAAAGTGATTTATCTGGACAAATAACTTTACATTTGTGGTGGGATGGTGTTCCACCCTCCCAACTATACACACCAGGTGTAGCAATTGATTGGTGGGCGGGGCAGATAGCTTTAAAGCTAAGCTGTCTGCTGCGAGGTGCGTGTGCCTTGTTTCCTTTACTGTCTGTCGGCTGCCCAAGTGACTGGTGTGCTCGATCCACTCATCCAGAATAGTAAGTGCCATTTTTGCCATCTGGGCTGGGATTGTTGTCGGGTTCTGGTGCAATACCTGCCGTGCGTTTCTGCAGCGTTGCACGGCTGGCGTTGGTGGCTGCAGTTGGAGGTTGGTGCGGCAAGCTTCAGTCTTGGCTGGGTCTGTAGCTACACCTTTATCTGAGATAAGGTGCCCCAAGTATTTAACCTGTCGCTTGAAAAATGAACACTTTTCAAGCTTTACCTTCAGACCTTCTCTCTGGAGCCGAGCAAGAACCGTTTCCAGACGCTCAATGTGCTGGGAGACTGAACCTGAAAACACAATGATGTCATCCAAATACAAAAGAAGAGACTGGCACTGCTGGTCCCCAAACATCCTCTGCATAAGACGCTGAAAGGTACTAGGTGCATTACAAAGCCCGAAGGGCATACGGTTCCACTCAAAGAGTCCAAATGGCGTACAAAAAGCAGTTTTTGACTTATCCTGTTCTGATACAGGAACCTGATTGTACCCACTGGCTAGATCTAGGGTGGAAAACCACTGGGCCCCAGAAAGATGGTCCAGGCTTTCCTCAATGCGAGGCAATGGGAAAGCATCTTTTCTCGTCTTGCTGTTAAGCTGACGGTAATCCACACACATACGCAGGCTGCCGTCTTTCTTCCTAACAAGAACGATGGGAGAGGCATAAGGACTGCTGCTTTCCCTTATTACCTGGTTCTGTAGGAGCTGGTTGATGTGTGACTTGGCAGCCTCGTACTCTGAGGGAGGGATACGTCGGTACCTCTGCCGGACCGGGACCTCATCCAACAGGGGAATGTCATGGGAAACCAGATTAGTACACCCCAAGTCACCTTCATGGGCGGAAAAGTACTTCTGTAGAAGCGACTGGACCTGCCTTTGTTCAGTTTCTGTCAATGCAGACAAATCAACAGACTCAAGCAAACTCTGTTCTGGACCAAAAGCAACCCGAGAAGAAACTGTAGCACAGGGCCTTATTTCTGTCACATCACGGGGCAGGCTAACCACGTCAGTTCGACTCAACAAACCAAGGTGAGTTCGGGGATAGAGTACAACATCAGTAGTTCCAAAATTCAGGACAGGAACATAAGCAGTACCGTGCACAGCCTGAATAAGACATGGAGAGGCTAATAAGCCAGCTGGTAAGCCGGACTCTGGAGGCTCAAACAATAAAACCTGACCAGGAAGTTGTTCAGGGCAGGTTGCAGCTACAAATTTCATAACTCCACCAGTTATCCTCACTGGTCGAGGGCCCCGGACCCTAACAGCACCAGTCAACTGTGCTGGGGACTTAGCTGCTGCTTGATGACACTGCTGCAGAGCCTCCACAACTGGACCAGGAGACTGTGTTACTGAAGGTAAATCAAAGAAAGAGCCTCCATGTGCCCCAAAAAGTTCTTGGTAGACACGATTAATTATGTTCATTCCCAAAATGCCAGGAACAGAAGAACCAACATTAGTGGGGTCCTTCACAACCAGAATTCCACAATGAGGAAGCACTTTGTCACACAGAGTGACATCCAACTCTAAATAGCCAATGTATGGGATGGAAAGACCATTGGCTGCCCGAAGCTGCAGCCAGTGACATGCCCCAATGATGCAAAATGTTCCTGAAAACAGCTCTCTGTGATTGTCGACACCATGGAACCTGTATCTACTAAACAAGTAACAGAGACACCACTCATGACGACATCAATGACTGGGCAGGATGCCAACAATTTTGACGCGGCTGCTGTTTGTGAGCCTGCTATTCCCCCACCTGAGTTGTGGCTCAACAGCTCAGTGGGTGCTAGTTTTCCGCCTGGTTAACATTAGCTGGCCTTGCCACAGAGTTAACCCTGGCACGAACCCGCTCACCATCACACTCTCTGGCAAAGTGACCCGGCTGTTGGCACCTGTGGCAGACCACAGAACCTGGACGAGGATGCCGCACCTGTGGTAAAGAAGTCTGCAGAGAAGAAATACACTGGGTGAGTTGATTAATCTGTTCTTGTTGCTGTTTTAGAAGGTCCCTTAACTCACTAAACTCAGAGCAGGCAGCAGTAGGTGGAGTTAGCCGAGAGCTGCCATACACCCTGTACTGCAGCCCATATGTAGAAGGGAGAGAATGACTACGCTCCCTAGCGCCACCTGGAAACCTTTGCCTCTCCCACCGAATTGCCTCCCCACGCAAGGTGGCAGTGGGATGACCCCGAACATACTGCTTAAGTTCCCGGCGGAGAGCAAGAAATATAAAGGATTTAAAGTTAAAGGAGGGGGCTAAATCTGTCCTGTTCGGCAACTACAGATAGTTTCTTACTGCTTGTGCTTTCCAATACAGAGTTATCCACCTAATGTGTGCTCTGGTAAGGGAACAAATGCTTGTTTAACTCTGTGACAACACTGTTTGTTTATATCTTTGTATGTCAGCAATTTTATCAAATTATCAAGGAATGAAATGAATAGTTTTTCTTGTGTATAATGGATTCTATAAAACTAGTAACCAAAACCAGAAGTCAGTGAAAGAGAACAAAATGTGACCAAACGCTCATCATGAGCACAACTTGTGTGGTCTGTTGCTTAACAAGGCTGCCTTTTTTCAAGCATGCTGATCTTTGAGTGAATCAAATAATTTTTTTCCCCTTCCTTCACTCTTATTTAGTTACATAAGATGATTTTGTGGGGTTTTTGCCGTGTGAGACGTCACATGTATCGATGCTCAAAAACTTCCACACTACTCCACACTATGTGCACACAGAGTGCTTTACATTCTCACTGGTAAGCATTTGAGGAACTAAATGAAAACAACAAAGTCTTACACCACAACACTTGGCGAAGCCATTTAAATGGCTTCACCTTTCACATAACTTACACCTACAAACCTATGCAGAAATGCATACCCCACATCATGATTTACTTCACGTTGCTTCACCAGGTACCACAGTTTACCATTTCTCACAGGAAGTCTAACAATAATCTGTCTGGCAGAAAGGCATTAGAGAAGAAACTCGGATCTTGTAAAGAAATTTACTAATTTAGGTATTAGGAACTGAAACAGTCACAGTTTTTAAAGTCTCACCTCTAGGATACAAAATGCAACAGAAGTGCAGGTTTTCAAAGTTATCTAAAAGAAAAAGCTAAGTTGGACAAGAAAACAAGCACTGCTAAATCATTTGAATCAGGTTCTTAAAATCTCTATCATCACCTGGTTATAGTGGTTGTAACGTGGTGCAATAAAATTCAAATTAGACCAAGCAGCTCTGATGTCTCCCACAGGTTTTTGAGCCTAGACTCTATGTGTTTACTGTGCATGTGGATTTTATTTTTATGCCTAAAAATAATCTTTCTGAACAATTAACTCCAGTTTTGTCTAGCAAAAAAAAAATCTAAAGGATTCTGAATTTAAGAACTGTGCACATGACTCAAGCATGACTTTACCTCAACCCTAACAAGGTTATACGTGCAGCTTTGACTTAAGTTCAGCCAAACAGCAACTAACCACTTCCTTTCTTGAGAACCTCCTCCTCAACAACATTTAAGGCAGACAGTAATGTTCCAGCTAGTCTGTCACTGTCTGATGGGTCATCATGTTCAGCGTGAAGCAAGCTGCTCTGCTCTTCATTCAGCTGTTACAGACAACCTATGTATTTGCAGGTATAGAGACAATTTATATTTCTTATGCAAGATTCTTAAATTAGGATGTCCTGTTAATATATTTTTTCCTTCAATGTCAGGCCCTGCTATAGCAGACCACTATGATGTGTTGGTGTCCAGAGGAGACTCAGTGCTGCTCACTTGCAAGATATCTAATGACAATACAACAATGATCAAATGGGCCAAAGACAGATGGTATTTTGTATACTCCTCCTCCAGTAATCGAACTTTTTCAAATTTCTCCTCTCACAAACTAAGAATAGACACAAACATACCTTCTACACTCAGTATTGATAATGCTCAGCATGATGATGCAGGACTTTATTCTTGTCAAGTAACTGAGAAAAGAGGCCTTAACAACATGACATGGACCGTAACAGTTCTTGAAAATCAAAACGGTATGTAAGCATTTACTGATATTTTCTGTAACACACACTGTAACATTCAAAAAATAATCTGTGTGTCATGTTGATCATCTTTCTTAGGAAACAGTTCGTCACAGTATATTACATTCATTTTACCATCTGCCTTTGGATTGATTTTGTGTTGTTCAGCATTAATTGTCTGCATCTGCAGGTGAGTGATATTTGATTGTAGATTTGCAACAAGCATACACATTTCACTTTGTTTTGTTCTCTTAAAGAGCTACAAATATTACTGGCCCACCTGATGTCACTATAATAATCATGATCAGTATATTATGTTATAAATAATCTCATCTCTTTTTATCCCTCCTAGTTGTTTCCTGACAGTTTGGCTTGGGGCGCTGTTAAAATTATTTAACTTTTTATTTATTTATCTTTTTACAAAGACACATCAGAAACAGACCACTAGCAAAATCAAATCTCCCATTTCTGAAAATTATGTTGTTGGTGGGTCTCTTCTTTTGAAGCAAATGACGCCTACAAAAAATGCATTGACATAAGGCGCAATAATGTTATCATAAAGGCCCTATAATGTTCAACATGATAACAATGGAACAAGGACTGCCAGAAAAAACACTGAGAAAATAATTTAACATAGATTTCTATCCTTTTTTATTTTCTGTGGTTTTTGTGATATCTCATTCAGAACATCTTGGATTCTTATTATTTTTCATATTCTAATTGCATAGGAAATATATTAAAAATATATCAAATATAAATATGATTTTTAAAAATACTTCATTCAATTATCTATTAATACATTTTCTTTTCTTTGTCAGAGCTTTTATATGAATTCATATAGACATATACTATAAAATGTATCTTGCACAAGAAACTGAAATTCTTTTATGTTTAAGATTTTGTTGTGACTAACTTTAAAACTGTGCATCATATTTCTTGAAAGCTTTTAAAAACACAATATATATTTTAACTACATTCACCACAAAAAACAGCTTTAGTTTTTTGGTGAATCTGCATCTTGTACCGTACTTTTCAAACTCACAATATGTCAAATTTTATTATTTTTACTGAGCTTACTAATCCAGCGCTAGAAATTATACAGCTATTCCTTGGTAATCTCTAACGCCAGAATTAATGTATTTAAAATTAGAATATTACATCAGCTGTGACAGACTGGCGACCTGTCCAGGGTGAACCCCGCCTCTTGCCCGGAACGCAGCTGGAGATAGACACCAGCGACCCTCCTGAACCCATTAGGGACAAGGGTGACCAGAAAATGGATGGATGGAATATTACATCAGACCAGTAAAAAAACTAATACAGAAGTATGCGCTCAGTGACAAATATCTTGAATACTTCACTGAAGGTTATTTTATGCACTTTGAACATGACAAACAAGAATCAAAATGCTAATTAAAAATGCTTCAGACACAAACGTCTGATGAGACTTCTGGTTTGTTAACAAATGTTATTGTTCTGTTATTGTCTTTCTCCTGAGTCTGATGTTCCTTTTGAAGATCTAAGGAAGGTACATGTCATGATTTAGGTTTGATGGTGGACCCAAATGCAGAGGAGAGACAGAGGCAGCTTTTATGTGAAGAATGATTAGTAAAAGAATTATGAAAAGAAAATTACAACAACAAAAACACAAGGAACCAGAACCAAAAAAACAGGAATCCAGACCAAAAAGCCTGCAGGATAAAACAGGGAGGTAACAGAATCTAATAACAAATCTCCAAAACAAATCAGAACAAACCTGACATGAGAGGAAATAGCAAATATGATCACTGTAATGCTTTGCGCTGTTAGGTGTAGGTTTCAAAAGTTGTATGTTGTGGAAAACTGAGATTTTTTGCTCATATTTATTATTTTGTACTTATTTTGGGGCATTTTAATATTTTTCTTTTAATTTTACGTACCAAAACCTCCACTCAAATTTATATTGCGTCTGTAAAATTACACCAATTTTAAATCAGATTAAACAGAATTACTCAAATACTGACTACTTAAGAAACAATTTTACCAAATACATATTTACATTTACTTGAGTAAGATTTATAGCTGTTCTTCCCAGCTCTGCATGTGGTTTTGAACAGTCATGTGAATCTGACAATTAATGAACCACACCATCTAAATGTTTGTTAGACGATTTTTTTGTTTTTTGTTTGGTGCCATTTCTGACTTTTACATCTATTTTCAATAAATTCTTACTATGGGAATACCAGCAATTTCAAAATTGCCTTATTGTGCAACATGTTACTTGACTTTGCTAGTTTCTTTTACAAAGTAGTACCAGTAGTACCATTAATGATTATTGTTTTATCTCTGTAGAATTTGTGGCACCAGGAAAGAAAGACAGAAATCAGTCCAACAGTCTCAGCTTCAATCGGAAGGACAGGTCAGAACATTTTATGTGATTTGCATACTTTTATTCCTACCTTTCTGACTTAGAAACTAAAGTGAAGCTACTAACTTCACTTCCTTCTTTACTTTTGTCTGCTTGTACTGATAACTGACAGAGCTACAGAGATGAGTGTGGTTATTTCTTCAAACAAGCAAACAACTCATCAGAAAATCCTCATGTTTTTCTATAGTCATCTCTGACCCCTGGCCTAGTCATATTTCATCAGGGTTTTTATTCTTGTCTAATAAACAGTGTGATTACTTGTTCTTCCGCTTTCTGCGCGTTTCCGCTGTTTGGCTCCTCTGACCTCTAACTGCGACTCTGTCTTTTTGCTGCAGGGAGTCCAAAATCAGCTGCAAGGTACAGGTCAGTGGAGGAGCAAAAAGCGCAGAGGAGACTACCAGGAAAAACTGAATTCTGTTTATGGTCAAGCCTGACCTCAGACCTCTTTTATTCACTTGAAGAAAGAGACCCAGTTTGAAGGACATTATTATTGTTATTATTTAACAAAGGAGATGTTTAGCATGTCAATAAAAGAAAGTCACAAAACAACATATATGTCTTCACACATTGTCTATAATATGCAAAATATTTGTAACCACGATGTACTTTATAGGGAAGTTCAACTGTATAAGAGAAGCAACGTAGTTATTAATTCTTGTTCATTTGGATTGATTTTACTGCTCAAATGCAGTGTAGTACAGCTTATGACCAGTAGAGGGCAGATGTCGTCCTTCTGAGCTTCCCGTCAGGGAATAAAAATAGTGCCGAGTCTTTTTCCACATTCTCTCATTTGCAAACACTATTGTTACGCCGAGTCTATTTTCTAAACCGGATGCCAGTCTGCCAAACATGATTTTCTTGTCCATGGTAAGATGAAGACGCATCTAGTCCTCTGATAAAAGTAGTGACAGACAGTAAACTGATCAGTTTTATTATCAATACGTAATTATGAAGACACTGCTGCGTTATTTAACATTTATGATTTTAATGTAACAAAATATGTGTGGGAGGCAGATGTAAAGTGAGAAAAATCTGTCAGTGTGGGAAAAACTGAAACATGAATATCTTCCATTGACAATAGTGACAAAGTGAATAGTCAGATGCAGAGGTACTGAGGTCATGTAAAACAGGTTTTAGTGGTCTTTGTTAAAAGATGCATCTAGTTCCTTCTTCAGGACTTCACAGTTAAGTACAACTGAAGAGACATCTCTGGTTGTTGCCATTCAATCAAAACACCCCATAAAATTAAACTTGATAAGCTTCTTGGGCAACTAAAGTTTCATTTGGAAGTTTGGAAAATGTGTCTTGTTATTCTGTTTACATAGCATTAAAACTAAACGCTGGGCCTCCAGTTTATCTCATGTTCTGAAACTGATTCCATCATGAAGGGTTCACCAATCGCCCCAAATCTGACCGAGAAGAGAAAATGTAATGATGGAAAACCAGGTACTTGATCATGAGAAATCCCATTTCTACAAAAAGGAGACAGAATGCATTTCTATATCTCTGATTAGATTGGTAATTTCTGTACTCTGCCAAAGTAAGTATGTAGCAAGAGAATGACTCTCTTGCTACATATCTCCATTACTCAGGTCACATTTATCACAGCCACCTTTCTGCTCTCCAGCACCCTGCGGTGCGTAATCTAGGCCCATAACTTGCTCCAGTGGTATCTACTGCACCACATGGACCTGTGATGTTTCCTCATTGCAATAACAGGATTCCTATCCAGTTTATCCTCCCCATAAAGACCCATGTGGAATAAGAACCACCAAGCTGCTGCACATTCACTGTTAATTCTGGAAATATATCTATTTTGAACCTCCCTTGCTTTATTCCAGTTTTCTCTGCATATGGGTAAAAAATAAACCAAAATAAACCCTAGCAATCAGTTTGTAAAGATGACATTTATTTAGATTTTTTTTTATCCTTCAACTACTTTTATGTGGCCCAACAACAGGTGTCTGCTAGAAATGTCTTTTAGCTGAGAACAAACATACATTTGTGACAATCTGGGGTGGATTTTCTTTATTATGAAACCCAAATGCAAGATGTTAAAGTTAATATGGGAAACCAACAACGCCACCTAGAATAACTCCAGGAAAATATAATGGTAAGGACACAGGTAAATTCTACTGGAAATGAGACAAGATTCAGAAAGTTCTACAAAAATTTATTGAACTTCAATATGCTTCTTTTGTTTAAAAATATTAGCAATAACCTGAAATTGAATGGTTAAAACAGTGAATACGTTTTTAAGGAAATTGATTATAATAAAATGTTTACATTTCAAAGGAAACTGAGGCTTACCAATGGGGGGGGGAAGTAATGAGGAAAGGGGCAACATCCAGTGAAGAAAATGGATCACGCTGGACACTACAAAAACACAGCAAACAAAAAAAGGTGCTCCAACAAAACACACAAGACAAGACACCGCCACCAGGGGTCATCACCGCCACCACAGAAGCCTTAGTCCCTAAAAGAAAGACAAAAATGAAACAATACGAGTAAAACAGTGATATAATAGCACTATTAACTGCACTTTATCCAGTTAGTGCCATCAGTGCTCCCGGCAGCAGGGGAAAGTTCACGTCGATCTTTTAAAACATTTCTAGATAGGAAAAACAGCAGCGAGTGTCAATCCAAGTATAATGGTGGTCAGAGACTCATCAGAAGGCTAAAAAATACAAAAAAAATTAAAACATAGAGCAGATTATTAATACAACTGTTGAAGAAAAATATAACTTACGGTAGCCGCTTACCTGTGATTTGGTAAATTACCAGGCTGCTAGATAAACGGAGCCACAATTCCACCTGTGCAGCGCAGCTGTAACAAAATGCTACGTAAAGGCTTTGTTTACATGGGGTGGATGTTACCTAGCAACACTAGCCCTTACCTTCCCGGCAGCAAACAAACAAACAAACGAACTGATCGGTCCAGATGTTGGAGGAGCAACAAAGGAGGCTAAACAGATCAGACCAGTTTGCATTAATGGCTACGATTAAAGCTGACAAAAAAAGAAACAGCTACGCTTACCCAGCACAGTTCAGCAAACAAAGGAAGCAGAATGATACGACGTCATGATGTAAGCAGATTCGTGGCAGGTGGAGACCTGCAGCAGCCGAAATTGGTCTTAAAGTGGCAGCGTACCATTTATACTGCTACAAATGTTACACTTTCCAATTCTGACCCGATGTCAGAGACTAATTTTAAGTTGATTAAACTAGATATGTGTGTGTGGTTTACTCCTTTAATGTTATTCCAGTCTAAACCTATACTACTACCTGGGCCGGATTTTAGCAGGGGCTTACCGGGGCTGCAGCCCGGGGCCCCGGCATTTCGGGGGCCCCGAAGGATGTTTTATATTTTTGTGAATGGATAGTGTCAGAATTTAATCAATGACTACCATGATTTTGACAGCACCGATGAAAAATGTTCCAATTTGTTCTGGCAAACGTCCATCTTGAATGCTTGCTTGTTATTGGTCCACTTTTGACGCATCTTACGCATTGGGGGGGAGGAGCGTCAAGGGAATATTATTTTACAATGGCGGACAACAGAAAATATGACAGCGGAGCGCAGAAAAGAAGGAAGAGAAAAGAAAAAGAGCATCGCGCCAAAGAGGCGACAAACAAAATGCCTAAACTGACAGGCTTTTTAAAACCTGTTAGCGGAGATGGAGCAGAAACATTATTATCCCCGCTCCTCAAACCCTTAGCTATGCTAACACCGGCACTAAGATCCCGCCAGAACCTTTAACCGTGACTGAGTCGGTGGCTGGACTGGCGTGGAGTCAGAGTTGGTGGAAGCGGATCTTCTTCCGCAGATGGAAAGACGACTGTGGATCCGCAGTACCGATCCAGCGCATTGGGGGGAAATTGACGAGTCCGTGCGAGCTTACTGGGCTGAGCGAGGACCGGAGAGCTGTCAAAATATGAATGTTGGCTTTCAAGCATCAGAACGGGTGTACAAGCATCAAAAGCGTCACTTCTCCAAATCTCACTTTAAACGCAAGATGTTAAATGGTGAGTACGTCGAAAGACCGTGGCTGCTCTACTTTCCATCCACCGGAGCTGCATTTTGTTTTGCATGCCGCATTTTCAGCAATGCTAATACTCAGTCAAACTTTGAAACTGGTTTCAGTGACTGGAAGCACGCAACTGAACGCAAATGCCTAAACTTTAAAAAATCCTTCAGAGGGCAGCACTTTGGACTTACCTGGGTCAGGATATTTTCTGAAAACTACAGTATGCCTGATCTCTTTTTTCCAGAAGATATTGTTTATATCCATGTTCTGTCTGACTGGCAGAGAAGCACTTTTTTGACATTTATTTCCTCCACTATTTACCAAGAACTTTAAAACCAAAGAAAAAGTTTGAGTTTTGATATATTCCACTTGTACTTATATGAACTTGTAAATGCTGGGGATATTTGTATAAATATTGTTTTACTCGCTTTGCTTTGTAAAAGTATATTTGAGCATTGCATTTCTTGCACTCAATCTGTTTTATAGTTTGTGTTGAAGTCCAGGCAACAATAACTATTCAGTGATTTTATTTTGTGATGCAAGCATCATATTCTAGTTTCAACCCCAACATGTGGTTTAGTCTTTCTAGAAAAGAGTTCAGAGTTGTTTGTAGTTTGTGACAACTGGCTTATTAAAGTTGTAAGTTGTTAAAACTTACTGTTCGGTCATTTTCTGTTCATCCTCTAAAACAAAACAAATATATATATATATATATATATATATATATATATATTTTTTTTTTTTTTTTTTTACTCTAGCCCAGGGGCCCCCATCCTGACTCCAGCCCAGGGGCCCCCATCCTCCTAAATCCGGCCCTGACTACTACACATGTGCATTACATGTCTACCGTAATCAATGGGACATTTTTCTCTGAAAAACTGTCTGTGGTTACTTAAAATGGGTCTTTTAACTGAAATAAAATATCCTTATTTATGTAACTTCACCTGATGTCAAACTGCAGTAAAAAGTTTGTTTAGATTTAGTGAAGTGGATTTCTACTTGTGGACTTTTATTGACTTGTGTAAAAATAATAATTCTAATGATCTTTTTGTGATAATCTAAATAATACTTTATGGGAGATATTCTCACATATTCTAAAACAGCTTTCAATGCCAAATGCTTCTATTAATGGCAATACATTAAGCTCAAACTGACTCGTTTCATTTTAGAATCAAATTTATCAAGTGGAATGTTATCTTATTTTATTGCAGTAGGTTCACTTATTTTGAGATGGAATTTGCGGAGAATGTAGAAGTAGTAAATATTCTAACATTTAATTATCACAAAGTATGTGATATTATGTTGGTAGTTATTTAATGTCAGACAACCGCTGCATGGTGGTACAGTTCCCTCACAGGAAGAAAGTCACACGTTTCAGTTTCATGTTTTTTTATGTGGAGCTCACGTGTTTTCCACATGGCTTCAATGTGGTTATTCTGGCTGCTTATATATAAATATATATCCATCCATCCATCCATTTTCTGTTCACCCTTGTCCCTACTGGGGTCAGGAGGGTTGCTGATGTCTATCTCCAGCTACGTTCTGGGCGAGAGGCGGGGTTCACCCTGGACAGGTCGCCAGTCTGTCGCAGGGCAACACAGAGACATACAGGACACACAACCATGCACACACACACTCACACCTAGGGAGAATTTAGAGAGACCAATTAACCTGACAGTCATGTTTTTGGACTGTGGGAGGAAGCTGGAGAACCCGGAGAGAACCCACCATGCACAGGGAGAACATGCAAACTCCATGCAGAAAGACCCCGGGCCGGGAATCGAACCCAGGACCTTCTTGCTGCAAAGCAACAGCTCTACCAACTGCGCCACTGTGCAGCCCACTATATATATATGACTGAGTAAGTTATTTGGAAAAGTATTGGCCTACATTTGCATTCTCGTTGGTCTTGCATGCACCAGTTACTGTGATGTGAGGAAGTGACCTGGTCACTGTTCAAACAGGATCCACTGCATCCAAATATCCAATGTGAAAAGTTTTTTTTACTTGTGATGATTTAAAAAAATATATAATTCATTAATAAAACAACTATGATTGATCTAATGATTTAGTTCCACAGAAAATTCCTCAGCACCAGTTAGTTATTATTATCAGAGATTTGTCAATGAGATACAGCAGATCTCATGGTAAAAGCAATCTTACCTCTTATCACAATTTCAGTATTTTTTCAGTGATGAATTTTGATGCATTCAATATCAACATTTCTCTTCTGACCTCAAAGAAAATGCCTCGATAGCAGTGAGATCTAAAAAGATAAATTCAACAACATTCAATAACTGATCTGTCAGTATTTCATAAAGGGTTAAAATTGTTCAAATGAAACTGAAGACAGTTCCAACAAACATTGCACCTTCCTATGGAGGTTTTTTTTTTTTTTTTTCAAAGAACCGCAAACAGACACATCCTTTACTGAGTTCCTATATTGCAACATTATAAGATAACAGTATGTTCGCCTGCTCCCCACATGTCATCATTTTCAGCGTGAAGCAAGCTGCTCTGCTCTTCATTCAGCTGTTACAGACAACCTATGTATTTGCAGGTATAGAGACAATTTATATTTCTTATGCAAGATTCTTAAATTAGGATGTCCTGTTAATATATTTTTTCCTTCAATGTCAGCCACTGCTATAGAAGACCACTATGACGTGTTGGTGTCCAGAGGAGACTCAGTGCTGCTCACTTGCAAGATATCTAATGACAATACAACAATGATCAAATGGGCCAAAGACAGATGTTTGTTTGTATACTCCTCCTCCAGTAATCAAACTTTTTCAAATTTCTCCTCTCACAGACTGAGAATAGACACAAACATACCTTCTACACTCAGTATTGATAATGCTCAGCATGATGATGCAGGACTTTATTATTGTCATATAAGTGAGAAAAGAGGCTTTAACAACATGAACTAAGAAGAACATGAACAAGAACTATATATATATATATATATATATATATATATATATATATATATATATATATATATATTTGCAGGGCCGCTGATTGCATTTAACAATAGTTCTTTTTCCAAAGAAACCTTCGTCAACATGCATATTTTTATGGTTTATCATTCTAAGAAGTATTACTCTTACTGATAAACTACCTATTCTGCTGAGAAGATTTTTTTAAAATCTGAGGTCAGGTCAAAAATCCATTTTCACATAAGTTGCATAAGTTGATTTGATTTTGTTAACTTGTAACACTGGCTGGTTGAAGTCATTTTTAGTAGCTGTTAAGTTTTGTTGTTTGTCATACAGCAGCTTGTTCTAGTTCCAATTGTCATGGTAGGGTCTTGGATAATTATAATGCAGCATTTCTGCGATGAGTCCTGGCCCGATTGCATTACATAAACATGGAGACACGTGGTTGAGCACGACAAATCACAAATGTCTGAACTGAGCAAACACTTGTTTACAGCTTTTCTTGCATCTGCTGTCACTTCTTCTTTCACAGTGTGACAAATTGTTTACAAGTACGTCTCAGAAAACGAACATCAGCATCAGGAATATTAGTGAAATGATCATCTGACTTTGTGGTTTTGGTTGTTCTGTGCTTCCTTTTATCCATATGAAGAAAACATGAAGGTTCATGCTACGTTCATCTGCCATTACAGTCACTGTAAGAGTTACAATCATTTTTCGCTGTCTGCTCAGGGAGCTGAAAATTAAATTGCAGTGTTAGCCGAA
This sequence comes from Gambusia affinis, assembly GCF_019740435.1. Classification (NCBI taxonomy): domain Eukaryota; kingdom Metazoa; phylum Chordata; class Actinopteri; order Cyprinodontiformes; family Poeciliidae; genus Gambusia; species Gambusia affinis. The sequence continues at coordinate 13,012,360 of NC_057878.1, forward strand.
CAGTTACCACAGCGAACTGGGTCAGTCCCGTACGCAAGAGCTCTGCATTTCATCCTGAAGAGGAGCGAACCAACCAGAAAGATGGCTTGTTAGGTTTACAAGAAGGTGAGAAACTCTAATGTATCCTTGTATGTATGTCATGAGGTTTACTAATCTTCTCGAAACACTGTTGACGTTTACAGTATCTGCAACTAGATTACAGTTTGCTGATTTTGCAAAAAGAGCAATCTGAGTGTGTATCTGCGATGTAGCATGAGATGCTGAGGCGATATGACCTCAATTTCTGTATCGTGTCTCTGGATCACGAGAGGCTGACACATTACTGCGTTCTCTACCTAAGTGTCTTTTAATAGGAATAAACAAACACAACAAGGAGACTGTGAGGTAGAAGGAAAAGAGAAACTGAATGGACCAACAAGTCCAGTTTGCATAAGATGGAGAGATAAAGAAACTTTCTGGGTTCTTACAGCACAAAGATTACATGCATGAGCTCAGTCGGCATTTAGAAGCAAGCACTTTTTTAATTTTCAAACACTGGCTTATTGACTGAGATTATTTAACATTTCAATACCTTGTGTTTGATGGTTGCTTCCATGAACTTTTTGACACTCTTTCTCAATTCTTTTTAAAGACATATTCAACCACTTCCCTTTCTTATCGCTTCCTCTCCGTCTACGTTTGTAGCAGATGATAAAGTGACAGTCTGGTTCTTCCTGTCAAATGGTCACCATGTTCAGTCTGAGGCAAGCATCTCTACTCTTCATTCAGCTGTTAAAAATGCAGAACGTCTTTGAAGGTATTGTGCAGATTTCTTCTTGTTTTGCATATTTTCATCCAGATTTGAACTGAGTTTTACTGTAACACTGGTCTGTATATTTCAGTATCAGCGACTCAGATGGAAGTACATAAGTACATGTCGGTGTCCAGCGGCGACCCGGTCATGTTTATTTGCAACATATCAGAGAATGCCACAACTCTAGTCAAGTGGAACTATGGTAGATCTTATTTTGCATATTCCACCGCATTGAATCGGACGTTCTCAAATTTTTCCTCTGAAAGAGTCAAAATAGACTCAAATATACCTTCCAAGCTCAGCATCTTTAAAGCGCAACATGATGATTCTGGACTGTATACATGCTCTGTAACTGATGGAGGAGGCTTTCGAAACATGGCATGGAATTTAGTTGTATCTAACAAACAAGGTGTGTAGAGATGAAACTAAAAGATTGATTAATTCTGCAGCATTTCTTGTACAGTTCGAAATGACCCTACTCTCCACAAATCCTCTTCTTTGTTTCAGGTGTTTATTTCTCAAGGTACACATTTTTCATTCTATCATTTGGCACTGGATTGTTTATATGTTGCATCATGTTAGTCGTCTGCCTCTGCAAGTGAGTAATACATTTTAATTTTAAAGTTACAATTATGATTTATTTTGCTGTTGTAATATTAATGTGACTGCTCATGTTCATCTTAAAATTGTGTGTAACACTAAAAACATCAACTTGCTTGAAATGTGTTTAAAAAAAGAATTGTCTTTTTTTTTTTTTTTTTTGCTTGGTCCCTGATCTATCGAGTAAGTGTGACTTTTCTGAAGTTTGCGCTAGATGACATGAGTGTCAGCAGTTTTTGTTTCTTTTTTCCTAAAAACGATCTTTAAATACATTAGATGTGCAACTGCGTTTTCACCCCATCTCATAGTTTGGTTGTGTGAAAGATTAGTAGGGAGTAATGTGATGTGAGGCATGTTGGGCTGAACAGGATGCCAGATAAAAAGAGCCCATATACATATAAACAAATACATTTTACCCACAGTAAAAGTTAAACACCTTGGTAGGAAGGGGAAAAAAATAACCCCAGATAAAAGCTGCCAATATAGAAAACCTAGAAATATTTGTATTATTTTTCCATTTTCTTTATCCACAGTACTGTGCAGAGGTTTTGCTTCGTCCCTCATTTCTTTAAGCTTTGCTTCTATGCAGAGTTTGAAGCCAATTAAAAATAGTTATGATCAATAATTCTTCTCTCGTTCATTTTAAATATTTTTGGATTCAGTACAGCAGCGTATAAATTCCAGTGCAATATTTCTATTTTTAAGCTTACCTCTTAACTCTAAATGAAAAACCATGAATCATAGATGTCATATAGTATAATACCACCAACAAGAGGATTCCCAAAGCGCTAAATGTTGAATAGTTGGTTTCTCTAAGGTTCTGCGTCAGATCTTCGCAAAGTTTTATCCTCTGTGCAATATCTGGTAAATGTTTTTTGTGACCACTCAAAGTGGTCACTTAAAGTGACATTCACACATTTGCACTCAGAATACCTACCGTGATGTGACTCATTGTTTTATTGTAGCCAGAGAAGCCGTCTTGTTACGGTTCAGACTGCCCACATGGTGATGACAGACCTCAAGATCTCCGTGTTCCTGGTTTACTCTCATGCTTGTATAGAGACAAAAGCTGTTTGGTGGTCTTTCTTAAATGGTAGATTTTGTAAATAGAATAGGTTGCTTCTTTGGTCATGTGCTCTGTATTCGTTGGTATTTTAACAAATGTGTCATGTGTTGCACTGTGGACTCAAATGCAGCAGGCAGGAGACATAGTAGGGTGTGGATGTTTAATGACAAAACCAAGGAAACAAACTTACAAATTGTAAAAAGTCCAGGGGATAAGGTGGCACAGTGAAGATATACAAGGGAACACAAAAGAGTGAGGGAGGAAACACAAGGGAGCTGGAAATAATGCTAACACTAAAGAGACACTAAAACTAAAGACAACATGATAAACTTGAAAGAGACAAAGACATGAGGGGAAAACTATGAAAGAACAGAAACAAGGCTGATCTAAAATTAATAAAGACTAAGAAATACAGAGCTAGAGTAACTAGAAGGACTACGCAAAGAAATAACCTAAGACATATAAGAACAACTGAACCTGGGGTAACAAAATAACTAAGAAATAAACATAACTAGACACACTATGAGGGACTGAAATAAGGAAAACAAGACAAATCTAACCAAAATGTTACATCAAATAATGAAACTAAAATGACCCTGAAAGGAAAAACTAAAGTGAACAAGGAAATATCTGATAAGGCAGAAACACGAAAGCTGGGCGACTGTGGCTGCCACATGTCAATGTGCCTCTAGGCAAGGCACTTAACCCCAACTTCCCTACCAATCTACGTATCGGTGTATAAATGTGTGTGTGTTTGTGAGTGCGAATGGCTGAATGTGATTCTAGTGTAAAGCGCTTTGAGTGATCAAAATGACTGGAAAAGCACTATATAAGTTCAGTCCATTTTACCATTTTAAAAAACAAAATCCCAACCCAAAACCAGGAGTCTTGACAAAATGTGGTACAGAAAAAATGTGGATGTTTGAAAGACTGGAACTAGATTCTCCTTGGAATCTAGTTCTGAATCATGCAAAAGTAATGTTTATTGTTGTGACTTCTGTCACAAACCGTTTTTGGTACTCAGAACTCTGTCTTGACACAACGATTACCTCTCAACAATATAAAGATTAGATTAAATCAAATCAAAACATGTTGAGCATGTTAAAAATCCAAGTGTTATTTCTATCCATGCTGCAAAAAGTGAACTGCTGGGATGCCCAGTTAGTTTCTTTGCCACAAATGTGGAGGGTGCATTTCTCTTCTTGGGCAAACTTGCTTTGTTGATAAAAGCCGGGCTAATGCTTTTCTTGCCCAGTGTTCGTGTAGTCACTTTATTTCTTTTTAGGGAATATTTTTCTCTTAATTTTTGTTTTGAAGGGCTAATTCCGTACTCTTGCTTCTCACGTTCAGTCGTGGCTAGAGTTCTAAAGAACATAACTCAGAATGGTGCTGTTTCTGAAAATAAAAGAGAGGGCTGCACTTTTTCATACAAACCTAGACCAGTGTGAACTTGTTATGGAAACCGAGGCTTGCAGTGGCTTCCTACAAAACATCAGAATATGTTTTCACAGTTGAGTCATGCCCTTTTATCTCTGAGAGGTGTGAAAACAGAAAAAGTTGTTTCAGAATGCATTACTCTAAATTTCAGTGCTGCTTATCTTGATCAGATAACTTTCAGGTTTAATTGCACACATTTAGCTGTTGCTGAAGGTGTACTGATTACGAAGACTTTACTCATGCTTGCGTGTCTTGAGCACAAATATGTAAGTCAATGTAATTGTCAAATGTTAAATGTGTTTATATAGCACTTTAAAAATAGGTGTAAAACTGGACCAAAGTGCAGTATTACAAAATGATGTATGAAAACGATAATAAATTAAGTTGATGAAAAGACAAAGAGAAATAAAACAAAAAAATATATATATTTATTGTTAAAATAAAAGAAGAGCTACAGTATCAGGCCTCAGTTGAATGCCAAATAATAAAAATTAGTTTTAAGAAGCAATTTAAAATGATCTAGGCTGTGGGCAGATCTAATCTGGAAAGGTAGATTATTCCAGAGAACAGGAGCAACAACAGAGAAAGCCTGATCTCCTTTTCTCTTGAGTCGAGTCCGAGGGACTTTCAGTAGGCAAAGGCAATAGTTCATCTTTAAGACAAGGGCCTTCGATATCCAGCCAAGATATTCAAGGTACACAGGACAACTCTGAATGTCTTTGGGTGACTCAGCTTCTCCAGACTTGAATTGGTATTCAACCTTTGACCTATGCCTGCCAATTCAGCAGGTCTAGGAATGTCAGAAAATCAATTTGTTTTACTGACGCAGCGGGTTATTATTTTATGGTGCGAGTCTTTGGTTATTATTTAATGTTAGCAGGAGGAACACGTCCAGAAACCAAACCCAGGACAGAAGAACATTTACTTCGGTTCAATACAACATCCTGAATGGGGTGAAGGTTAGAGAAATTTGTTATCATGCAGTTTGCTTTTTATTCAAGCAAAGTTCTTTACTTTCTGCAACACTAACATTTTTTGTTTTCTTTCCCAATCTTGGCTCTTTTCCTGCCTTCAATTCTTGCAGGCAGTTCCTTCACCATTCCACAATACAGCAATATGGAGGAGAACTGACAAGCAGGACCTGGAGGCATTACTGATGAGCAGAGGAACAATGAGCACATCACACCACTCAGGAAATGACTGACCTAAATATATGCTGACTGCTTGGTTTGAAGAATTCATCAAGAAGAAGATCCAGTGTAAAAGATGCAACATTTTTTATTCTTGAAACTGGAAGTTCACACATGCAATCTGATGTAACTGTAACATAAAACCTTTGTTTGTGAGTGAAATGATTTATGATGTTTCCTCTAAAAGTATTTTTATGTTATAATATGTCATGCATTCAATAATGGGACGGTTCATGTACCTTTATGTCGTGAAATAGCTTTCAATGCTCCTTCATAAAATGCTTATTTTAATATCAATAAATTCAGCTCAAACTGACACATTTCATTTTAGTTTCAAATCTGTCAAGCGGAATTTTATCTTATTTCTTTCCAGCAGGGGACACAGAACCACTCAAAGGTGGTTCAGTTCTTTTGAAAATGAATTTGTGGAGAATATAGAAGTAGTAAATATCTTATAGCACATATTTCACACTTTCACAACAAAAAATATCCAAACACAAGTTTATTTAGTTTTTGTTCTAATTATAGATTTGGTCCCAACACAAATTCATCAGCTCCAGTTAGTTATTATTGTAAAATATTTGTCAATGAGATACAGCAGATCTCATGGTAAAAGCAATCTTACCTTTTCTCACAACTTTAATCCTTTTTCACTAATGAATTTTGATACATTCAATATCAATATCTTTCTTCTAACCTGGAAGAAAATGTCGCCATGGCAGTGAGATCTAAAAACATAAATATAACATTCAACACTTGATCTATCACTATTAAATAAAAGGTTAAAATTGCTCAAAACTGAGGACAATATGCATGAAAGGCATGGATTAATTAGAATGGATCATTTGTAGAGTAAATTATTTCATACTCTGTCGATGCATTTAATGTAGCAGAACATAACATAAACCTATGCAGATGTTTACAGTTTCTGTGGTTTGTTATCAGAATTTTCCACTTGAGCTACAAAATGTGATCTGAGACGGCATGAAATGATGAAACCTCATTTTCACAAACTGTAACATGAGAAGTTTATGCAACTCTCCACTGTCCTCCAGCTGAATGTCCATCAGGAGGATAAACAAACAGATTAGAGTCACTGTCACATAGACAAGGAGGTTTTTCTTGTCCTGGTTTGCAAAAGATATTGGGATAAAAAAAAACTTTGGGATTTTTAGTTCTTAAAAAAGATTCAGTGGAAGAGCTGTCAGCATCCAGAAGCAAACATTTTGTTTAAGAACAACAGGTTATTGACCTTGATTATTTATTAGACTAAAGGTGAGATTATCTTAAAGACACAGTCAACCACTTCACTTCCTTGGCACTATGCATATTTACAGCAGACATTCTAAAATTTATCCTCTAAAGGAGACAAAATAGACTCAAACATACCTTCCAATCTCAGGATCTTTATAGATCCACATGATAATGCAGGATTGTATACATGTACTGTCGTGGCCCTCAATGCTTGTCTTCAGGAGCCACCACCCTGAATTTCTTAAGTGTTTCCCTTCTGCCACACACCTGACCTGAATAAATGGGCAATTAACATATTTTTACAGTACTTGATGACACGCAGGAGATAATGCCATCATTTGAAATAGGTGAGCTGAAGCAGAGAAACGTCTAAAATATGCAGGGCAGTGGTCCCTGACAACCAGGATGAAGAAACACTGAGCCTGAGTTAATTAGTTCTGGATCAACTTTGTATTTATTTGTTCAGTAAAGGGCGTGTGTGTGTGTGTGTGAGTTTCCAGCAAAATATGACTCAGTGAATCAAAGGAATAGATCAGTTATTATGAAACACCTTTTTAGTAGGGCATTTATAGGAAGTGAGCTTCTTGTATTTTAGTTGTGAAAGATAAATTATGTGGATAAATAACTGTATGAATTCAGTCAAGACCCATGATGCACCGAGGTCCAGTTAGTTTCACATCTGTAGGAATTTGGTTTGTTTTTTATTCCCCAAACCTTTAGAGCATTTTACCTACTAATATTGAAGCTACTTCACTAATCAGTAATAAGCAATTGAACAAACAAAAAGATAGAAATTACTGATCAAATAGTGAGCACACTGAACTGTATTGAAATGAAATATCTGATGGTTTTTGAACTGAATAGTTTACACAGCCTTTTTAGAGGAAAAACATACGTGTGTCAGTGAAGTGTTAAGACAGATGTATTTAAATGAGTTTTAGAAATGACTTCCGTTTTACTATTCTTGTATTCATGTCATACTCATCTTAAACACACACCAATTTATTTCAACAGATGTTCTTTAAGGTGACTGAAAAGGCCTTCTGTCTGAGACATCGTGGCAAACTTGACATGGTTTGGAAACCCACAATATACCAGAACCCTTGAAGTAAAAACAGAAAGCTTTCAAAACCCAAACAGAGCCGATGTCACGGAGGAAGACTCTGCAGAAGACATTGGGTGGTCCTGCGACTACACAGCATATGATTTGAACTGTTTAAAGGGACAGAGTGAATATTATGTCTGAGTGGTGGTTTCTGTCATATTTACCTTTATTTAGCTTATTATTGGCCCCCTGGTTCTCAGTGTCATCAACAGCTGCATAACTTCTAGCATGGTGCCACAACACTCTAAACATGTTACTTAGAAATCTTTGCTGAGAAACACCTGGATGAAACTCAAAGGCAATGTAGAATTTTTATGCCTTCGTCCAAGTTCCCATGTCTTTCTTAGGTAAGTCAGTCATTCATGGAGGAGCAGGAAATTCAAGATACATTTCAGTGTGGAGTTAAATCCCTCTATAGCACAGAGTCTAGTGTACTGAGAGTTTTTTTTTTTTATGAAATTCTTTTAGTTACTGACCCTGGTGACACTGCACTCAGTTTTATTGGATTTTCCAGCAGCCTCGTGTTCTGTCGATCATGACTTCCTCAACTCGAGACTGAAGCAGTCGGTGAGCCTCTCATCAGTTTCTGACAAACTGTGTCAGTTTGTGTGGTTTTCACAAAGCCTGCTGTGCTGCTCATGGGTGTACCACAGGGCTCCATTCTCGCACGTTCGCATTGTTTAATTTATCTGCAGCCATTAGGAGCTATTGAGAAAACTAACAAACACCTCTTAACTTTATGGATATTAATGTCATCTATTTCCCTTAGAAAAGTGTAAAACATTGTTGAGACTGACTGAGAAACTCGTTGACAATATGTTTTTTTCTTTTCAAAGAAAATCAGACTGAGGTAACTGTACTTGGACCAAATAGCATCAACGGGCCCTCATGTGTCCCCTTTTTGCCTTTATGAATAAACACTGCTGACTAAATGTTAATATCTTGATAAAATTGGACGCTTTTCTGCAAATGATGAGCTATGAACTCAGTTGTGAATTTTTGTTTTCATTTTACATGTTGAGGTGTTTAGCAAACATTAAATCTGTTTTGTCTTGCAGCCGTCTGGAGACAGTAATCCTGGCTCAGCCTTATTATTGTCTTCTTTTTGTTGTTTCCTTCACAGCTAATGCTCACTCAAAACACTGCCGCCTCACTGTTACAAGAAAGCAGGAGCACATGTTTCCGATTTAAGCCTGACTTCATTGGCTCCCAGATGGCTTCAGGGTTAAATTTAAGATCCTCTTATTTGTTTTTAAGTCCCTTTATAACTTGACTCCATCCTGTCTTCCTGAAGAGCTTCACCCTTATGTCCATGCTCAGGTCAGTAGATCAAATTCCTTTAAACAGAACCGAAAGTTTGCTGGAGGAGAAAGAGCCTTTTTCATCAGTGAGTGTGACACCGTAGACTGGTTCACCTCTACATCCTGCAGACGACTCTATTGATAACTATTAATACACATGTGTTGTCTGTGGTCACTTTGACAAAGTGAGTGGCATCTGCTTTCCTATTTGTATTTGTGTTATTAAATGTGTCCTTTCACCTCATATCTGATATTTTTTTATTTTGTTTACTATACAGCAACTCAGTCAAGCTTAAGGTATTAAATAAATCAACTTTGTTTGTCTCGTCTTTGGGTTCTATACAACAGTGAGAGCTGAATAAAAATGTTGTGCTCACTGTGACTTGTGTGTTTTTGTTCCTCACTTGCTTCTGTGTTTGAATTATTTATAGTTGTCTATTATTGCCACTCAGGCTATTTCATACATATTTTTTCTTTGTGTTGAGTTTCTTAGTTCTTGTGTTTTGTTCTTTGTTTATCTAGACTCTTGTGTTAAAGATGAGGTTTGTCCATGCTCCACTACAACAGAGAAATTAGTTCTTTTAATTTAAGTCTTTGCTCGCTGGAAATGTTATACTTTCCAAGAACTAAAATGCAAAAGTCCTAGGAAATCTTTATGAATCTCTCACACTGCAACACACTCCTTTCATATTCAGACTGCAACAAAAACACGATCACGAGATCATGCTGTTCTTGTAGCTCTGGAATAGTGAATGTATTCCTCTGTTCTTGGTACTGACCTTTAGTCTTTTAGTTAGTTGTTGTTTATTCACTTGCTCTCAGTTTCCCTGCTCAGATTCTCCCTGTGCTGCATTGAATTTTTCTGATTAGTCACATCTTTTTATCAGATCATCCACCTTCCTGCCAGTTTCTTACCTTCTCATCTGATGCTTTAGTTCTTCTTGGTCTGTTTCCTTCATGTCGGTCTTCCTGTGCTCCAGTTCCTTTGCTTTTCTAGAAAGTTTATTATTCCTCAGTATTTTCATATTTTCTTCAATAACCTTTGGCAGTCATTTTCATTTCTGTGTCTTAGTCCAAATCTACCACCACTACAATTCATAATCTTAAATGCAAAAGTGTTATTAGGGAGATAATAGATAATTTGATCTCAAATCTAAAATCCTAAATTTAATAATTGAACAGGTATGATGGATGCACGTCTGAATCTTTGGACCAAGTGATAAATGTTGTTTTGCATTGACGCTAAGCCCATTTTATTACTCTATGAAATTATTTACAAAAGGTTTTTTTTGTTTTCTCTGTTACCAAAATTTTCAATCTAGCGTCCTTCAAATTTTAGCTCTATCCATGATCCAATGTACTTTAATCAAACATGAATTGCCTTTTCAAAGTTCAATAATGTACAGATAATTATTTAGTTCAGTGTTACTGAAGTGGATTTGACTCTTAAAGTCTCAGGACTGGAATGTGTTTTTCCTCAGTAAGTGGCTTTCTTCAAGAATGTAACCCTGCTACAAATCCAAAGGGAGGAGACCGAGGAAAACCCAAAAGCCACAGGACAACATGTTCAGAACCACAAAGCATGAAAGGCTGGGATTCTCACAAACTAAAACAACAGTAAACACTCTCTTTAGTGCCACTCCCTTGAATCTACAAACCAGACAATTTGCAGGGCCGCTGATTGCATTTAACAATAGTTCTTTTTCCAAAGAAACCTTCGTCAACATGCATATTTTTATGGTTTATCATTCTAAGAAGTATTACTCTTACTGATAAACTACCTATTCTGCTGAGAAGATTTTTTTAAAATCTGAGGTCAGGTCAAAAATCCATTTTCACATAAGTTGCATAAGTTGATTTGATTTTGTTAACTAGTAACACTGGCTGGTTGAAGTCATTTTTAGTAGCTGTTAAGTTTTGTTGTTTGTCATACAGCAGCTTGTTCTAGTTCCGATTGTCATGGTAGGGTCTTGGATAATTATAATGCAGCATTTCTGCGATGAGTCCTGGCCCGATTGCATTACATAAACATGGAGACGCGTGGTTGAGCACGACAAATCACAAATGTCTGAACTGAGCAAACACTTGTTTACAGCTTTTCTTGCATCTGCTGTCACTTCTTCTTTCACAGTGTGACAAATTGTTTACAAGTACTTCTCAGAAAACGAACATCAGCATCAGGAATATTAGTGAAATGATCATCTGACTTTGTGGTTTTGGTTGTTCTGTGCTTCCTTTTATCTATATGAAGAAAACATCAAGGTTCATGCTACATTCATCTGCCATTACAGTCAGTGTGAGAGTTGCAATCATTTTTCGCTGTCTGCTCAGGGAGCTGAAAATTAAATTGCAGTGTTAGCCGAACAGTTACCACAGCGAACTGGGTCAGTCCCGTACGCAAGAGCTCTGCATTTCATCCTGAAGAAGAGCGAACCAACCAGAAAGATGGCTTGTTAGGTTTACAAGAAGGTGAGAAACTCTAATGTATCCTTGTATGTATGTCATGAGGTTTACTAATCTTCTCGAAACACTGTTGACGTTTACAGTATCTGCAACTAGATTACAGTTTGCTGATTTTGCAAAAAGAGCAATCTGAGTGTGTATCTGCGATGTAGCATGAGATGCTGAGGCGATATGACCTCAATTTCTGTATCGTGTCTCTGGATCACGAGAGGCTGACACATTACTGCGTTCACTACCTAAGTGTCTTTTAACAGGAATAAACAAACACAACAAGGAGACTGTGAGGTAGAAGGGAAAGAGAAACTGAATGGATCAACAAGTCCAGTTTGCATAAGATGGAGAGATAAAGAAACTTTCTGGGTTCTTACAGCACAAAGATTACATGCATGAGCTCAGTTGGCATTTAGAAGCAAGCACTTTTTTAATTTTCAAACACTGGCTTATTGACTGTGATTATTTAAGATTTCAATACCTTGTGTTTGATGGTTTTTTGACACTCTCCCTCAATTCTTTTTAAAGACATATTCAACCACTTCCCTTTCTTATCGCTTCCTCTGCGTCTACGTTTGTAGCAGAGGATAAAGTGACAGTCTGGTTCTTCCTGTCAAATGGTCACCATGTTCAGTCTGAGGCAAGCATCTCTACTCTTCATTCAGCTGTTAAAAATACAGAACGTCTTTGAAGGTATTGTCCAGATTTCTTCCTGTTTCGCATATTTTCATCCAGATTTGAACTGAGTTTTACTGTAACACGGGTCTGTATATTTCAGTATCAGCGACTCAGATGGAAGTACATAAGTACATGTCGGTGTCCAGCGGCGACCCGGTCATGTTTATTTGCAACATATCAGAGAATGCCACAACTCTAATCAAGTGGAACAATGGTAGATCTCATTTTGCATATTCCACTGCATTGAATCGGACGTTCTCAAATTTTTCCTCTGAAAGAGTCAAAATAGACTCAAATATACCTTCCAAGCTCAGCATCTTTAAAGCGCAAGATGATGATTCTGGACTGTATACATGCTCTGTAACTGATGGAGGAGGCTTTCGAAACATGGCATGGAATTTAGTTGTATCTAACAAACAAGGTATGTAGAGATGAAACTAAAAGATTGATTAATTCTGCAGCATTTCTTGTACAGTTCGAAATGACCCTACTCTCCACAAATCCTCTTCTTTGTTTCAGGTGTTTATTTCTCAAGGTACACATTTTTCATTCTATCATTTGGCACTGGATTGTTTATATGTTGCATCATGTTAGTCGTCTGCCTCTGCAAGTGAGTAATACCTTTTAATTTTAAAGTTACAATTATGATTTATTTTGCTGTTGTAATATTAATGTGTGTTGTAATATTAATATAATGCTAACACTAAAGAGACACTAAAACTAAAGACAACATGATAAACTTGAAAGAGACAAAGACATGAGGGGAAAACTATGAAAGAACAGAAACAAGGCTGATCTAAAATTAATAAAGACTAAGAAATACAGAGCTAGAGTAACTAGAAGGACTACGCAAATAAATAACCTAAGACATATAAGAACAACTGATCCTGGGGTAACAAAATAACTAAGAAATAAACATAACTAGACACACTATGAGGGACTGAAATAAGGAAAACAAAACAAATCTAACCAAAATGTTACATCAAATAATGAAACTAAAATGACCCTGAAAGGAAAAACTAAAGTGAACAAGAAAATATCTGATAAGGCAGAAACACGAAAAGCTGGGCGACTGTGGCTGTCTGGTAGAGTAGTCGTCTTGCTATCGGAAGGTTGTAGGTTAAATTCCAGCTTCCTCCTGCCACATGTCAATGTGCCTCTAGGCAAGGCACTTAACCCCAAATTCCCTACCAATCTATGTATCGGTGTATAAATGTGTGTGTGTTTGTGAGTGCGAATGGCTGAATGTGATTCTAGTGTAAAGCGCTTTGAGTGATCAAAATGACTGGAAAAGCATTATATAAGTTCAGTCCATTTTACCATTTTAAAAAAACTAAATCCCAACCCAAAACCAGGAGTCTTGACAAAATGTGGTACAGAAAAAATGTGGATGTTTGAAAGACTGGAACTAGATTCTCCCTGGAATCTAGTTCTGAATCATGCAAAAGTAATGTTAATTGTTGTGACTTCTGTCACAAACCGTTTTTGGTACTCAGAACTCTGTCTTGACACAACGATTACCTCTCAACAATATAAAGATTAGATTAAATCAAATCAAAAAAGGTTGAGCATGTTAAAAATCCAAGTGTTATTTCTATCCATGCTGCAAAAAGTGAACTGCTGGGATGCCCAGTTAGTTTCTTTGCCACAAATGTGGAGGGTGCATTTCTCTTCTTGGGCAAACTTGCTTTGTTGATAAAAGCCGGGCTAATGCTTTTCTTGCCCAGTGTTTGTGTAGTCACTTTATTTCTTTTTAGGGAATATTTTTCTCTTAATTTTTGTTTTGAAGGGCTAATTCCGTACTCTTGCTTCTCACGTTCAGTCATGGCTAGAGTTCTAAAGAACATAACTCAGAATGGTGCTGTTTCTGAAAATAAAAGAGAGGGCTGCACTTTTTCATACAAACCTAGACCAGTGTGAACTTTTTATGGAAACCGAGGCTTGCAGTGGCTTCCTACAAAACATCAGAATATGTTTTCACAGTTGAGTCATGGCCTTTTATCTCTGAGAGGTGCGAAAACAGAAAAAATTGTTTCAGAATGCATTACTCTAAATTTCAGTGCTGCTTATCTTGATCAGATAACTTTCAGGTTTAATTGCACACATTTAGCTGTTGCTGAAGGTGTACTGATTACGAAGACTTTACTCATGCTTGCGTGTCTTGAGCACAAATATGTAAGTCAATGTAATTGTCAAATGTTAAATGTGTTTATATAGCTTTATATAGGTGTAAAACTGAACCAAAGTGCAGTATTACAAAATGATGTATGAAAACGATAATAAATTAAGTTGATGAAAAGACAAAGAGAAATAAAACAAAAAAATATATATATTTATTGTTAAAATAAAAGAAGAGCTACAGTATCAAGCCTCAGTTGAATGCCAAATAATAAAAATTAGTTTTAAGAAGCAATTTAAAATGATCTAGGCTGTGGGCAGATCTAATCTGGAAAGGTAGATTATTCCAGAGAACAGGAGCAACAACAGAGAAAGCCTGATCTCCTTTTCTCTTGAGTCGAGTCCGAGGGACTTTCAGTAGGCAAAGGCAATAGTTCATCTTTAAGACAAGGGCCTTAGATATCCAGCCAAGATATTCAAGGTACCCAGGACAACTCTGAATGTCTTTGGGTGACTCAGCTTCTCCAGACTTGAATCGGTATTCAACCTTTGACCTATGCCTGCCAATTCAGCAGGTCTAGGAATGTCTAGACAGCTGCAGAACAAGATGGTTTGGAGGGGAAAAAAGCAATGAATACTTATGGAAATGCATTTTCTTAGTTAAATTTTTCATGTATTTGCAAAATAAAAAAAAAACAACTTAATTTTTGGATCTTGTGTCAAGTTCTGAGAAAAACAGACATTTAAAGCATCTTGAAACAAGACTGTAACGTAACAAAAAAGAAAAATACAAAGTGCTTTGAATACTTCCCAAAGCGGCTAAAATATGGCTAAAAATAAAACTATGGAAATGTAAAGAAATGTGAAGGAATGATAATGTTATCTGGTTTATCCCTGCAGAAAGAGTTGGAGAGGAAGACAAGACCAAGGCCCAGTCTACAACCAGCACCAGCACCAGCACCAACACCAACACCAGCACCAGCACTCCCAGTCTCAACCAGAACAACAGGTCAAAAAATAAATAAATAAAAAAAAAATATATATATATATATTCAAACACCACTGTAAAACTACTACTAATAATTGTCTTTCATGTAAACATCTCTACTATCATCAAACCATTACAGTATTTACTGTTTAAGTTTTACTCTCTGCTTTCTTCACTATTCCTCATGGCTGTAGTTTGACTTAGTCAACCTTTCCTATTTGTGAATGTCAGTTACCAGATTTTCTGCTTTCTGAGTCTTTCTACCCTTTTGTCAACTACCCAATAACTGTGATTATGTCTTTATGCTGCAGATCTACCAGCTAGTCAATCTACCAGCTAGTCCAGACTGTTGGAGGAACACCCAACAGAGGAGGATGTACATTGAGAAACTGAATTCAATTTATGACCCTCTCTGAGCTGAGACTTATTCCAGGCCTTTGAAGAAAGAAAGAAATGTTTGATGGACATTACATGTTGTCTTTATAATCAGAAGAAACGCCAGAGGACAAGAAGCAGACCTCTCCCAGCAACGTGGTTATTTTCATATTAAATGGTTCAAATCATAAGACACAAAAACAACAGTATGTTGTTGTTAGCATCTTATTGAGGGTCTGTTGCATTGTCAGAGGTACTGCTTCATTAAATTTGTATTTCATGGTCCGCAGGTCTGGACAGGTACAACTTGTGTGCTTTTTATAAGGACATTTTAGATTAGTTATGTATTTATTTTTCGTTTTGTTTTTTAAATAGAATGTCCTGGGGCATAATAAAGTGAATATGTAAACTGCAGAGGATATTGTTGTTGTTTATTGTGTTTTTACATTGCCTAAGATTGAGTGTACTTTCGTGGAAATGATGACTTACATAATATATTTTTTAAATGTATTATTTATGAATGTATGTAAGTGACCAGTGTCACATGTAAACCCACTGAGCAAAATATCCCTGTCAGGATAAACAGAAAGTGGATGGACTAATGAAAGAGGACCAAACTACCTGTTTGTTTTTTAGTAGGTAAATTACTTTTGTATTATGACAGATTTTTTGATCTGGTCCCTCAATAAATAAATAAATAAATAAATAAATAAAATATTGAGGGGATTTATTAAGATGTCTTGATACAAGCTGTGCATGGCATAAGATTGATTTTTTTTTTATGTCTATGTAGGACGTTTTTGCCACATCCACAGTTCTCATAGTATGTAATCGTACTAGAGTGAGATGTGCAGCCTAATCCAACAGCAAACTGGACAGCAGTGAGAAACACTTTGTTGCAAAAGAGGCATTCATAAGCTGTAAATCAAACTTTGGCTGAAACCAAGAGAGGAAGACCAGAAGAAAGAGGGTGAAAATATGATTTTTTTTGTGTGTGAGCAAAGGCAGCAAAGGGGCTTAAATTTGAAATGGGAGTGCAATAGAAAAGAAAGACATATTTTCTTGTCATGCTGATATTTCCACTTTCTAAAACATAATTAAAAAATATTTAACTGCACATGTTCTTCCTTTGCAACATGATTCAAGTCTTAAGTCTTTGCCTAGCCTACAAGCACCCAGCATTTTGTCAGCTAGTACAGGAAGCCTCTGCACAGACATGATCCGCAGACGCCAGTGGAACAAACCAACAGCAGCAAAGAAAAATAAAGACAGAAGTATCTGGTTAGCACCATAATTAGAAGTGTTATATGGTGGTACTGTAGTGACACTTCAACTGATTAAAAGGCAGGAAATGACTTGCACAATGTTTGCTGGTTGCTTCAATTATTGTGTGATCGATGATCTATGCTCGATGTATCAGGACAAGAAGAATTACTGCAGGTAATTACAAGAAGCATTTATTGTATTTCAGTTCTAGTCTAGGCTTTTCATCTAAGGTGAAATATTTAAGCAAATGTTCCCTGAAGTCTGTTACTCTTGGTTTGGTTACATATCGAACATTGATGATGCAATGGACCAAAGGCAGATCAGATCTTATTTGACATAATCTACCTCACTTGCAAACTGACTGAGAACTAATTATCTCATATGTCAGATAACATATGAGATAACCAAGTGCAGCCACATTCTTCATCAAATTTCAAGACGTATTTAACACATTCTTACGTCACTGCTTCATCAACTTTAGGCTCAATTTGATTTTGAATCAATGAAGATTTTTTAAGGTAAAAAAAAAAAGTCTCTCTAGGCAGAGAAATTGGGTTTTCAAATGAAAATTCATGTTTGTCTGATTTTCTCATGTAAGCAAAATCGATTTTGTTTATGTTACTATACATTAATTATAAAAAAGGACAATGATCAAAGATACAATTAAGGCTAAAAATAAAAACATAAGGGCTATAGTTTCGACTGTTTAGCCTTACACAGACATGTAATCTGAGGAAATTAGGATGACTGATTACAATGAGACTGATGCAGCACAATATCACCCCAGTGTTAAAAATCACGTGAAAGTGGAACTGCGCTCCCACCACGTGTTTCCGACACATAAAGCGCCAGCAGCCAGAAGGAGAGATCCAATTACCTCGTTAAGCCAGCAGAGGGCGATGGTATACAAAACATATGACAACAGTGCGTACGACTCTCAATTTTGAAAATATTTTACTAAATTTTTTATGGGAAAATAATGATGATATGATATTTTGACATTATGTAATTCTGTGTGTCGGACATTTAATCTTTCGTGCACATAATTGTAGCAGTTTCTAATTTCTTCTTCAAAAAAAAAAAAAAAACTGAAAATACAATAATGTGGGACTTTCATGACATTACACTTTGTCAGATAATTGCTTTCATGCAGCTTTTTTCAAAACTGTTCACACAAAGGCCAGTTCACAAGCAGCACCAAAAGACAATTAACATATGAAAGAAAAGCATAACAGATTGCAACGAAGTGTATGAACTCTTCTGATCAATCATTATCAGTAGATGTCATTGCAGCAAGTGAGTCAAAGAGCAGATCTTGAACTGATGACTAGTTGGAAAATCCCATCTCTTTTGAGTTCCTATTGAAATATGGCTTGTCCTCTAGAAATATTAGAAAAAGGAGTCTCCTCCAGATTACATCCAGACATTTTGACTTTTTGATTTTGTATTTTTCTGAAAAAAGCAATCACTATTTTTCTCACCTTCTTTTGGGCAATTGTTCTACTGATAAAATAAATGTCCAGACTGAAGACTGAAGACTCTGGTCTATATCTGTGTCATGTGAAAACTGGCGATGGCTTCAACTCTGCCAGCTGTCATCTCAACATCTCTGGTGAGATTTATTATCAGGATTCCTTTTTTCTCCGTGTAACCTGCTGAAAACTCTTTCAACAAACATCATTAGATTTGAGCTGAGATCAACCTGATTCCAGTTCAACATCACCAAGTCTAAGCGGAACTTTATAACTTTTTATTGGACCTTATTTATTTAAAGGATATTCTTAATCATGTAATAATAAAAATTATATTTCTTGATAAGCAGATGTGTCAAGTTGGATTTTGAGTATATTTTAGGTTCTGATTTAGCGGTTAAAACTTGTCACAGGCAGTGTTGGCATAGTTACTTTGAAAAAGTAACTTTAATCGGACTATTGATTACTCCTTGAAAAAGTAACTTAGTTATATTACTGACTACTTGATTGGAAAGTAACTAAGTTACATTAAAAGTAACTTTTTAGTTACTTTCAGCAGCTGCTAACAACAACACTCTGCCTACTGTGAAAATCACATTGAGCTTTGCCAATACTTAATTGTCAGCTAATTTATAATGGTAACATCAACAATGTGTCTCCACTGATAAGGTTGAACTGAAGAGGAGATTGTACAAAAAACAGTACAAAAAATAAAAAAACGTGAGTAATTTGTGTTGTCCACTGTTGTCTGGAAAACTCTAAGTAGGATTTTAAAGCCCCCCTCCCCTCCAGGTTCTGTGTTACGGTGTTATGCCGAGAAACGCATGCCTGCCGAGAATTGCATCCCCTGTCGCGGGAGCGCGCATCGCTCTAAACTCTCGCATTTTAATGAGGAAACGGACTGAAATATGACCGAAGACGAAACTTTTAAAGATATTCGTAACATTATCACGTTTCTTAACGATGTAAGCCTTAAAACGGTGGGTTTTATATCGCAGATTTATTGAAATAAATACGGTTTTTACACATTTATTGAGACAAATGAGTCGAACGTTTTTGAGTCAGTGTCTGAAGAAAATGCTCTCCGCATTTGGTTTGAAATTTCCCGATTTTTCTTTTAACATCATAATAGCTTAAAGTATTACAAAACAGAGGCCCATTATGTAGAACATTTTATATCATGCTTAACAGTCTAGTCTATTAATGCAGAGGGGATGCATTTTAATTACTGAGCCTGCCAATATTTGTATCCCCTGTCTATTGTTGATATGAAACGTATAGCAGTAGCACAGAGAATAAGTGTCAATAGTAGAAAAGGTGAAGTCCCTCTTAACTCTTCATTTCTTCAAGTTAGCAGAGGGATGCATTTTTTGGCATAGCAAATTATTACCTTGCCAATATATATAGGCCTTATATATTTTACACAAATATAATTCTACTGATACAAAATGTATACCAGCAGTTCATAAAACAAGTGTGATTGTATAGAAAAAGTAATTTCACTCTTAACTCTTTATTTCTCCATGTAAGCAGGGGATGCATGTACAGCAAAGCCTATTATTAGCCTGCCAAAATATGCATGGCCTCTCCATGTTCTTCAAATATTATCCTATTGATATAAAACTCATACCAGTGATTCATAGAACATCTCTGATTATGTAGAAAAGGTGAAATCCCTCTCTAATTCTTTATTTCTCCATGTTAGCAGGGGATGCATTTTATGGCAATATGGATGTTAAGCCTGCCAAAATATGCATGTCCTATCTATTTTCCTCAAATGTTATACTGCTGCTTTGAAATTCATACCAGCAGTTCATACAACTACTCTGATTATGTAGAAAAAGTTTTTTCACTCTAAACTCTTTATTTCTTCAAGTTAGCAGGGGATGCATTTTTTGGCAATATGGATGTTGAGCCTGCCAAAATATGCATGCCCTATCTATTTTCCTCAAATCTTATCCCATTGATTTAAAACTTATACCAGCAGTTCATAGAACAAGCGTGATCATGTAGAAAATGTTATTTCTTTATTATCGCTATTGCAAGGATACTAAAGGAAATAAATCAGACAATGCAACCTTGCTAAATGTAAAGCATGCACCAACAATTTTCATTTTGGTTTAACATAAAAATTAAATCACTTTTTTATTAAATTCTACAAAAGAATATTTATAACAGTAATTTTTTGGAAAACCAATTATGTCAAGTAAAATTACACATGTTTAAACTGCAAATCCATTGAACTGCAGTCATTAAAGGTCCAGATTCCTGCAAACAAAATCTACAAACACATTGCACAGCAGTTGTCTGTGTCGGTTTGTGGGAACTTAACACAGCCTAGGTGGTACCACCACTTGCATCTGTCACATGCAATCTGTAAATAAAAAAATCAAAATGGTCAAGTAACAACATCAAGAATATTTAACATAAATAATGTTTTTAGTTCTTTATCTGTTTACTGAAGGTGATATTGGGTTTTGTCAACATAAAGCCTCTTCTTAATATTCAATATATGCTTGGTAGCCCAATATTTGAGGAGATTACAGCCTGTTCCTGACATGTATGGAGGTAAAAACAAATTCTGGGAACATAAGCAACTGTGTTTAATGTTTTACGACTGTACTTAAAAAAACCCTTTGTATATCTCAATACTTTGCAGCTGTTTTAAGGATGGTATATGGTTTACTTGAATTTAGTTTTCAATGCATTACATTGTTGTCTTACCCACGTCTGATCTTCTTTGTCCTTACTGCCACAGTGTCTGCAGAGTTTATCCACTAACTCTACAGAAAAACAAACCGCAACTGTAAATCAATGTTAGAAAATAAACTTAACGGTAATTTTTTTCCGTTTCTTTTTAATTATTATTATTATTATTATTATTTTTTTTATATAATTACATTTGTTAGTGCTCTTTAGAAAGTTGAACAACAATAATCCTCTGTGTGTGTCTCAGTCTTCTAATCATCCCTTTTTGATAATGTCTGGTCTCATAAACAGATACAAGTAATAGAAACTGCACATCGTATTGGCATATTAGGCAAGATCACATGGTGTCTGTCTATTCATAAATTGAAACACATATGTATTTAAGGTATTAAGGTAAAAGAAAGTATCACTGAGTGTTTACTTTTTTATAATTTTCTCCAACTTATGCGACTGAAACTATAAAAATGGCATTCAGAAAATGTTAATATGTCTACATATATATGTATGTATATGTTGTGAAAGTTGTCATTTTGTAAATGTTAATTTTATAAAAACACAGTAATGAATATAAGGGTTCACATGATACATCTCATTCCAGTTTTGTACTTTCATAAACTGCAAATCCTTTTTTGCTTTTTATGTTACATTAAAGCTACTCACAAAAGGTGGAATTGTATTCTAGAACAATTTTAAGTTTGTTTGTTATGTTTTTTGCATCAATAGTTTTACATTGGGCTTTGTTATGTGTAATTTATTTATAAGAGATCAAGGCCAGGTGTATTGAAATGGTCTTCACTAATTGAATTTTACATAAACACTAACATGATTGTACTTCACACATCTGCAAAGTTCAATGTTTTAATATTTCTAATTAGATAAAATAGTTGACCTAACACAATTTTTTTTGTGCGTACATGATTTTACACAAAACATAGTATCCCACGCACAAGGGAACTGAATAAAAACATTTCAAGACACCTGATCCTGAAAGAAGTGTGGAAGAAATGTTGAGTCTCATGGTAACAGCTTCTGCTGGTGATGGAAAGTTCAGGTCACCCTGCAAACTGTAACGACAAATATATATTTTTTTTTTAAATGGAAAGAAGATAAACAGTAGACACACTACAAAGATAAAATATTTGTCAAAGTAGAGGTCATGACATTTATGAATAATTAAACATTTTTGCTATACTTATTTCAGAATCTTTCCATTGTCATTAAGAGAAATCAACCATGTAATAAAGCAATATAATTCATAAACTACATTATATTTCCGGCAGAAATGCACAGTTTAACTTAGCAAAAGCTGTTCATCATCTTAAAAGTTCTACTCATGCAAAATAGCATTAGATTAATAGCAATTAATCTAATGCTATTAATCTAATGCATTAGTTGTGATTATTAGACCACCACTTTCATATTATTCTTTTTTCACAACAAAACATCAAAAACATAAACTAGCATGTACACAAATATAGTGATATACAATTCTATCTATCTTCAGACATAGATAGATATACATATATGTGGAAAGTGACAGAACAGTGCACATAAAGGTTATATAAATGAATTTGTAAACAGACAATGTTCAACATTACATAGGAAATATAAGTAACTATATATATATATATATATATATATATATATATATATATATATATATATATATATATATATATATATATATATATATATATATATATATATATATATATATATATATATATATATAAATATATATATATATATATATATATATATATATATATATATATATATAATATATCACTTACTTTAAGAGCAAACACACAACATGAAACCACATCTTGCTGGATGTTGAACTGTTTCACATTTCCATCTTGACACTTTCTTCCCTTTGCTTCTCATAAATGCCCTTGTTGAGAGGATAGAATGTTAAATTAACATCCTAGTTACCCAATTATGACATTTTTGATTATAATAAACAATAATTGTTCTTGTTTTTCTCACCTTGTTGGATACATGCAATACCATAAAAAGGACCCTGGTCATATAGACAAGTGTGACTTTTAAGTGAATACAATTACTTTATGGAACCATCAGTTGAAATTCTTTCATATTTAATGATGCTGTTAATAAATTAAAGTTTGTAAGAAAGGGAACCATTTACAATTTCAACAGTACAGACAATTTTGTAAGCATCATTCACATGACATTTTTAAAGACATCATAACTGACCATCTTACATGATAATAATAAGGAATACATCAATTTCATATATAGAGGTCAATAAATAAGGCATGGAGATTTTGGCAGGCTAATAATAGGCGTTGCTGTAAAATGCATCCCTTGCTAATATGGAGAAATAGAGAGTTTAGAGTGAAATAACTTTTTCTACATAATCAGAGTAGTTCTATGAACTGCTTGTATGAATTTCATAGCAATAGGATAAAATTTTAGGAAAATAGATAGGGCATGCATATTTTGGCAGGCTCGACCTCCATATTGCCAAAAAATGCATCCCCTGCTAACTTGGAGAAATGAAAAGATAGGAGTGAAATAGCTTTTTCTACATAACCAGAGTAGTTCTATGAACTACTGGTATGAATTTCATAGCAATAGGATAACATTTGAGGAAAATAGATAGGGCATGCATATTTTGGCAGGCTCATCATCCATATTGCCAAAAAATGCATCCCCTGCTAACTTGGATAAATAAAGAGTTTAGAGTGAAAAAACTTTTTCTACATAATCAGAGTAGTTGTATGAACTGCTGGTATGAATTTCATAGCAATAGGATAACATTTGAGGAAAATAGATAGGCCATGCATATTTTGGCAGGCTAATAATAGGCTTTGCTGTACATGCATCCTCTGCTTACATGGAGAAATAAAGAGTTAAGAGTGAAATAACTTTTTCTATACAATCACACTTGTTTTATGAACTGCTGGTATACATTTTGTATCAGTAGAATTATATTTGTGCAAAATATATAAGGCCTATATATATTGGGAAGGTAATAATTTGCTATGCCAAAAAATGCATCCCTCTGCTAACTTGTAGAAATGAAGAGTTAAGAGGGACTTCACCTTTTCTACGTATTGACACTTATTCTCTGTGCTACTGCTATACGTTTCATATCAACAATAGACAGGGGATACAAATATTGGCAGGCTCAGTAATTAAAATGCATCCCCTCTACATTAATAGACTAGACTGTTAAGCATGATATAAAATGTTCTACATAATGGGCCTCTGTTTTGTAATACTTTAAGCTAATATGATGTTAAAAGAAAAATCGGGAAATTTCAAATCAAATGCTGAGAGCATTTTCTTCAGACACTGACTGAAAAACGTTCGACTCATTTGTCTCAATAAATGTGTAAAAACCGTATTTATTTCAATTAATCTGCGATATAAAACCCACCGTTTTAAGGCTTACATGGTTAAGAAACGTGATAATGTTACGAATATCTTTAAAAGTTTCGTCTTCGGTCATATTTCAGTCCTTTTCTTCATTAAAATGCGAGAGTTTAGAGCGATGCGCGCTCCCGCGACAGGGGATGCAATTCTCGGCAGGCATGCGTTTCTCGGCATAACACCTGTTAGCGAGGCCTCGGACGTCATCGTTTTCGGCTCCTCCCCTAAATGAAGCAAGCCTCGATACGCGCTTTACGCATTACTCGACACACGCCTCGAAGCCTCGGCTCATCACGTAACATCACTAGAAATAATAAAGAGAACAAGAATGGCGTTGTATTCGTTCAGTAGTTGGATTTGATGTGCTGCGTTAAATAAAGGCACAGATGTTCAAGAACGTGTCTTGTTTCTACACCATTACACACAGGATGGCTGAATGATCTTCATCTCTTTTCCCGTTGCCATATGGTGTCTTGATGTCCCACACGCTTCTTTTGTTGATGATTGCGCTCCTCTGCGCGCGGGGTATGTACGCTTTTACAGCATGTCTTTATGTTTTCCGGAAAAAACAGTGAGGATTGTGCTTTGTTTGTGTCGTTATCCAAACAGTCGGATCCAAACCGTCTCTGTATCGAGAGCAACATTCTACACGGAGCATACGATGCTAGATTGAACGTTGCTTCTTATTGCATTTTGACGCACTGCAAAATATTTCTTGTTTCTTTTTTCTCTCTCTCTTCGTTTTTTGTTTTATTTTTACCGTCGAGCTGAGCACGTGAGCATTTAATGAAACTGTGTAAAAACAGCAGGCTTACTTTGATATTTAATGATTTCATTTAGCTACCACCGAGTTGTGAATTATGTAAGCTAATAAAAATACACCTTGCAACCTTATACAAGGTTGCACAAAATTTATTTGCGCAAATTTAGTCACAAATAATTTTCCAGTCTTGACTGAGAAATGAAAATGCTATGCAATTCTGTGTTCACAAGTCACATTGAGTCACAATGTCTTGAAAAAAAATATTCATCATCCTTGAACTTTTTCACACATTGCAAAATATCACATTGTACCCTTGTCTTTTGTAATCTACCCTACTGAAAGTGGTGCAAATTTGTGAAGTGGAAGGAAATGATACATTGTTTTTTTTAACGAATCTAAAGGTGCTGTACATTTTTCTTCAGGCACTCCTGACTCAACATTTTGAATCAATTTTCACTGGAGCTACTGCTGCAAACCTGTTGGTGTACATTTGCACCAGCTTTGCGCATCTAGAGACTGACATTTGGGCCTATTTGGCTTTCTAAAATTTCTGCTGCAAATAGTACTAAAATACTAAAATTCACAATTATGACACCCCTGCTGGTTAAATTTTTGTGAAAGTCTTTGGAAGAAGCTAAAGACTATGTTCAGCCTGTGGAGGAGATTTCAGGCTTGTCTTGCAGTCTCTCATTACACTGGTTTTATTTTATTAATATTTTAGGATTATTTTTCCAGTTACACAAAGCATCAAACCGTATCAAATGCTTTGTCCACTTAGTCAGCCAAAGTGAATGCTTGCGGTCACCAAAACAGTTTCTGTGATGCTTATTAAAAACTCAACAGACGCAAAGAGCTAGTAAATCACATAGATTAAATCTCCCATTTTTCCCTCTGTATCCAGCAGAGATGTGTAGTGCAGTGGATTTAGCTCATCATGCAGGGCCGGTTCAAGGCTCCATGAGGCCTTCAACAGAATTTAATTTAGGGGCACCTCTTCCTGTTAAGAACATCAGCACTACTATCAGCAATTCACCAAACTGGGAAAGAGTGGGGTAGTTTACCTAAAAAGCAATAAGTGATAATTGTAGCTTATTTAGCTATATTTTGGACAAATAGAGCTCAAACTCAAAGATTAAACTCACAGTATCATATTGTAGCTTAGGTAACAAAACAATCTATGAAGATTTTTCTTTGAACTTTTACAAAGTAAACTTGCCAGCTCCTTAAAATCTTGAATTTAAATGTCAAACAATTGGGGGGCTTTAAGAAGCTGCTGAATTAATATAGAAAAAAGTTCATATTCAAGTGTATTTTTTTTAATTAGCTGTTTTTAAGACTCTATGCTTGTGGGTCTAAATAGCATTTCAATGTCTTCCTGTTACATTGTTACATTTCCTGTCAACTTAATATCTTTTAATACAAAATACTCAGTGTACTGCCTTACCACCCTAACCACCGGGCTTAGCAAGTTTTCGGGGGGGGGGGGGGGGGAACCCTGAGTTATTAATACATAAAAATAATTTTGGCCATAAATCCATATCCTCTTTATTGTTGGCTTTTATTTTGCTGCCGGTTGTAAGTTCTTAACGTTTATGTTTTATTACAGTACAGGTTGCAGGTGAGCCCATCAATGTGCAGGAGGGAGGTACCACCATCTTACCTTGCAAGCTACCAAAGACGCTGACAGGAAATGAGAACCTGGAACAGATTTCATGGCAGAGAAAGACGAAAGGAAAACCGCTGACGGATAATTTCTTTACCATCACAAAAGATGAGGCTCGTCTTGTTAATGGGCCTGATAGGAGATTTAAATATATTGGGACATTTGCTGAACATAATGGGACTCTCCAGCTATCTAATGTAAACGTGTTGGACGCTGGAACCTACACTTGCATCTTTTCCATTTTCCCCACAGGACATCCTCAAACAACTGTAGAGATAACTGTCAGTGGTAAGTTGAACTTTTAAAACCATGTTCTGGATGTTGAGTTTGTGTAGAAGTTAAGAGAAGTGTTGTTTTTTGCTTGTAACCCTAGTACCTCTACAAACAAGTGTAAATAGTACCCGACCCACCCTTGGAAACAAAGAGGTTCCTCTTGTGACCTGCACCGCTGCCGGATTCAAACCACCGGCCAAGGTTTCGTGGCAAATTGATGATCGTTTAAAAGACAAAGTGACATGGACAAACAACTCAACTCTCCTAATCAGCGATACAACCACCACAGTCAGCACATTGTTTGGAAAGCCCACCAAAGAGATCAACAGAAATAAGGTCCAATGTGTCATCATCTCTGAGAAACAAAACGAAACCCTACCCTTCGAAATACAGATTTACTGTGAGTAAACACATTTCCTTACATCTATATAGCATGGTGCTGAAATCAGAAAACAATGCAAATATAAAAAGACCCAGTGCAAAGCCAGACTTAGGCATTAATTTTCAAGATATACTGAACACCATGTGACTTTATTGTTCTGTAGGCTGTGTATGATTTAAAAACACGGGGGATATTATAGGAGAAGGAAATTCCAGTAGGTGGGAGGACATTCCAATCTAAGAGGCCCAGGACAAGGTTTAAGCAAAACATTTCATACCTACAGTGTGTTGATCTGCTACAGCCTCAAGCTTGACTAGTCTAGCATGTTGGCTCTGGAGATTCTTGATGCCTGCTTCCACTGTTGCTAGTTTAAACTTCTTTTCAACTTGGAGCTGTTTATGGCCTTTCTCCCCTCCTTCACCAACTCCTGACTGCGTCTTATTCAGATTTAGTTACGCACTTCTTTTGCCAAGTTTGTAGTTTTTCTAAAGAATATTTTCTTGTTTCATTTTGGATATGCTCATGCAGTTGCTGTTGAGTTTATATCCATAGACAACTGGGTATCCAGTTCTCAATTTTGCGTAATGACTCCCTGTTGCTTCTTGTTGCAAGGAGGATGTTGGAATGTTTCCTGTTGAAACTGCAGCCCCTGTTAAATTTTTATTGGGGTGTGTCTCCCCTTCCCATGTGCAGGGGTGCCGTATATGGGTGAAAAGTGATGACAATTCTAAGGGCCCCTGACCGACACGGGGCCCTTCACAATTTATTTGTTTATTTTTTATTCATAGAAATAATGTCAATTACAAAATTAATCATATTGTGTTTTCAAAGATTGTTTTTAGCAGTAAAAATATAATGTTCCCACTCCCAGATCAAAAAACACACATCTATATTTGCCCTATATATATATATATGTATGTATGTATTCACATATTTGTTAAAACTGTCATTTTGTTGTGACAGTAATAATCTGTGAAAAATCTTTCTCTGCCTCCTGTTTTTGCAGATTATCTGTCTCATGACAAACTGGCACGACATGGTGATAGCTTTAACAAATATGGAGAAAACATATTTTTTATTAAAGTTATATACTGCAGCTTGAAAAAAATGCAACTAAATAGCATTTTTTGAAAAGTCTGGATTGCTTCATGTATATTTTGCATGCTGCTGCTGCTGTTGCTCGTGGGGAGAGACATTTCAGTAATCTAAAACTAATAGAAAAAATTTAAGCAACCTGCTTGCCTACTGGATGTGGACTGTTGGATGTAAAATTCACGAGCAGTAAATATTGTGTTAGTATCAGCATTGGACCAAAGAAAGGAAGGGAGGTGCAAGCCTTTGAAATTGTGGCGCTTTTTTATGGACCAAACAGACTGTAACAGCAGCTGCGCAGGAAGGGGCCCAATTTGATCTTTTGTCTGAAGGCTCAAGATTCCTGGCAGCGCCCCTCCCCCCATGTGCCACACACATACCATCATTTTAGCCTAGCATTAAATGAAAGAAAGGTACTGCCTGGGCTTTACTGTCATGCTTTCCTTGGTGTTTAAATATGCTGCAAATACCAATGCAGTTTTGCAATTAACAGCTGGGAAATGAAAGAGAAGGCTTTAAATTTCTGTGGCAGTCAGATATGATTATATTCTTTTATTGATCCTGATGCAAAGTCTTCTGTGCATTCTTGGTGCATCTTCTTTAGTTTGTTGGTAAGCCGTTCACAATACAGTTATTGTGAATGTTAATCTCCATGCTCTCAGAAACTGAGATTGCATTTGCAGGACTGATGTGGTATATTTTATGCTAAACCAAGAACCCCTTTTGCCACCTCTGCTACAAAATGAAATATGTCTAGATATGATTTTTGAAATGCACAATAAATTATTATTTTTTATTTTGAAAGCTAATTAAACTTATCTTAAATTAGGTATATTTTTATATTTTAAAACAAAATGCATTCTGTCTCACTCAGATGAAAAGGTAATGAAAAGGTAGTTTGTTTTGAAAAGAAAAGAGAAGAAATAAAGAGGCTTTGACAAAGTTTTCAACCAGATGAGAACTGCAGCAGATTATGTGAGTTTAACAGATCTCACACAGTCAGCCACACTGTGCCAGATAAGAATTTGCACTTATCCACTTTGTCACTATATTTATCAATTTTTCAGGCTCCTCAAGTACCTTTTTTTTTATTTCCTCAAATCAACAACTAGTGATAAATCTAGCGTCTCTTTGTCTGTGCTGTGGGAGACTTTTATGGCAACAACAGTCTGCCACAAAAGTCTTCAGGCAGCCTGTCTGTCCTGAGCAAGTAGGGAGAGCCACCCTTAGCTAACACTAGCTTCCGCATTACACAAAAACCAGATGTCCTTACACAGCTCTCTGGTCTTGGCCACTATAGAAACACTGGAGTTTGTTTGATTTAGAGTTCAAACATGTAGAGTTAGTACAGGTTATGAGTGGAGAACAGGAGAACTTCTTAAAGACGAACTAACAGACTTGTTGCAAAATTCTTGCTAGTTTGTAGCTGATCAGATACTTATGTCATGTAATAAAATGCAAATTATTTACTTAAATCTTAAGTACAATCAACTTTTTTGAGCTTTACATAATGTTATTCCTCTTATGGTCCCGAGTTGTTGAGTTGTTTTGGTAGTTTGATTTAATTCTAGTGTCATTATTATTTTGTGTTTCTTCTTAGTGTTTCTAGTTATTTTTGTTTTTGCTTATAGTCATTCTTTGTCTATAAATGTCTATAAATGTCTAGTTCAGTGGTGCCCAAAGTCAGTCCTCAAGGGCCAGCATCCTGCTTATTTTAGTTGACTCCCTGCGGCAGAAAAAACTTCTTCTTCTTCCTCTTGTTTGTTTGTTTGTTTTACTGGCGGTTGGCAGCAAACCTTTAGTAGCATTACTGCCACTTACTGGCATGGATTGTGGTTTGTGGTGGTCTATATCAGGAGTCCCTAAGAGTTGGGGACCGCTGGTCTCTCTCTCTCTCTCTCTCTCTCTCTCTATATATATATATATATATATATATATATATATACATATATATATATATATATATATAGGCTCTTTGTTCTCTCACATATTTCAGTGAGCTTGTATGTTTTTGAAAGAAAGAGCAGCAATGTAATCTTTGCCTTTATGCCAACAGTTAGGTGGAAAAACCTACTGCCACAGAGGAGGCTTCTCAGATTCCTTGTCTGAGGACAAACTTGGCCAAAGAATTCTGATGGTGTTTTCATTCTGCAGGCCTGTGAGATGCAGAATTCTTACTGGTTGGTAGCTGATTAAACACTCATGTCGTGCAATAAAATTATAATTACTTATATATTATACAATGTGATTTTCTGGATTTTTGTCTTCGTTTCCATCACTCACAGTTTAAGAGGATCTATGTTTAAAGTAAAAGACTTCTATATGCTTTGTAAGTGGGAAAACTTTCTAAATCTGCAGTGTACTTGATCTCCCCATGGGAAAAAGTAAAGCCTTGACATGTGGTATAAAGTCAAACCTGTTGTGTTTCTATTCCAGGTAGGCAGGGTGTGAGAATTTTTTCTGTATCAACATAAGACAACAAAGGATATTTGTTACAGATCAGTTTAGATAAAGATGCTTTCCATCTGACATCAGATGGCAAAATGGCTTCTTTCATCTTTTAACTTAACAAAGAGCTCATTGTACATAATTGACAAACCAACAGTCGCTAGATCTCAATGCTTTCCATTGTTTGGTTTTTGTGTGTGTGTGTGGGAATGGATTAATGATGGTGTAGCAGCTAGTATTACTACTCCATCAGCTACGTGTCAACAAACTATTTTTGGTCTGCTAACAAGCCATGCTTCATGCATCATTGCTTCTTTGTCACATGTTTTCACATGTGTAAAAAGGGCCTACAGCTGTGTGAAAGAAAGCTTTATGCACATGCTAGTAATAGATCTTGTTAAGCTTTATCAATCAGTCAAGTTTATTTGTATAGAACATTGCAGCAAAACGGTCAAATTGCTTTACATCATAAAAACACAAAAGTACAAAGTCATAAAAAACACCTTACAGCCAACAATTGAGAAAACCAGAAACAAACAACACACTGGCTCCCTGTAGCTCAAAGAATAGACTTTAAAATACTGTTGTTAGTTTATAAAGCACTGAATGGTTTGGCACCACAATACATTAAAGATCTGCTGTTGTTGTATCAACCTTCCAGAACCTCTCAGGTCTTCTGGTTCTGGTTCTGGTTCTGCTCTGCATCCCCAGAACCAGAACTAAACGAGGAGAAGCGGCATTTAGCATCTATGCACCACAAATCTGGAACAAACTTCCAGAAAACTGTAAAACAGCTGAAACACTGACTTCTTTTAAATCCCAACTAAAAACCCACTTGTTTAGAGTTGTATTTGAAACGTAGTTAATTACAAATTTATTGACGGAATCTGACTTGATGTTTTGTTTTGTTTTTTGATTCTATGTTGCATTGTGTTTTTGTGTTTGATTTGATGTAAAGCACTTTGAAATGCCTTGCTGCTGAAATGTGCTATACAAATAAAATTTGATTGATTGATTGGTTATCTGGTAAGTTATTTTCACTGTGGCATTTCCTGATATTCCTTTGGCAGTGTTTCTACAGTGCGGCCCACTGTCTATCAAGATTTTGCTAATAAGTTCCTCGGTTTAATAATAGATGACAAAATCAGTTGGAAACCTCATATTCAACATTTACAGAGTAAACTCAGTAGAAGTATATCCATATTGGCTAGAGCTAGACATGTATTGAATGCTAAATCACTTCATATTCTATATAACTCTCTGATTTTACCATATCTATCATATTGCTGTGAAGTGTCACAGAGTTGGCTTTAGAATGGCCCTACAGGTGGACGACATCATCATCCATAATGTTGGTTATTATGAGCATACAAACCCGCTCTTCATAATATCCAGAATTCTCAAATTTGACGAGCTTGTAGAATTTAAAATGGCTCAATTTATGTTCAAGGTATCTAAAAAGTTGTTACCTGAGCACATACAGAGCACGTTTTCTGAAAGAGAAGGGGGGTATAACTTAAGGGGTCACTCAAACTTCAAGATCCGCAACTTTAGAACAACAAGAAAAAGCTTCTGTATTTCAATTAAAGGTGTAAAGTTATGGAATAAGTTACATGAAGATTTAAAACAAAGCAATAGTTCAACTCAATTCAAACGAAAGTACAAAGAGGTAATTTTCAATAGATACACACATGGGGACAGAAAGCAATAAGGTGTGTATTGAAGATAACAACTTGGTGTAAGGGTTTAGAAAGATAAACCAGCATAAAATGGGAAAATGTATAGGTAAATATTAGTAACTGTTACTTCTGACTGCCACTTTGATTTTGATTTTTTTTAATGACAGTAGGACTCTAAAGTCTCAAGTGTTTAGGGGTAGGAGTTTATAAGTTCTCACTTCTTCCTACCCCATTTTGAGCATGATATGTTAACTGAAACAAAAAATCTGTATTTTCTCTTCTTTCTTATGCACTTCTTGTTACTGTGCACTATTTTATTTTTATATTTGTATCATGTTCGAATAAATTTCATTTCATTTCATTTCATTTCATTTCATTTCATTTCATTTTAGACTAAACTCTGCTCCAGACTTGAACAATACCTCCGGTGTGTGCCATTGTGTGCTGCTGAAGTCTATACCCACCCATGTGTTTCTGGCACCAGGGAAAAGAATGCAGAACAGTTGCCATGAGAAACAGGCTTGAAAAACACTGCCTGATGGTAGCACACAGTTTCTCCATGTTTAAATGTCACAGAGTTGGCTTTAGAATGGCCCACAGGTGGACGACATCAAAAACATATCACTGCAGTATTTTTATGTTCTCATTGGAAACTCCCTTCCCTTTTTACTTTCAGTCCTTACCAGTGTGATTTACAGGTGTGCAATTTTATATGTGTGGGAGCGTTGTCTCTGTTTTCAGTTTATCTTCCTGTGGAGGAAAACGTTTGTTACCAGAGTAACATTATCGCCTGAGAGACACCCTCGCAGTGGAAATTTGAGATAGAGCCTTACCCTGCAGCCTATTTCTGTACAGGTAAAGATGTGGTGGTGGTTTCTTTTTAACCTGACAGTCAACCAGGAAGACAAATCACTAAGGGATCAATGACAGTCAACTTAACATGTAATCCTTTTATGTGTCGCATATCAATGTACAGCTTTAGGGAAGTATCAGTGAATGAGTATGTTCTGGTACCCAACGTGGATATCTTGAATATCACTAGTGAAGAAGTCATAAAATGTGCCCTGATAAATAGGTTGCATTTATAACAGTGGTTCTCAAATATTATTAAACGCATGTTAATTTGTTTTATTGGTGAAATTAGATTAATATTGCATCAAAACTAGTGCTTTCATAGCAGTTGAACAGAATCTTTACAAGCAAATATTTGATATTCTGGAATTTTTATCTTCTTCTGGCAGCAGTAAAATTACAGTTAATGCAGAAAGTCCAATACATGTGACATGGTAAAGATGCTTAACAACATTTCCAACTTTTAACAATTTGTATCTTGATAAATCTTTCACAATACGGTACTACCTGATCTAGTTTAATATTCTGTGTAGCTTGCATTGCTATTAACATTTATTGAGGTCACTAAGCACAGCTTGTGGCTGGAAACGTTTTAGAGCTGGTGTTATTTATTTCTGAGGGCTGTGGTTACCTTGCATTTCTTGCAGTATTCACACATTCACAATCTACACATTTATTCTCATTTTACACTTTAATTTCAGTATATTTATGTTGTTGCTGTGTGCATAATGTGTATCTTAGAGTTGTTGTTTTTTTATGTTTTACAGTATTTGATTTATTCCTTGGTTCGAGAAGTTGCAGTACACATTTGATACTGGTACATATCCTAGGATCTCAGTCAGGACCTTCAATAGACGTAAACTATTCCTGAACAATACACATGTTGTGTGGGACAATGCAACAACTATGCACCGCACCACATCAAGCCACAGGCAACCAATAATATGCAAATAAATGAAAAATAGCCAAGTAAAACAACAACGCATACATCAAGCAATATATAAATGCATGTTTCAGCAAAATACACAGAAAATAGTTTGCATAATTGAGCAGCCAGCAATTTAGCACAACTTTTCTGTATTCCCCAGTTGAGCTCAACATCAATCCATGCTGCTCAAGTAGCTATGAGTTGCTTTAAAAGAAAAGCAACTCATAGCGCTCAGAGATGCAGCCTTTAAAATGCCTTAGGAAGTTCCTGCAGAGGATGTGGCTGCCATCTTGTAAACATCAAGGTCACTACAGTGACAGGGAAAGCAGGGGAATCTCTTCACTTACAGCAGGGCCAGTGGGATGCACCCTCATTGTATATTAATTTTGATTGGCTGATAATCCAGTCAGTCATGCCAACCATGGCCTAGTTGCATGGTATTTTTGACAAAAGGGTAGCTGGATTTGTACAGCAGGTCCTGAGGAGGTGCAGCTCACCAGCTGCGTTTAAGGCACTTTCTTAAGCAGGAAATTAAGTGAAACCTCAATAATACCGATAAGCAACTCGTTTGTAGAATAAAAATTTAATTATAGTTCAAATTAAATATGAATAAGATATTTTATACTTTTTCTTTTCAATTTTCTTTTCAATACACTAGTGGCCCTGACAACCCACTAGTGTAATGAACAAAAATAGTTTACTCAGTTCCCTGATTGAATACCAGTTGTATTACGTATGTTGACTTTAGTGTTTCTGAGTTCCAGAAGTTATATAAGAACTCTTTTCTTTCTAACATAATATTTAGAAAAGAAATATCTGGCAAGTGTCAGATTGAAGGTAATTTATGTCTTGAAAGAAGCCTTTGTTTTGTGTTGGGCTCCTTGCCAAAATATAAATAAGCACATACTTCCAGTGTAGAAGCTGGGATACAAGCTCATGGGGTTCTCTTGTGTCTCATTATGGTTCTCCTCATCTATATTTATAGCAACTCCAATCTGGAGACTTAAATTTATATTTACTATATCCAATCTTCCACTCAAAGCTGTAATTAAACAGTTAAATAGCTCCTGACAATAACCAACCTCTCTGATGTCTTTCAGTCTGGCTTTGGTGAGATCAGATAAACACAGACTGTGGAAAAACCATAACATATTACTGAAACACCTGGAGAGATGAGTAGGACTCCCCGGTCCTACCCAACTTGTATCCAGATTCTAATAATTCAGCTGGTTTGAATCTTGCATAAAAAAAGGGATTTTCCTGTTTCAGTAGGAAACTTCTCATCAAAGTAGACAGAAATTATATGCAGGGCATCCATGACTCAAACCTAGAAACCCTCTTATTTAATATCTACATGCTCCCACTAGCTCAGCTTATAACAGGAAATAAGATTAGCTACCATAACTACTAAGATGACACACAGCTCTACATTTCAATGTCACCAGGTGACTGTGAACCCATCTAAGCACTGAACAGATGCTTAGAACATAAAGACAGTTACAAAGTCGGTCTTCTATCACCTGAAGAACTTCTCCAGGATTATTCTGGATTCTGCATCCCCAGAACCAGAACTAAATATGGAGAAGCAGCATTCAGCTGCTATGCACCACAAATCGGGAATATATCACTGGGCGGCGACAGTATAAGAGTTAATTGGTGGTTTGAAACCACGCTCTGCCTGTGTTGGTTATTGTGCTCTTGGGCAAGATACTTCATCTGTGCAAAAAAGGTTACGAGATCTTAAAAAACATTGCATCACATGCTATTTGATGGTGACATTCATCCTTGTGGAAAATACTCATGAATTAACTTTAGGAGGAAAACTGTGTGTTTTGTATTACCACACCAGAATATTTATTTTCTGGGTGTGGTGTTTTTCCATGAAGTTTCATCAGGAGTTATCTTAGTTACTCAGAAGAAGCTGAAAAACAGAGACGTTAAGATGAGAATTTCTAAGCAGAAATAGTTGCTTGTATTCCTCCCACGGTTTGAACTTTTGAACTTTTTTTTTTTTGTGAAATAAAAAGTTGGATTTTATTTGGGCCTGAATTGTGGATCCTATAAAAAAGTAATATGCAATTAATTTAAGTTCTACAAATGACTTGAGCATTTTTATATTTATATTTCTTTATAATTGATCCGACTTACTTAATTCCTAAGATAAACAAGCTGATGCTCTATGGCTAAAAGCATGCCTGAACGAGTTTGTTTACCAGTATAGAAAATAAGAAGGTTTGAAATTAGAACACCTGAGAACACACAAAATAAAATTTATGAATTGTTAAACTGACTCAGAGGAAAGCAAATTAGAAGGAAAACAATTTTGTCCACCTCATGAGAAAATTCTCGCATTTGAAAAAGATACCTCAAGCTGAAGCTCAATGACGCCCTGATATTAATCTTTCATCAAATTACTCTTTCAGTTTTTATATTGTTAATGGAAATCCTTTGATAATAACTCATAAGGGATACTCCATCTCTGTGTATTTTTATGTTAGAAGTTGTAATAAAAAAAGGCTTTTGACAAAGCTGACTGCATATGTGACTGGGTGCTTTATACTTTGCCTGAGTAATTTTTAAAGTGACAGTTTTTATAGTTAGATTTTACTTTTTCGACATCATAACTGGATTACTTCAAACCTAAAGGACTGAGGAATTTTCTTACTTTTATTTTTTACCTTACTTTTCTTCATCTCCAAGTTGAACCAGGACAAAATGCCTCCGGCCGACCCCAGAGATCTCAGCAGTATTTATACAACGACGTCAGTCTATAGAAATGAAGATCAAACTGCTGGAGGTGAACTTTGAAATCAACGCTAACTGTGGAAACGAGACAACTTTTCCTCAAAACAACGGAGAGGTCGTACACCTCTCATCAAGCAGCCCACCCTGGAACGCTCTGGGTGCCAAGCCGAAGCAAAAGTCTCACACTGCAGATCCGATGAGACGATTGACAGGGACAACTCCTCACTTGGACAAATCGGCGTGGCCGGCTCTGAGCCGAAACCCACCCTCAACTTCAACACCTGCTCCACCAAAGAAAAACAAACAAGCAGCTGCAACCAAAACAGCTCCACTGACTCCGCTCCCAAGGACAAAGCGACCAGCCCAAACCTCAAAACATTCTGACTCTGTGGGAATCCCACTGAAAAACAGATTTTCTGCACTCCAGCCTGAGCCTCTGAATGAAACCTCGTCTTCAAACATCAACAATGAGGCAAGACCAACACATCCACCCCCCAAAGCCCCAAAGGGGGTTAAATACCAGATCTGGTATCTTAAATACCAGATCTCTCTGTGCTAAAGCTCTATTAATTAATGATTTCATCACTGAGCATAATATCGATATTCTGTTTCTGACAGAAACATGGTTGAATGACAATAATGAACCGATCGCACTAATTGAATCTGCGCCTCCTAACTACAATTTCTTAAGTGAGAATAGAAAACATAAAAAAGGAGGAGGCGTGGCTTCAATAATTAAGAATACCGTAAATAGTAGTAAAATTTCTTTGGGTCACTTCACCTCTTTTGAGTATCTTGGAATTGAGATTAAAGGCCTCAAACGAACTTTAACACTAACTTTATACAAAACTCCAACATATGTGGAAAATTTCTTGACTGAGTTGAATGAATCTCTATCTCTCTTATGTATTAATTATGAATGCTTAATAGTTGTTGGTGATTTCAACGTTCATGTTGACAACCCCCAAGACAGAGGGGCTAAAAAGCTCTCTAATATCTTAGAGACTTTTGGTCTAACACAACATGTCAAACAAGCTACACACACTCAAGGACACACTGGACCTGGTTAAGGGTGTGAATATTTCCAATGTCTCTGTAACTGATGTCGCCCTGTCGGATCACTTCGCTGTTATCTTTGAAAGTTGTTTGTCTTTTAACCCACTGGGACAAACAGCAGCCATCACAAAACGTTCCCTCACAGAAAACACAGCAGAAACATTTCATCAAATCTACTCTTCTTCCCCACCCTTAAGCTTGGGTTGTATTTTCTGAAGTTTCAGTAATGACGTTGTTGGTAAAATGAAGGTTGTGTCTGGTAAGAAGAAATCTCCATGGAGAAATGCACAAATAGTTAGATCTGCAAGACAACTCTGCCGTAGGGCAGAACGAAAATGGCGTAAAACTCAACTTCACGACATCTATAAAGAAAAACTACGTTACTATCATTTAACACTCAAACATGCAAGACAGGCCTTCTTTGCAGATGTCATAAACAAAAACATTAACAATGCTCGAGCTTTATTGCAGCAGTTGACAGACTCACAAACCCTCCTATCACGTTGCCATCTGAATTTCAGTCTATTGCTGCCTGTAACCAGTTTTCCAGTTTCTTTTCAGAGAAAATTCAAAAAAATCAGAGGATTAATTTGCACAGCCACTATGAAGTCAGTACTAACGCTGTGCCCAAACAAAACAAATACAGGAAAAATGACCCATTTTCAACTACTTAATTATAAAACATTAGAGCAAATTATAAGTCAACTGCATCCTGCATCCCCAGAACCAGAACTAAATGAGGAGCATTCAGCATCTATGCACCACAAATCTGGAACAAACTTCCAGAAAACTGTAAAACAGCTGAAACACTGACTTCCTTTAAATCTCAACTAAAAACCCACTTGCTTGGAGTTGTATTTGAAACGTAATCAATTGCAAATTTATTGATGGAATCTGACTTGATGTTCTGTTTTGATTGTTGATTCTATGTTGCATTGTGTTTTTGTGTTTGATTTGTTGTAAAGCACTTTGAAATGCCTTGCTGCTGAAATGTGCTATACAAATAAAATTTGATTTGATTTATAGCATACAGACACATCGTAAATCAAACATAGTGGACTGTTCTGAGCAGACAGGACACTGTAAATGTAGCTCTTGTGTCAGTGTGTCATTGCTAAAATTGTTGTTTACCAGACTACTGCGGTAATGTAATTAGTTTTTATTTGATCATGTTAATAACACACTTCCTTTGTGCTTACAGATCCACCTCTGAATGTGAACATCAAAAAACAATCCGAGGGCCTGGTTTTCACCTGTGAGGCTGAAGGCAACCCAAACCCAACAATTACCTGGAGCAGGTGCAGTAGTTTTGAATAACTGTTCATCTATTTAGTAACCCTAAAGCAAGTTTGAATTGCAAATTATTTTTTATCACCAACCCCAGAGTTGGTGATAACCATTTGGTTATGGTAATGGTTTGGTTATCTTTCAGAAATTTAGCTTAGAGTTCAGATAATGGCTTAGCAGGAGTCAAGTGAATAATGGCTATATATACTTGTTTTTTGTTTTGTTCTATTTTTTTAATCTAACCTTAATGTATTAGATCATGAAACTTATTTTAATATTCAACATAACCAGCATAGAGGGCCTATTAAAGGCCTGTTGTTGCAATTCCTATAGTTATTATGAACTTTTGCTTCTGTTGTTTTCTTGTTCTGATGTCTTATTGTCATTATTTTTCTCTTATTCTAGCTTATTCCCTCTGTTAGTTCAGTTTTTGCTTATTTGAGTTTTGGATTTGTTCTTTGCTTTTGGTATTTGTTTTATCTTTCCGTTCTAGTTTATTCCTTTTGTTAGTTCAGTTATTGCTTATAACTGTTAGATTTAGTATATATTTCTGTTACTATTTAGGTCTATTTCTGGTTGAGTCTTTGTTTTTGTTATTTCTTAACGTTTGCCATTTATTAATCCTCCAGATGCTTTTCATTTCCTCATATAAACTCATTCAATTCCTCCCTTTTAATTTATAGGCCCTTTGTCAGGACTTTCACAAGTTCCCATTTCGTGTTACCAGTCTGCATAATATTTTTCCAAAAGTCTTGGGCATCATGAAGATGTTTTTGGCAAGTATAAAATGGGGCTTTGAGTCAGCAGAGGTGTGGACCTAGAACTCTAATTTTTCCACACTTTTTGCTATCATGAACACTCACGCTTTAGATGTTGTTCAGCCTCTTTTGTGAACTCTTGGATGAATCATTAATGGGCTTTAAAGTTATTTTACTGGAACATACTGTGCTTTTCTGCAGTCCAAACTCCTTACAAATACCTCTATCACCTTATCTGCTTAGAGTTTATTTTTTATCTAATCTGAAATTTCTTTAGTTCAGGGCACAGCGTGTTGCTTTTTAAGGTCTTCTGGTCTACATCTTGCTACTTCGTGTTCGGTTGTTAATTTTGCATATTGCATGATATAAGTCCTGTGAATGGCTTGTAAAATTTAACTGAATACTATTTCATAGCCAGTGACGTGCGGTCAGGGGAGGCAGGTGAGGCAGTGCCTCACCAGCCATCATGGAAAGAAAGAAAATATATAATCATAAAGTAATTTAAATTGTTATATTCATCCGGTGGTTTGTACTAAAAAATATTTATTTTTCATGTACGTAGCTTCACCAATTTCGATTTTTATTTGTTCAAAATCGCTGAATTTTCTTATTTTCCCATTCAAATGCTTGGAAGCGATGCCGGTGAGGCAGCAGCGAGCTCTGCCTCACCTTGGATTGCGCAACCCCTGGCTCTGCGCTGGCTGCTAAGCGGAGAGAGCATGTTACTGTACAAAATGGTTTAAACAAATTTAATATGTGAACTTATTTCCAATAATTTAGCTTATGTATATAATGTACAGTGCTTTTGTCACCAACTGTGTTTGTGTAACGTGTTTCGTGTAATGGCGATTATAAGCGGCAGAGAACAGGTTCGAGGTGAGGCAGGCAGTTCTCTTGCCTCATGGCAGGGGGCGCTCAAGATCCCAGACGTTCGTCTTGTTCACTCCTCAACTGCCGAGTAAGTGACAGCGAGCTAGGCTAAACGATTCGGGAAGCAAGTCAAGTGCAGCGATAGATTATAAGAGAGATAGTGATTTTTTGTTTTGTTTTTTAAGGAAATGTGTGTTTTGTGAGCTACAGTTTGTATGTGTAAGGATGCAGAAGTGAAACATAACCTGTAAACTGCTGTCAATCTATGCATCTATTTGCAAATCTGATTCTGATGACGTCAGTGCCTCACCAGCTATGAACCTCACCGCACGTCACTGTTCATAGCACTATTCAGATGCGTCAGATGTGGAAAATTTGGTAAATTTGTCATTATTTTCTTTTAATAACAACGACCACTCTTTAAAACAATGGATTGCTGTAATAAATACAAAAAAATATATGTAGCAATTATTGACGAAGTAGTTGAACATGTCTTGAAAATGTCAATATATTCAAAAAATTCTTTTTATTTTTATTTTATTTTAATCCTCCAGCAAGAGCAGGTTGTTGGTTACAGGGATGACAGCAGATGTGGCATTTTCCCCTTCTCCATTAACCCCTATCTTGCTGCAGTTCGTAATAATAATAATTATAAAATAAAATAGAAAAAATAAAGGGGAAATAAACAAAATACAATAAAGCAAAAGGCACATACACAGCAGACTTTTTTATCTTTTTTGTGTGATTTTCAGGTTTGAGGGAGGGCATCTAGTCTCTCTCATAATAAGATAGTAAAGGGGCCAGAGTTTTATAAAATTTTTGAATCGAACCTCTAACACAAAATGTTATCTTCTCTAGCTTAAGGAACAGTCTGAGATCTTTTAATCAAAGAGAAGTCTTGAAAAAGAGTTGAAAAAGCCAGTACATTTTTTAAATTGTGTGCTACTGATACACCCTCCCCTGGAATTTCAAATCCTGCCAGTTCAGCATTGGGTTGGATGCCTAAAAAAAGCTTCAGACAGGATCTGAAAATATTGTTGACCGGACGTTGCACAGTTTGTTACAGGACCAGAACATGCGATTTAAATTTGCCTTAGCTATATGACACCGTGCACATGTTTCACTGACAGTAGAATGAATCCTTGAGAGTCTGGCTCTACTGTAATGAATCCAATGAAAGACCTCGAACTGAATTAGTCCAAGTCGTGCGGATGATGTTGACCCATTTACTCTACATAATGCGTGATTTCAAGTCTCATCAGAAATGTTTCTACCAAGTTCTTCTGACCATTCTGATTTGATTTCATTGAGCTTTAATATATCGAGTGATAAAATGCTATTATATATTTCTGAGATGAGACCTATACATTGCGGTAGGAGTTCGCAAATGATGTCCATTCCTCCCTTTGGGGGTAAATTGGGAAATCAAGGGCTGTTGTTACAAACAAAACCTTGAATCTGGACAATAGGGTGGAACACTGTAAATTATATTTAGAGGATAAAATACTTCCTTTATTTACACTGTTGGTTATTACACAAATGCTTGTCAGCTGACTAAAACTGTTAAGCATCCAATGTAGGTCGGAGTTAGAAAACATGAGGTACAATGTCATGTTTTACTGTTGTAAGTAGTAGTGTCATCTACTTGCAACACCCAGAGTTGCAGTCATGAGACAAAAGGGAAAGAAAACAAATGGCCAAACCAAAAACAAATGGGTATCTCCAGAGGCATTGGTGTTAATCTGCAAATGGTTTAGTGATCAATGATGCAAATGTTTAACTGCTGTGGGAAGACTTGAATGATTGTATGTGAAATAATCATATGTTTTATCTTCTACCTGCATCTTTTCAAACAATTTGTGTAAAATTGGTATGTTCTTTTGTTTTGTCGTTTTTCTTCCCTCTTTCATTTTTATTGTTTGGTAAGATAAATAAATTCAAAACATTTGAAAAGGTTTATGAGGTGGAGATAGCACTGGAGCTTCAACTACATGCAACTTGTGTATAATAAGAACTATATGCTAGTAAAACTGTAAGAATGAGCTCTGACAGGAAGGCTGCTACCGTTTCTGAAAATCAAGGCCTGTGTATGTTATTGAATGAGCTGTGGCTAACAGCTGCATGCTCATGGTCATTGCATCCAAAACAACTCTTGACTGCTTCCGACTCAGGAAAGTGTCAGTGATGGATCAGCGTTGAGCCAAAAATATACCAACTTCCATGTTATTTTTCTGCTTTTATATGTGGTTAGTTATTCAACTGAGAATCGAACTAATTTACAAATCTTGTATCTGGCTCTATTAACTACTTTATAAGTTTTACAAATGTGTGTGTGTGTGTGTGTGGATAATCCTCACTAGGATTTTTCAGCTAAGATAAAGCATAACAATTAAAACATCTCAAAATTATGGTAATTCAAATTTGTAAAACTATGCTTGCATTGAACCCAAATCCAGATGGAATACATAAAGCCATCTTTATAATCTTGTATGATTCTTGTTTTCAGAATGCAGTCTTATCAACTACCCCCCATCTGTTAATACATCAAACACTCATAAATCCACATGTTATGGGAGCTTATTTTCTAACGACGCCATTATTGTGACATTAAATAGACATAAAGTCATACTAGTTTACCTGGGGCATAAAGCTTCTTTTTATAATTTGCCTTTTCAAGAAAAAAAGGTATTTATGAAAACAAGGGTTTTACAACACTGTGATGGGTTAAAACATGTGGAAACATTTACTCTGAGGGCATTAGGTTAATTTTTTTAAATACCTAAAATGGTATTCAAATTCTCTCTCTTTGTTCTGGCATAAAACAGCTTTTGACATGTTCATACTTGAATATAATGTCTAAAGTGAATTCCTCAAAGGTGCAGTAATTACACACTCATGACTCACAGGGCCTTCTCCTCATTCCACCTCAGTGAGCATGAATTGCAAGAGAGTACATGTAGAGAGAGTTATGAAATTGGGAGAAAATCTATTTTTAATGCAATGGCTGAAGTTCATTTTGTTACACCAGCAAAGATGGAGTAATAAAACCAAAGGTAACTGTTAGATCCCCAGAGATTTAGGGCTATAAGCAATCTTTCCTTATAAGACAGTGCAATGATAGTTGTGCAAAATTTGTCGTTGCTCAAGAGATCAGGAGACAAAATATTTGGATTGTAAATGCTGAGCCACACCAAAGTAATCTGTTCTAATCTCATGTCAGCTAATTAAAAACGCAACAGCTCTGCACCTACTGATGGACTGAATGTTCCTCTACGCTTTTAGGCTGGTGGGACAGCGACCTTATTATTGTGGAATAGTTTAGCAATGAATGAATGGAGGTCTTTTGAAATCACTTAGGATAATGGTCAAATTTCTCTGCAGTGTGAGACACCATTCAACAAGTCAAAATACCAAGAGTTATTGGGGCTAAAGATGTTTGTGCTGATATTCTTACATGTAAGCTGCGACTTAGCTTGAAACAGACCATGGCATGCGTTATTTTCCACGATAGCTACGAAAGTCAATATTTTGGAAACACAAAGCTAGGTTTTAAAGTGGTTGTTGTGACAATGTGGTTTTTTGTAAAAGAGGTAACTTTTATATTTATTAGTTTCTTCCTAGCTAGAAAAATCACCTACTTTTTGTTCATATGTTTAAGAAGTGTTCTCCTTGAAGCTTTACAATCATATTCTT
This sequence comes from Gambusia affinis, assembly GCF_019740435.1. Taxonomy (NCBI): domain Eukaryota; kingdom Metazoa; phylum Chordata; class Actinopteri; order Cyprinodontiformes; family Poeciliidae; genus Gambusia; species Gambusia affinis. The sequence continues at coordinate 13,057,054 of NC_057878.1, forward strand.
GTGTTTTCTGTGGCAACTTTCCTAAGAGACAAAACGGGTCCCGGATACGTATATTAACACCTATGTGTAAATGGATCAATAGTAATGATCTTCCCCTTTGAATTACATGCAGTTTCCCATTAAGGGTACAGAGTCCTCTGTGTTGTGCCTCAGATACAGGAGTCCTAAACTGACTCAGTCTGAAGTTTTTTGTTGATTCCTGTGAACCTCCAAAGTTCTGAAAATTGTTCTTCAGACTGTCCTTCTGAAGTAGGCAGTCAAATTACTCCCTACAGGTCTGAGGTTATTTTGGGCACAGTGAAAAGGAAATGAATGTCTCCAAACTATCCTCATATCAGAGTTTCTCTGAAAGGTTTTTTCTACTTCCTGTCCCTCCCTTCTACTGATATAGATGCCAGACCTTCACTTTCAAGATTATGGTCTCCATCTGGAAACCAGAATTCTGGATCTGTCGCTTTCATGGAACAGGCTCATTGTAATTTTGGCTACTAGGGTTGGAATGAGTCTTCGTCCCTTTAAAACCATGTAATTGTTGAGATTTAGGGGAAGATTTAGGGGAAGAGTCATGTCGCTGATCTAATCTAGAATATGAAACGTTGTCAATCAATGGGTGCCACTGTATGGAAAGGTACCATATTGGATCAATTTACTGCATTAACTGCAATTATATAAAGTCATTGATCTTTATATTCCAAGATATGCACTTTATCTTTTCAGCTACTAGAATCTTTTAACCTCGGGTCCTATGAGTTTGAACCATAAACTATCTGGGAATAGCTGCGATTGTTCTCAATTCACCTTCAGCCTTCATTAGATGGAGCACAAGATAATCTTTTGTTTACAATTACTTCAACTGCCTGCAGCAAAATAAATTGGATAAGCATTCACTTGAAACGATTGTTTAAACATTAAAAAATCTGTCCAATGGCAGGGTTTCCCACAAAAAGCCTGGTGGTCGGGGCACCGAGGCAGGTCACTAGCGGTCCATTGTGTTTTTGTATTAAAAGATGTTCATTTGACAGGAAATGTTCAAACATTACTGGGTAATTTCATGTTACAGGAAGACATCGCCAGTGAAATGTTATTTAAATCCAAAACAAATTTTGCAAAATTAAATTCAAATGAATATCAATCATTTGTACTTCTGTTTAATCCAAATTTTGTTTATGGAGAATATTAATGCTGCTAAGTTTGATTTCTTTCAGCATTCATAAATTAAAAAAATTTAAACTGTTTAACATTTAAATTTACGATTTTAAGGAGCTGAGAAGTTTACATTGTAAAAGTTCAACTCATCTTTTAGGAATCATTTTACTCCGCCAGTGAAATGCTCGGCACAACAGAGACGCTTGCAGTCTGGCTTATTTAAAAAAAAAATAATCATTTATTAAAACAGGTGTTTTTTGGGGGGGTTTTATTATTGTTTTTCTAAAAACAAAATCAAGCAATGCTAAGCCTGGCAGGGGTGGGGGCAGGTAAAGCCCTATAATACGCTGGGAAAAACCCAGTGTATTATAGGGTCCCTGTAATTGGGACCACTTAAAACACTCACTGACTCATGACTGTTGGATTAGTGCTAAAATTGGTGGATGGGTCATATTCACTGAAAAAACTACTCGTGACTACACAGGTGTTCACCCTGCTACAAGCCCCACTATGTGTCATTATGTATACAACAATGATTAAAGTCATAAATTACAGACTACACAGAATAAATGTAGGTAGAACAAACACGTCTGTATCCAGGGGGGGTAAACACCCATGTTTACTCTCCCGTATCCAGGGGGGTAAACATGGGTGTAGTTAAGCTTTCTGTATGCTCAAGGCAATTACAGTTCCACAGAGTAACCTCCCACAGTGAATATTTCCCTAGATTAATGTTGTAAATAATCTTTTATTATCCTGAACCGTCATTCCTTTGTGACCTATTGTTTACCATGAGAAGGTACTATGTGTGTAACTCCACTGTGTGCTAAAAGGTTATCCTGACTTTTTCTCGCAGATCAGGCAAGGCTCTGCCTCCATCAGTCTCTGCCCCCTCAACTCAGGGGGCAACTCAGGGGGCAACTCAGGGGGCAACGTTGACTTTTGAGAAGAAATCCCCAGACGTGAATGGCCTCTACTTGTGTGAGGCAAATAACACCTACGGAAGCAATCAAAGTTTTCTCTACGTGGATTTTTCCCCAGGTGATAATTTGCCTTTGACTTCTTTAAAATAAGCTATTTATGCTTTTTGGGAACGCATTCTCTGAACATTTTTAAGCAAGTATTTGGGGATGTGAATATTTTGTTCTTTAATAATCAATGTTGTCCTCAACTTCTCTAAATTTCTAGAATTTTGTTCAGTGGTTTGTTTGAATTGTATTTTTGTACAATTCAAACAAACCACTGGGTCTGCAGATAAGCTGTATCTGCAAAGTGTACTCGAAACAAAGGTCACTTTGTACATCAACAGACCTTCTCTTGCCTTTAAACAATCAACAAAAGAAGGGGAGACGTAAACGTAAAGTAAATAATAAATCCATCACCTGGAGTCCATCCTGTGTTCCAGGATATAATACATCAGATGGCAACACTCGGTGTATTTCCCCTTTGTAAAAACATGATAAACCAGCTTCTGGAGGAACAAAAGGCCTTTGTGACACTAATCATCCTTTCTTTTATTAACTAAATCCTTCTTGATCTTCAGTGTTTATTTAGCAATTTAGTGCATACCCCAGAGCAGTGTTTCCCAACCCTGGTCCTCAAGGCACACTGCCCTGCATGTTTTAGGTATTTCCTTGCTTCAGTCCAGCTGATTTCAATTGATGACTGATTAACAGGCATTTGTTGAACTGCAATTAGTTGAATCAGGTACATTAAAGTAGGGAAACTTCTAAAACATGTAGGACAGTGTGCCTTGAGGAACAGGGTTGGGAAACACTGCCCCAGAGGATGTAACTGTTCAAACTTGAATACAATGTTTTACAATATCGATAGAGAAGATGGTTCTCCAATAATAAAATAATTCAGAGTGAGGAGGAGACACTCTCAGTCTCTGTTTACTGCCGAATAACCTCATGAAACGCTTCTCACATAAGATCAAAAGAAAACCATTCTGTTGTTTTGATGTAAGAGGACAAACTAAAGAGGTGTGAAAGTATTTATGCAAGCCACAGGCCCACATATTCCAGGCAGCATATTTTATTATCAAATCTACTTTTACTTTTTCTCCACAACAACATTGACTGGTTGGAATTCCAACTGAAAAAGATAACAGTGAGTCAATGCAAACTTGCTGCAGTTGCTTTCTAAAGGAAAGGTTGTTATCAGAGGACAGAAAATTCTGCTGCCCCTGCAGGATGTAAGTCCTTCATCAGGACAAAACTCAAAGGGAGGTGTTTTTTCTATCTGCTGAGTTTCCGTCCTTCCTTTCCTTCCTTCACAGCTACAGCTGCAGATTGTTGCAGTTGGAGGTTTTTGCCCTATCGTTGGCACAAAATTTGTGTCTATTCCTGAAGCTGTTCTCAGTTGGTTTCTGGACCTTTGGGCTCTTTGACTGGGAGCTTCCCCGTTTCATTTTTGTTGTTTGTTAAGATAAATAAATTCAAAACATTCAGTTTTTCTGTATTAGATAAAGGGGGTTAAATATTATTAACTAATTAGTTTGTTGAAATAAATTCTTTATTTTAAAACATAATTTTTTTTCCCCCTTTTCCTTTGCAATTGTGCTCTAATTTGTATCGGTCTATCATATAAAATCACAATATAATTGAAGTTTTAGTAAAACAAAATGTGCACTCTAGTAAACTTTGTCAGGAGCCCTTTTGTGTAATCAGCCTGGATTTGCGTTTCCATCTGTGTGACTTTTGTGACGCATGAAAAAAACAAACAAAAAACATACAGATGAATAGGCTTTGACAAACAAACTACATGCCAAAATGTTCATTTGAACTGATGTCAAGTGGTCGGATGGCAACTAGTGATTTAATCTGATTTATTTTCATTAAATATAAAAAAACCCCACATAGCACAGGTTTTATTTTTATTTTTACGGAGTAGAAATCAGAGAACGAGATACATTTTAAACAGCTAAGACAAACAGGGCTCACTGCTAGAGGCTGCCTTTGTTGACTGCAGTACTTCAGGAAACACGTTGTCAGAGTTGTCATCAACATTCCATTCCAACATGTTTTTCTGCAGTTAATTGAAGGCATTTTGACTTCAGAGGGGAAAACCTGAAACACTTTCTCAAACAATGAGACATCAGTTTCTGGAGCGGTATTTTTGTGCAAGTTAGGCAAAAATGTAGGCATCAGCTTTTATTACCTCTCTTGTAGTCTTTGGCTCTGTGGGCACCAGACATATTCTGCTGTGGTGCAGTTCTTGTTTTTAAATATCTTGAGCTCTGTGAAATTTATGTAAATCATATATTACATTTTGCCAGTTTGTCAAACAAAATCAAGTTTTTAATTAACGTTTTACCTTTGTGTTTTGTTTAACAGGAACAAGCTCCGTAACTGGTTGGGTCTTATGTATTATTCTTTTTATTATTTTGGTGACTGGCTCTGCTGTGTTTCTGTACAAACATGGATATTTTAAACTTCCAAGGTAAAAGCTACAACAGCCTTTAAGCATTAACTCTGATGACATTTTAAATTCATGCTGCTCATGTCACGTCTTGTTTTTACTTGTTAGGTGTCTAGGGTTTGACAGAGAAGAAGTACGAACCTCCTCACCCAACGAAGAAGAAAATGAAAATGCTTCAGTATAACCAGAGGGAAATAGCTGGGTCCCAAAAAGTCCAAGCAGATACCTCAATATAAACTTGTAAGTCATGGCACCGCAATGCATTTTGTTCTTTTTGTTGCATTTACCTGTAAATGTGTGTGTTTTAAAATCCTTTTTAATGTAGTTGTAATCTATGTATAATTTATTGAGTTGTTCTTTCTTTTATTTTGTGTAATGCAACAACTTTGTTTTTAACAGTAGCCCACCTTCTCCCTCATTTCCCATAAATCTTTGGAGATTTAATTTTAGGCTAACCAGATGTGTGAATTATCTGTTTTGTCTGTTTTAGGATCTTTGACTGAGATTGAAACAGCAGGCTGCTGGGCTGCTGGCTCGATTCCCGCTCTTGCTGCCTTTGTCGTGTCCATTAAGAAAACACTCCACCCACCTTGCCTGCTGGCTTTAGTCAGAGGGTGCATGACACCTTTGATTTTATCTGAGGCTTTCTGGGATATTTTGTGCCACATCACTTCCTGCTTCATCAATAGCACTTCTTTCTATTGACACTTGGCATTCAGTTGGGAATTAACTTGGCTTCCAGAACAGCCCTGCAATCATCAAATAAGAGCCAAGAATATTTTTGCCAAAGTAACCCTGGATGTCAAGAAACAGAAAAACCTCATATTTAAGAATAATTAAACCTTATTTATGTATTTTCTTCCTAACTTACACTCCCTATCCAACGCTAAACAGAAAAAGGAGTCCCATCCCCTCTGGGTCAACCATCCTCTTTATCATTGGGACACTAAGACCCAGTTCTGTGGCTGTCAACTGAGAAAGCTGACCTTGTGATTTAAAGTGCAGGTGCAGCCACCAACCATATCCTACAAGCATTAATAACTGTAGGATGTGGTTTATGTAGGAAGGAAGTCAGGGGACCAACGTTTCCACTAACATATTTATGGACACTATTTCAATCTGGAGACACTCAGATGGAGAAAAGGGAAACAATTAGAAAAGTTTATTAACAACATGAATTAAATCTTTGGCGCTCGGGCCCCGATGTCTCAACACACTGCAGCTTAAGTGAACTCAACTTACACTTTGTTATTATTATTATTATTATTATTATTATTATTATTATTATTATTATTATTATTATTATTATTATAGAAGCATATATACTTGTTAAAACATCAGTGAGCATAAAAAGTAACTTCAAAATTCTTCCGTCCCCTCAAAATTTAATATTTTTCTTCTTGGCGAAAATAAAAACCAATAATAACCCTTCTTGGATCAGCGTTGTCATGCTTACCCTTACAAAAAAATCCCATGAAAATCATATGTGACTTTCACATGTGATCACATGTGGTTCACACAAATTTTACATGTGAATGATGTGAATCACATGTGAAAGCACATGAATACGTGTGATTTTTAGAATGTTTCGTGGTAAAATCACGTGATTCACATGTGAATCCCACATTTCCACATGTGATCACATGTGATCACATTTTCATGGGATTTTTTTGTAAGGGTAAACCTGTTCAGCCCTAAGACTTCTTCGGTGGAAATCAGCCCACATCCCACACCAGCGCCATTTCAGAGCTTAATTTTTCTGTCATTATTTTGTTGATTTTTAGATGCATACTTGGAGTCACTGTGATGCAGGAAAATGAAACCATCGATTAGCATCCAGTGGACAACTGAAGGGTTTATGAAGCCTAACTTTGCTTCGAAGTATTTACAACCGTATCCAAAAAAAAAAAAATCCTCAGTTCCATATGAGGAAAGGAAAAATCAGCCCGGATCTGGGTTTCCATCTTTGTAACCTTGAAAAAAAAAAAAAAAAAATACAGATGAATAGGCTTTGACAAACAAACTACATACCAAAATATTCATTTGAACACAAGAAAATAGTTTGTCAGACATGTGATTTTACCACAAACATTCCAAAATCACACGTATTCATGTGCTTTCACATGTGATTCACATCATTCACATGAAAACCCCCAGCATGATGAAGCTACCACTGGGTTAAAAAAAACCCTGACAAGTTAACAAAGATATGTAAACTTGACAGTGCCTCTCAAAGGGCATGCAGTAAGTATGTATGCTATGTTATTATTATGTTAGTTGTTGGGTTTTATTTGAGTTGAAATGTGTGAAAGACATATGTCACTCACCCAATCGCCTGAAAAGCCTTTTTCTCTTTTATTTTTTTAAAAGTTTAAGGCTTTGATGAGACATTGTTTTTTAAAATTGTGGTGGACTCAACTCTTTCAGTGACTGAAAAATACAAACAATGACCAAGCTATGCTGTCTGTGAAATCAAGTGTTTGTTATATTAATAGTTTAGTTTGAGGCTGCTTATTAGCAAGTTTCATACTTAGTCAACATCACCTCCTGCAGGCTTTGTTCAGGTTAGTTGCACTGATGAAGTATGTTACGTTCCATATTTTAAATGTTTTTTTTTTTTCATGTTTAATCCTTAAATTGTATGTTGTTTTTTTTCTTCCCAGAATGTCAACGGTTCAGATTATTTATTTTCTCAAGGTAAAATGAGTGTTATTGTATCCGTTTGTAGAATTTGCGTTAACTATTATTAATTCCGTTGAGTTATTAGAAAAGTGTTGAGTTGTAACTCATTTGTTCAAATAAGGCTTCCAAGAACCCGGACTTGAAGTCTTTTAAAGTGTTTTTATCAGTTTTTCAAATTTCTGAGGGTTTTGTTTCTTTGGAATTTGGCTGCCTTTATTGTTTTACTTAATCATCTGACCATTTTCAGAAGAAACCTTTTTTTTTGTTCTGTTCTTTTCTTTTTTTGTTCCTATTTAAATATGGTGTTAAATGATGAACCACAGTTTGATATGAAGGGACTCAGACTTATCTGGTTGTTTTGTAGGCCTGAAGCTTCCTGTGCCTCAACCTGCCCTAGCTTTGCTCAAACGCTTCCTACTAGAAAATAATAGATTTAAAACAACATTGATCAAGAGCCAAAGTTAAAAGGTTGCACCTGGAAATAGGTGCAACTTTTTCTAGATTGCACCTGTTGTAGGTTGCACCAACAACACAATATTATACTGGTTCACCATTTTGATTTCAAAGTGAACTGGGATTTAAAACTCGTATTTGCACCACAGCAAGTTTATGTGAGTGGTTTCTCCTTAGGTGTGTTCACACTTATCTCACTCTGAAATTCAAAACCCTGGCACAAAAATCTTATCTATGTTTGTCTCCTTATCTTTGTTTTACAAACATTACTTATGATAAGAAGTCAGTGTCGCTTTTCACACTATCAAACTTGCTCATTTTTTGCATAAAGTTTGAATCTACAGAAACTAAAAATAGTATTGAGTGACACCAACTCAAACTTAACTCACAAGCTCTTAAACACACAAGCAAAACGACATAACACTGCAGTGTGAAAATGTACCAAAGCTGTTCCGGTTTTCATAAATGTTGCTGATGTCGGCAATGGCATCCAGGTCAACCAGCATGCTGGTGAACCATGACACCTTTTACACTCTGCACTGAAGAATGCAGAGTAAAGTATTTGGACTTGTCTTCTAATAAATAAAACAATAGATGCTATATACTCACGTAGCTTTAGCAAGACACTGATTGGGTTTGCACCTGCAATGAAAACTTGATAGCGATACCAGGATTGTGCCTGTCTCAAGTTCACCAGTATAAACATAGAGTGCTTTTCACATTACAGTAATGCTGTTGCTGTATAAGACATGCAGAAGCTTTAGAGAAACTAGATGTAATCAGCAGAAGTTTTTTTTTCTCTTATCTATCTATCTAGCTATCAAATTTAAGTTTTCAAAATACAACATACATGAATCATACATAAGAGTATAAAGCAAATATATATAACAAATTACTGTATAAGAAGAAATATACTCTTACCAATACGACAATAATGCAAATAAAAATGTACAATAGCTAAAAATTAAATAAAATAAGAACAAGTCAGGGCAATTATCTAAATAATTGGTTATACTGCACTGATTACCACAGACTTTAGGATGACGCTACCTGTCTATGAAGGCATGGGTGGCGTGCTAAGAGGCTGAGTGAGCGTTGGGCTCTGTGTTGGTCTGAGAAAGAAGGTCCAAAAACGGCTGCCAGATCCTACAGAACTTATTAGTGGAGCCTGCAGCATAATACCACAATTTCTCCAAATGAAGTATCTCAGTAAAATCCGATTACCACATTTTAAAGTGAGGACCATTGTCAGTTTTCCACAATTTTAATATTACTTTGTTGGCTATTACCATTCCATACGTCACAGTTCCCAAGTGAAGGAGAATATCCAAATAATGCAATCTGGGGATCTGGAACCAACATGCACTTATACACTTCAGAGAACAAGTTGAAAATGTCACGACAATATTGGAAGAGTTCAGGTCATGACCGGAACAGAGGTGTCAGGGAGTCATCCTGACTTACATTTGTCACATTTTGAAGATATTGAGGGGAACATTTTGTACAATTTCCTTTTAGAATAGTGGACTCTATGACACACTTTGGTGCACTTTGCTTGACCGAATCCTCCCAGATGATCACTCCCAATCTGCAAACCCAGCTCTTCCTCCCATGCAGAGAGTTTGTGGCAAAGTTAAAGCACTCAGCAAAGATGTCAACAAAGCTTGAAATTAATTTTCTTGATTCTGGAGAGCACAATAGTAGTTTGCATATCTTCTTTCCTTCTGGAAGAGATTTGAAATTTGGTATGTTAATTCAAACAAAATTTCTCATTTGCAAATATCTAAAAAATCTGCATCCGAAAGCAATAAACAGTGCCTTAACAATGCAAATGAAGGAAAGTTTGACAGAAGTTATTTTTAAACAAGTGAACAATACCTGGTATTACATAAAGTTATGTATTTTTGTATAACCTGCTGTTCGTTGATGTAGCTTTAGAAGTGTACGATTAAAACATTTGTTTATGCTTAAAGTTAAGTGTGTTATTCTTACTTTTTGCATAGCAACTCTGCATTTCATCTCATCAGCTGAGCTACTAAGGGTTTCTATAGTTGTACACTGGAGTTATTTCTATGCTAAAACAATTGGAGAATGTACCATTTTCAACAGCTTGGTGTACACATTCCTTGTTAGGTACTTTCTGGATATTATAAACTGCTGAACTTATTTAAACATTTGTATTTTTCCTCCCTAAGTACAAGAGGTAAATTTTCTGTCTAAGCTAAACCATAAAGGGGGAAAAGGAGTTTTAAAAACAATGGTCTGACACCAACTGCTGGAAGTAAAACAGCAAAACCGTTGCCTCAAATCCACATGTAAAACTCCCAAATTGTTAGTTATTTGTAGGTCAGTAAATGACACACACAGAAAGGACACACTGTTGCATTTAACAGGAGACATTTTTCATGGTTGGTCGACACTGAAAACAGACAAAGGCTGTCGTCTGTGCATCAAAATAGCATTATATGTAGATTTTCTGAAACCAGGTGGCTGCTGCTTATAAATCTGTCACAATGACAAAATTCCTGATAAACTATAATTAGCTTTTTCTTGGAGTGCAAACATCACACTCAAAGTTACCGTACATTCTTTTTATTTAAGAGCCACACCAGTGGTCCCCAACTTTTTTTAGTAGAGCGGACCGGTCAACCCTCCGTAAATTTACAATGCCACTGTTTCTTACTCATTCTGCTGCATGTTGGCACGCAAGACTTAACCGAGAGCATCCGGTTTAGGATTTTCAAAATAAAAGCTCCTCCAGACTCAATAAATTGAACGGACATATTTAATTATTTCTTGCGCGACCCGGGACCAATTGGTCCACGGATTGGTACTGGTCCAAGGCCCGGTGGTTGGGGGCCGCTGCCTTACAGCTCTGGTTGTAATTAAAAGTGACAAAGTTGTGTGATTTTCATGTCTTTTTTCATAAATGTGTTCTGTGTTTAGAAAATACATTTTTACTTATAGTGTTTAAAAGTTGGTGTTCTTTTTTTCTCTGTACTTCAGAAATAAGTCATATCATTGTTTACATTTCTTTATTTTTTATTTATTAGCTTCTGGAAGAAAAAAAAAACACTTTTAATCATTTTTTGTTCCTCATTATATTTTGTTGTACAATTTTCATTCTGCTCCAGCTTTTAGATTTTTATTCTGTTGCTCAAATTTACTTTTTTTTTTTTTTTTTTTTTTTGCTTGACTTATTCTCTGCTGTAGCTCTTGGTATCTGTAGCTTCCTTTTTTCTTTTTAATTAAAAGTAGACCTAAAAAGAGATCCGTGCCTCAGTTTTGTTGTTTTTAACACCCAACACCTTTGAAAAGAGACATATAGAAAGATAGAGCTATAGCCGAACAAAACAATAGGTGTACAGTCTATTTTCTATATTCTAATGCTGCTACTTTGTTCAATTTCATAACTGTAGAAAAAAAAGTAACTAAAAATGTCAGATCTATAACCTGACATTCTCGCTGGACAAAAATAAGAACACAAGGAGACAGTTAAATTTCTTACAATTGAACGGAGAACTCTGCCCAGGGACATCTCCACATCTCTGTCTCCAGACCAGTTCTGATGTCCCCTCTTTCTTCTCCTCCTTTTATTGTAATTTGAAAACCCCGATTACATCGATTAGCAGCTGCTAATTAGGGGAGCAGCAAACAACAAACCCAGTAGCAAACACATATTTATCTATCTTTTCTTTACAATGCAATGTCCTATCTTCCTGTAAAGTCTTAAGCGCAGTTTCAGTATCATCTCTGGGTCACAAACTTTGACCGGAAGCCTTTGGGTGTTTCTCTCAGGCCAGCTCTCTGGAAGCGGCTGGCCTCTGCTTCCACTTTGGGATGTTTATCTCCTCCTGCAGACATTACATAAAGGCACCCATTCTAGAAACAGACAGACTCTCACAGTCCTTGGTAGAATGATCTCTATTTATATAATTTATTAAATTAATCCTATCAAAAAATAATTTGACTGGTACAGTTTGAAGGGCAGTTACTTTTTATTTCAATAATTTCCAGTGAACTCTCTTAATATCTGCTACAGTAACACATTACGCCTTTCAACAGAAATGCCCACTCATTTCCTTGTTATGCTATCTGTACTGTGTTAAAGGAGGCCTGATCAGCACACATGGAAACTTGGCACATTTTGCTATTTTTCATTAAAACGGTTCCTTCTTTTACACGCCACATTAATTTGCGAAAGCATTCACCACCTTTGACCATTTTAGGTCACAGCCTTTAATGTGTTTGGGGGGAATTTATGTGACAGAACAACACAAAGTAGTGCACAAATATGATAAACTGCCTCATTTGACTGGCCTTTAGGAGGGAATGTTGCTGCAGGACATTGGCGTCTTCCATTTTCCAGTGTGGCAAGAGTTGTTATTGCATCAAGGTTACAGAGTGTGCTGCGTTTCAGTCCTGTACGATTTTTGAAATCCCACAACACATACCAAGTTTAAAGGATGATGTGAAGTGGTAATTTCCTTCCCAAAATTGGGGTAGAAAAGTTTCAATTTCGTTCCATCTGACCAGAGCATCTTCTTCCACATGTTTGTCCTGATATGCATGCCATTGTTCTCGGTCTTCATCATTCTGTAATGAGTCAGACAATCCTCTGACTGATTTATGGGAATTAATCACTCTGGGAAATCTATATTTAAGATAGATTAAATATATGGATTAAATTAAGTGGAACTTAATTTAAATGCACAGCAGACTGAAAAACATCTATCTTTTTCCCTTCCATCCCAGTAATTCTCTTTAATATGTTGGTCTATCACATAAAATAATAATGCAACAAAAATATATAATGTTTTTGTCAGTGCTTTATGGAGGCTTCAGACTGGCACAGTGATACAACCATTGAATTATTGCAAGAAAGTCCTAGGTTTGAATCCCGGTTTGGGGTCTTTGTGATAGATTCACAACCTGACCAAGATGTACTGCTTCTCGCCCGATGACCAAATAGGGATATGACAAAGTTGGGAACTACCTTTGAATCACACTGTAGTTTCAGTTAAATCCAAAAATACTCAGTGATCGTGGTTTATATCCAAACTGTTTTTACTAGGAAGAAAAGAGAAGCTGTTTAAAAGTCCAGTGAATTTAAATATTTGTATAAAGGCAGCAAAGACAAAGAGCAAACTGTGCAATACTGAAACCTGTTCTGTTTGACCTGGGAAGAACAAATATTGCCTCTGTCATATTTCCTCGTCACAGACTCATAACTACCAGCACACAGAGGACATTTGAAAGAAGAAGGTAAATTTAGAACATCATGTCCCATGTAAATAACGTTCTATTGAAAGCAGTGTAAACAGCAGCAGAATCAGGGTTGGTTAAGGTAAGCTCGGTGGCGCTGAATTTCCAAATGGTTTTCATAAATATCTTCCCCTTGCTTTTGCTGCTGTAAAAAGAGGAACAAAACAGAAGTCAGATGATTCAGAAGTTCTTTTTAAAACAACTTTCTGTGTTCAAGAAAAACTTATTTTCTCCTTTGCAAATGCTTTAATCAGACAATGGTAACCTAAGTAGTTAAAATTACAGATTAAATGTAATCTGTAATCTATTTCAGATTACATTTATTTTCAATCCACAACAACTTGGTTTTCTATAATAGGAAGCATCCAGACCGAACAACACAACTGCATTTAGCGTCACCGCACATGGATTTTTTTTCAGAATTGTTTCAGTTCAGTCAACAAGTGAGCTGGATATTCTCCTAATGGATTTTTGGCTAGAAGTCAGAATCCTTGTTTTCATCAATTATTAATGATAAAGCAGCAAAAAGGTACAGATCTCCACAATTTAACCACTGTGTTTAAATGTCAGCATGCTGTTTTCTTTTTGAAACGTTTGCTAGCGTTACACCAGATATAGCATCTTCCAAAACGTTCTACATTGCTTTTGTCAGTCAACCGAATAATTTCACAAAATTCTTAGTTGTCATTGAGATGCTTTCAGGCTAATCTGAGATGGATCTTTGTACTCTTTGTTCTTTTCTTGCCAATAGTGGTTTCAGCTGGGCTGATGAGGCTATAGCAGTGCTGGAGCTGTTTTTGTAATCTCCTGAATGAGTCATTGTTTAAGTAATTATAGTAGACTGCTATTTCCTGAGAAGATTCAAAGGTTTGATGTTTATGCAAACCTAATCCAAACTAATCATTAGGTTTGTTGAGAAAAAAAAAGGCTTTGTTTCACATCCGTCCTTAAATCTCTTTTGGTGGGAGCAGGATGCCATGCAATTCAAAAGCTTTTAGCCTACTTCCTCTCAGTTGTCAGACAGGTTATATTTAAAGGATTTCTTGATTCTACACCTCAGGCAGTAATCAGATATAGGTGTGGAAAGCGAAATATGCTCAATAGTGACTTCATAATTTAACAAGAAGGCCCGTAGTATTTTAACAAGGCCAGCTTGGTGAGGAGCGCATCTTTGCACTTATAGATACAATTATCATTTGAAATCTACATTTTGCATTTTTGTCCAGATAACCTGGTCTGATAGGGCTGGTTTGATGACCTAAGATGATTAAGAATGGAAGAAATCTGCCCTTAAAATCTCTCAGTATCTGATATAAAATCCACCTTATATTGTAATATATTCTAAGCACTCAGCTTGATATTTTCCTCTTTTTCTCAACTGGAAAACATATATTATCCTTCTATGATACAAATATTGTTTTCCTTTTGCAAACTTACAAAAACTACAAGGAAATTGTTCGGCAGGTTGAGGTTGCACTGGAATTGTATGAAGTGACACCATCTCCCTTTAGTCACTGTTTCTCCTAAATTACATAAAGTATTGAGCAAACAATGTACTTGACACTTTGGTTCCTAAAAGTGAATAAAACCTTATCAATAAATTCTAAGGTTATATTTACCCGTATTTCTGAAGGCGATTTGTTCCTGTTAAAGAGACAGAAATTTAGTTTCGGCTCAAGAAGACCTCGTTGTCATGATCAAAACTCCAACAGTAAGAACTTACCTTTTTCTTTGTGTCAGAATCACCAAAGCAGATATTAATACTAGGAAACATACAGAAGCGACAGCAGCTATGATGATAATCAGTCTGTTGTTGTTGTTGTTACTTTCTGTGAATGAAAAGCAGAGGGGCCAGCAATTAATTTTAGTTTCCTTTTGGTTTATGTCATTATAAAAAGTTTGTTGCGTGTTTGTGTGTGGGATGCCATTTGTTTTCCCTTAAATACTTATAAAGGTTGTGCTCATACCCTGTGGTTTCTTAAAAAAAAAACATTTCTAATTATGCTTTGGTGAGACAGTCCTATATTTATCATGCATATTAAAAAAAGAAAAATTCCTGTAAGGTTTTGGTGAGCAAAGAACCAAATGCCAGAATGAAAAAACACCCTTAAACATAGTTTAACTGTTTAACAACTTTAATTAGTCATGCACTTCAACCTCTGTTCTTTCCTGTTCCTGATTATAATGGGTGATTTAAAAAAAGATTTTACTGACCTGTAATTTTAAGCTCCCAGAACTCGTCAAAAACTCCTGAATTTGCAGTTATCTTGCAAGTGTAGTTTCCTTCGTGTAACTTCTGGGCTTCTCCTATGATGAGTGCATATCGCTCACTTTCTAAATCAGACATCTCTACTTTAAGGCGGACACTTTCATTGAACCTAGGTTTATCTTTTGAACTTTTGAAGGTAAATAGATTCTTTTCATTAAATTTCCAAGTGACCATGGTTATGTTTATGTCTGAGTCAGTACAGTTCAGGGTCACTCTGCTGCCTGCCACCTGCGTGATTGTTTTGGCTTCTGTGCAAAAGAAGAGGAAGGAAAAGGCTGTCATTAGATTGCATTTACTCAGAAATAATAATAATAATAATAATAATAATAATAATAATAATAATAATAATAATAATAATAATAATAATAATAATAATAATAATAATAATAATAATAATAAAGGAAAACAAATCTAAAAACACAAACGAGAAGCCATGTTGAACAAACCAACCAAAAGAGGTGATGAAAACGTACAAACAGATTACCACCAAAACTTCATCTGATAACGGCTCAGACTACGTAGGGTTGACCATAACCACAGTGAACATGAGTTAATGTAAAATTAAAATGTAGCAGGGTTAGGGTTAGGGTACACATTTTTACACATAGGGGTCACATTTTCTCCGTCTTGCTGGTGCATCAAAGAGCGTAGAAATGAACGTCATTGTGTGAAACATCACATCTTGAACTGTGCACAGAGTGCCATTTAGGACGCCTCCTGCAGCTGTTAAGATGAAGAGTTTGTTGTACTTGTGTATATTACTATTTGTTGCTGTTTCTTTTTTCAGTTTTCTACAACGATCACTTGATCAAACCTGGGTCAGACATTCAATGTTTAGCCAACCCTCTCCAAAGTATTCTTGTAAAAAGTTTTTCCTTTTTGTTGCTTTGTCTGCTTTCAACCTAAGAGCACAGTTCAAACTTATATTATTTGGAGAACATATAATAAAATATTTTTTTCAGAGTAACTACAACTTTTCAGTTTGGCTTACTATAAATCTGGTTGTGTTTGGAGCTACCTTTGATTAATGATGACTTGAACATTGGTTCGTTAGTGAATACCTTTGTTTGCTCCTTTTAACCAGGTTGGACATGCAGAGACTGTGACTGATCTTTCATCACATGAATTCCCAGGAATTTCATGGGCTACATCTTCATTCTTGATATATTTGAGATCAGGAATTTGTTATAGTTTCATCAAAGCATTAACATTGTTGTCCTTAAATCACTCTGTAACCACTTTGGCCTTCTGCTCAGGATCATTTTCCATTAGGAGGAGCCACTTACACTACAGCTTTAGTTTCTTAGCTGGTGTCTTTAGATGTTACTTCAGTATTTTCACATATTGTTCTTTCTTCATGATACCATTCATTTTATGAAGTGTGCCAGTTCCTCCTGCAGCCCCTCACCATGCTGCTCTCACTCATATGCTTCACAGCTATCATTGTGTTCCAAGAATCACAAGTCTCCTCACTTTTCCTCCAAATATCTGAAAATGTCTGAAAACATGAACACGGCACATTTAAGAATCTTTAAAGTTTTCCCAAAGATTAACCAGACTTTTCAAACTCCTACTTTCTCTTCCTGATGTCTTGGCTGACTTTATTTTACTTTCCCACTATGTCAGACAACAAAATAGTGTGTTGGAGGTGTCAGTCAACCTATGACCTACTTCTTGATACATGAAAAATGAAACAAAAGTTTCCTGACAGAACATAAACCTCAAAAGGAGAATGATGTGCGAAGGAGGCAGGAGAAACCGAAGCTGCGACAGAACAAAAATATGGAAGTAATAGTCATTCACAGAAGTAGGAAAAAGAAGCAAAAGTAAAACAAATCGGTTTAAACAAAACAACAAGCAGATACATAGAACCAAACATGCTATGACTATCAAACATTTACATTTAAATATTTAGTTTCCAAGGAGCCTGACTCTCTTTTAATCATTTAAAGTCATCTTGATTAATATTTGCTTTTGCTTTCTAAAGGTGTTTTGAAAACATTTTATTTGTGCATTTTTTAAATTTTAGATTATTGTTTAAGTGGTTTTACTCTTAACTATAACTGATCGAGGCATAATACATCTCCTTAAGTCAAGGTATGATCCAGCTCTTTGCCAATATTTATCAGTATTAACAATGACTTAACAGGAAACAGAGTTTGAATTGGATCCTCAGCCATTTTCTTACCAGCCAATCTCCCTTCATATTAACATGTGTTGTTTATCTCTTAACCAAAGCCAAAAGATCCAACCAAACCCGTCTGGACTCATTAAACAAAGGTTTGGTGCCAACAATGTCACTCTTAAAGAGCTAAGCTTATGTTGACACAGAGTCAATCAACTGAGGGACAATGAATCTCATCGGTTCTCAAAATAAACTAAAGTCTAAAGAAAAACTTGATGGACTTCTGAGAACTATCAATTAAGACCAATTTACAGAATTACAAGAAAGTCAGGCTTCTTACTAACACAACACAAAGAAACTAATCGTTTAAAAGTTTCAAACTGTATTGCGCATATAATCATCTTTCATGATCCACTCAAAAAAAAATTTGTACCTGCTGGCCAGAAAATCCAGAAGATGCAACTTATCAATGAAGAGTTGATGCAGCAATATCTTAAGAAATTCATCATCCCACCTAAAAACAAAGCGCATTTTACTGCATCATGACATTCACACTAGAGCATTTTTCTAAAGAATCTTTTTATGAAAAATCAGAGTTTAGATAAGCAGTAGTGACCTTTCTCTGTCACTTAAAACACTTTTTATTTACATTTAAAGCGTAGAAGAGTTTACACACTCAAATCATTGCACGTAATTAAAGTAAACAATTATGTTTCAACTTAAAAATTATTTTACAGAGGAACATCCTGTCTAACCATCAAACAACAAGCTGTATCATTCTTTTTCTTACTTGTGTAGGGTCCAGCAGCTCTCTGATTTCCTCTTTATCTGTTAGCTCTGCTGTCTTGCTCTACAATTTTAGTATATAAGCTGCTTTTTCTTGCACCACCAGCATCTGATTTAGCTGCCACTTCTTCTTCTTCTTCTTGATCAGAACCGCACACCCAATCAAAAAAAGAAAAATTGCTTTCCACACAGGAAGTGAGCGCTGTGGTGTCTGTCGTGGTAGGAGGTGTGAGTAATATGCTTTTATAGTTTTCAGGTTGCTCTGTCAGCGTTAGGGTAGGTTTTAGTCTTTTGAGGGCCATCTCTTTCCACCTCAGTCTATGTTTGTTTTTTGTTTTTTTGTTTTGTTGTGTTTCCAAGCTTTGTGCAGTACAGCTCATTTTGTGCAACCTTCATGAGAGTAGCGGACAAAGTTCACTTTTATTTCCTTCTTCCTCTTTGCCGGCATTCTGAAAAAATGCATTCCTAAATAAGTCATCATAAAATGACCTTCTGACACGGTTGTGCCTTAAAATGGAAACGATACAAGCTGGTCTGTGGGAAAGTTCATATGTTTGTTATTTTGATCTAACAATGAAAATGCAAGCTCGTCTCGGGAGCTTATCCTTCTGATGGCGAAACTCAACTGATTTTCAGTGATGCATGTTTCAGTGCAAGGTTAGTATTTTCCCGATCAGGTTCAGGAAGGTTTCGTTCAAAATGTGTGGGAAACCAGTCAAACGCAGAAGATTGGTAGCAGGAAGAAGTATGAATGCCATGTGGTATTACCGGTGGTATTACCGGTGGTATGGTTTGCATTGTGAAATGCAAACCATACAACTGGTTTGCATTTCACAATAAGACATTGCTTTGTTATGTTCTGTCAAGCTATTTCTATTTGTCAAAATGTTTGGTTTGTTTTGTAAAGATTTAGCTGAAGTATACTCTGCAGGAAGTGACTGCTCAACTTGGTGTTTCAATGGAAAAGTGATTCAAATGATCTGTGTATTCTTAGCGTATCAGGAAAGACAAAAATAGTACAGGTCTTCTGCTGTTGCGTGACTGTTTGTTGAAGGCTGAGACACCTTGTGATCTTTTACACAACCTTAACGGTTCTACAGTACAGTAAAATAAACTTTAGAAAATGAAAAACTGTTGTGACCTCAAAAACTATACAGGTTTTTTAGGAGTTTCTAAACATTAAAAATGCTAACAAAGACCCCCCTTCACATTTAAGATTCAAGACTTCATTACAGAAAACAAAAGTGAGCCAGGGCTTGGGTGGTCTTCTGTAGTACATCAACAAGGAAGTGCATTTCTGTAGTGGCAGCATGTTTCTGTCTACTATTAGAGAAGCCTGGAAGCTTCTCTAATAGTAAGGCATCTTATCCTGCCTGTCAGCATGGCATGTGGTCAAGATGTACGATTACAGAAACATAGGTTCTTTGTGCTTTGTGAGCAGTCATGTACTTCGCTCACTGTGGGATTGCTGAGAAACTCGGGGTGGTTTGTGGTTTTTCAGGAGGCCGTTGAAATGTGCAATCAGTTTTTCAGTTTATCTATCTATCTTTATGTATCTTTTACAATAGTCATAGCACAAACAAACAGCTTCAGAACCTTGCTGTAATCACCTCAGTGGTTATCACTGGTAAATGGCCTGTTCTTGCATATCACTTTTTCAAGTCCAGATGACCTCAAAGTATGTCACACTACATTCAGACATTCATGCACACACTCACACATGGTGGCAAGCCCTGAGAATGGAAACTCTCATGCACAGTATCCGCTATCTGGGCTTTTGACCTTCTGACCTGCACCAGTAGGCAAGGCGGGTGAAGGGTTATTCCCAAGGGCTCAACAACGGAGACAGATGGAGCAAGGTTTTGAATTGGCAACCCCCTGATTACGGAACTAAGTACCAGAGTCTTTCCAATGAAAAGAAAAACCTTTGGTATTTGTGCTTGGGTGTCACAATAATGTGTGTGTACGTGTGCGGGCGTCTGCGTGTGTGTGTGTGTACACGTGACAATTGTTGGAACCCCTTTCATTGACAATAAAGCATACTTCCCTCGATCTGTCTATTGTTTTGTGAAATAAGCCATTCTACCTGACTGAAAAATGCTCATGCTGTGGTTTCCATGGTTAATTCACTACAACCATAAAGTGAATGCTGCCATCCAGGTGTTTAATTGCTGACTGCAGGACCTTTGTTGCACATCTTCCTCATCCCACTTCATGTTTGATTACTGTCAAATGTCACTTATACAGCAGTGTTTTCTACTTCATTTGTAAGGCTGAAATTGATTGCACCAAGAAATACCACACAGTGGAAGAAAAATCTGTATGAGGTTGAGAGCATTAGCTCAGGATTATCCGTAGAGCAGCATGTTACCTGTGTTCTTGGTAAAAAGGTCACAACACAGTCATGCTTGTCTCCATAGAGAAATAAAGCTTCCCTAATGATTTTGAAAACCCATGGTGTAAAAGGAGGACTATTTAACTTTTAGTGGATTGTTTTAGTCAGACTTACAACCAACTGAACAGCATGTCTGTTTGAATGAAGCCAAATGGTGCAAGCCAAGGAAGGTTGATTTAAAAAAGAAAAACAAAGAAAGAGTACAGGTAATACCACATGGCAGCCTAGGAGTCCACAGTCATTACATGGGCAGTTCACTGGTTACTCAAAGAGAAAGTAAGGCTTTTTCTTTTTTTTAGGTGCTCAGAAGAACTCAGTAAACATCAGGGAAGAAAACTTTCCCTGACGTTTTCCAAGAATAGTCAGGGAGAGGTCCGGGTTCATGTTGGGAAGTCATTTAGCCCACGTGCAGAATCATGCAAAGACCGCAGGATAAAAGTAACATGTTTATTTACATGTACAAGGGGAGAGAAAGGGTCTGAGTTTTAATATGTAAAAATGTTTTTAGAAATGTTACCCACTGCAGTTCTAAGTCTTGCTAAAACTGTCTGAGACCAGAGATCATGATATCCAAGGATATCGAATTTTCAAACTAAACTGTGGGCTGAATTTGTAGTGGATATAACACCAGCTCTGCCCCCATGTGGAAATAGAGTTACAATGTTACAATGGCTTAGGCAGTGAAACTCAATGCGTTACCTGAGAATGATGTTTACATTATCAGCCAACACTGATGCAAAGACGACTGACAGAAATATTCTCCTGCAAGTTCTACATCAGTTCTGTAAGATTATTTGTGGGAAACAATGTAGAAATCAACGTTAAAGCTCAAGTCTTTCGCAGCCAGAGAAAGAGGTGCACAAAGTCTCATTGGATGTGATTGTGAAAGCTGTGTTGGACGCATGTTGCACATTCAAAATAGTTTGTGAAAATCTGCCTTCAGAAAAATGTTTAAAAATAAACAGTATAAAAATGTGCTTAACTTTAAATACCACAGTTACTGCAATGTTTTTATGCACACATAAAATCATGGATAACTGTTTTCACTTATTTGACTATGAATAAGTGTTGTCATGATAAAAAAATGGGATGTTTACTACCAGTTACCGTTGTACAGATGAGTGTGGTAGCTGTCTTCAATCACAGTTTTAATTAGCTGGACATGAGGTTGGTTGCAAGCCTTAATCCATCTCTTGTGTTATTCCAGTCTCAGTTTGGGTTTTGGAACGATAAGTTATCTTTTGGCCTCTACATGGTCTGGGTAACGGCTGTCGGGATTGCATGTTTCCCACTAACAACTCTGGACCATGACTTCCTATTATTTTCCATGAAATCTCTATGACCGCAGTGTGTTAGCAATGTTTATAGAGGTCCAGATAAAGGGCAGGTAACTGAGGACAAACTTTGACCATTGCAGGGCCGTGCAGAGACCTTTGGAGGGGCAAGGGCTCAAATTTAAAAAAGGGGCACATTGTACAAAAACACCATACAACAATATAGCAACAACCCATATTAATCAAGAATCTAATTGGATGCTATATCATTGCCATCATGTGGAGAAATGCAAAGCAAATATAGTCTATATTTTCCCCAACAGGTATAAAGTTTCTGTTTCTGCTGCTGACAATCCTGGAGGGCTGAGATGATCTGAGACTGTAGCTGTTAAATAGACCAGAGGAGAGAAGGTCTCTGCAAAGATGTTATGAAACAAGCTAATTTGCTGCCATCTACCTGGAATCTACCTGGATTCTACCTGGAATCTACCTGGAATCCCCCGGTGGCTCCCGTCAGTCCACCGATGCTTTGGAGACATTTTGATTCATTTCATTGTGGCACGTTTGACTTTTTGCTGCGGTTCTAATTATTGCTACAATATTTTCTCTGATGTTTATTTTGTGAACTCTAAATGGGCCGAATCTTCCTTTAAGACTTGAGGTTCTGCAATAACTTCTATTTACAGCCACAAACCTCCAGCCCAGATCCTATCAGCCCAGATCCTATCAGCCCAGATCCTATCAGCCCAGATCCTATCAGCAGCAGCTTTAACCCGCCTGCTAGAAAAGTTAAGGAGAGGCAGAGAGAAGAGTCAGCAGGTGGTACTGGGGCTTTGAGCTGCTTTGCAACTCGCGGTGACAGTCGGTACCATGTCTTATATCAGGATGTCTGATATAAAGACAGACATTCTTTATACCTGTCGATGGGACCGACCCAGACTGCCTGTAGCAAACCGAACCGGGCTTTTAGCAGAATGATTAAGTTAAAGTCAGATGTTTTCTCTGCAGCTGAAGCATTTCTGTGTTTAGGGGTGAGGCGGGTTTTGTCACGCTATTGCACGGACGATTATGAAAATATGAATTGAAACAGTTTTTCTAACGTCAACATCAGAACTACGTTTTTATTCACAAACCAGTGTATTAAAAAAATATTCTTGCCCATAATTTGACAGTTAGAGGACACAGATCCGTCCGCTCCTCCTCACCACGGACCCGGTGTGTGAACAACATGGAGACTCAGAGAGTCATTATTAGACTGAGGGCAGCTAGACTAGTTTATTTTTACAAAATTATTATATTTCGCTAAATATTATTCCTGAGGGGCACAAACAGGCCTAATGATATACAGATTAAAAATAAAAATTGGAAAAAAATAATTTGGAAAAAAAACTCAAAAAGGGCACTAGGGGCATCAAAGATAAAAGGGGCGGGGGCTCAAGCCCCCTTCATGTGAAGACAAACCCCCAGGAATGATTGACAGGTGGATGTCAATTATCTTCTTGACTGTAAGTGTAATTTGGTGGTCTTTCTTCCTGTCACCTGAATGTTATATTTCATGACTCTATGTTAAGACCACGCTGTTTTTTATGTTTGCTTGTTTTTGTTTTGTTTTTCACAATTTATGATGAAATCTATTGTTAATCTCGAAGACAATGCTGCTTTGTGTATTTGGTTTCCTCTTTCAGCTTTCTCTCAGCTTTATCTAGTTTTTCCCAGTTACTGTCTGTTGAAACAGGTGTTGTGCTGAGAGCACCTGTTTGAGAGATAGTGTTCCCCAAGGCTATCTCAGAACAGGATACCCAACACCTGCTTTATTTCTGTTTACACTCAAGTATAAAAGGCGTTTGCTTCATCTCCCATATAGGCACATGGTTAATGCATGTGCCTATTGCAGTACTGTAAACAAACAGGAATACGTGCATGTCCCAATCTTTGACATGAAGCTCACTTACTAACAATAAAACTTCAGACTGCATTGTAAAGTTAGGTTGCCAGGACAGGAGACATTCTCTTCTGGTATCCTAAAAATTTGCATTCTAGACATATGGCCCCTTTATAAACAAGTCGTAGACCTTTCCTGCATTTTCTATGGTAAATTTTGTGGTTTTGCTACAGAGTAAACGTTTCCTTCTTACAGATCTCCACTGAAAGTTAATGTTGTGAAACCTTTTTCTAATTATCCAGGAATGCACTGATAACAGTAGCAATTACCAGCTTGTGAGCTGCTCTTTGATGATTTGTGTTAAATGTTGAGAAATTACAAATCCTGTTTGCTCCTTTGATCTCAGCAGAAAACTTTGATGTAAATGATATTCTATCTTTTGTATTTTGTATTTCCATGTTTTGTCTATAGTAATGGAAAAATTATGGCAATTCAAATCCCCTCAAAGTGACCACGAGGAAGAATATTTCTGTGTATGTTAGATAACAGGGTCTCTGGAGGGTTGTTGGATGACGGGTAATTTACCGTAGTTGTAAAACACTGCCCCCTAGTGCTGATAATATTCCTTGCAGTCGTATTGTGTTTCTATTCACGGTTGTACTTTTTGCCTATTTGCTTTTAAGCCTGATAATAATGGCAGTAAACAAGTCTTAATATAAATTAATTCACATTACATACATTACTTCATAAAATAATATTTCTCTCTTGTTTCTGCTTACAGTTAAGACCATTTTTTTTTGTATTTGGTAGATAGATTTGCCTTTTAATTGTTTGGTTTGGGTCAAACATTTGTGATATCATCGCTTCTCACAATAGTTTACTGGAAGTTTCTCCAGACAGAACTGGTGTAGCATATCTGCAAAGGCCTTTGCAGTTCTCCAAGTAATTTCTTTTGTGGGATTGGGTTCAGAACTTTGTTACATATGATACACTTTCTAAACAGTGTACCAGTCCAGACCTCCCATCTTTTGTGTCCTGTCACATACCGATCGACTTGTCTCCAAAATTTTAAATTCTTGCTCCTGAGTGTATTGGCAAACTGTAATGTGGCTTTTGTCATCTTGCCTTTGGAGTAATGACTTATTCCTCTCTGAGTGCCTGAGAGGCTTTTAAGCCAATGTGGGCGGAATGCTTCCACTTTAGCAGCTTTACAGAAATTTTGCTTTGTTTTCTGGAGTTGATATGTTCATTCTGGCACACGGAGAAAAAACCAGAACCATTTCAGACCTTCTGTCATATACGTCCAACATTATTACAGAAAATTTGCACATTGTTACCATATGACTTAGTGTGTTTGTGCAGAACAACTCATCATGACCACGTGGGACTTTTTATTGTATTTATTCACATTTCAAAAGAATCTATCATCAGAGAAGACTACAAGTTAGTAAAAATTATTTTTCCCCCCAAATATTAATCATTGTGTCTTCTTACAAACATATAGGTAATGCAACAGTTTCAAAGTACAAAAAAAATCATACGTTACCAGCCATATTAATGTAAAAAAGACCCAGTGTCATCCTTGGAGCATAACAGTGTTGAGCACTTTTAACTTGTTCCAGCATTGAATCATAAAGATGTGCAGATAATAGTGAGCAGGAGGAGGGTAGGGTGTACATGGGGGACAGCAGTTGCCTTTCTACGTGAGAAGTACTTGTTCTCATCCCAGCCTTGACAATATCAACACTATAAGTTCTGCAAATACGGCCAAAATCTGCTTAATGAATACGTTATTCGTGCTGATGTAACAGGTGACTCAGAGTGAAAGACCTGTTAATATCAAAAAAAAGAAAAATCAAAACAGGAAAGAAAAACATCAACTTCACAGAAGACTCAAAAACAATTCATCCATTTTCTACAATTTTACAATTGGGAATGCACATTTACAGACAAGACACCCATAGTGGTACAGCGTGGAAAAAAAAAAACCACCAGAGAATTTAAAGATTTGTGGTAAATCTGGGGCCAAAACTTGTGTTCACTCTGTTTTATTTATTATTAGCAAAATAATTAAGTTGAAAAGTTTGCTCCTCAAAATTTCAATTTGTATTAGCTTTATTAGGTTTGTGACAATAAATGTGTATTATCTTATAAAACTTCATTTCTCCTGAAATCAGCTGCTTTAAATGTACTGTATTTAATTTAACTTGCGGTAAGTAGAGTAGCACACTAATCCTCTGAAACTTCATGCATTTTGTAGTTTGTCCGTGTTGTGTAATGATAAATACCAATGTGTAAATGAAACTGAGTCAAAGGTTTGATTTCCTGGGTCAAGGATGCCTGTTTTCATTGATGAGCGTGGTTTCTTTTATTGTCGTGCTCCCAACAATAGCTTGTGCTGATGCTGCATGATCTTTATCGCCCGGACGCCTATGTGTGCAGCACGCAGAGAGGATTTGGCTTGAGGTCACTACTATAGTCCTCTCTCTGATTGGGCAAAATGAGCCCTGCTGTCTTGCATGGACAGCTGATATCACAGTACACAAGTTTTCCTTTTTTTGAACGGCTACAGAACATAAGCAGATCTAAAAGAAAAGATGCAAATCACATTGAAAAAGACATCCAACATGTGGTAATTTTTCTCTTTTTTTTCTGTCTAACTCTGCTCTAGCTTTTACCACCTAGTTCATGAACACAAAAAGGAGAGAAATGCTCTGAAACTGATGCAAATCCCTCTTCTCTTGAAAGAATCTTGTATAAATGGATCCATAGATGAGGTGTTACGAGGGTTAAAGGCTTTGCAGAGTTGAAATCTCTGAATGTGCAAAAGAAGTACGGCCCTCTGAACCTAAATCCAACTTATTTGTCTTTAAATATCTGTGTATCTGCAAACCTTAGCAGATGTTGTGTGTTTCTCTGCAGTAGGTTTCTCAGCAACAGCCGTGTGGCTGCCTTTACACTTTGTCACTGTCTAAATAGAAAAGTCATCGTCCATCTACAGAAAAAGCATTGACTTGCAGACATTCTAGTAGTCTTTCCCTATCAACTCAAGCCTTGTATACAAGTACCTATTTCTCCATTATAAATAGCTGTAACTCTTTCAATAGAAAAGATGTCTAAAAACTGAAAATTATTTTTATCAAGTAAAAACATTTCCCCATTTTTCTTTTTAAATAAGTACACACTTAGTAAAAAAGTCTCCTACTTTTATATTCCGTTTTACCTCAAGCACTCTGACTTTTTTGTTTATTTTATTAGATTTTATTTTATTTTATTGAGGGTGCTTTCTGCAGAATTCCACCCTTAAAGGTTTTTCTCTATCCCTGTCGATTTTTCCTTTTCATCCACTTTTGGGCCCGCCTGTGTAAAATGTATGCACTGCTTTGAGTTAGTGGTGTATGCTCTCCCTGATGTTGAATGTGTGAAGGCATGCGTGTGCTTTGTCTCACAGGTTCATACGGTGAGATCATCTGACCTGGCCCTGCTGCTTGCTTTGCTCAGTCGACTCAATGGTCTGGTGTCTTCTATCGTATCCGTTGCCTCCACCTCTGCCTCAGCAGGGGTTTCCATCTCCTCGTTTTCTGCTTCCTCTACCTCCGCATCCTCATCTAGACCTTCCTCTATTCTCTCTGCTTCCACCTCTGGTGGCGGCACCTCCTCAACCTCTTCTTCATGTAACGTCACTTCCCCTGTCCCCGTTGTTTGACTGTAGGAAGGCAGAGTCTCATCGTACACCTTAGAGATGTCCTCCATGGGCAGTACCTCCTCCACCTTCTCCTCCAGTGTCTGGAAGGGTGGAGTCCCTCTGCCAGCCTCCATGCCTACCTCAGCCAGAGGGTAGAGGTGAGTTACAGGTGGAACCTTTTCCTCCTCTAGCAACTTGTAGCCTTTTGCTCTTTGCAAAGCGGGAACAGCCAGTGGGGACAGACCTTTTCCTTGTGATGGCAGAGGCGGGGCTGTGCCCTCGCCTTGGGCTGGAGCTGGGGCTGGCTTACGGAAGACAAAGCGGATTTTCTTCAGACCCAAGTGGCTGATCTCCACAAAGTTGAGGAAGAGCGAGACACAGGCCACAGCCAACATGAAGATGATGAAGACAGTCTTCTCCGTAGGGCGAGACACAAAGCAGTCCACCGTGTTGGGGCAGGGCCATCGGCTGCATTTGTACAGTGGCAGGATGCGGAAGCCATAAAGAAAGTACTGCCCTACCACAAAACCCACTTCAAATAGTGTCTTGAAGATAATGTGGCAAATGTAGGTCCTCAGCAGGGTGCCCTCCAGGCGAAACTTCTTGCTGCCTTTGGTGCTGGTCTCCTTAGTTGTGCGGACACTTCCCTGATCAGGTGCCAGAGGCAGACGCTCTTCGCTCAGTTCCTGTTGCCTGCTAAGCTCTGCCTCCTCTCGCTCCTTACGTTTCTCCTCCATGTGGACATGGTGCACAGCGTGGCCGACGTACACCAGAGACGGCGTGGACACAAAGATGATCTGGAGCACCCACAGGCGGATGTGGGAGATGGGGAAGGCCTCGTCGTAGCACACATTCTCGCATCCAGGCTGTTGCGTGTTGCAAACATAGTCGGACTGCTCGTCGCCCCACACGAACTCTGCCGCTGTGCCCAGTATGAGGATACGGAAGATGAACAGCACTGTGAGCCACACCCGGCCGATCACCGTGGAGTGCTCGTTGACTTCCTCTAAAATGTTACCCAGAAAGCTCCAGTCACCCATGGTCGGTCCGTAGCACTGCGGAATGAAGGGTGGGGTAGGAATGGACACAGAGGGTGCAGTCACACGGGGAGGATGGGGTAGGGAGGATCCACAGTGGGAGTGGGAAAGAGAGGCCCAAAGGTAAGCAATGCATTAGAGGACAAATCCAACTTTGAAATTCTTGTTCATCAAACATTAGCTGCTAATAATTGCATGCATTTCAGTTTAAAAACTTAGCAAACTGAAACTTCGCAAAAGTCTTAACAGTCAACTGAAAACTTTCAGTTTCTATTTTAAATAATAATAAGAAATATCAATGAAATAAACTGATTTGAAGTAAATCTAAAGTTCTTACAAAATCTCTCTGTAGGCTATTAAATTTTTACTAAAATGAAGACATGAATATACATTGCTGTCAATAGCTCTCAAAGGCAACATTCTAGTAAAAGCAATGGTAGATTGAGAGATCAGTAGGTAACAAAAAGTCCCCTACTAAAGAATAAAAGGCAACCAAATGGGCAACTTGCCACAGCTGCGGCTCCGGCAAAGTTGAGTCCTGTCCCGTTCTCTTGGCACCCGGCAGGGGAGAGTGAACTTTTTTCTGCCCTCTTTCCCACCTAAAGCCCTGTCCTTGTCGCCCCACTGAGCAGATGTAAATGAATCGGCTCTGATGGTTGGTTTTTAGTTTGCCGCAATATTTAAGCTTGGAGCCAGACGGCCTTTATTTTCCGGGCGACGTGTGGGTGACGCAAAAAACAATAGGATCAACAAAGCCAGAGCAGGGATGTATGGAAGCAGGCCTCAAGCTCCTGCACCAACATGGACACTGTCGGGGTATAGAGTCCACAGCAGCTCAGTCACACTCCTACTTTCTTAACCATCCGATGTTCTGTGTATGCAAACATGGGCACAGTAGATACAATTTCAAATGGTGCCTCCAGAAATAGAGCCAACATTAGAGGCAGGTCAGGAACAAACTATGAGCTCAGGCAAGGATGAAGGAGAACTTTGTGGACGTGCATCAAGTCCTTTAGACACCCAATAACACAAAACATTAGTCTGAATTAATGTCAGGAGTCTGTGGCATTTATATATATATATATATATATATATATATATATATATATATATATATATATATATATATATATATATATATATATATATATATATATATATATATGCTACTTGTTATATTTTGTGCAAGAATGACCTCTAAACAGAATTTCAGATATGCTTTTTGGTATATCTCTATGCAACCTGTAACACACAAATTTTAATTATTAATAGAAACAAAAGTACATAAAATGCTGCAGTAAGCTTGAAGATCATCAGACATTTTTATGCTATTTATTGTATTTTGCTCAATAAATAGGTACGAATTGTAATGTAAATGTTTCATTTTAAGCTAATTTATGCAGAGTAATCAAACTTTCTAAAACTATTTGTGTAAATTTACTAATTTTCTTTTCAGCGTTTTAGTCAGTTGCACATTTTGTTGGTGAAATGTATGATGTTTATATTGAAAAATGTTCTATTTCATTGTTAGCAGATTGTTTCTAAGACTGAGTGTTGGAAATAAAGGAATGTGAACCACATTAACATGCTTCCCTGAGGGAATAGAAAAAACTTTCCCTGCTCAGAAGGCAGAAATAGTCACCAGGAATGTTTTATGGATGCTTGAACAGAAGAACACTTAACCCAAAGGTATTTAATGTTTTGCAAGAAGGAAGTAAAAACTAATTTGCATTGCTATATATTATAAACATTAAAGTTATTTCATTTCATTCTTTTCAAATGACATTTTAGCAAACCTAACTTAGAAAAATATTAATCATTAATTGTGGTTTACTGTTATTGTATGGTTTAATATAAGCTGTGCTGAAATACCAGCTATAAATAAACCAGATGAAGCCTGGAAACTTATATATGGTATGAAATATTATTTAAAATAGAAAATAAGAGCAATCACCCAGACCTTGGCCAACTGCCAACATTAACACACAGTAGATAGTTTTATCTAAACACTAATTGCTTTATATATATATATATTAGTTTTTTTAATTTAATATTAATTACTCCTTTTATATATCCAGAAATATGATTCAGAATAAACTGAAGTATTAATTTAGTGATTAACAGTTATATATATATATATATATATATATATATATATAACACAGGAAAACCGAGACTCAAGCCTGTTACCAGCTTCTCTAAAAAAGTAAAAAGTAAAAAAGATTAGCTATTGGCCGTTCTAATGGTAGCAAGAAATTGCTGAATAACATCATCACTCTTCTACATGTAATTGTAAAGATAAGCTTATTGGAGAAACATCAATATGTTTTCTTCTGTTAATGCTCTTTTTGTATTTTATACATACTCCTTTAAGGTCTAAGACAGTTTTGTTTGTTTGTTTATTTGTTTGTTTGAATGTAAATGTACTTATTTTTCTAAAATTTTAGTTTGGTTTACTTCAGTTCAGCTTGGGTTTTAACCTCATGATTCATTTAGCATCATGAAACAAGTGTGTTAAATACAATTACATATGTTCACACCACTATGCACTGTATTGAATTACAGTGGTTTACACCATTTACATTTTAACTCTTTGAACTTTGTGTTCTCTTTGTACTTAAAATTTTTTCCACAGAGGAAATCCAGAACCATGCCTAAATATCTTTGTTTTCATGGCTGTAATATAAGCAAGATCCTATCCTCACATTACAAAATGTGGCAAAACAAGTTTGTATGAAATCCCGTCGGTAAAACAACAGCATTTTTATCTGCGTAAAATATTCACACATTTTATTAAATCCCAAGGTTAATTTAAACAAAGCTAGTGTTTTTCAGTAATGTAAACTGTTGCAAACCTGCAGTCATGCCAAATCACTGGTGCACCAATTTAAAGGAATCAACAGAACAATTGTTTGGCAGTGAGAGGAATTTAGAGTTTATTTATATTTAAACAATTCATTTCCTTTTGCTCAATCAAACATGGAGGTTTCACAAGAACTTTATCATTGCTGAAACATAAAACATTCAGTAATAGAGATGCTATTTGCAAATAGCACGTTTGCTGTTTAATCTTTTTTTATGTATTTCTATGCCCAGATTTTTAATCAGGTGGTTTAAAAATGCATTTCGTGTCATCAGTTCTCACACTACATACTATAACATCAAATGTCACAGCTGTTTAAGGAATAATTTTATTTTATTTTTTTTTCACTTTGCTCATTGTTCATTTAACTTCTACTGAAATTCAAGCCATGCTGTGGTGGTATCACTGGTGTGCTGAAATTCAGTGTCCATCTCTCAACGTCTACTTTTAGATCTCTTACTTGGTGGAAGACTAATTTTTTAAACTTAGCTTTTCAAAATGTATCTCCTAATGCAAAATAAAAAATAAAAATAAAAACCTTGTTACAATAAATGTTATTTTACCCCTACTGGATACATGAAAGCAGTTGTTATATTTTCTTATATAAGAAAATGGAGACGTCACATTTTCTTATATAAAGATTTCCTTTTCCAAAAGCTCAAATGTTCTCTCCCCTGAAGGCCTGGCATTGCACATGGACTCAGAGGCATGTTCAGGGTGTATCCACATAGCTGGGGGACCAGGGGAGTCCCTTTAAAGAGCAGTGTGTTGCTATAGTGGATGCTTGCATGCTAAGCCCCACACTGGCCCAGTGAATGGAGCTGGGATTTTACACAAAGACATGATGTCATGATGCAGGGTGCGGGCTCTATTGAGCACATGCACTGAGGCGTGAGGCCAGATTAGACCTTCGCAGGGTACCAACTGGGCCTTAATCAGGATGCTAACACGCTAGCAAACATATAGTGTGGTGATCTGCCTATGGCGCAGTGGTGCCACGTGATGCTGCCTGAAGGGCCTTTGAGAGTCTGGAAGTAACTTAAATCTTATTTGTGCACTGAGCTTATCAATATGACGCAGTTTAAGACATTTGTTTGATCTAACAATATGCATTATGCGGCTGAACACACGTTGGCAGCAGCTTGGTTTGATTTGGCCTTCTTGTTACCTCTCACACAATGAACATCTCCAACCACTCCCTGAGGAAAAACACTTTCTTAACCATTCTTACTTGGGCTCAAAAAAATATTTTTCTTAAAGTCTAACAAGATTGGGAAAAGTCATTCTTTTCATGCCATATACCTATATCACCCTCGGACAACAATGAAGTTTTTCATTGGGCCTTTGTGTTTCTGGTTGACCTCAGAACCGAATCATAAGTGGCACAGCTAGACTGGTCTGTCATCACCCAAAGGCCTTTAGAAAAACAGCTGTAATCTTACTCTGACTAATGTAGTGAAGGAAACTCAAGCTGGCACTGCATTTCCACAAATGCAATACAAGTTCAGCACTATCACAAAAATGAGAGAGATTCCCAAAGTTAAAAAGATGTTATTTCATCTCAACAGAAGGCACTGCTTAAGAAAGCTTCTCTACTGCTGATAGTTGCTTTTGAAAACACAAATCTGCATATCTGTATATGAGCATTAGCATATTAACGACAAACAAAGCACCTCATATAGACAAGATAAGCAGAGGAACTCATTTTATTTGAACTTTTTCTTGTACCTACTTATGTTATAGGTCCAGGTCAGTTCAATTACTCCTCTACTTGTATAGATGGTTATCTTGTTTTAGAAGAAGTAAATGATTTGTAGATTTTTTAAAATGTTAGTTTTGTGAACAAGGCTGTATTTTGAGAACGAAAGATTTGCGTATCATTTATATCGCACTTCCACGTCTACATTAATTTCAGTTCATGTGATTTTTTTTCAAATGCACATGTTGGTCATTTTAGTAGGCATGAAGATTATAAATGGTCAGTTTGAAAAGTACATCCAATATTTAAGCAGCAAAATATACTTTCCAAGAAAAACACATTACATCTTGTATTACCTGTTTTTGTTAGTCATATGAACTTCTCTCACGAGTCGTCTGGTTTCTGGACTCGCAGACAGAGAAGAAGCGTTCACTGCAGTTTTACAGAGATGGTATCAGCGATGACCCGTAGAGATACAACATGACCTGGGGGGCAGCGCCGCATCCCATGACATGGCAGAACAATAAGACCTGAATGGCGTAAGGCTTAGGGCTCGAGACAGGTTCTTGTTTCCAAACACTTGTTTGTTCAGTGTGCAAATATACATACATTTATATTTGAGTTAGTGGGTGTGAGTTTCACCATTTCTCTTTGTGTTGTGGAGACCCTCTAACTCAGCAACTCAGTTTTTCTCTTTGTGATCTTTTTTTTCATGAGTCGACTGTCTGAACTCCCGTCTTTTCATTTCAATGGAGGCATTAGACCTCAAGAAACCAGCCCCTCTAAACAACTGGAGTTCAATGGATGGTGCCTTTTTATCATTCTCAGTTTTTTTATGTAGAAATTCAAACTACCTTTTGACTTTCTGGCACATAATTTAAACTTTTGGGGGGTCTCTTAATTTTATGCTCTACCTGTTTCCTTTGATTGCAAAAAATATACTGTAAAAAAAATGTGATAAGAAAAATATATGAGCAAAGAAATTCTCCTAGAAAAATCAACATAGGAACATCAACATATTTTTTAACATTTTAAATTTTGGTTTTTACCGCACACAAAAAAATATTTATGATATTCCACAGTTGTTGTGTTCTGTGTTTCTCTGTATGTTTATTTCTAGTTTCCTGTGTGTCTGAGTCTCTGTGTTGTCCTGTCTCCCCGTGATTAGTCCCCAGGTGTATCTCGTTCCCTGATTTCCTCTTGTGTATTTAGTGTCACCTGTGTGTGTCTGTCTTCGTCGGGTCCTACGTCTCC
The DNA here is from genome assembly GCF_019740435.1 of Gambusia affinis. Classification (NCBI taxonomy): domain Eukaryota; kingdom Metazoa; phylum Chordata; class Actinopteri; order Cyprinodontiformes; family Poeciliidae; genus Gambusia; species Gambusia affinis. The sequence goes on from NC_057878.1 coordinate 13,091,292, forward strand.
TTACGTCTAGGTTACGTCTCGCTACATCTGTTGTTCATTAGTCTGTCGTTCCTTAGTCTGTCGTTCCTGTCCATTCGTTCACCTTGTCGCTACCTGTGTTGAGCCCTGGTTTCAGTTCAAGCAGTGCTGCCTTGGTTTTTGGACTTTGTTTGGATTTATTCATTAAAATTACATCATTACTCATTTCATCTGGGTCTGCTGCGTCTGCCTCACCACCACCACCACAACACCTCATGACAGAAGGACCCGACCAAGCTGAACGGTGAGGCACGCTATTTTTTTCCCCCCTCCATCATGGACCCGGATGAGCTACAAGAGCTAACGGAGACCATAAGGGAATATGTCGAGGTCAAGGCTAAGCCCAACGCCGATTGCAGACGGCTCGGCCTCGCTATTCGCTTGGGACTATTGCTGGAGTATTGGGTTCCACACTTTCCGCACCCGCAGCTGGTGGAACTGCAAAGGAGGTAGAGTGGAGCGAGGCAGCTCTGGCCGTCATGGCCGGCGAACCTCTGCCTCCCAAGCCGGACAATCTTTCCGCCAGCCCCGCCTCAGCTCCAGTGTCTCCGAGACCAGTACCTCCAGCCCCCGTTTCTGCCGCCGCTCCAGCCGGCGCACCCGAGCCCGTTTCTGCCGCCGCTCCAGCCGGCGCACCCGAGCCCGTTTCTGCCGCCGCTCCAGCCGGCGCACCAGCCTGCTTTCTGCCGCCCGCCAGCAGCCGGCGCCCTCGTTCTGCCGCCGCCCGCTCCAGCAGCACCGGCTCCCGTTTCTGCCGCCGCTCCAGCGGCGCACACCTGGCTCCCGTTTCTGCCGCCCGCTCCAGCAGCGCACCGGCCCGTTCTGCCGCCCGCTCAGCGGCGCACCAGGCTCCGTTTCTGCCGCCCGCTCCAGCGGCGCGCACCCGAGCCCGTTTCTGCCGCCGCTCCAGCCGGCGCACCCGAGCCCGTTTCTGCCGCCGCTCCAGGGACTGCTCCTGCCACTGTGCCCATGGTGATGGGATTCCAGGCGGCCCGCCTGGCTCCAGGCCGACAGATGGCACGGGTAGTAGGCTTCCCTGCCCCAGTCAGTGGTTCCGAGCTCCCCAGTGTTCCTAGTGCCAGTCCCGAGCTCCCCAGTGTTCCTAGTGCCAGTCCCGAGTTCCCCAGTGTTCCTAGTGCCAGTCCCGAGTTCCCCAGTGTTCCTAGTGCCAGTCCCGAGTTCCCCAGTGTTCCTAGTGCCAGTCCCGAGTTCCCCAGTGTTCCTAGTGCCAGTCCCGAGCTCCCCAGTGTTCCTAGTGCCAGTCCCGAGCTCCCCAGTGTTCCTAGTGCCAGTCCCGAGTCTCCTCCTAGTGCCAGTCCCGAGTCTCCTCCTAGTGCCAGTCCCGAGTCCCCTCCTAGTGCCAGTCCCGAGTCCCCTCCTAGTGCCAGTCCCGAGTCCCCTCCTAGTGCCAGTCCCGAGTCCCCTCCTAGTGCCAGTCCCGAGACTCCTCCTAGTGCCAGTCCCGAGACTCCTCCTAGTGCCAGTCCCGAGACTCCTCCTAGTGCCAGTCCCGAGACTCCTCCTAGTGCTCCCCCCGAGACTCCTCCTAGTGCTCCCCCCGAGACTCCTCCTAGTGCTCCCCCCGAGACTCCTCCTAGTGCTCCCCCCGAGACTCCTCGTGCTCCTCGTCGCCGCCCCCGTGCGGCCCCAGAGACTCCTCGTGCTCCTCGTCGCCGCCCCCGTGCGGCCCCAGAGACTCCTCGTGCTCCTCGTCGCCGCCCCCGTGCGGCCCCAGAGACTCCTCGTGCTCCTCGCCGCCCCCGTGTGGCCCCAGAGACTCCTCGTGCTCCTCGTCGCCGCCCGGCCCCCAGAGACTCTCAGCCTCGTCGCCGCCTGCGGCTCTAGAGACTCGTCAGAGACTCCCTGCGCTGGACGGCCACCGGACCGCCTCCGTTTTCCGCCTCCTGCGCTGGACGGCCGCCGGACCGCCTCGTGGTTCCCGCCTCCTGCGCCGCGGACGCCGCCGGACCGCCTCCGTTTCGCCTGCGCCGCGACGCCGCCGACCGCCTCCGTGGTTCCCGCCTCTGCGCCGCGACGCCGCCGACCGCCTCCGTGGTTCCGCGCCTCCTGCGCCGGGCGGCCGCCGACCGCCTCCGTGGTTCCCGCCTCCCTGCGCCGGGCGACGCCGGACCGCCTCCGTGGTTCCCGCCTCCTGCGCCGCGGACGGCCGCCGGACCGCCTCCGTGGTTCCCGCCTCCTGCGCCGCGGACGGCCGCCGGACCGCCTCCGTGGTTCCCGCTTTCTGCGCCGTGGACGGCCGCCGGACCTTCCCTGCGGGTTCCGCCTCTGTTGCCTCCGCCCACTTTGTTGGGTAGTTTTTTGTTGTTTATGGACTCTGGCCCCCCGTCCGACTCCCCTCCGCCCACCCTTGTGTTTTTGTTTTGGGCGTCTTGGAGCCGCCCGTTAAGGGGGGGGTACTGTTGTGTTCTGTGTTTCTCTGTATGTTTATTTCTAGTTTCCTGTGTGTCTGAGTCTCTGTGTTGTCCTGTCTCCCCGTGATTAGTCCCCAGGTGTATCTCGTTCCCTGATTTCCTCTTGTGTATTTAGTGTCACCTGTGTGTGTCTGTCTTCGTCGGGTCCTACGTCTCCTTACGTCTAGGTTACGTCTCGCTACATCTGTTGTTCATTAGTCTGTCGTTCCTTAGTCTGTCGTTCCTGTCCATTCGTTCACCTTGTCGCTACCTGTGTTGAGCCCTGGTTTCAGTTCAAGCAGTGCTGCCTTGGTTTTTGGACTTTGTTTGGATTTATTCATTAAAATTACTCATTTCATCTGGGTCTGCTGCGTCTGCCTCACCACCACCACCACAACACCTCATGACAACAGTATTCAAATGTTAATTTTAGCAATAAAAATTTCTTACATTAAAAAAAACACACACACACACACAAAATCCAACTGGGAATAATTCAGCTGTAAATTTGTTTTTACATATATTTTTTGTCCACAATTGTTAAAATATGTATTTATACAGGATGTATAGAATGTATATGAACTGGCAAATGTACAACACACAGATATGGTTGTTCACTTTGAGGAAACCAAACTTTATGGTTGTATTAAAAAATATGTTTTTAATGGGGCTACCTGACTGTGTGGTTTTGGTTTTTACTTCATTAGTCTACGAAAAGAGTGAGAAGATCAAGCAGTCAAAAGGTTGAACTTTACATCAATCGATCGCACTTTTCAAATCATTTTTGTGCAGCGTGCATCTCTCAGGTCGACTGCTTTAAAGCATAAACACATACACTTTCTTATTTCCCCTTCAACATCTGTCACATCTGGCCCCAAACCACAGCATTGTTTTTCTGTGGGCTGAGCTCTTGACACCATTGTGTTTGTGAGGTCAGATTTGTTGAATTTGGACCAGGCCGCTGTCCTTCATGTGCTCAGCTGCACACAAAGACAACAGCCTCTCGGGAAAGGGTCATTAAGACCCTGCAAGTGCATAACCAGGCCTTTCAAACACATTTTACTACAGGAACTGGCAAAGAGAAACACATCTCCTTGTAAAAAATCTGGGTATCTGCAGCAATAAAATGCGTCATTTAAAAGAAAAAGTGCTGCTCAAAAATTCTACGTTTTTCCTTTGGTAAATATTTTTGCCGGTTATTGTTTGAATGTTTACTGGAGAGTAAAATACAGATTGATTGTTGTCAAGATTACAATAGGGAGTTGTGTATTTAAATGGTGAGAAGGTTTGAGTTGCTTTGACTCACTACCTGAATTTATGCTTCAGGTTCCCCCTCCCATGTCCGGTTGTAACACCAGCTCATACCACCCCCCTGTGTCTGTAAGGGGACTTGCTGAGCACTGCTGTCTTATACTCTGAATTTCTTTTTTTTTCTTTTTTACTGAGATCTTCTGAGAAAGTTTTTATCTTTTTAAGACTCACAATACCTCGAGATTTTTCTTGTCCTTCAAAGCACAGTGTGGTGTCAAGTAGATATGAGTATATTATCTGTTTCAAAGTATACCAAGCAATTTGAAAGTCACATTTTCAAAGTGAACAAACGATTTCCACTACAGTTTATCAATAAAATAAACCGATTTAATGTGATGCCAGAAAGTGACATAAGTTTTATCCACCTGTATCAAACTCTTTAATCACAAAAGCATGAAGAATGATGTAGAAACTAAAGCATTCCTTACACCTCTAAAGACACATCTAAATTCAAAAGTAATAATTGTGGTTATGATGGGTTTGTTTTTTTTATTATAGCAAAATTAGAATGGAAATTAAATGAAATTATGTTATATATTTTTGTTAAAGATTTTTATTTAACTATGCGGCAACTGTTAAGATGCATTTATTAATTTTTTTACCTTTTGCAAAAATCATACAACCACTTTTATGTCTTTTTAAAACTCGCAGCTGTTCAAATAATCTTGATAGTCAAATAGTCGGCAGTATTGAGATGCTTTTGGTTTCAAGTCCAAGAGAAAAAAATCCCCCCTCAAAAACTACAACATTATGGACAACGAAAAGAGACAAAAACATAATTTAAATTGGTTGTGATTTTCCATTTTCTCTGGTTTTGAATCTGTGAATATTCATTAGTTCACCTCTCAGTTTTGACAATTATGCTGCTATCTATTTAAAATGTATCACTCTGTGTTGGATTTGTGTTTTCAACCTGCTGGGCATCATAAAAAAAAATCTACAATTAAGACATTAATAGACAAGCGCAAATATATGCATTGAAGAATTGTAAAAAAAAAAAAAAAATTATTTCTATTGTGCATACCTGCAGTAAAGCAGTTTTTACCAATAAAGACACCAGAACAGTTCTGTTTACAAACACTAATCTATAAGTTTGGGAGATCTAATTCTTTAAAATTATTTGTTAGCATCTTGAGCAAAATTAAAGTAATATTTTCTAATCTATGGTCACAATGTACAGTAATAATTATTTTTTTTTAAAGTCCAAAAAGAAGAGGGAACTTGTACAATATACTAGGGTAACATAAAATAGAAAAATAATATTCATTTTATACCCAAGTTGGTGTCCTATAAAGCTGCATAGGTTGCTCTAATATCCAAGGTATTTATGCCAGAGTTTAATTGTCATTACTGATAAAATATTAGTCACCTTGTGGGTGCTAAAATGTCACCAAGGAGTTTTCTCTTCAACTGTTTCCACTTTCCCAGAATTATTTTCTTAGCCGTTGAGTCATTATACTGTAGAGGATTATGCTTTGGACTAACCAGTAGCCAGTTTTTAAATCAGTGGGTCATGCGTCACAAAGCCAGCAGCTCTGTGCACTTTGGCAAGTCGGTCCCTATGAGAAAAAGAGAGACGCTGTGAGAGACGAGGCAGGAATTGTTCTCACCAGTGAAAGAGGAAGTGGAAAGGCAGCTTCCTTTTAGTACGCTGGGAGGGAGAGGAGGGTAAGGAGAGACGATGCTCACACAATGGAGGACTGGTGGGAGGAGGGTAGACAGGAGGCATTAACAGAGGAAGGATATAGGTGCCATGTGTGACTGGATTTAAAGACCTGAAAGACAGATATTGTCGTTTAGGATGAGTGTTTTGGAGTTCACATGACACAGGACAATCTTAAAAAGCTATACTTTTTTTTTCTGCAGGTCGTATTAGGAGCATAACTTTCCCACAGCCTGACCACAACCTCTCAGCGATGTGAGATTCCTTGAATGACCCACACAAGCAAATAGTGACCCAGTCTAATGACAAATGTCTTGGAGAAGAACATATAATAACAATACATATAATAATTTTTACAGCAGGACTGTAAAAAGAAAAACATTAGCCCTGAAAGGGCTATTCAAAAATAACAGATGTTTAGTGCAGAAGACCAAAACAAGAAAAGTTTTTGCCTTTAATTTAACAAAGAGTTTTGAGCAAATAAAATTCTCCATCTATACAAGAACAGTCAGTAACTCCCATTTCTTCCTCTGTTCTCAGATTATTTAAGCTCTTTACTTAAAGCAGGCTGATCAAATAGCAGCAAGTGTCAATGAAGATTTTCAAAACTCGTTTTGACTGCATTTTTAAAATTTGGTTTCAACAGCTATTTATGTACAAGAATATTTTATCCTTTATCCAATAAAATTGTGTAGATTGGTTCAAAGACAGACTGAAGCTCCCATCAACCAGGACTGATCAGAACAAAAACTGAATCAAAAATAGCTAATACCATGGAATATATCCTCATGTTTCCATTAGATCCTGATGGGCTGACCTGTTTGTTTACGTCACATATTAATGACATTTACCTCAGTTTGATTCTGGGCTGGTAAAATAGCTCAGAGTAAAAGAAAAACAACAATGTGGACAAACTAAGATTCTTACACCTGCAATAAGGTAAAACCTCTATAGTGGAAAATGTTTGTGAAACTGAGGAAATCTTTACCTTTGAACCCTGAATTTACGATACTGTGTTTAAGATTCAGCAAAAAGTTGCATATTTAAGTTTTAAGAAAAGGAGTCAAATGAGGACACAAACAATGAATCAAAGTACTTGATGGGTGACTGATAAGTGTAATGCATCAGGAAAACTGTGGGTGTGCGTATCACGGAGGTCAGGAAGCACTGCCTGAAGCCTGGAGGCCATTTTCAAAGGAGGGTAACACCCTCTGGCTTTATCAGGGGCAGCATGGCCAGACAAAGGATGATTTCATACCCTCAGGTCTGTTCAGTCAACCTGCTGTTGAATACAATCTAATCTACGGATAGGAGTGCCGGTGCACACGGCCAAGCATCCTCTAAAAAACACCCATAAGTTTCTCACATATATCCACTGAGTTGCTTAACACTGAGTCCTCAAACAATAACCAGTGCAGTTAGGAAGTCATAAAACACTGATATAGCAAAGTGTAAAAACTAGACATGGAAAAAGAGGCAGAGATTGGACATTAACTCAGTGATAGGAATATATTAATAGCGACTTTTTTTTAAAAAAAGTTGCCTTTTCTTAACCATAATCAGACATCCAAATATGACTAACACTAGTATCAGTTCACATTTGGTGTTTTAGAAATAAAACTGAGATAATAGCAGTAAGGAAAGTGGTAATCAGAGAAGCAGCCATGAACCCTGAAGATGCAGCAAAAATCCACAGCTCAGGTGAGAGAATCTGTTGATAGTACAACTATTAGTGTTTAAATCCACAATTCAACTTTTATGGAGTAACCAAAATTAAGGCATTAGAAAAGGGATTAAAAATCAGATAAAATATTTACTACAAGCCCCGTTTGGCCTGAATCAGAACATAAAAATGGTTATTTCTGCTTAGCAGAGGTGGGGACTCGAGTCACATGACTTGGACTCGAGTCAGACTCGAGTCGTTAAAATCACGACTTGAGACTTGACTTGAAAAAATGCTCAAAGACTCGGACTTGACTTTGACTTTCATGCCATTGACTTGGGACTTGACTCGACTTGAAGCTGTTTACTTGAAAAGACTTGATATTTTTTACTCAAAGTCTTAAAATTTAAAACACATTATTTATAAAGTGGCGTCATTAATTAATTTCACTCATTCCGTATCAATATGCGCAGACCGTCACTATGTTTTTCCTCTCTCCTTATGTATGGATGTGTACGTAGCTACAGCACAACCAATCAAATTAACAGGATTTGGACGTTTAAAAAAACGCGGCTACAGAGATCAGGGGAACGAAATCTGAAATAACCGCTCGAATATGCTTCGCATAAGTAATTTCTTTTTGGCTACTGTAGGTTACTTTCGACTAAAAAACGAACTGCAACTTGTAAAACATGCAAGAAGAGAATATCGGATGGAGATGCCATGACGTCCAACTTTGTCCGGCATTTGAAGCTTCACAAAGATCGGTAGGTGGCACTTTTCTTTTGCTGTAACATAGTTGGCTTTAGCTAACTTCGTGTTAGCATGTGTACTCCCGGTTAAATTGGGGATGATTTACCATAAATCCGGTCCTTCAATGTGCACCATGTTAGCTCAGGAAGCCGGTGGATAGTGAGCGGGGCTCCGGAACAGAAAGCAGATTCTGGACCTGAACACAGGGAACAGAGTCTCTCTGTCCCATCATGATGACGAGCCGGGTCTAGTACCATCTAAGGATGGTTGGTGTATTTGAAGACATCTACGTTGGGAAATTATATTGACAATATATTGTTTACTGCAGTCAGTGCATTAAGTCAACTGTTTTTGACTTAATGCACTGACCGGCGTGACTGTCACATGTTGCACAGACCCATTTCCAAGCAGTATAGCTTTGCTGGGGAAAAAAAAGAAAAAAGGAAAATGCTGCATATCCTGCAAAGTTGGAGCAACACGTGACTCCTGGTGATAAAGATCAAAAGGACAGTGAAAATGGAGGACTGTTTGCTGCTTATTGTAAGAGGCAGAAGAAGGATGTCCAGACAAGTCCAGCACTACAGCTAAGTCATTACCTCCATATTGCTGATGGACAGAACACCCTCTTGTTCTGGGCAATGAACATGCACACTCTTCCTTCACTGTTTAATGTGGCCACCAGAGTTTTGGCAGTGCCTGCTTGCAGTGCTCCAGTGGAGTGCGTCTTCAGCTATGGTGGCATCATTTTACGTCCTCATCGTGCACAAATGACAGACAGACTTTTGGTCAGTTTGGTCTTTTGCAAATGCAATGCAGAATAGTTAACTGAAATACAGTATCCTCAATTGCAGATTTCTGTTAATTGTTCAGTTGATATATTTGTTTTGTTTCTTATGTCACTCAAAACATGGACACTTAAAAATACATGTTCACTCAGTGACCAGGTCAGAGAAAAGAGGAAAAAACTGCTGTTATGGTTCTTTGTATTGTGCTGTGGAAATGTCAGCATTTTTGTCTTTTTTTTATTGAATATCAAGTTTAACAGAACTGCGCAATAAAGTGGTCCAATTTAAAAATGTTTTTTATACTTTGTGTTCAGCTACACACGTTCTATCATTTGAGATAAATACAAATTTTAAAAAGAACAAATGGTCTATTATTTGAATTTTATGTATAATTGCAAATTATTAAAAAAAAAAAATAAAATAAAAACGACTCGAAATGACTTGAAATTAAAGGTTCCTGACTTGAGACTTGACTCGACTTTACCTGTCTTTACTTGAGACTTGACTCGACTTTACCTGTCTTTACTTGAGACTTGACTCGGACTTGAGGACAGAGACTTGAGACTTACTTGAGACTTGCAACACAGTGACTTGGTCACACCTCTGCTGCTTAGTGCCATCCATCCATCTAGCCCTTACTCTCTCTGGCCCCTTTTCTGTCTGAATACTGTGATAAAAGTCAGTAGAGCCAAAAAATCTTTAAAGCAATATATAATTTTTTCTTACTACAGATATTAACAAGTAGTCACCTTTTAAATTTTGCATTTTGAAACGTGTCTAAAAACATCATATGAAGGGTTCAGGGACAGAGGAAGTCATCAATTACAAAGAAAAAGTTTACTAACATTCATAATATCTTTCAAATTTAAGCAGAAAATGCAGTTCACGTTTTAGGAGTCACACTGGAGTCTGTATTTGTGCGACTGGTGCTTTTATTAAAACAATTCCATTTTAACTATTTTTTCTATGGAAGTAAATATGTGTCACCAAGATTTGGATAAAAATGTTGCTTAAATTTTAATGTTGTATGTTTGTACTCACTCTTTCAGCGTCAAAATATATTCAGAATATGTTTTAACCTAAAAAAAATGGGTCATAGTTTTTATCTTTACATGGTTGAAATTTCCTTTGTTATTTTCACTTCAAGCTGAAAAATTCACATTTCACAGTGATCAAAATTTGGCTGTTTTTTTTCCCCCTCTTCAAATCTTAATTTGTACTAAAAGACTGAAAGTAAGATCGTGTTACTGAAAAAAAGAATCCTTTATTCCTATTAGAAGGGTTACGTGTTTATATGTAAAAACATTTTGTTGAAAAAAGCTCATTCATTTTACTGAACTAAAAACAAATTTAGCCCAGCAGGACTAACAAACATCGCTGATTGTCTGACCTGCCTTTCATTCACAGCTTGTTTTTAAAACTCTATTATGAGCATGAATCCATACATGTAAATGTAAACCACATAGTCAGAACAAAGTCAATCTGTTCACACTGCCATGCACACAGTCAAGCAGCACCCGTCTGTCCTCATCTCAGTTCCAGGCTGCCCTGGATGAGGGTTCTCTTAGATATCTGTCTTCCTGCATTTGTTAGGTTACTTGACCTCCACGACTACACACTGAGGAGCTTGTGGCACCGTGGCATTGGTTGGTGGCGTTGAGAATACATGCTTACCCTTAACACCCTCCATATCTTGATAACCTTGTTCTGGGCAGGGTGGAGGAGGAACTGACAAGGCCCACAGCATGAATTTTGTTTGCTTTCATTCAGCTTTCAAAAAATCTAACGAAAACTTCTGGAATAAAACAAATTTAAGACTCTCTGACACCGTGTATCTGGAGCCAAAAGGCGCCTGTAAGGAAAGCTAGTTTTTGTCTTCAGTGTCACAGTTTAGGTCAAAATCGCAAACTAAATTCAGCTGCTGATGTTGCCATGAACGTCATAGGTTTCAGATGGTTTCCATATATGATGCTGCAGTCCATGTGTGTTTATTTAATCCTTCTCTATACATTCAGACTAATCTCATCTAAAGATTCATGTTATTTATAAGTGTGTGAGAGTAAAATGTTGCAGTCATTGCATTCTCAGTGCTTTGCAATTACTGGGTTTAGTAAAAATCACGACTAAGAAGTAATTTTGTAAATGTCAAATTTTGAATATATATATATATTTTTGCATATGGAATATAATACTTAATGCTTTGTGATTTGATCCCATCCTGAAGTTAGTGCTAAACATAAAATGAATCAAATAGCTTTCCAGGATTAGAAATGTATAGCTGAGTATTATCTGTATAATAATGAATATGTATTTTATGATGATTTGTAATATTACCTAAACAAAAGTATCTATGCAAGAAAGGAGCCCTGAGGAATTCCATGATGAACGCTGGGTCATTAAGGTTTTCTCTTGTTTCTCTGTGTCAGTAGATGCTTGCCACTTGTCACTTTATTTCCATAATGTTTTTGAATTAGTTAAACCACAAAATTCAACTAAAAGTTTACAGGTTTCACTTATAAAATTTACCTATTTCAACATTAAAGTAAGCACTGTTTTGCAGGCTTATATTAATAGTTATACCTGTAAAAATAATTGTTTATGAATAGCACATTACAATGTGAACCCATATTTTTTCCTTTTACTACTAAGGCAAGTCACTTTTTTTCCACATGAACTGGGGAAGCTATTCACATCGATACTTGTTAAGGAAGGACTTATTGAGAAAATATTAAAGGTAAATGAAGTTAAATCTTTTTCAACACTCATAATTTCATATTCCTTTGACTGTGTTTCTCACCATTTCCAGGCCTATCCCTAGAGGAACACATTTTCCAGTCAACCCGCTTCCCATTTTGTTTTTCATGTTAAAAAAACAAAAAAAGTAGAAACTTTATTGTAAAAATTATAAAAACATAAACAGCTCCATCAATCTTGACTAATTAGGGAAATAGAATTAAAAGTTGGGATGTAATTCTTTACAAACAATAAAGTTAATGCAAAGAAAGTTGATACTTTTTGTATTCATCGTTTGGAATGAAAGTTTTCGTTTTCATACTAACACTACAGAATAAGAAGTAGTAATATTTTCCCTTTTATATTTTTCTTTCTTCAGTGTCACATAACTCAGCAGTATATTCTTCTGTGTAATGTTCTGTGTGGGTTTTTTGTCACTTTGGTTTACTGCTGAAGGGATTCTGACTGTGACACAGCAGATGTATCACTTTTTGTTGAACTCTCTGTAGTAACTAAGCATGAATACTTGCTGTGTTTTTTGGGGGGTGTTTGCAATGTGGTTCTGCAATAGTGAATTTAGTCAAGGCTCTGTTAGTCAAGCTGTTGTTGCCCTGAGGACATCATGACTTGCCTGAAATACTGTCTGCCTCAGTGTCTGCTTTGCTGACTCTTTGTAATCATTTGCTTGTTATTAAAGTTTTTTTAACTCATACTGAGCAAATAATCCTGCAGATTATTAGTACTTCTTTACTAAGGTTGTTTACACAGGTTAAAGGTAATTTAAAACTCCCCTCAAGATTTAGATGGTTATGCACTTTTAGTTAGATATTTAAAAATAAGTTAGAAGTGTAACTACAAAGTCAGAGCTGGCACTAAGCGACTGATGTATGAACCACAGTTAAGAAATCACATTCAAGGTTTTTAACTCTTAACTCTTCCGCTGCAGAAAAACTATAAACAATGCACTGAAATGATGCACAGGAACAACAGATTGCGTCACACATCACTGAATGATATTCTACTTCCAAAATCAATTCTGATGATCAGCACAATAGAAATGGCCTTCAAAGTGAGAAAGATTAGATTTATCTGGAGCTAGCAGCAGCTGCTACATCCATACAAAACCTGATCTATGCCTACAGGGATGTTAGAGCCAGAAGTAGCTCATCTTAGAGGAAACCTTGGGAGAAAATTCTAGGAGAAAGTGAATTCACATGAAAATTATATACATTTTAAATCCATATAATTATTACACAGCACATGTTTAATAACTGGCAGAAGTTAAGAGTTCAAACCCTTGTTCAGAAGACTAAGAGGGTTTTGTCATGAGATCCTTACCTGTCTGTCCCTCAGCTATTTTTCCCTCACAAATTATTTCTGTGATTCATGTTTAAAGGCGCAGTTGTTGTGTGGGTGAATTTAGGCTTTCAGACCCCTGATCAGACCAGGACTCTTACTTTATCATCACTAATCTGATCATATGGAAAAAGACAAAATAATTTAGCTAAAGGCTTCCAAACTGATTTTAATAGTGATTTTTAAGTTGATATCTGTTGTAGATATAAATAAACTAAGCCTTTCATAAATGTCTTGGATTGTGAAAGAATCCAAAAAAAAAAAAAAAACACAGGCATGCAAAGAAAGTGCAAACCTCTTGACAAAATCATCCACACTATATATAGAAATTGTTTAAAACTCAGTTTTATTTCTGAAACCTTTATTATGTCTGTGAATGTTACAAAAGGGAAGAGTGATTAGCTTTCTTTGGCACGTGTATCTCCTTAAATCAGGTCCAGTTTGTGCTTTTCAGTCTGGAGAAATCCCCAACAGGATCCTCTTGAATTTCCATAAATGCATCCAAGGTTTACAAATCAAAACTGTGCTTTTAATACTGCATTGAGTCGAGGATAATTTTAAATGAGTTTCATAAATCCAAATGATTATGATTCTTTCATTTCATCTGAACTGATCAAGACTGCAAAAAGAAGATGTACATTTGTTTAATTTATACTTAAATTAAGCTATAAATTAAATAATAATTAAATTTGTACTTTTTACAAACAAATTATATTTTGTTTGTAACAAAACAAAATAAAATTTTTACAAGTATGTGTTTTAAATGATTTGTGTTTAGTGTAGGAAAATGCACTCTGTACAGTTCAGGGCAGTATGCTCTTCACCAGGACTAATGTCAAATTAATGATCCATTTGGAAAATATTTTATGTATTTTAATTTATTGTAGAATTTGCACAGGAATAAAATTACACATTCATGGAGAACTATTTGCACTATCGCCACGTCAAATACTGATGTAAGTTACGGAGAAACCACAAAATGTTTGTAAGCATGACAAAAGGTTTCTGGTTTATTTATTTCTGGAGCCATTCAGAAAGTCATTCAGAAACGTTCTGCTTTCGTTAGATTCCTACAGTGGCATTGAAGGAAGAGTAAACTTCCCAAGAGCAATGCACCAATACGGCCAGCAGCTAAACAGCAGCTCAGCAGGAAGCTAACTCCACCTCTTTGAATGATGTTCTTAAGTTTGAAAGCCTGGCTTTCATTCATTCCTCTAAACATACTTTGTGTTGTTGTGGTCAAACAGCTCAATCTTTGTCTCCTACAACCATCTGTAATCTGGGCAGCTAGGAATGGGTGTGTGTGGGCGTGTGTGTGGGTGTGTGTGTATCCTTTGGATCCTTTTTGAGGGAACTCATTTCAAACTTTAGTGCCCAGTTTGAGTTTGAAAAAGATGGTGGATTGTTCTTTCAATCTACCATGCAAAAAGAATGGTTCACATGATTCATGAAAAGCCACAAAATAATATGATGTGCATGCTTATAGTGACTGCATGAAAGCTGCTGACCACACCATTTGTGTTTGGTTTTTAAATGTGGCCTGATATACACATGCATAAAAAAATATAAAAAAACAATTTTTCAGCTTTCAAATATGAAGCTGTGAACCAAGTAGAAAGTCAAATTCATTCCTTACATCAATTCTTTCTGTGTTTTGCCCAATACATCAGAGATAACTGTGGGGTTTGCAAAATTACCTAAACAAGAGGGGAAGATAAGGATTAATTCACAGAAGCAACAATTGTCAAACCCCCTCTAAATCCAGAGCCAAAGCCATGAACTTTGACCTAGACTGCATGCATGCCCTAACAACAAAATTACATTCATTTGAATGAACATCAGCCTTCAGCAAGGAGGAATTAAAGCTAAAAAAAACTTTAAAAAAAAACTGAATATTCATTGTGACATCTCTGTGTCAGCAGACTGTGGAAACTGATCAGAGGCTGAGATTCACAGTGATCATGTCAAATAGATAACTATATAAAAAGCAAGACAGACAACGAGGATTGGTGCTTTTACTTAAAGAGTCTTAAGATTTCCCAACTTGAGGCAGTGGTTTCAGGTCAGGATTTTCCCGGGACGAGCAGATGAACAAAGCAGGTACAGTGCTTCCACTAAAACCTCATGACTGCTTCTCTACAGGGTTTATCTCTACTGCTTGTAACACAAATGTCGGTTGCATCACATGGTTTTGCTGAGCTGAAACACGTCTCATATGTGGAAGAGCAACCTCTAAGTGGACGAAGACACAGCAGAAGTGTAAAACTCAAGGAACACACAGTCACTTGGAGAACTCTGGACATTTACTCCGAGGCGGAATTGCCATTGATCTCCGAAAACAATTCAACTTCCTCCCCGTCTGCTGGAGAATGCTTCCCAGCAAAAAATAGAGCACCAGGGATGTGAGATGTAAAAGCGGTAGATGGGAGAGGAAGAGGAGGAGATGGAGGAGGAGGAAGAGAGGGAGAAGGGAGGTCCGAGTGGAGGGGTGGAGGAGGAGGAGGAGAGGGACACACACTCTCTCTTGTGATGCCCCAGCTATTCTTCTGGTGTGGACAAATAAGTCAACGCTCAAATGCCACTGCTAAAACCAGTTCCTCGTGATGATCCTTAGAAGAAGGTAGCCTCACTTACCGCCGTGCGCTCTTCATCTTCACCGAGAAGTTAAGAGGGACTCGACCTCCTCATCAGTAGACAGATAAGGACCTTCTAACTGAGCAGAAGTCAAGGCAAGCTGACCTGAAGGTATGTATGTTTATAAATGTGATAGGTCTCCGTTTTGTGAAGCTGTAGAGAACGGGGGACTCTCAGACATTGCTGCCAGATTGCGATGGAGTTTGTGAGGTCGGGGATGATTTGTTGATGGAGGCCTGGGGTTTGTTAGAGTCGCTGTCCTCCCTGGCAGGTACAGTTTTTGACCTGATCGCTCTCTTCTGTCTTCATAACTCTCAACAAACAAAAGACTCAAAGAGTCAAACAAAAACCAGCAATGGGGACATTTAAACCAAGAGCCACCAACGATGTTTACTTAGTAAATCACAGAGGAAACAGTTTGTCAGGATTGTCTCATGATCTGACAGCCCAAAATGAAATTTAGTGCGTTCACATTGCTCATCGCTTTTGATTCATGACATGGCAAATAATAGTAAAAGATTATTACTATTACTACTAGCACATATGAGTAAACTGACATTTCTAACTTAATACTTCTACATTGGGTTTCTAACTCAGTTTTATTTAACTTTTACTGATTGAGATTATTTAGTTCTGATAAAATTTTATCTGCAATCATTTAATCTGTTTTATTCCAGTTTCCTTCTTTGATATGAAATTGTTTATTTACTGCTTCTATTTGTCTTGTTTTATTGTAGTGACAAATGAACATTTATTTGTTTTATTCCTCTTTTTATTATTTGTCACGAGTTCTAACAATTTTCTCACAATTATAGAACTTCAATTTTTTTTTAAGGTTGTTATATCTACCTCTAATGTCTCCATATCATCATTAAGTTCCCAATTTCAGCTCAATTAATTACACATTTCTTTACATTTTATTCTTCCCCCGGGATTCGGTTTTGTTTATTTCATTATGTTTTTGGGATTTCTTGTTTCTGTTTGTCTTTTTTTTTGTTGCACTTCATTATGACCTGATCAACATATATCCATAAATACAAATCGATTGATTTATTTTACAAAAAATCTTTATATCTCACAAATATCTTTTGATTTTATTCTTATTACATGCAGAAACATAATAATATAATCAGCGAAAGTGTTGATTTATAGAAAACGATAAACAGTTTAGTATATATATTCAAATAAAAAATATCTAAGTTCTTCAATAGATCAGCGTAAAGGATTCAATGTGTTCAAGATAAAAAAATTAAAGGGATTAATCATTAAGATTACCTTTAGTCAATATTTTATAAATCTGTTATTTTATTTCCTTCTCAAATTTCTGTACTTAAACAGAAAGAAGAACTTTAATAAAGGAATTGAAGGAGATTCTGCATTATAGCAAAAGTATAAACATCACAAAATAAAGTGTTTTACTCCAAAATACATCACTTTATTCAGGGAAACCTTCAACTAACAACTTACTTAATTTCAAATTTTCAGGTATTGTGAACAAAATGTTTTTTTTAAGAATCAAAACATGTACTTTATGTACCATAAATATATTTTTTGCTGTGGTTCACATGTCAATATTTTTGTCCCTTTTTACATTAAATATTTTTAACTTGTTTATATGTTGCAATATTTGTAGCACCATTTCCCGGTGAAGATACGAAATAATCCAAGAGTATCTATGGAACAGCTTAAAAAGCAGATATTTAACAGAATAAAAGTCATGATAATTAATTTTATCATAAAGAGTTGCAGCATTACACTCATTTAAAGATGTGGGTCACTGAGCTGGAAAGGTATTTAATATTTTCATTTGAAAACCAAATTGTAAAAGGGTAATAATTTTGCTAGGATGAACCTTATATGTAACCTTACAGATGAATACAGGCTAAAAATTTAAGCAACGTATAAAGCATAAAGGCTTAGACTTGGATATTTTAATTTTATCTTTGTAACAACCTGGTGCATCGCATTTAAACTGAATAAGTATCAGACTGTCTACCTGCAGTGTAGCAGAAGATGTTTCTGGATCATCACTCTGGTTGAACAGTCACATCAGTGCTCGATTTTAATCTTGGTGAGAATCAGAAATGTTTCTACTTTTTTAAAGCTTACACTGGAACCGCTAAGACTAAAACACCAGCGTAAAACCCCCTCTGTCCGTGCAGTACAAGTATAAAGAACAAAAGCAAAACGATTTGTGTAAATGAACCTTACGGCTGGTAAACTAACACAAATTGTGTTGATTGCCAGGGATGAATGTTTTATATCTGACTACAGTGAAACAGATAAAAATGAATGAAATTGTGCCAAACATTTAATTTGTTCCCCCTCCACAAATAGCAGCAACAAAGAAATTTCTTTTGGGAGCGAGTTCATCCAAACGTCCCGCACATTAAACACCTCTCAGCTGTGTGCTCTAAATGTCCCAGTGTATTGCCATAAACAGCTAAACAATAGATCATAACGAGGCTGTGGCTTTGTGTAAAGCGGTGGGCAGATGAACAGCCGTAGAGCCATGTAAGGTAGCAGGCAGCATGTTGGCCCGCTAGCTTCTGCTGGCCTGACTGATGTATGGCAGCCTGGATGCTTGCTGGAAGTGTGGAGGGTAGCAACAGGTGACTCACATTAGAGGGAACCGTTCTCCCCCTCATTCCGCGTTAGATCAACTTTCTAGGTCACACAATCCCCAACTCCCTGCTTCACCAAGTCAATACAAGCTAAACTTAACCATGCTCATTGTTGATTGTAATCCTCCAGGGAAGGATATACACGCCACCCTGCAGCCCAGCATCCAGACAGCTGCTGTACTTTTAAAACTGAGCAAGTGTCAAAGCTATGCTTCAAATATAGAACTACGGGGACTTAACGTATGTGCTACGTGCAACTTTGACAAAAAAATAAATAAAAATCCTTGAATATATTTTGCAAACAAAACTAAAAAAGAATGATGTCAGTCCTCCAAAACAACAACAAAAAAAAAAAACAATGTCTTAGCCTGAAAATGACAGTCTGGATATTTCACATCCTCTACAGAGCTGTTGATGTCTGTTTCAAGTGAGATTAATGAAACCTTTTAAGTTCAGGGAGCTGTGGCTGATAAAGAAAAAAAAAATCAGGATCCCATGCAACAGTGAAGCTCCAAATTAAGCTTTGTACTGCTAAGAGAGGAAATAAATAAGGATCTGCAGAGGATTCCCAGTATTTGCAGAGGTTGGGCAGCACAGACGCTTACAGATAACTAAGATACTTTAAACTACCTCTTCAAAGTCTTACAATGGGCTATCTTAACAGTTGAAACGCCAAATACACCTTCATGTGCATTAGTAAGCAGAGTGGAAGCTGTCTTAGCACAACAGCAGAACCTAATGCCTACGGTTGTTCTTATTTCTTTGAGCTACAGCCAATCAGCATTAAGGAAAAGGAATGGCGCTCCTGGATTATCCACTTTGCCAAATTCAGCTAATGGCATGCCAAGAAGCATTGGCACTAATGCTTCACTTTCCCAAGCTGCGTTTTGTTTCAAATATTCTAAATATGCTCCATAAAAAGAATCAGTCCGCAGGTGAACACTGTACAGCAAATGGTGGTTGATCCACTGTATTTACAAAGTAAAAGTATTATATACAGACATAAACAGCAGCATCTTATAAAAGCAAAATGCTGATTTTACCTCTACGGTGCCTTACAAATTAGTTAATTTCCCTTAAGCTACGTAACGCGTAATGCCACATTATTTCCACAAAATTACACAAATGTGTTTTGCTGAAAATGTTTGTCTTAGACCAACACACACTACTGCATATTTGTGCAGAAGAAGGTAACTGATCTTTGATTTTTCTTGTTTTTAGCAAAACAAAAAAAAAAAAATAATAATAATAATAATAATAATAATAATAATAATAATAATAATAATAATAATAATAATAATAATTAATAATAATAATGAAAAAAACAAACAGAGCTTTGAGGTGTGGTGTGGAGTTAAAGCAAGATGAGTTTATAAATTTATATTTATGTGCTAGCAGAATGTGTTTTATGTGAGAAGACATTCTTTTGTAATTAACAAGAGCTTGTAAAATATGCTTTTTTGTGTGTGCAGTATGTTTAATCTGTTTGTAAAATTTTGGCAGAAAATTACCTCCATTAAAAGGACTCAAAAAGAACATTACTGAACATAAAGTCAAAATTGATATAAACTATATCAGATCTGAATGTAACATGCATTTATTGGTTACTGTCAGTCTACAAGTTTGAGTTGTCTTGCATTTCGCCTCAATCAGAGCAATTTGAGGTAAGCTTGAAACAAAACAATCTAGATTTACCATCCGTTGTACACACCTTTTCCTCCTCTGATTGCAGTCTAAACAAGCCTGGACAATTTGAGACAACCCAAGGAATTGTAAACAATGCCATCTAAACGCCTGTGTGTTTAAAAGGATGGCACAAAGCAAGTAATGTATTCCAGCCTGTTAAGTGGATCGTGAGTCTAATAACATGGTGGGTCAGCGCTGAAAGGTGCAGAAGCATTCAAATCAGCCTCATCACTGTTTTGCACTTGTGCCCAAACTTATAAGTCATGTGGTGAGTTTATTCTTAGTTATGTTTCATGACAAGTGTTAGAAATCGCAGCATTGCTACTGCCTCTGTTTTCTTTTGCTGGAAACCAATTAAGAGTTACAGTCTGTAGAACTTTAAACCATTGCTCAGTGCTTTGCTGGGTAGTCATCTAAACATAACTTGAAGGTGGTACAAAATTGTCTGCAAGGTTTCTCCAGCCTTGTTAGCTGCCTAGCTTACCAGATTCCTGAATCCGAGCCACTGCCCTCTAAGGCAACAGTGAGGAGAGTCCAACATACTGCAGGATTTATGGTCGTTTTACGAGGAGGAAAAGGCACGTGGCGTTTCTCCAGTTATGATTGCATCGCGTCAGATGAGCAGGAGCGATCACGTTTGGTGACTGAGTGAAGTAGCTGTTTTTTTCATCTTGTCACCTCTCTGACCTGGAGTCCACCCCAGCTCAGTGTCAGTGCAGACAAGTTTCAGACACACACAGTTGAGTTTTAGTTGACCTCCAACTAATTAAGAGGTGAAATTCCATGTGCTTTCTCATTTTTATTGTTCATTTGGCTCTTTAAACTCGCAGTCAACCTTGACTTTATTTTCAGTTTCATTTAGAAATACGTCACAGGTGCATAATGCAAAATGTAAGACAACCAGGTGCATTTTATATGAGGAAATTTACCACTTTGAATACCCCCCTCACCAAATAGCTCATTGCTTCTTTATTACCCTGACTGTGATTCTAAGTAAACCTGACAAGGATGATTATATGCAGGCCAACCAGGCTGCTCGGCAAAGGGCACGACGGATCATAGTAAATCCCTGGTTATTACTAGCTGCACAGGTATGACAGACAATTAGAAAGAGATTTTTACGCTACAAAAATAATTACTGAAAGAAATTGACTGTAACCTCTGCCCCTTCTCACATCTGGTCAATTGTAGTTTAGAACCCCGACGCTTTTGTTTGGCGGAAATCATATTGTTTGCGATTGCTTCCTTTGAGAGTGAGAACAGCTCAGTCAAAGCAGGAAGACACTGACAGGTCTCCCTAGTAAACCGCCTGCTTATTCCAGGTACAACTTAGTGCACTTTAGTATTTGACTGTCATGTGATAACTATGTTGTCTAAATTAAATTTTAGGACAGTGCAAAAAAAAGTTAGATGCTCTTGTGTAAGAAAAAAAAAAGACTTTTCCATAGTACACTGTGTTCAACAAAAAGCAAAACAAAAGTTGACAACTGGATTTAACAGCAAAGCCGTTAATAATGTCACTACTGCTAGAATACTCTGACATATTGACTGTTACTTATGTAATGATGATGTTTAAAGAATTTATTTGCATAGACTTGCTAAATGTTTACATTTTCTGGTGCTAAATTTGCTTTATAGATCAGCACAAACATCACACGGGTTATTGTTATGTGGTTAATTATTTAGACTATCTACTCAGGTAACCAGGCAGCAGTTAGTTTGTTTAACAGATGAGCTGCTTTTTGGGTGTTTTTCCAAAACACTCAAATGTTTCTGTTTTGCAGGTAAAGGAAAAGACATATAGTTAACTTACGACAATCTGACCCCCAGCAGCTGCAGGCAAGGGAATGGTAGCCCACTGACTACCCTGAAGTAGCAAAGCGTGTTATTACCCCAAGCATCCAGAAAGAACTGTGCCTGGAAACCTCTTATTTTGTGTAATTATTTAAATTACTTTTGTGTATTATCCTCAACAGATAAAGTAGTACCCCTGTGTTTTCTCAAGTAAATACCCACAACTAAGGACCTTTCAAAGCTGAATATGACTTAATTATTTGAAAGAAACAACATTTATAATCTAATTTGTCCACCAGTATCTTGTGTCCTTTTGTCTCACGTTGTTACAACTTAGGTCAAGATTTTTCTTTAAAAACAAAGCTGCTTCCCTCAAAGGCCTTTGTTTCTCACCCAGAGGACAAGAAGTTTATCTCAAAACTGAATTTGTGCTTCTCCATGCGGCGATGTTTTGTTTGCAGGCTTCACCCAGGTGAGGGAAGCCTGTTGTCAGTATCAGCTGATAAGAGCGTTGGCTGTTTGAATGTGCGACCTCCTGCCATTGTGCTGGCTGGAATCTCATTCCCTTCCTTCAGCTCCGAGCCTGTTTGTGATTTACTTCCAGTAAAGATCATCAACCTCATATGAGAAAGGCTGTGAGCCAGTTCCCCACAGCGTGTCGCAGGTAGTGGGTGTGTTCAGGAAACAAAGCAGCAGACCAAACAAACTGTCCTACGTTACGCACCGGTTCACCAAACCTGGAAGTTTAGATGTCTATGCAAATGTTTTCATAAGTGTGATCTATTTCTTCCTGGTTTTCTCAGGTTACTTTATATACAGCAATTTCCAAATGTTCGGGCACCCTTTATTGGCTGATGTAAAAGAAAGTCCTCAAAATGAACCTTTTCTGTGTCGATTTGGGCAAACATTTAAACAAATAACTTGCTGAAAGACTGTACTCACACAGGCCACACTAGTATTTCTGTAAGATAAACTGGTATTTAATAGAATTGTTCAAAATAACAGGCACTCCAAAAAGTCTGTGGAAAAAAAACTGGTCTCAAAAATTCACATCTAGATTTTTTCAGTTTTTGATGGTGAAAAGTTCAAGCTTAACCTCAACTCACCAAGTCCCAGAATTGTTTATTGAACGTCATATTTGTGTTTGTGAGGGTAGGACTAACGGTTGCCTAGAAAATTTGGTGACTACAATACGCTGCACTTTGCCACACTGTGACGTTAGGAAATTTTGTTTTTCTCAGTTACTCTTCCTATTCATAAAAGTGGATCTTTGTAAAGTTTTTGAGAACCCAAACTGGATTAATCCAAAATGATAAAACCACAAGAGGAAGCTTAGAGGGTTTTTTTTCCAGGTTCTTATGCAGCCGCCCAAGGTTTAGGAGAGGGCAGCAACCAGGGAAGAGGAGACCTTGAGATAAGACGCTCGGGGCAGACCAGTGAGAAGTTGAACGAAACTGGATCCAGCTCATTAATCACTAATACAAAACCAAAAATCCAAATTTTAAATCAAATGAAAATCCAGAATCCTTGATCCAAAAAGACTCAAGCCAGTGAGAGAGCAGTGGTCTGATCCAAGCAAATTTAAATGTGCATATCCGGCAGAGACAGGAGAGGTTAAGACTTTTAAAAAGTGGTCAGATCCACAGGAAGAGGAAGATTCTCTTGGAAACCGATCACGTCGCACCATTTTGTTAAGAAAACAGCAAGTAGGTTTTATGAGCAGCAGAGCAGGTGAAGTCAGTCAGGGAGTGAGTGATGTGTTCATGGCTGCAGGGAAAGCTAAGATACTCAAACTGTTACAGGTCCTCATGCAGCTGACAAATATACCTTAAACTGTCTTTTGCATTCTTCAAAATGGGAATAATAATAGAGTAAATGTGGCAGCTTTCATTTTGCAACAAAAATCTACAACCATGGGTTTTATTTTCCTAGCGAATAAATGAGCATCGTTTTAAATGTCGGATTCCTGTTAAGAATCTTTTAGAGATAATACAGCTGCAATAAAAGCTGAATTTATTATGATGGAATTGCTGATGGTGAAAGAGAATGGAAAGCTGGTTGTGTTCATTCAAGAAACAACACTGGACGAAAGTGTTGCTTCCAGAAGAAATCACCATTAATGGATCACTTCCAAGAGTTAATAAAAGAGAACATTAACTCTCTGCTACATATTAAATTGTGTACCATTTCCCCACTTCAGACGCCATTAAAGCTTTTAATAATGTACACATTTTGTATAACCACACCAAGTAAGGTAGTGATTTAAAATGGGAGTCATGTTTTCACTCTTCCTCTCAGCTTTTACTTTCTTGCAGCTCATCCATCACCGTGAAAGCCACAAGCGGCCACACGTACGTGCAGCATGTCGGCGTCAGAGGTCACCTCTCTACCTTTTAATGATGTGGGGGGCTGGAGATTACCGGTGGCACCAATAAAGCTGTCTGTTGAGCTGCCTTATAGGGTCATTCTCAGCCGAGAGCTCGTCACTGCCATGTTTGGGTCTCGTGCTTCAGCTGCGGCATGTTCTCACGTACCGTTTAAGAGGTTAGATGTAGAAAACTGACTGACGCGTCGAGATGCGGATCTGTGGGAGGCTGAACACACAGAGGACATTGAAGCTGGCACTAATGGTGATCTGCCTGCCTGCAGCTCAGGCCAGGTCACAACTGTAAAGGACAGAGTCTTCGCTCTAGCCTTGACTTTGACTCTCTCTGTCTCTGCCTGCCTGTCTCTTGTGCACAAATGAAATTGAATTATTTCTCTTTAAATAAAAGTATTAAAGTGGATATAAAAAGTCTGCACACCCCAGCACTGGTGGTTCTTGTTTCTTTGTTGCTCCCATGATGATGAAAAATAAAAATGTAATTTTGTTGAATTTCACATTTGATGTAGTTAAAGGTAGTGCTCAGACACTTTAGCTAAAGCAAATGAAGTCACCGGCTAGCTCAAGTGCTTGTCCCATATAAGAGCCTGGTTTCCATAGCGGGAAGTAAACACATCGAAGCATTAACTCCATGTTTACAAAAAACACAATCTGAGAAGAAGCTAAACCAAATCATGATGCTGTCACCAGCATGTTTCACTGTGGACATGTCTTCTGCTGACAACACAATGTTATTTTTACGTCTAACTTGTCTTTCTAAATAATACAAGTGCAAGTTCAGCTTCATCAGACCAGAACGTTTTGTTCTAGATGGAGATTTAGGCAAGTTGGGAAGAAAAGTCTTGGGTCTTTCAACCCTAGATAGATGGAAAATACAGGAGATTGTTGTCGCATGTAAACCACAACCTGACAAAAATTGCCAAAGCTTCAATAGGCAGCCTCTAGTGTTTATAAGAATTATCTTGAATATCTTAAGCTTACCAGGTTATTTCATATACAGCCTAGTGTGTCCTGCAAAGTGGGTTGTTTTTGAGTCTTTCAGCAAATTAATGGTCTAATGCATATGTGTCAAACTCAAGGCGCTGGGGCCAAATCTGGCCCACCATAAATTGCCATGTGGGCCTCTAGACTTTAGGAGGACACATAAAAATAACTTTCAAGATAATCGATGTGCTTAAATATTATTTTATTAATCAAATCAAAGCTGTTTTTATCTGTATGTTGCCAAATTACATAGGTAAATATTAATTTCAAGAACTTTTACTAGTTTATTCTATTTATCAACACATTCCACCATGACCGTCCTCTGAAGACATTTGTGATCTCGATCTTGATTTAAGCTGGAAAATGTTTCACCATGCGTTCATTTCTTACGTCATAAAAACTTGTTGTTTTAGTAAGGGCTTTTTATAGCCACTGTATGTTATTTTAAATGACTCCTAGCCTTCCTCAACTCCACACTCATGGGAAATTGGCTACTTTCATTCCACTGTGTCCAGTCCTCAAGCTTTCCACAGCCCGAGAAGCTATTTTTGAACATATGATTTGACACACAGGGCATTTCATTCAACAGGAATTCAAACTTTATTTATTTATTTCTTTCACATCCTCATTCCAGGTGTGTCTTTGGACCTTGAGCAGAGATGGGAGACTGGAGTCTTCTTGGGAATTTCCTTGAAGAGGTCCAGGAGCACTCCACTTCAGTCGGGAAGGTTTGGCTCACCATCTTGTTCATTTTCCGCATCCTGGTGCTGGGCACGGCGGCGGAGTCCTCCTGGGGCGACGAGCAGAGCGACTTCATGTGCGACACCCAGCAGCCCGGTTGCACCAACGTCTGCTATGACAGTGCCTTCCCAATTGCCCACATCCGCTACTGGGTGTTGCAGATCGTGTTTGTCTCCACCCCCTCACTCATCTACATGGGCCACGCCATGCACACGGTGCGTATGGAGGAGAAGAGGAAGAGGATGGAGCAGGAGGAGAGGGAGGCTAGAGGGGACGATGGAGAAGACCTGCAGAAGGAGAAGGCGTTCCTCCAGCAGAAAGAGACTACAGCTGAGGGGACAGGTCGTGTCCGCCTAAAAGGAGCCCTGCTCCACACTTACATCTTGAGCATCTTGCTCCGAACAGTGATGGAGGTCACCTTCATAGTGGTGCAGTATCTCATATATGGGGTATTCCTCAAGGCGATGTACCTCTGCACGACCTGGCCATGTCCCAATGCCGTGAACTGCTACATGTCCCGACCCACAGAGAAGAACATCTTCATCGTCTTCATGCTGGTGGTGTCCGGCGTGTCTCTTCTGCTGTCCGTGTTGGAACTCTACCACCTTGGCTGGAAGAGCATCAAGAAGTTTGTACGCAACAAGACGTTGCAGAAGAACAACCACAGAGCCGTGACAGTGGCCGTGTCCACAGGGTTGGAATCCAACAAACAACCTTCCGCCTCTTGCACCCCACCCCCGGATTTCGATCACTGCCTGACCACGCCGAGATCCATGAATCCCATGACCTCCATTGCCTCCCACCCGTTCAACACCAGGATGGCACTGCAGCAGAACTCGGCCAACCTGGCGACCGAGCGACACCACAGCTGTGACAACCTGGAGGACGAGGAGGACTTCCTGAGGATCAGATACGAACAGCTGCCTGCAGAGCTTCCCAACGGCTGCTCGCCACTGCCGCTGCTCCATTCAGGCTTCCTGA
Organism: Gambusia affinis; assembly: GCF_019740435.1. Classification (NCBI taxonomy): domain Eukaryota; kingdom Metazoa; phylum Chordata; class Actinopteri; order Cyprinodontiformes; family Poeciliidae; genus Gambusia; species Gambusia affinis. Next base: position 13,117,812 of record NC_057878.1, read on the forward strand.
AGGACAAACGGCGCCTGAGCAGGACCAGCGGCACCAGCAGCCGGGTGCGGCAAGACGACCTGGCAGTGTAGGTCCAATATGGGCCAAAGAGTGAGGACAGACGTATCACTTACAAACACAACTCTAACACCTTGTAAAAGTATTAACCCAAATTAGACATTTTTCACATTTTGCTACATTTCAACCAGAACTTTTTAAGATATTTCCTTTAATTTTTTAACTTTGTGATTGTGAGGGAAAGGAAAATGATTCATGAAATCTGAAGTGTTGGTGTACATCTTCACCCACACCAGCTGCATGCATCTGGCATCTAGCAGCTTTCCATAGAGACTAACATCTTGTTCACTGACCTTTGCAAAACATCAATTGTATTAGACCGACAGGGTCTGTGATCTTCAAATTCAAATGTTTTGCTAAAGATCTTAATTATATTAAGATGTATGCAATTCTAACACCTGAAGAGGCTGTATGTTTAAGGGTTTTGCCCTGCTGAAAGATGGACTTCTAACTCCATTTCAAGTTTGTGTTTCAAACTCCAACAGGTTTCAGGTACCTTCATCATGTAGACACCTTCATTTATCCATCAATTCTTTGCAGTATATTTAATGGCAGCATCATCCTGACTTTTCCATAAAGAGCAGTTTAGTGCAGCACTTCATTAATAGTCGTCCTCTCATCAGACTATGAGCTGGGACTCTGCGGCATTCTCTGATGTACCTGATGACATATTCTACATATGATCTCTGGGTAGTAATTGTGTTTAGGGGTACAGGAGTAAAATGCTGGTGAAAAAGAAAACAAACACTTCAGATTTTTTTATTGTAAAAGATTAAGAAAACCTTGAATCCTTTTCCATCGACAGCATGACTCTGTGCTTCTTTGGGTTGGTTAAACTCATGAAGTCCCTATAAAACCTGTTGAAGTCTTTGTTTGTTACGTAGCAACATGTAAAAAACATCCAGGAGTAATAATACCTTGGCAGAACACAGTGAAAGCCTGGCAGTTATTCCTAAAAGACAATCTGGACCTGAGTTTCTGTGGAAACTTTAACAAAGGGGACAGCTGATTAAAGAAATCTTCATTTGAAAACACACTAAAATCTGTGAAAAGACTACATAAACATTACACACGAATGCTGTCTGAACGGATAAGCAGGCGTGTTTCTGTGCTTGAATATAAAAATGGTAAATAAACTGCAAAAAGAGATTAACAAGAGCAGGGTAACATGTGTGGTACCTGACCATTGCACATGCTTTCCTTTATTTAAAACTAGTGGAAAGGGGGCAGGATGCAAAATTGCGTGTGTGAAGGACTTGGGGTGTGTTTTTTCTTTTCTTTTCTAATTAAATAATCAAATGCATCTCAGTTATTTTCTGAATTACATTTATACCTTTGACTTAAATACATAATTTTAACAACTCTTGAATTGGGAAATGTAAATAATAAATTGAGAAAGAGTTATGGCATTAACTGTGAACATTTTTTTTACATTTGCAAAACAAAATAAAAAGTGCCTTGAAAAATTAAGGAGGATTTGTATGTCTTCACTGCAAATACAGTTTTTTATGTGTCCTCTACTAAATCAATTGCACTACATTTTTAGATTTAAAAAAGACAAACAATACTAACTTTTAATGTGTGAATAAAACCGTGACATATTTCCTCTATACTAGCGAACGTGATGTGAGAATGTAGCTTCTTGTTTTGTCTATTTAAAGTTATTCAGATTTAATTTTGAAAGATGTGGTCCTGCTGATGTGAAGCGTAATGAGCAGGTTTAGCCACTAGGTGGCGACAATGCACTTGTATTTTTCAGATGGTGTCCTGGATTTATTGCTGTAAATAGCCATTCCAATGCAATATGTGTTTGATTTTTTTGTTCTTGAATACATTTTGCTTCACAGTCTAGTTTTATACTATATAGAGAATAACTGTGCAAATAGATATATTTACAATCAGACATTTGAAGATTACGCAAAAGAATTTTGTACATTTTCTTTTGTTCTTTCACATATTCTGTAGTCCACAACAAACCAATAAATCATCCTCCATACAGTGTGTTCAATTTTTGTTGTCTGGTTCTTTGAAAAAAAAAATCTTTCGTAGATTCCTGAGATATGTAGTAAATTCATAAACATAGTGAAGTCAGCAGGAAATAAGAACCAGGAGATGCAAACACCAGCTGTAGACGTTCTGCTGTCACAGTTCAGGGTCTGAAGGTGCCAGACGGAGGATCATCAGTGATATTTACACAGAAAGCATCTGTCTTTCTCTCTTTTTTTTCTCTCTCTCTCTCTCTCTTCCTCTTTCTCTTTCTTTCTATCTGCCAGGAGCAAGAGTGTACCACTTAACTTAAGCTCAAAAGCTGAACATGGAAAAAGGATATTTATACTTGTGATATTTATACTATTTAATTTGTGCAGCAAATGAACAGTTTCCTTTGCTCTCTCTGTGTTGTTTTGAAACAAAGAAAGAAATCTAAGTGTTCAAATTTATATCAGAGAGATTGAAGCATAATAAAAATGCTCCTGCCAGCATTTTTCAATCTAAAATTTCTGTTCTTGCTGTAGACAGAGCATCAGACACACACACAGCTCATGGTAAATACTTCAAACTGTTTTAACATATGTACACAAACTATTGTAAGTGTTAGATTCATTGTATAAAATATAAAATATAAAAGTATTAAATAATTTGTGAAAAGAAAAAAAAAGATTTGAAAAGATGTTTATTCTATGTGGATTTGTTTTGTTTTTTTAACAAAAGTTATGTTTTACTAATTTTTCATTTTATTTTTTTTATTTCAGGCTTATAACTTAGTGTGTCTGAGTACTTTTTTCCTACAAAATAAATTGTATGTTATTAGCTATCAGTACTTTACTAACCTTTATACCAAATACATTTTGGTATAAACTCACTTGAGTAAGTTTGAGAATGAACAATTAAAATTTTTATGTGAACGAAAGAAATCCTACAGAAGGATAAAAAAGAAAAGTAATACAAAAATCCCACCAAATAATTTCATTATCCTGTAGAGGGCGCCGGCGCACCTTCTTGCATCTGAACGCGCTCTAGACATTTTTAAAGAAAAAGATGACACGTGCTAGTCCACCTCGGGATATGTAGTTTATAGATCCTTTGAGTCACAATCACGGTCACTGTAAACTGCAGCATACTTGCCTACACTTCCCGGCGACACGTCCACCTGTGTCCGCCGGTATCCTATCCGGAGTTCTTGAGCGAATGTGCAGTAAAGCCGGATTTTATATCGAAGGCAACCCTTCAGTTCACCCCAGCTTTCAAAAAGTAAGTAATTTGAGTAGAGCCAGCTGTGAGATGCCTTATACTACCACTATGATTTACTCTCCTAGTGTTAAACTTCCTGTGTCATCATGTGATGCAATGGTTTGAAATACTGTTTGTGTGTTTGAGCTCAGTTTTCGTAACTACAAGATTAATTTTGGTGTGACTTTGTGTTGAAATAGTGTGTGTTGGCTAACTGCTGTGTAAATAGTTATAATCTTACTGTATTCACCCAGACAGGGTAATATAAATATTTGATGAGAGAAAGTTACGCCCCCTACCGTTGACTTATTACACGTGAACTGTCATGTATAAAACTTTGCAACACCATAAAAGCCCACAGCTGTGGAAATTCACTGAAGTATTATTACTTCAGGATCGCCTTCATTGAATTTGACAGGAATTTGAAAACAAGGTAGGTTACTCTTAATCAATTTTAGAAAATTAAATACATATGTGTGTATGTAAAAATGAATGTTTATTTGTAAATAAGAAAAACTGGTAACAACATATGTTTTGTATTATATATATTATATAAATATTATATATTTAGAAGAGTCTTATGATTAGTTATTGCAATGTAGAGATCTTCTTTTAGACATGAGCCACCAGAGTGCTCCAGTGGAAATGTCAGGATTAAACATTGATTTTTACGATTATGGATCAGTCTGTTGTCTCGGTATTCATTAACCCTGAACGTTTTTCTTGATTTAAAGAAAGCTAAATATATATATAATACGATTGAAAATCTATGAATATTTTCAATTTATAACTTGAAAATATACACATTCAAGTTCACAGATTCTGATCAAAATTTACATCTGGACTTTGACTATGCCATTGTAACCCATGAATATATGGATTTCACTGTTGTTTTGGCTGTACAATAAGATTTGTCATCCTGCTGAAAAGTGACACAGTTGGAAACTCTTAATAGATTTCTTACCAAGTTCAAGTTAGTGCCAGACAATAAAACAATAAAAATGCTTTTTGATGAAAATCAAAGGACAACAAATGTAGGTTTTGAAATTCAATGTTAAGACGATGTGTGTTGCCTATCAGGCAGTATATGGGGCCACAATTTCTTAAGCATTTCACAAGAAGAAATTTAAACTTGTTTTGAATGATTTATACTATAAATAAGTATTCAGAAAACATGCTTGTTTTCCATAACGTCCACCAATGTTTTAGGGAATTATGTGTTTAATTTCTGATGATATAGGAAAACAAAGCAAAGTAATTATTAGTTATTTTAATTTGTTGTTTTTTGTCTCTAGTTTTGACCCTAGTTTAGCTCCATCCGTCTTTCCAGGGTGTTGTGCAATATTCGCTTTCATACAGGCCACAAAGTTCAGCTTTGGTCTCGTCTAATCAGACATGGCTTTCATTTGATGGCTTCCACTTTACATCAAGGCCGCATAAAGATTTTTGGAGTTCGTGACTATTTGCTGTTTTTTTGTTCTTTGTTTTGCAGTTCACCCATGAGGAACCTTTTGACCAAAGCAGGCTTTTTTGGCTCGGTGTCGGTGGCCTTTGGATCGATTTGGTGGTCACAACAGAAAACCGAGTCAAACCCGATGACTTCAAGCGCAGCCCCCAACCCAAATGATGCATGCCCTGCTTCTCTGTATGAACTCCAGCTAATCCAGGTCTTGTTCCGTCATGGCGCTCGGACGCCGCTCAAGTCTATACCGGATGTGATGGAGGTAACACTCTGCTGGTTTCCCTGGATTCTTCTGGTCATCCAGTTATGTCTTGTTATTTATGTGTTCATGTCTGAATTTAAAGGCTCGGTGGACCCCATCGATCCTAGAGGCCCCACCATACACACACATCAACTACGTGGTGACGGATCTTAAGGGAGGACCACAGCCTCAATCACCTTTAGAAGACAACTATCGGAAAAACATACTGAGTGTGAGTAGGTGTTCTTTACATTTTGCTACAAAGCTTGTTTCAGTGTGTTAACTCATACAGAAACAGTAGTTGTGGTTGACGCACTCTAGTCATATTATTTACTCTCATCCGAGTCACAACATGTAAACTCAGTGTTTTCTCTAAGGACACATATTCATGTTTGGGCTGAGGATTAAACCATCTGCTGGTAATAAAGAAACTGCCCTCCCACAGCAGAAAGATTGCTACATGCTCACTGTTTGTGCTGGTATGCTAACAGTCTGCACTATGGGTTCCTCAGTTTACCAAGTAACTAAGAATAGTTACTTAAATGTTTGACGAAATCATTTGTTAGCCGGAATCTTCTGCAGTTTATTTATTTATTTTTTCTTTTCTGACTGGTAGCCATTTCCAGTATCGGTCAAAATTAGGTTAGATGAAGCACACAGATGTTAGAAGCCATTTTAAAAAGAAAGCTGCATTTTCTATGAGATGTCTGAGGTTTACTAAGGCGGGAAGAGGCCAAACTGCACCAATAAATAACCTTCACAAGTTAACCAGAAGGCTAAATGTAGTACAGCAAATTTAGTTTAAACAGTTTGGCTGATTTTAATTCTGCTGAGTTTAGAAAAGTTGAGACCTTTTTGAGTTTTAGTAATACTGGTTGCTAATTTAAATTGCGCAATTTAAACTTAGCAAGTGATAGAGCTGCTGATGTTTTTTGTTTGTTTTTTTTCAATTGGGACACTATGGCTTCTCTTGATCAAGAAGTCCAGATTCCAGAAAGAAGTGGCAGTGTTCAGTGTGAGCCAAAGTAGTCCTGTAATAGTCTTTTAGCCACAACACTGAACTGTTTTAAATGCAGTATTCAAATATCTGGGTTAATCTGTTCATCTGACCTTTTTTTTCTTCCATTTTAAAGGGCGGCTCATTTGCTGGTCAGCTGACCACAGTAGGCATGCAGCAGTTGTATGAGCTGGGTGAAACGCTGAGGAAGAAATATATAGAGGAGACACCTTTCCTCAGCCCCACCTTTACCTCAACGGAGGTCTAGTGAGTAATCATGAGGAAGACTTTTAGATTAATGACTAAATGTGTAGCGATTTCTAAACTGCTGTTCTTGCTTAATTTGTCATTTCTATTTTTAGCGTGCGCTCTACTAACATTGTAAGGACAATTGAATCTGCCAAGTGCCTTATAGCTGGACTCTTTAAACAAAAACAGAAAGGTAGAGTAGACATCTGTATATGCATGTTAGAAGATACATAATATGGAGAATTATGCTGTAATTCTCCATATTATGCAGATAAATGTAAGTTATTTACTGATCTGGACAAGATTGAATAAAATACTTGTTTTTCAGATAGAATTATTTTCCATCTGATTGTCTTAAATGTTGTACTTTCATCCTTCTCTTTTCTGTGTCCTTTCCTTGACTTATATATCCTTCTATGTGTTCTTCATGTCTTCTGTAATTGGTTTCTTGGATACTTTAGTTTTTTCTGTCCTTGTCTTCTTGTATTGTCATACATTCATTTTATCCCTGCCCTTCTTACCTTCCATACGTTCTTTAATCTGTTCTTCCTTGTGCCCTTATGCTTTTACTTAATTGTAACTTTCTTGTTCCCTTACTTCCTTGTGTCCTCATTTTTTTCCAATTTCTCTGCCATTCGTTTTGACAATTATTTTCCCCTTCTTGATGTGTAGATATTGTGTCCATCCTAACAGAAGAGGCTGAATCTGAAATCCTCTACCCTAACTACCACGGATGCAAGCTGCTCAAAGTCTTCAGCGAGTAAGTCCAATTTTCCAACCTGCCACAGAGCCACGTCACTCTCAGGCCATTCTGTGCACCCAAACTGGAATCTAGAATAATGTGCAGTACAAAATTATAAACAGACTGGAGTGGAGGTGCCTTGACAGGTTGTCATGGCGTGTCTGTTTTTCTTCGCTGACATTGTATGTGTGTGTGGGTTTTTTTTTTTTCTTCTTCTTTGCAGCCCCCGCTGGGCTAAGTCGTCCGCTCTGCCTGGCGTCGCTGAAGACCTGCAGAGCATCCTGAGTGCACTGGGGATTGCTGCTCACCAGCACGTCGACTTCGTCCTCATTAGGGATGACATGGTTGCCAGAGAGGTGACACTGTGACTCTGTGATCCATGTGACTTTTTACTGAGTCTCACCACAGGCTTTTCAGTCTAGAGGCAGTTATTACAGAGACTTTACCTCAGCTTGCACACTTCCTAACTGCTGGATGTGTTGGTGCAGTCCAACAGGTTTTTGGACACTTGCAGATTGATCATTTATTTGTCAGCCATAATTGGGAATGTTGTTGAGCTTAAAGTCCAGTTATTGTGACAACCAAGCACTAACAAAATCGTTAAAATCATCAGGCAGCATGGGATCTATTTCCATTGTTGTGTATCTGAATTTAATCAGTTAAAACCAGAACATGTTTTGTTTAGATGGTCAAATAAAGTCACAGCTTTCATGGGCAAACTTTGATCAGTCATTACAGTTGCCACAGGTAAATGTTTCTGCAGCCATTGTAAGGTTTTCTTTTACAACTTTTCCTTTTTCTTTAACAACTTGGAGATGTTAGTGAGCATTAGTGATGAGGAACATGTTTGGATGGTGTATTTTATGTATGTCTTGGGTGTAGGTTTTAAGGATCTACACATGGGCATGCAGAAGGAAATTTATTTGAGGTTTTTACCATAAAGGAATTTAGAAAGAAGTCTGATTTAATAACCTAAATTATAGGCCTTTGAAACTCAAAAAAATCATCAGATTTTTCACTGTAGGCTTTAAAAATCCTTTTCCTGTAGCTTAAATGTATTTATTAATGTGTATTTCTGTGTTCTCTGTTTTGAGAATCCTCAAAGGATCTCAAAATGGCTTATTGCAGTTTTAGGAAACTAAAAAAAAGTCACATGTGAATGTACATTTAAAAATATAGTTGGCTAAAATCTGTTTAAATTGACTGCATGCTTTCTTTACCCAGAATAACAAAAAGGTTGGCAGTATTTTTTTTTTTGTTTGTTTGATGGGTGTCTTAGATTAAAGTTACAATAGTCTTAAAACGTCTTACTGCGAACTTTGAAGCACTGTTTTACTGTGCTTTATTAACGCAACAATTCCTCTGACTTGAATTTTGAAATCGTCAGGCGCACGGCCTTCCCAGCCCGCTGGTTCTGAGCTCCTGGAGGAATAAAGTGGAAGAGCGAGCTGTGGACATGATGTGCAGCCTCTACGAACCTAACAAGAGGTTAAAACAGTGATTTACATGAAGCGTGCCCATTATGCTCATTGAGCCCTTTTTAAATCCTAAATGCTGCGTCTGAAACAGAGAGGCGCTGCAGCTGTCGGTGGGAGCCCTCTTCCATGTTATGTTAGAAAACATTGAGAAGAAACTACAGGACAACTCGGCAGAGGCGAACAGGTTGGACATCTCATGATGGACCACACTCACGTCTTACAGAAATTATATCTGTCTTTTTAAAATATTACTCTCTCAACAGGAAGTTATTCCTGTACTCGGCTCATGACACTACCCTTATCCCGTACCTCATGGCTTTGGAGATCTTTGACAGGAAGTGGCCTCCGTATGCTGCCTTTGTCACACTGGAGCTGCACAAAAGCCGGCAGACGGGCGATGCCTTTGTGAAAGTCTCATACATTGGTCAGGTAAGGAGCACAAGAAGTGCCTCTAAATAATCCAACGATGTGCACGTCTTTTTCCATCTAAGTCAAGTTTGCTTCATGCTCCCCAGGATCAACACATACCAGGTTGCAGTGGAGTATACTGCCCCCTGCAGGAGTTCAAACAGGTCATGTCTGCATACGCGCTAAGCTCTGAAAGCTACAATTCTCGTTGCAACAGCACAGAACTCACTGAACCCTGATCTTTCAAGAAACACAAAACCACTCGACTTTAAACTTTGAGTGCAACTCAGGCTCCCCTTCATCCAATAACCTTAGTATCACACGTATGTTAAAAACTTGATGATCTTTAACAATAAATCTAGTTTTAATGATTATTTGAATAAGTTTTGCAGTGTAGTGTTTACACCAGGTGCTCTCTCTAGCAGAAATGTTTTGCATTGAATCAGTTGCACCTGCTTCATCATCAGTATAATGTTTGTAGACTTTAACCGAATACATTCAAATGCAGTTGAACGTATTTGAGGTTTAATTGCACATCATTATACCAAATAAGCCTTTTGTGTATATTTCTTTCTGCCTAGGGAATCATTGCTGTATTTCCTGTCTTTCCTCTGACTCTAGAACACTTTGACACAGCAGATTTTACAGTCGACTCAATAACCAGTTACTGTGGCTGCAAAACTAGCTCACATCATCATCCCTCCATCATGCTTGACAACTAGTTCGAAGTGTGGTTACTTAGACGCTGTTAGATTTCTGATATCTACTTTGATCTCTGATATAATCTAGTGGTTCATTCAAATTCAGCTTTGCAAACCCAAGTAGAGCTGCAATTATTTTTTTATAAAGATAATACTTTTTCTTGGTAAGACACAAACTTACTCAGATTTTTTTTTTTCCTGATTGTATTGTCCTGAAGTTGTGACACTTGAAATACTGTCTGCAGTCTGTAAAGTCTGATATGGAGCAATCTTTGTAACTTCTACATAATCATGGGAAAAATGCACTGGGATGTCTGCCAAGCTGTCTTGTTTTGCACTTGTGAAAATTCCTCACATTGGAAGAATGGACTTTGTTGGTCAACAATTGCTGATGTCACTGCTGGTGTTTTCCCACTGCACCTTTTAGTGTACAGCTAAATCTTAAGGCAACAGCATTGTTGTACATTGCCCTTGTGTGTCATCAAAGCTTTATTGTCCCCCATGATTACAGCTTTAATTCATCAGGGAAATATATAACGTAGAAAAACAAAGTGAAATGTTAATAAATGGCTTTACAGCGCCAGTAGCAATATATTGAGTGAACTATGACTTATATGAACAGATCTTAATATTTTTGACTGTTGCTGTGAAACATCTTATATTCATGACGTGAAACTTCTTGCGACATGTTGTTTCAGCTGTAAATATCAAGTTTGGATGAAATAAAAATGCAGATTTTATTCTGTTAAGTCTGATTTCCTTTTCTTTTTTTACATAATAAAGGTTAATGTGAAGAGCTCTTTTGGTTTAAAAAAATAATATGGATGCATTCAGTTGCCTGTAGGTCAATTTGCCATTTGATCCCTTTAAAGATATATCCTTGTAATTAAACTTTGCATGTCAATTGAGCTTAAATGTTTCCCATGACTTAATGACAGTCGTACAAAATGATTAAATTGTACGAATTTGACTTAAAGTTTCTGTGGATATACTATTCCCACTTATTTTGGCTCTAACCCCTCTGAAGGCCAATAAAATCTTTAAATGAAAGACATGAGGAAACATTAATCCAGGGGTGCCCAAGTCCAGTCCACAAGAGGAAATGAGTGGCTCGTTACCAGGCTTCTGCAGAGCTGAATGACATCTGAAAGCTGCAGAATATTGGCTCTTGAGAACTCTACCTGGGCCCCCCTGCATCAAATGATCACACTTCATCATAACAGACTATATTGTAAAATAGTGTAAATTGTTAGCTGTTAAAACAGGTATGGATCATCCCATTGGCAGGTACAAAGTGTCTTGGTGAATAGCCAAACTGGCAATACCTGTTCAAATGTGTAACCGTGTACTAACATACTCCACAGGTCTGGTTTGGCTTCTTCTATCTTTCTTCTTCCTCCATAATGAATCCCCTCATCAATGCTGCTGTAGCTTCTTGGTTGGACTTGCTCTGCTCATACCTGCAGAATGCTGGTGAGCTGGTTTAACATGCAAGAAGAGACAAAGACCGGCAGGAGTCCACATGACAAGAGCACATGCACAGAAACAAGCGCGCACACACTGCATGGACAACATGTATATACCAAAACAATATCTTTTATTTGTAGTCCATCACCAACAGCCCTGGTTAGGCTCTTCTGCACCAAAGCCAATGGAGAAACACATGACAAGCTTATACAATAGATAAAAGAGAAGAAGTCAACTGGATGGTAAGCAGTACGTGTTTACATTTCCTTGCGTCTTGCCTCGCTAAAATGTTAACCAGATCTACCTACCGCTAACTCTAGAATACCTGACAATCCTGCTTCCTGCATTCAGCGGCTCCCGTCCCAGTCTGCGGACCATCATCTCTTCATGGATTATTGCTGTGGGAATGATTATTACCCAGAGTCAACGAGAGTCAAAAAACAAAACAGGAACACAACAGGAACAAGTAGAAGACACATAGCACGTCTGGGTAGTAGCAATATTATTCACGCCGGCTAAGTCCTGAAGGTTTTAGGCGCAAAAATAGTTTGATGGTGTGGCAAAGCTGCCAAGATCCTCACACTGAGTGCATGTTAGAAACAGAAAAGAAGACGCTTTCTGCAGATGGTCCATGTTTGTGCTTTTTTTAATAATACTATTATCTTAATGAGGTCATAGTTTGGTTTGTTATACACTGGAGTTACAAAGGAAATTAAAATAGACTAAAATTTGAATAGCCCACCAATGGTAAACCGTACAGTATTTTTAAGGGGGCATTCCTCCACCCCAATGAAAGCTGGGTAAGAGGCATTAAGAGGTCACTGATAGAATGCCTATACATACAGACACACACATACCACACAAACATACAATCTGTCAAGCACACAAACACACCCTCACGTATATACTGTACAGAAACAGTCAAAAAACAATGGAGCGAGAGACAAGATGGATTTCCACTAAAGTCTTCACAAAGCACAAAGTATTCCTCCTCCTTTCTCTGGTTCCATATCACTTTTGTGACAAATTTTTGTTTGTTTTTTTTGTTTGTTTTTTAATTTGAAAAAAAGTTGACATATACTGTAGCATCTCCACACTGACATTTTAGTTTTAAGGTTTGTTCCTCTTTGATGTCAGAGTCATCTTTACAGTCAGATAACCAAAAAAACAAAAACAAACAAAAAAAAACCCACGAACAGTTCTGCGAAATTGATGCACAACAATCTCGTACATTCTGCGAGTTCTTGAGTCGAAATTAAATGTTTGTGTGAGAAAAAGTACACCAAACCAGGCCCCATCTTAGTCTCTGTAGCTGGAATTATCCCCCACAAGACATCACTAGGCAACAAGTTCGCTCCATAACGTTCATTTTGTGTTTCGTCTCATTGACTTGAGTTCGTCTGTTTCTGAATACTTGCTACACTCCGTAATCCTTTTTATCTTCCTCATGTTTTTGTCCAAGAACATTCTAGTTACAAGGTTTTTGTTGGATTAGAACATTCCATGGCCCGGACTGAATCCCATATCCATGTCACGAGGCCTCATTTGGCCCCCCATCATCATCGTCTGTTGTGGAGGGCCACCCATGCCTTGTAGTGACATCATCATGTTAGGTGAGCCACCGGGGCCTGGGTGGGCCATTTGTCTCCCCTGCATCATCCCTCCCGGACCCCCAGGAGACATCATCCGGTGCTGAGGGCCCATCATGCCTTGGCCCATGAATCCTGGTGGTCGCATTGAATTGTGACCTGGGTTGCCCATTGGCATGTCTTGGGGGCCCATTCCCCCACCGGGTCCACCTGACATACCCCCCATCCCCTGCATGGGCATACCCATCCTTGGTGGACCGTCGGCCATCATGGCCTGCATTGGAAACCCAGACGGGTGAGGCGGTTTACCCCCGGGGTTCTCCCCTCCGCCTCTGGGGAAGTATGACAGAGTCTGGCTGGGTTTCTCCGACGGGATTATCCTGGACAGATCAAACTCGGGAATGCCAGATGCTCCCGGCCGCATCACTTCATGAAGGTCTGCATCTCCAAATCCGCCTTGCATGTTGTTGAACTCCGGCCCACCAGGGGTATTTGGCTTGCACATGCCCCCGTCACCCCCTCCCCCATGAGGCATGTTACCCATCCGTCCTCCCATAGGTCCCGGTTCGCCCTGGAACCCCATTGAATGACCAGGGAAGCCTTGGGGGCCTGGGCCGTTGTGTGGGGAAAAAGGGCCTTGTTGGGATGGGGACTGTGTGAGGGGATAACCCTGGTTTCGATGAGGGTAACCCATCCGTCCTTGAGGCATCATTTGAGGATTTGGCATACCAGGGTCTTGTGGGTTTGGTTGCATCATCATGCCGTGAGACATCATGCCTGGGCCCATATTGGGGGCATTCGGAGAGGGCATCTGAGGGGGCATGCCATGAGAAAGAGGCTGGGAACCCAAAGGATTCATGCCCAGAGGACTGAGCGCAGGCATGGGTCCAGTGTTTCCAGGTCCCATCATGCGAGGATTTCCTTGGTGATTCATTGCCATACCTGCGGGCCAAGAAAAATTGGTTTTCAGTAAAAGCACAAGAAGAAACCAGTTAATCAACAGTGCTTTCATAGCTCATAAACCTTTTCACGTGTCACATTACAACCACAAGCTTCAAAATATTTAGGGGGTGAGTAAAATGTGGAATGCATTTCTGTTGCTCCCCTCTGAGTCAACTCGGTGTAGAACCGTCTTTAGCTGCAACAGCTGGTATTTTGGTGTCTGCCAGCATAGGTCAAGCTCAGTCAAATAGAAACTTCAATTGTCTTGACTTTAACTGCGCCATTCTGTTTGCATGTAGACCAAAAAAGTTTAATTTTGATCCCATCTTACCAGAGTTTGCTTTGATTCTTGGGTGGATTTTGGCTAACTTTAAACAGGATTTCTAAAAGTTGCCTGGTTTTCTTCTTTCTAGTCTTTCATAAAAACCAGATGTGTGGGGACTATAATTTTAAGTTTTTCTTATAAGAGATTTTACCTCCTGAGCTCTAGATCTCTGCATAAAATGTCTTAGTATGTTTGGTCAAACTTGCAAGTCACAGGCAGATCCCTGGTTTATCTCAAAAAAAATCCTAACAAAACCCACTGAAGTTCATGGTTGCCATGTAACAAATTGAAACCCCATATTAAACAAGAAGAAGATGACTCACCGTTGTTCACTGAAGGCAGGTTGGGAGAGCGAGCTGGGGGCGAGTCGTCGTCCGAGCTGGCTACAGTTTTTATGGCATCGTGGTAAAGCGGGGTCGAACTGGGCATCGCAAACTTGGACATGCGCGACATCATGATGGACAGCGGATTCTGAGAGAGTGTTGGTTCCGGTGGTATGGTGTACGGACTGCCAGACGGGACATTGCCTGGGAGGGACATGGAGCCAGATGGAGCCCCCGATGAGGGAGCCGAGGGAGGCCCATTGCCCCCTAAAAGAAGACAAAATGAACAAAGATGACATAAAGAAATGGCTCAAAGTACCAGAAGCTTGCTTTATGTTATAATTATTTTTGCAATATACGACACATAGAAATTTTATCATATCTGTTTCTAATTCAAAATTTTGATTGGCTCTACATGATGTACAGCTCCTCAAGTTGGTGGCCAGCAGGGGGAGCCACTGGACCATAACCAACCCCACCCTGGTCTAGTTCTGAATAAGTGATGTACCACCTTGCAGCTTTTATTTTGAATTTTGAAACCTATTTTTGTATTAAGCCATTAATACATGATAATTGTGACAAAAAAAAATCTGAGAATTATATAAAACACTCTAAATAAGAACAAATTTACATGAAAATGAGAAGAAAAAATAACTTTTAGATTGCGTGTGTCTGATCTTAGATAAAGATAAGACACACATACCCGGCTCCATTCCCCCCATCATGTTTGGTGAAGTGATGCTTAGTGGAGGCTTGCCACCCTGGGGGGGCACTCCAGGGCTCTGCATGGGTGGTTTTGGTGAGGAGGCCCACCCTGGAGAGGGGTTTGGAAGAGATGGGGACCTCATGTGAACAGGAGAGGCGCCTGCTGACCCCATCATGGAGTGGGGGGATTTCATTGGTGCAGATGTCGGAGGAGCCGGAGGTGCGCTGGGGCCCGCGGGACCGCTGAGCATGCCAGCAAGCTGGGATGGTGTTTGAGGAGACTTGAGGTTCCCGGAGGGGGAGCCCATCATGGGGGACTGAACTTGCCTCAGCGGAGGAGACTTGAGGGGGTTGACAGTAGGGGAGTTTCCCCCTCCTGCTTGGACATTTAGATCGGCTGGTTTCCGGCCCCTCTGTCCCTGGGCCGGACCACCAGCGGAGGAAAGATGGTTAATGCGACCATTTCCTCCTGATGGCGTTGATCTGTGCTCTGGACCAAAAGCTGGGTCTGCGTGGGGACCCCTCAATGTTCCAGGGCCTCCAGGGAAGGGCCGCCCTGGTCCCATAGGAAAGTCTGCTGGTGTCTGCTCAGGGAAGGGAGGGACCTGCATCGGCCTGCCTTGTGGCCCCATGTTCTCCATTGGCGGTCCTCCACCTGTTCTCATTCTCATCATTTCGTCAGGACTCATGTTCATGGGTCCATCTCGTAGTTTGGATGGATGCATATGAGGTCCTGGGCCAGGACCTGGCCCAATGCCAAACTCAGGCCCCATTTCTCTGCCCCCCATCGCTTGGAGCCTCGATGACGGACTCATAGGGCTATCGACAGGCATTCTGGGAAACATTCCCATGCCGTTACCAGGTTCCATTCCACCTCTTTGGTGTCCCATCATCCGTTGAACATCCATCATCATCCCAGGGGGGAGGCCTTTCTCCCCACTCATTCCTTGGTGGAACATTGCCTCCTGGACTGACTGGGGGTTGGGGAAACGCTCACCACGGGCACCCGGACCAGGAAACATTCCTGCGGGCCCCGCGGGGAAGCCTCGGGCTTCTGCCATCCTCGGAGGCATGTCGTCCGGCCAGCCCATTCCTGGCCTTGGCAGGCCCTCCATCTCAGGATTCATCATGCCGGAGAAGCCAGGCATCCTCTGCATATGAGGGCCCATACCCCGAGGACCGGGCCCCATACCCATTCGCTCCGGGTAATGCTCTGGTGGACCGCCTGGTCCTCCCCACATCTCTCCTGGACCCATCTGGTAAGGGGGCGGGGGCCCTCGCATCATGCCCCGTGGACCAGGATGCATCATGTCTGGAGGAAGTGGTCGGTGTTGCATTTCTTGCTTTTTTCTCTTCTCCTCATAAAATTCCTGCTGTAACTTCAGCCATGCCACCTGCTCTGGTGTCATCTGATCCCCTTCCCCACACCCACCTGGCCCTCCAGGGCCACCCGGAGGGACCATGTCATCGGTGGGAAATAAAGGCATCTCCCTTGGGCCATGTGGAGGCCCAAAGGGGGGTCCCTGTGGACGAGGTCCTCCAGGTCCACCCGGCGGTCCAAGGCTCTGAGACTGTGCCATCATGGCCTGTAGAGGTCCCTGCTCCGGTCGCCGAGGTGGACCATCCGGGCCTCCGTCATGAGGTCCAACATGGGCTTGTGGCGGCCCAGGAGGCGGGGCGTCGTGGTCGTCAGGGAAAAACAGGCGATGGATGTCCCGTAGGGTCTGCAGGGAACGCTGCCGGTGCTCCAGCTGTTCCTGAGACAGGCCTTCCGTGTTGGCCTCCATGTTGAGTAGCTCCTGGGCCAGCTGTTGTTGCTGCTGCTGCTGCTGTGGCGTCAAACCTGATCCACTCGTGCCTCCACCAGGTCCTCCTTCAACAGACGTTGGCGGGTTGAGGCCAGCCTCTGGCTGGGCAACAGGAGCCTGGTCAACAGGGGCTGAAGGGTTCCCAGGGCTGCTGCCAGGGATGTTTTTGGATTCTGTGCCAGCGGAGGATGATCCCTCCTGCGGGAGAACAGAGGGTTGACTCCCTTGACTGGAGGCCTGGGGTGGCGCTTGCTCCGACATTCCAGATAAGGACGGCTTCGACCCTGGCTGGTGACTTTGATCTTGGGCGTGGGACGGAGGTTGCTGAGGAGGGTTCGAGTCATTTCGCAGGACACCAGATGCGTTGCTCTTTGACAGAGGAGAAGCGACATAAAGGTGTTATTAAACCACAAGCTTAAGTGTGCAACACTCTCTGAAGCTTGTATTCCTTACCAAGAGCAGGTGAGCTTTATCCTTGAAGTTTTTAATGTGGAAGTCAATGATGTTTTCTGTGTGGCCAGTTAGTACTGCATCAGCTGCCCTGAGGACCAGAAGACAGTCAGATATCAGTCATCAGATATAGCACAGCAGTGATGCAGATGTTACTAGACATGCCATTTGTCCACAATTCTAAGGTGTGAACCTAACTTTTGTCCACTGAAAAAGGCACAGGCGAGTAAAAAAATTTAAATAAATGAAAGTTTTAATAAAAAATAGGCCCACATTTTGTTCTGCTCTTTGAAATACCTTTTGCAAACAAACCAACATCCAATTCTGACCATGGACGGGATAAAAGATAAAGTTGGTGGAAAAAATAAATAATTATAAGTAAATAAATATACACTGACAAAAATCCAGCAGCTAGATAGTGAAACATAGACCTATATAATAGGTATAATGAAATAAACTTTTTAAATGCATACTAAAGTGGACAAGTGACTTGGCATATTTTGATTTGAAGCATGCGATTTTCTACCTCATGTTATTTAAGCCAGAGTTTGGATTCTGATTACTTCAAAAGCCACAATTGACACCAGAGCAGCACAATAATAAAAGATCATACCAGAACAACGAAATTGTGAACATTTTTAATATCAGTTATAAATAGACACTTTCCTATCTCCAATCGTTCTTGTGTGATCCTACGCTCTCTGTGACTTTTAGTATCTGAGACACTGTTATCTGTGTCATGTGTGGGTATTTACCTCAGGGAAAATTCCCCAATCGGGCAAAATATTTTATTGACGAGAAATGTGTATTTATTCAAACTTGTAATGTATTTTAGCAAACTTTTATTTCATCATGTTGCGAAACTATTGACTCATTTCAATCAGAACTGAAAATTACTTTCCACTTACTACTTTCCAGAAAATGACAAAAATATGTCAACCTAAAATGGTTACTATGTTTTAGCACTTTTCAAATCATTATTTTATTCTATTCTTGTTTCAATGCAAAATTTCAATTATGATGAAAACATGCAAATAAAAAAGGAGAAAAACAGCTAAAAGAAATTGGAAGTACTCAAAATAACTATGTGATTAATCAAAACAAACAAAAAGCTAGCTGCTTCCTTACGTGTTTGCCATCTCGGTGGAGAAGACACGGACAAGTTTTGAGCCTGATTTTTGACCACTGGTAGGTTCTGTTGTGGAGCCTTGGCCTCCCAGTGTATTGTGGGAAGGCGTGGAGGAGCGACTGAGTCCGGCATTGGAGGTAGAATGTGTGTCCTGGGGATTCACTTCGCTCGAATTACAATCTAAAAATTATAGCGGAGAGTGACTTTATGAGGCAGTAGAAACTTATTAAGAAATCCAATTCTGTTTAGGTAATCAGCAGAAGGAAAGCCACATGTTTCGGGATGTTGCCGGACTTACTGAAAAAACCTCTGTCGTCTTCATCACTTTCTCCACCAGAGCACCAGTCAGTTCCACTGTACGGCTGCCTCCTCTCTGCAACACAAATCCTCTTTGCCCTGCTGTTATCTGTACACACACACGCACGCACACACACACACAGTCCATTCATCAGCTTGGTTGAAAAGTGTCAAAAATTATCAGGGATTCTAAGGTAAAGGAGTGAGATTGCACTGAAACATCTGGGAAATTGCAAAAATAAAATACCTAGTTGCATCAAACTGCTGATATCGCCTTTATCTTAGCCGAAACATTTTAGTTGTTACCTTTGTCCTCATTGGTGGGCGTGCCACTCTCTGGCTGCTCGAACGACTCCACTGAGGTACTCCTTTCCCTCTTGGCCTTCACCTTGGAGCTGGGACCAGACGTCAGGCCCTGGCCGTTTTTTAGTCCCATTCCCCCAGACACATTTTGAGCCGCTTTGGCACCCATGGTTTTAGGATCGCAGGAGGAGGGCTGTGATTGGCTGCCCGCACTCCCTGGTTTACTCTGATTGGGCATTTTAGAGTCCATCTGGGCAGCAGTGGAGGGGGACATGACAGGAGGGGATCGTACCATGGCCTCCGTCTTAGGTTTAGGGCTGAAAACACAGAGGACAGATTTACTAAACAGATACCTACTTTAGGCATTTTCTCCTTTTGTTTAAAACAAGGGATGTTTTTCCTCTCTATTTGCAGGAGGTGAGAAAAAAATTGTTTATTAATTTTAACTATTTAAATGTTTATCAACAATAAGTCATTTACTAGAATTGGAAAAAGGCTGCACAAAGTTACAAAAATGTTCATTTACCACATTTATACCACAAGCTTCAATCTCTTTTACTTACAGAAAATAAGAGATCGAAAGAAAGGTTATCGTAAATATGAATTTGTTCTTAGTAGAAATGGTTAAATAATAGTTCAATGAAATAAAATAAAGAAACATCTAACTGTGAAGTGGAACAAAAATAAAAGAGTTTTAGGAGGATAAATAACCCAAACTTCAACCAGATGTCCCAAAATAAAATCCAGTCAACCAATTGGAGCTCAGATGTCACCTAGTTAATGAAAAAAGCAAGAGAAGATCAACTGTGTCAAGGTGAGTTGATCTGATAAGAAACAGAGTGCACCACCCTGGATACATTACCCCCTTGGTGAAATATGGTGGTGGCAGAATTATGTTGTAGGGATTTTCTTTCTTCAGCAGAGTTTAATATAGAGAGATCAAACAGAAAAAACGCTGCAAATGACTTGTGGCTGAATAGGAAGTCAATCTCCAGCAGGACAACCCAAAACACACAGTTTGATCTACTATAGCATAATTAAAATGGACCAGTCAAAGTCCAAAAAACTGAGAGCAAAAACATAACACCATATCAAATTTTACTGGACGAGAAATTGTTCCATAAAATATTGCGATAAACAAGAATATTGTTGTTTTGAGACCATTTTCAAGTAATATATTGATGGCGGCATAATAATGCAAGTTCCGATTCTCAAAGACTGATAAACTTTAATTTTGTAAAAAAATAAATAAATAAAACACTCCACACAGGAACTGGAAAACAATTTAAATATCTAGAATAAAACACAGCAAATTAAAACAATTAATAAAGCCACACACAAATAAAACCATAATTTCCATGGACTATGAAGTCTCTGTAAACAAAACTTCACTTGAAAAAATATTAACCATCGTAATGGAAGTTATCAAGCTCACTTTAATTCATCGTGCGATTAATTGATAAATTGCTTAATGCGACTAACTTAAATACAATAACGTATTTTTCAAACAGAAATGGGAAAAACTGCCAGGGTCTACATGTGCAGAGTCGGCAGAGACATAGACCTTAAAGACTTGCAGCTGTAAATGGAGAATTGGGCGGTTCTACAAAGCAATGACTCAGGAGGGATAATTGCAAATGCATGCTAAAGTTTTCAGATTTGTACTTTGAAAATCATTCTTCTTCTACCTAACAATTATTCACTGATCTTTATCACATAAAAGACTCTGTAAATATATTGCGTTTGTGAGTAGAACGTGACCAAATGTGACAACATAAAAGGGGCGTGAATAGTTTTGCATAGTTCTTTGATCCAGGGCACACTTGAGATTCATAGACCATCCAGAAAATGGCTTCTCTTACGGAGAGCAGTGGAGTTGTACCATGCAACTGGCACAAAACGTCCCCACCACACCCTAATCTTTCTGTCTCTTCTTCCACACAAACAGTGTAGACTCCCAACAGGCAGTGTGAAGCAGAAACCAACAAGTCCAAAGACTAAAGCCACAAGCCTGGTGCAACTGTATGAACATACACATGATCGCGCAACTAGCAGAAAGAAAAACAAAGCCAGAGTCTTGGCAGTCCAGACAGCCGTTTCCAGGGACTCCAGAACCATGAGTCAGCGGGGAGAACTTCCAAGCCCAGCAGACTCCCTGACCCCAGAACAGTTCGCCATCACATATGAAGAGGTAAGTTAAGCAAACATACCTATTTTGCATCAGCAGGATGCAGGATGTGGAACATCAAAACCGCAGCTTGAACAAATACTTTTTATACAGCTACAAAATTTAACATTTGAGCCACAAAGTGTCAAGTTTTAGGTGTTTCCACACAAACTGAATCTGTGGCAATAAGAAGTAAGACTGGAAAAACGAACAAGTTGCAGCATGTGCAACACAGCAGGTTATCATTTGGAACATTTACTACTAGCGAGTGCACACGTTCGGTACACTCGCCTATACCTTGTTGCTCCCTTTCTCAATACTGAAGATCTACCTGATTATGAGTGGGCAATGATGCCAACACAAAACAGGAAGTTACATCAGCTTTTTCTCCAGAAGCTGTAAACAAAACAGCAATTTTTCACAGAGTGGCGTGAGTATCATTTCCTGGATCTGCTGCGCTCCACAAAGACAGCACTATTGTATTTTCTGCTGAGTTTACCACTGATGGAGTTCACCATTTCACACCCGATTCTCTGAACCAGTCTAGTACAAAGTCAGATCTTTGAGGGGAAAATAGAAGGATTTATGTGAGAGCCCATTAGCCCCACTGGTAAGGCAGCTTCCTTCACCCTCTTGGAGATGCTGTATGCCAACAAAGCGGCATTATTGGTGGCAGCCGTTATCTGATAGGCACACTGGTGGGCCCGGTCAGAGAACCTGGTAATCAGCTGATCGTGCTGAAACCCGTCAGTGAAGCCTGGATCCAGAGGGGGAGCAGAGGGAAAACTCCGCTCTGTGAATCCCTCCACCCTGGTGATGGGCACACAAGTGGAGACAGGCGGGCTCGGCTTCATGGGCTCCGCTGCCTCAGTTATGTAAGCCATTACGGCGGGAAAGTGAGGCCAGATGGGGTCCAAACGGCGACTCGGGGCGGAGCCAAACCGTCCCGCCAGTTCATTCGAACGTGGCAGGGGAGATTGGGGGACGGAAAGCCCCTTAACACTAGCCGCCTCCTCGATCAAGCTAGGTAGCTCGAGGAGGAGCGAGCCCACAGCTGGGAGAGGGGTTGAATCGGACATCCGCTCAGCCAGCCTCTCTTCCACTGCGGAAGAACCATCCGAACCACTGCTGCTCTTGCTGTCATCCTCATCGCTGTCGTCATGGTTCGATTCCCGCTCAGCGTAGCTAGCATCTCCCCACGAGCACCAACCAGACTCGGTGGGCCCATCGCCCCACCTAGCGCCAGCCTTGGAAAAAGTCTAGTCCCCGCCTCCTCTCCTCCAGCAGGAGGAGAGCACAGGAGCGGCAAGAGGGCTGAGGCATCAGGGCAAGGTTGGCATGCTGGGGGGCCAGGCATCCCTTGCAGATCCAGTGCCCATCAAAGGGAATGATGTACCCTTTCTGACAAGACGGGCACAAACGGACGGTACCACTAGAAAACAACTTCGCTCTTAAGACAGTGCTATCTTATGCTGAAGAAAAAGAGGGAGCCGTTTGTCTGGTCTGACTGTTATTTATACAAACCAGGGAGGGGCACACCCAGTAGGTGGGCATGGACCAAGCTTTTTTCAGTGCTGCGCTGCACATGAGGGATAAACCCACTAGCGATAGCCTTAAAGGCCAGATGGGGCCTATGTAAAATAGAACTTTTCTCAACTTTCTCCCTGACCCGTCTGTGGTGTTTCTTGGTCTTCATGATAAACAATGTTCTGTGAGGCATTTGCAACTGTTTGGGTTTATACCAGAAATAAATTGGTGGATTCCATCTACTAGCCAAAAACAACTGATGGATCTAAATTTTATTTAGGTGGAGCAGAGTAAATGGGGATGAGAGTTTTAATTCATCCCCAAAAAACATTGAAGAGCGTATTTATATTTTTCTTTCCACTTCATATTTTTTTACCGATTTGTCTTCTCCGACCACATAAAATCCCAATAAAACACACGGAATGGGTTATAATAACATAATTTGTGAAATATTTCAAAGGGTGTCAATACTTTTGCAAGCAAGCAAAAGCCAGGGTGGGCGGGTGTGTAAGTCCGCCTACCTCTGCGTGTTGGTGGACGGGGAGTTCTTCAGCCTATTGGAGTGCATTGATGGGGCTCCCAGGACTACAGAACAGGGTGGAGTGATGAGCTGGTGAGGGCTGCCTGTGTGTGTGAGTGCCGCTTTTGCACGCACGTTCCTGGAGCCAGAGACGGGATTGGTGATGTTGGACAGGTTCCCCCGGCCGTCCTTGGCCTCCTCTCTTTCTTTCTTTGCTCGCTCCTTCTTGGTGAAATGTGTCGCTGCTGTACCTGCCGCCGCTGGCCTTTCCTCCTGCACCTCCAACATTCTCCCTACGCCCTTGTCTGTGAGTGGGAGTGTGTATGTGGATGTGTGTGTATGTGTGTGTGTGTGTGTGAGATGGAAAGTGTGTAAAAACAAAAACTATAGTCCAGAAGCCTTTTCTTCTCTTTGTGTATTTATGAAACTCCCCCAAGGGGGCTTTCAACGGCCCTTGGGCACACTGCGGATAGAAAAGAAAGAGCAAGTCAACGAGGGGCTACAGTCTTAAAACTAAACATGTATTTCATTTACAATCACTTTAGTATTACTGCTACATTGAAATTTGGAAAAGTTTTATTTTATGATTTGAGTCGACTCAAGTTCATGGATACCAGAATAAACTCATGAGGCCCCTTTAAAAATATACATATTCAGTCATCAACAGGAAGAAGGAAAAAAAAGGTAATTAGTTGTTAATTTCCTTAGGCTCGATCTGGTATTGACTACATCAGTTTAGTGTCAACCTTATTTTCCACCCATGTTGTTTTACAATCTGAGCATTTTAAATAACGGCTGAAACTCAACTAAAGTAAATTTGTTTTTGTTAGTGAAGCGTTGATCAAAGTTCAAAACCGGTGACACAATCACGATTTGACTGATTCAACTAACAATCCAGTGAATGTTAGTTTATTGATAAAATCTTTGATTCTTTTTAAAAGAGACAAACACATCCTGAGAGGACGTGTTTGTCATTAGGAGTTTGATAAATGCCATGCTTCAACTGTGGTTGTAGTTCAACAAAATTCCAACAACGGGAGACAGGCTTGTACGAGCTGCATGAACTGCGATGGTTCGGGACATGTTAAATACCGATGAACTGGATTCCAGAATGCAACACTGGAGTTCCTGGTCTGAATGCCCCCAACGGCACGTTTACATGAGACCGCTGTCTGGAAACTGATAGTATTTTCAGAGGTTGATTAGGAAAATGTCCTTTGAATCCACAAAAATGTTACGGTTTGACTAAATAGTGGCTTGGTGTGAATGGAGCCTAAGACTTTCAGTCATGGACTAGTGCAAAACATTTCTGTCCCTGTTGGTGAAAAGAGAAAAAAAAAAAAAAAAAAAAAAAAAAAGATGCTAGCTGAGAAAACTGAACTCAGCCAAACTCAGAGGGTTGGAGTGTATATATTTTGTTAAAGCAATTTAACCCCAATTCAACTCTGGTCGTTATCACATCACATAAACGAGTATGGAAAGTTTCCCCCTGAAGAACAGCTCAGCAAATTAAATTCTTACTCACTCTATGGAGAAATCACTAATGCTCAATAAAAATGAGATTTTTATCCCCAGAGAATTTTGGTGCGTAACAGCACGTTCTATCAGTTTGTCAAAGAAAGACGTTTCCCTTTTGAATGTGGAGGGGTTTTTTTTGAAGTTATAAACCCAACAAAAGATCTAAGTTTGAGACAAAAAATTGACAGAACAGTAAAAAAAACAAGCATTCAGATTTTTATAGTGCTGTATTTTGTGAGTGTAGTATAAACAAGGATGAATATTATTTCTATGTAATAAGATGGAGGCCAGGATTGTGGTAGAATGTTATTGAAATGTTAATTTATTTCAGTAATTCAATTCACTAAGTGAAACACATTATATTGTTTAATTATACAAAGACTGATGTTTAATATATGTTTCTATTAGTTATGATGATTTTCCACTTACAGCTAATGAAAACACAACATTTAAGATTAGAATATAACATCAGACCAATTAATAAACATTGTTATGGAAATGTTAGCTTAATGAAAAGCATGTTTAATGCCAGCCTAAAAATTATTTACATATGAGCCTTATTGGAACACATATTCTTATTTATTGAACAAGACTGTATATCATGACTGCAATATCAGGGAGCACAATGTTAACATTGCAAAGGACTATTTGGAATGTTTGCAAGAAGAGATGACTATCTTCTAAGCTTCATGAACTCATATTTTTCAAGTCAATCATTGTAAGCCCTACGGATGTTGTCTCACTGAAGTAGATGCCCATATTTTAGACAGAAGACAGTTTCCAAAGGGCTCAAGACAGATGACAGAGTAGAGTGGAAAAAAATTTGAGGTTTATTGCAGCTTTAATTTTCTAAGCAAAATTCACAATTTTCTAATTGCTTAACTTTTGTAGAATTGTCAAAAGTGTTGACTGGAAAGTGATAAACTCTTAATCCCAAAAAGATCTTTCTTCTATTCAGGTTCAAAACTGTAAGCAAGTAATTTTTTTCATTGATGAAATCATCATGCACAATATTTTTACCATTACTTTGTGAAGATGGATCTTTTGCTAATACGTCAGGCATTATATTTTATTTTATATTCAGCATATACTATGTTGGACAGAGACACTAAATATTGCCTTTTTTCTCTGGTTGCTGAACAACTACTTAATTTTAAATACTTAAGAAAATTAATTTTTCCCCATGAAAAACAGAACAGTCTCTAAGATAATCCACCTGTAATATGATTACGATATCATAGTAGTACGCTTTGAGACAACAGAGATTGAATTTAAAGTATCACGAGGAATCAAATGCCCAGGTTTGCAATCCACTCCAAACTAGCCCGTGTCTGAACAACGAGGAGCACAATCCTGCTAAAAAAGAAGGCAGCCCAGGCAGTCGGATTACATTGTCATCCTGCAAATATTTAGGAGCTCTTCCAAAAACACTCAACATTGTAACTGGCTCCAGAGTTCCCCTGGAGAGAGGCAGACTGTGTGGAGTGTTTGAGAGGGGGGGGCAGACAAACACAGCGGCTCCTGCTTGGACAGCAACACGCTCCTCTCAGCTGGTCTACAGGAGGAGTGATTTACAACCGTCAGCGCTGCAGATAGCTGCTACACACAAACAGAAGCCGGCTTCACCGAAACCAAATCAAACTGTGGGACACCAGAGAGGATCCTCTTCAGACAGAACAAAAACGTGTCACCAAAACAGCGTAAGATGAGCTTCGTTTCAAGCCAAAGCTAACTCAGCATCATGGGAGTTCAACAGACTAAGCTAATGAAGGTAAAAGGCAGAGATAAAAGTGATTAGACACAAGCCGGCCCAAAGAGAAATAAAACAAAAAACGTAAAAGTTTAGAGAAACCATAAAGACTTGATCATCAAATAAAATTCACAATCCAAATTACTGAGCTTTAGTGTAACTGGACTTCATTTAGTGCTTCACTATGCCAGATTGTAATCATCAGTCTTCGTATGATGCAGAGATGTAGGAGTTGCCCTGTTTTTATAATCTGCATGCAGATTAGACATTTAGATAGCTGGATGGGTTCTTGATACCCAAACCTGAAACAGATATTCATCAAGATGCTGAAAGAAGATGGAAAATAAAAAAGCCATGAAAATGAGGGTTAATCACCACTGAAATATTCAACAATAATATTGCAACCTTATGCTTTTCTAATACAGTGCAGCCTTATTATCTCCCAAGATACACATGGGAATCTCTAGGTTTTCAAGAAACTGGAAGAAAGCAGACATAGACAGATGACAGAAATAATTATTGCATTTGGAAAATATAAATATAAAGGGCATATTGACTACATAAACAAAGGGCTTTTCAAAAGTCCAGATAGTAATGAACAGTGAATTACAAAGAAGATTAAAGGATAAGTTCCCTTAATTTTTGAGATTCCCATTCACATTTGTAATAATGGTTTCCACTGGAGGCATATAGTTTATTTATATCAGATTTAAATAAACTATAAAATACTCACCCATCTAGGCAACACTAACAGCAAAACCTACCACTTAAAACTAACAAAACGGATCAGCTCAATCTTTTTGAGACCAAACACTGCAGTCCAATAGTCTTAGTCCATTATACTACCCTAGAAAAGATTTTCCACTGCATAAAGTCAACAGGACAGGTAATGAGACCCACTCTTATCCCAGCCGCTTCATGCCTGGCTCTGAACAGCTGAGACGTTAACAGAACCACATCATCTGCAAAAAAGCAAACATGACACCTTTCTTTTCATGACTACACCTCAAGATTCTGTCCACTAACACCGAAAACTAAATCTATTAGACCTTAGTGGGTTGGTACAGATGTAGGAATTTACATGACTCAGATGAATAAGTCAGTTATTGTAACACCGGTATAAAACAACCTCAAAAACCTACAATAAACATCTGGTCCACAGTTTCACTGCAATATGTGAATATCTGGTTAATGAAATTTACTTAAGAATGACATTGGTCCACCTGGATGTTTTATATGTGTTGCACCTTCAAATAAAAATAAAGAAGAGAATCCAAGCTAAGATTTCATAATTTGCCTAATATGAGATACACACAGACTTGAGCTGGAGTTAAGTTGTTTTCAGGGGTGGAGGAAAGAGGCAATCTCTTCATGCCTGCTTTGACACAGGAGGCCTTAACCAGTACTTAAACTCTTCCACTTTCAGCTCCATCCTCCATTTCTCCAGTCAGCAAAATTATCCAAGTAAGGTCTTGAAGCCAGTTGTGCCAGTTCCAAAAACGAATCCACAGAAAATCCTATTTTGTTTCTTTGAATCATAATTTATAGCAAATCAAGGTCCAGCCTCTAGCTCATTCAGCCCCAACTGGCATGTGTGCCCTCCAGCGGTTCCATCAAAGCCTAAACATGAAGTTTTACACAAATGTGTCTGAAGCGAGGATGTGCCCGCACAGAGTCACAAACAGTATGAAGTGTCAATCATCTGTTGCCTCTAATTCCCCACTAACGAGACACTAATTGGAGAGCTTGCTGACATGACTGTCACGAGGAATACACTGATCCACAAACGCACCAGGTGTGTACTCTACAAGCACAAAGACAACAAAGCTTCATTCAAGTAATCGGAGAGATCAGTCTCGCGTTTTCTGCAGTAAAAGAAACTGAACTGTCTATCATGAGGAAGACGTGGCGCTCAAGTTCATTATAGGTAATGGGAGAACAACATAATGAGGCTCCAAATGTGAGCTTTTTTCCTATAAATATGGAGCGCCAGATGAAAAGGAAGGCGGAAAATAGTCTGATTGGATTTGGGGTTTATTTATTTTATGCTTATGTAACAGTCATGGTACTCTGGTTAAAGGGTAGAGCCCTCCCAGCTACGTCAGCAAATCTCCTTATGAGAGGGAGGAAATAAGAGCTTTTCATCAGCGTCGTTTCCGGCAGTTTTCTCCACAGGTAAGGTGAAGGATTAAAAGAAGAAGGAAACTCTGACCTTGCTGCCAGCTTGTTTTTCATTTTAAAGTGAGGAGAGGGAAAAAAAATCTCCCACACATACAAACACACAAATCATCTCTTTTCCCTCATCTTAGCCTCGCTGTTGGCTGCAAAAAAAGGCCCCACTGATGTTTCAGCCTTATTTATGCAAATCCCATTTTGCAGTTCAGTCAAAATAGAGTATTGGTTTCTCTTTCTAGCTCCATTTCTCTCCTACCCGCCCTCTGTCTGCTCGGCCTCCATCTCAAGAGCCACCTCAGCCCATTATTTGCTTAGGGCGATATCAGACACATTATTTCCACCTCTCCCCGCAGTTTTCTACAAGAATACACAAAACAAGCGGCCATCAGCGACATTGTGAAGAAGCAGCAGCTAACTGTCAATAGTAGAAAAACCGCTGTGTGTCTTCACACGGGATCACAATTTGCACCCTGCTGGTGATTGAACAAACTAAATCAAGAGAGTAATGTAAAACTTGAGAACACAACCTGTTGAAAATATTTCTCCAATGACTTATTTTTTGTGTTCAATGTCTAAAATTCTACCAGGATGATTCATCGAATTTTGATTAGAAGCTACAGATAGCAAAGCAGTTATTAGTGATTTATACTTTTCTACGAATCCATCAGAATCAACTTTATTATTTTTTTAGTGACATCTATTTTATCCAACGCACTCCAGGTGGCATGGATCCAATCGGATATCAAAGTTGTATCCAAAAGAGATGGTCAATCATAGAGCTGATATCGTGTTGATGCCACGGTAACAGTCATTGATCCAGAGTCCCTGGTTTTGTGATATGCAGATCATCTTTTGGCCGATTTTAGTCTGTAGGGTTGGGCTTGCAGGCAAAAAAATAAAATTAAACTATACATGGTAATGTCACAGCTTTACAGTTTTACATATAGTTTTTGCTGTGTGTTTTGAGCAAACATTAAGAGCTTTTAAAGTTATATCAGACACGAAATTATCTTTGGCTAATAAACAAGGTGGCTTTCAGAAATTTGCTTTATTATTATAAGTCTCTGTCATAAAATGTGCAAGAACTGGAAATGTCAAGAGCTCATAGGAAGAAACCAGGTCAAATATTTTCCATCTGGTAAGTACAGGGAGTGGCAGTGCTTACAGTTAGCAATGCTAACGGTGCTTATCGCCCACAAAAGTCTCTAACACTGTTCAAAAGTGTCACTTTTATGCATTTCTGACTTTGTGTCACAAATATCTTACAGCTCCTCTTTATTGGGCTGGTTCTGGTGCCACGTTTTCAGTCTTTTACATTCACATGCTAACAATTAACACTTAACTGCAGGAGAACTGTTACCAAGTAATGTCACTGGATCCAGAGGCTTTCAAGGGAACAGCACTGTATTTGTAATATATTACAAGTATTTTACCAAGATCAATAATATTAATATTTCAAACAATGCAATATTTATTGTTGAATGTGTTTAAGGTGTCAGGCATTCACTTTTTCTCTACACAAAACCCCTGAAAATATAGGTGAACTTATATAGATAAGTTCACCTAATAACTTGCTCATCAAATAGTGTATTTGCAACTTATGCCTATAACTTGAAAATTTAAGCAAGTTAGACAAAATTCAAACCACAACCTCAAACACAGGAAACCATAAGTTTATATGGACTATTTTTGAAAATAAATCACTTAGGTTGTCGCATTTTTAGTGGATGAGATGTTGAAGGTGCCTAAAAATAGTGATGCAATTGTAATAATTAAAAAAAGAAAAGAATTAGGAAAATAGAGGTTAATTATACTCAATCTTGTCATCACAATATTCAGAAATAATAACACAATTACATGTTTTCCTGATGTCACGCAGGCCTTGTTTCAACAGATATTCAAGTACAGATGATGGGATCAGAGCCAAAAAAAACTTTATTGAAGCAGCACACACCTGGAGACTTTAATTGTTAAAATACTCAAATCCTCTCCAGCGATCTATCGGGTTAGGTTCTCCACAGTGATACAAAGAGACACAAGGGATACAGAAACTCATTGGGCGATTATGAGTAACTAACTAACCTTTCAATCATGTGTTTGGGCTGTGGGAGGAAGCAGGAATACCCGGGAAGAACCCACATGTTTGAGTAGAGAAACCTGGCAACTCCATGTAGAGAGACCCCACTGTGGGATTTAAACCAATAGCCTTCAAGCTGAAGGCAATCGTTCTACCAACCAGTATATAATAATTATTATATTATATATGTTGTATTACACTGCATTTCAAGTACAATACCTTTAGCAGTGAAGTGTGTTTACTGAATTATTAGGGTCAATAATAAATTGAGGACATCCATTTTGTACTTGGGTCTTTATTGATAACAACAAAACAAAAACCTGCAGTACAACTTGCTGTTCATGTCTCTGCTTGAGATGCAACAAAAGGCAGAACATGAGGCAATAACACAAATGCAAATAAGGACTTGCTCAATGCTCAGAACAATGACATCGGTTAGAGAGCCATACCTCCCCCTCTGACTCAGGAAACACTCACCTGTTGAGGTGACTTCCTGAGAACACTATTTTAGCACGCCACACCCTGCATTAGCACTCATCATTAGCTCTCGGTGCACACAGAATGCGAGGAATGCCGCGTGTCGCTAAAGATAGAGCTTCAGCATTTGATGTGATGCATCTTCCCTGACAGAAACGAAGACAGAGACTCAACTTTCAGAATCTACGACGGCTGTCCTGTCCCCACTGAAACCAGGTCATTCAAATATTTACCATGAACTCATAAACTGTTCCGCATTCTCCACGCTGAATAGCTTCAGCCTGAGAACAATAAATATGCAGCTCCTTCCTCCTCCTCCCAGGTTTTACCTTGACCCTGAATTGAATCATTAGGACTAGTTGCAGCTATTTCTGCTGATCTGCCCAGCGTTTCCTCACTCGTCACCCTCACTTTTGGCTCCTCTGCTCTTCTGGTCAGCAGACGATGTCCCTCCATCCCCAGGGAGGCGACATGTGTATACTGTCACATTCTGTCATATATAAACGTGCTGACAGAAGCCTCACCATGTCCGTCACAAGAACAGAGGTGGCAATGCAAACAGGACAGGAGAGGGATGCCACACAGATTTACTGCTCTAAGTGAGGGGAAAGAGGTGGGGAGTCATTAAACAACTCCCTCTCTTCACAGAGCGAGAGGGTGGGTGTCTGTGTCCCAGACGTGGACGCTCACACACACAGCTGAGTCACTAGTGACACATCTGCTAGCGTAAGCTGGGCACGGTGCCATGTGTGGCGGCCAGCTCGAGCAGCAGACCTAGCAATCGGCTCCCTGGCTCGCTCTGTCTAGCACACACACCCACACACACCCACACACTTCACCTCGCACTTCCATCTCTGCCCATCTGCCCTTCGTCTCCTCAACAAGAGGTCTTTCTCGCACAACTACTCGATCTTCTAAAGGAAATGAAACAATAAAACTGATAGACCAGCAACTGTGTACCTCTGGTTGCAAAAAGGGGCGTAAAATCGATAGAAAAATGTCAAATTGGAATGAAGGATAAGTATTTTACAATAATTTGAGTAGCATTATTAAACACTGTTACTTAAAAACAAGAAAATTAATCCAAGAAACTTGCATAATTTGTGCTTCAATGACAGTGCTTTTACCTTTGTCTTGTATTACATATTAATATAGCATATTAATATGTGATATGCACTAGCTTTAGGACCAAGGAGGAGCCTGTTAATGGCATCAGGAAATACAGATGTTTAATTTGCAATGGTTTCAAAACTGCCAACACTTTCCATCACACAACTCCTACAATTTAAAGTAGCGATGCACCAATCGGACTTTTTTGGTAGATACATTTCTCTAGTTACCGTGCATTATTCCTGTGCATGCATTACAACTTATGTCCTTAATTTTTATTTGATTTTTATATAACATGACAAAGTGCAAGGAATCCACTGCTAGTTGGTGCACGTACTGACCGAAAATGGTTGGAATTCTTAGTTTGAGGCAATAAAAAATCTTAATTGTTTCAGTAACAATCAATTAGTGCATCTCTATTAAAATGTCAGCATAAAATAAGACTGCATAATTGTGGATGTGATTCTTCTTTGTAGTTGATTTCACACTGTTTTTGCTGAGCTGTTTACTGCCATAAACAAAACGAATGTGTTGCGTGCAAATCTTCATACCATTTTGTCCACTATGACTGTACTGAAACTACATACTGTGATCTTTTAAAACAAAAGGCATGCGAAATGCACTCACTGGCAGCTTAAAAAGTAAAAGTATCATGTGAAGACTAAAGAAAAAGCAGCAAAATTCTTATATCTGGTTGATTGGTGCACCACTGGTGTAAAGTTTTTTTTTAATCAAAGGCAAGAAAAAGTACAAAGTACAGAGTAATGCATCTCTTCCGCCTGCTACCATGTGTCTGGCTGAACAGAGGCTACAACTAACTGACAACCATTACTGTCATGCAAGGTAACTTTTAAAACTTCATTTGATGAGGTATGAGAGGCATATCTGCTTAGCAGCTGACTGCAAACTAGCAAACAAAGCAAAAAATAGCTATCCAGCTAATATTAGTTTGCTATACTCTCTAAACAGCACAGCTGAAAGGGATAATATTACAAAATCAATAAACTACTTCAAAGCTTAGCAGATGTCTATTCTATAATTTTGCTTAAGCCTATGGTTGAAATTAAAATGCTAGCAGGCATAAATCATTATGGAGTGTGGACCCAAGCACAATCGCGGTTCAGCATTTGCAGATTCTGCTTTCAGATTTTTCTGTAAAAATGCAACTCCATGTTAGTCATGGAAAACCCGCCTATTTGTAGATTTTTTTCACATCGAGCATATATCTAAAATAGTCAAAAGAAAATGCAGCTGTGGAGCTAAAACACAGCTTTAGTTATACCAAAATACCACTGCAACTTTACACAGTATTGTTTGCCAATTGAAAAGTAAACAATCCTGGAGAGCCATTTCATTTGCTTGGTGCTGATTGGCTGTACCCCAAGGAGGAGAGATAAGGACGACCATAGATGTGCTAAGACAGCTTCCACAGTGTGTGTATTAATGCATATTCAGGAATATTTGGTGTGTGACCAATTAAAACAGTTTGCTACAAGCCGTTTTAGAGGGGATATATAACAATTTTTGTTTTTCATCAATACTTTGAAGAAATTCAAATAGTCCCTCAGTCTAACTCTGCTGGATAGGTTGGCTTTCAAGGAAAGCCTAGTATGACAAACCAAAAGCTGAGCTAATGCTAACTTCTAGAAGCTAACCACAGGTGTGTGCAGCTAAGACGGCTTCTGATGATTGCGCAACAAATCTGCACTCTATTGCTTAACATTACAGTTTTGTTCCTACAAAAAGTTCATATTTTCTGGTCAAATTATTGAAGAATTATAATAACCAGCAGCATATGGTACATTTCTACGATACAGTTCCTGGAAGCTTTCTCCATTGCTTTATTTCCCAGAACTTTTTTTTATCCTTGAAGCTGTTTTTGTGATTTTGTGTCTGAAATACGAGCCATTACATAGATTATGTCCTGACACTGTGGAGGTGCTCCACCTGCAGGAGTACTACTGCACTGGAAAAACAGATAATACCATAACATGGTTTATAGTAAAATCAGACAAAATCTATGTTAATCACAGAGCGTGGTTATTCTTTTTTCAGCGAGCTGACCGGCAGTGCTTAGCAACTTATGGTCCATCCAGATGGAGAAAAGTCCATCTCATTAAAAAGCTATTAAGCTGCAGGAAAGACAAAAGATTTTAGTGGTTTTGAAACTGACTTTTTAAAACTTTGATATACTGTACCTTTATATTGGTAACCAGCTCAAGTCACAGGCAGCTAATAATGATTCTGTCTAGGGAGTTCCTCATGCTAAAGAAACCATAAATGCACAAAATTTGTAAAGCGTTTAGAACTTGCTAGTCTGTCCAGCTGCAAATTAGCTCAGATAAATCTTTCAAAATTTTTAATTAAATGTCTTCTATGATTATTGAAAGTTTTCTACGGTAAGAAATGCTGGAACCAATAAGACCTCCTGTTGAAAAGCTGATTCAGGATGTGATGCTGTGCAAAGTGAACATTTTTTCCTGCAAACAGCAGATACTGCAATGTAAAACGGACTGATGCACAAATTTTCCCTATTGAGACCTTTCCCTACCTGTAGACCCCTAAAGAGAAACTCTGCTGCCCTCTGCAGAGACCCTCGTCTACCCTCCCTACCCTTAATGGTTCTCTCTGGTCCGTGACCCCCTCCCCTCCTCTGTCCGCACATTCGCTCCCACACTCTGGCCACATTCCTGCCCCGCTCATGCTGAGAGGACGTCTCCCTCTGACTACAAGCATTGTGGGAAGTCCCAACAGCAAGGACTTTCAGAGGCCAAGCAGACCGTTGAGGTAGAATGTAGAAGACATCTGTTGGTTACTTGTCACATAGAGAAAGCATACAGCTAAAGAAAAAATATTTTTGAGCATCAAAACCAAAGGGAAGGTGAAGTAGCCGGTTTCACAACTGGTAAAACCGTGTCTCACAGTTCAGGATTCTCCACCAACATGTTCAACCATCACCAAAATATATTGTAGTGAATAGGGCTGAAACGATTCCTCAAATGATTCAAGTACCTCAATTATTAAAATTACTCAAGGAAAATTTACCTGCCTCGAAGCTTCGTTAATTTATGTTTTATTATTTAGCGCGCTGTGTTCCGGCCAGAACATTATGTGCGTTGCACGGAGCTCTGACTTCCGCCTCTGAGTTGTTGACAAAAGCTAAGTGTTAGCGGCATAACGTACAATTTTGAAGTTCGACCTATGGGGATTTTATTGATTGATGATAATGCCTGGGTTTTCATTGTTTTTGGGGGACCAATAGTCATGCTTAAAATGAATGGCACGATGCCTGGAGTATGATAGCCTTTCTCCTCCGGAAGCTGATGGTTCATAACCACCTAACGGCGGGAAGAGCGCTGCAGGATTATTTAGACAGGTGAGCGGAAAGACTGAGTAGTTGATGCTTAGCGATCAACTTACGTCCGTAAGTTTAGCTTTACGGACGAACCGCACAATAAATTTCATATCATCCCGGTCTCAACAAAAAGGTGGCAGAAATCATCATGGTGGTACATGGCTGGTTGATGAGTTTCTGAGTGTGACGAACAAATATCCCGTATTGATCCACCCCGGTCGTACTTTCGTCCCCTGGTCTACCGGTCCCCAGACTTAAGTTCCCCTAGTCTATTTCACCCCCATCTTACATTCGTTCGCTCGCCTACCACCCACCCCACTCCAGACGACATTTCCCGTACTCTCAAACCCAAAGCTCGACATGTATGGGGCAAGGTGAGAATTCATCTATTAAACTGACTGAAGATGAATACATAAACCAAAAGCTGGAGTCAGACATTTTTTATAAGCGTATTTGTGAGCCTGCCTCTTTATTATTAAATTGAATATAACTTCAGATCTTTGTGTAACTTTTCTTCAAGTTAACTTAGAAGGTGAACTATTATTGTTACAGGTTAGATTTCTAAACTACAGAAAAGTAACTGTTAAGGTTCTCAAAAATGGAAAAACTGGACTGATATTGATATCCGATAGTAACACCGGTGTTAAGCCAGATTTACCAATATTTTATTTTATAAATTTTTTTTATCCGATTACTCGATTAATCGTAAGAATAATCTCTAGATTACTCGATTATTAAAATATTAGTTTACAACAGCCCTAGTACTGAACAAATTTGTCACAAAAAGGCCAATTACACAATAGATTCCATTATTACACCACATAATTAAAGTAAATTAGCTCCAAGTCAGAGTGTTTTCATGACTAACTTAAGTTTACACTGAAGATCTGTCCAACTAAATATAGAACCAACATGCAGCTAGATGCACACATGCATGCCCACACGCAGCAGTACTCCGCTGTCCCAATAATGTCCGAGATGTAGTGAGGTTTATGGCAAGCGCTACTCCCATGAGTCACAGCGTGCTCATTTGCATTACTGTCCGAGCTTCTCTTAGGCTCCTCCACTCTGAATCCATAGCTACAAAACCTGTTCGCCCACAATGCTAATATGGTGCAAATGCAGTGCTACCTGCTAAATGTACCAGGTAGAATGGGCATTGGAACAACCAGCTCATTTATTTTGATGTCCCTGAATCCAAACATCGTTTTACACCCTTGCTCATCGGTTTGACTAATTCTGACTTTCCATTAAATCTTTTTATGACATACCTGTTCCATCAAACCTTGAATGAATGAGCTCAGCATGTCATCAGGTTCTGCAGAGACGACTATGAGTCATTCATTTAATGCGTGTTGGAACAGAGATGTTGCAGGACAGGGAGTATGAAGCACTGGAGTTGGAGAACGCCGACATCACAAGAACAATGTTGGTTGGATTTAATCCACATTTCCCCTCTGATCTCCTCTGTCTTTTCCATCATTACATCCCATCTTTGAGTTTTAGGATCTGAGTAACTTTCTTCTATTTTACATGAGGTGTATCAAACTGATGAGATATTGGCATGCACAGAATGAACATGTAATATTTAATGAGCTCAAGCAGTCTCATGTGATGTTGATATTGTTGTCATTGAGTGTCATAATTAAGATTTGACATATTATGCAGCTCTACATAAATCTTAAATAAAATAGTACAAAGCCAACACATTTCCAATCAAATTTATTTGGTAGAATTAATCAAAATCTACCTAATTTACCACTTTGTTAAAATAACAGAAGTAATTCTTCTGCAGGAAGTACCAAAACATGCAGAAATTACCTTTTTAAAGGTTAATCAGCATAGCAAAAAGACATTTTTGAACTTTCTGTCATTTTGTCAAATGCAACAAAAGAGAGCAAGATATTTTTTTAATTGTCGATTGAATTTCAAGACCTGAAAGATTCCCACATGGCAATACATAACCATAAATATAAAATACTTGGTTCTTTGGAGAGCGGTGTACAGCCACACAGCATAAACCACACACCATATATAAACATATTACCCTCAAAAGCATTCAGATGCCTGCCAGAAAAATTCTCAAGATTATTTTCTAGAAAGCAGTAAAGCATACTAACAACTAGTCCTGCACGCTGAGTTCACCTGTTAGACTTTGCTTATTATTAAAAATTCAACTTAAAATTCTCAACAAATCATTGATTTACTCAAACAAATCCCTCATCGGGAGCTCAAAGAACAGAAAGGGACTTATTTCCAGTGGGCTGACCTCAATTTACACTGTTAACAATAATAACACAGAACTCAATACTAAGCCATTTGAATGATGTGAAGTATAGAAAGTTTATGTTAAAACAGAAACTGAGGTTTAATAGAAATAAGATGAGATTTGGCTCAAAAAGCATTTATTTTAGATATATTTGGCACCACGTAGTGAACAAATCCCTCACAAATGTTTTTCTAAAATGTTATTTCTATTTTTATTTTATTTTAGCCACGACAATTAAATCTTCCAACATTTTAATGCTAGCTAAAGAGCGCCTAAGCTTACATAATTGCCTATTTTGTCCATCATGCATTCAAAGTTGATCAGAATCCCAGCTATAGCAGCCGGTTAGCTCCAGCAGACAGCAACTCTACCGCCACAGACCCGTCCTCTGGGGGCTCCCTGTCTGCGTCAGGAATGTCAATCACAGCAGAGAAACATGAAAACGGATGGACTGGTTCACTCTGACTCAGCGGACACATCCCTGAGGATCTTGTATGGGCAACCATCTCCCACCGTCTTCTCCCCTCCACCCCCCCACACACACACAAGAGCACGACCTCATACACCAAAAGATATGAAATGCACCCAGTAAGAGAAGAAAACAAACACATTTATACTTTATTTACCAGCAGTTGCCGTATGTCGGCCTATAGAAATTTTTGTCACCAATTCTTGCTCTGTTTTTAATGCTACGATTATTACGAAACTCTAAAGTTGTCAATCTCCAGTACTTTAAGCTGAAGCTCATCAAAAATGAATGAAACTCACACTTAGGAAAAGACCTGTCGCAATGAGCAGTAAATCAATTAATCGCATGATAAATTAAAATGAACTCAATCATTTCCATTTGTATGATTTACCGTTTTTCTCTTTTTCTACCAAAAACGGGATGACAAAGCCTTCATTCTGGTGCAGTGGTCTCAAATAGTCCTTTCTTTGAGGGACAGTTAGTTTACAGACTTCATGATTCATTTTATCTGTTGTTTCTGTTGTTTTGTTGATTTATTTTGGGTATTTCAAATGTCTTGCTGTTCCAGTGCTAAACGTTCAACAGAATTTAAAGTTCTATAGATCTTTGAGAATGGTATAATTACCATTATATTACTTGAAAATGGTCTCAAAGCAACAATATTATTTATTGCAATTTATCATCCAGCAGAATTTATCTTTACAGACCGACTTAGGAACACGATTATCACGTTTAATTCATAAATTTGTTATTTCAGGTATCTTATCAACTGAACGTGTTTAAAATAGTCAATTTTATCAGTGATGAATCAGGCACGGGCTAAGTATTGGTATCAAGGTATACTAAGATATTTAAAAGGTTAGAATTTCAAAACAGCTATGATTTATCTTTAAATATCTTACCTAAGGTTTACAGTACATATTTTAAGTGCATAGTTATCAGGAAAATATGCAATGCTTTAGGTTTATTATTGCAAATACACACCCAAAATAGTGCGTCTTTTAGCCAGACATATCAGTGCTAACGTTAGCTGGTAATGTCAAAAACTATAGGTGGGAGAAGCTCCTACTGCTCCCCTGTAACAAACCAGGGTGTTGCCACAAGCTTGCTGAGGAGGAGCGACTCCTCCAAACTCAATGACTCGTTGCAATCAGCTGGGCAGTCAGACATAGAAAACCTTTTACCAACTGGCATTACAAACTGAATTTGACTGCAGTGTATTACAACAAGGATTAAATTGGGATATATACAATTTCATTTGAATTTGTATATATTATTGGGTTGTTATGATCGATCTGATTATACATTTCTAGATATGAAAAGACAGTTTTATCTTATAACGTGTGATTCGGTGCTATAAATTAACACAAATGGTGAATTTGAGCTGGAAAACAACAAGATAAATAACACAAGTTCATTATTTTGTAACCTTTTCAGCTCAACTTCATGCCACTTAACTTCACGTAGGCAGTATTTGTGTCCCGTCTCTCGTTTGTCTCAGGGTGTGATCTGATTACAAGCGGGCAGCACTAAATACAGACATGAAAACGCTCGAGATGGATTTAGTACGCCTTGGAATCTAAACGCTGGATAATAAAATGAACAGTGGTTTACCAGAGGGCTT
The DNA here is from genome assembly GCF_019740435.1 of Gambusia affinis. Classification (NCBI taxonomy): domain Eukaryota; kingdom Metazoa; phylum Chordata; class Actinopteri; order Cyprinodontiformes; family Poeciliidae; genus Gambusia; species Gambusia affinis. Next base: position 13,157,751 of record NC_057878.1, read on the forward strand.
TTTTTTTTTGTTTTACTCATTGTAAGGAGTTTATTACAGTGACTGTGTTGTAAAATGCTGAGTGTCAAGCATTCTAACAATATGAAGTTTCACGTGGTTTACACATGATTTTAAAATCCCCAAAATTTTTAACACAAGTCAAATACAGAAGAAAGCTGAGCAAAGTCCTACAGAGCAGCCCCTCTTTCACCTTTTGCTGTGCACTGCCTGTCAGCTGGATAAAGCAAAGCCACAGAACTACGGCTGGAACATACAGGAAAGATGGAGTCGAACATTTAGAAATCTGACCGGTCACTAAAAACTCATGGCTGCATCTATGACTCACATTCATGAAATGCTGCTTTAAAAGTTGGCAAGCTACAAGAGGCGTGCATGTTCTGCAGCTGACTGCAGGCTCTGCCCAAGCAGACAGTCTCACTAATTAGCCAGCTTGTGTTACTTTATTAAAAAACGATATAATATTTCACATAATAAGCATGCGCACTTAAAATCTACCACCAAACTGAGGAGACTTTTAATTTATACATTTCTCACAGTGAAAATACATGCATATTAGTGATAACTATGGTAACTAGAATAAGGAATACAGTTTTAGCTGAACAATTCATCACAATATCAACGTGTACAATGTCGAATTGCAAAAGAATGCTTGGATACAATATTTTGAAGGTCCTGTGCATTGAATTTCTGCCTTCAGATAAGATATCTGGCCACTAAGATGAACTTTTACTTACCATGTAGCTACAACTAACATAGATCTAACAAGAGGAAGAATGAGGGAGGAATTGTGACAATGGAATTGATACAAACTCAGAGAAAATGTGGCTTGGTTGCAATTGTCTTCACAACCTTTAATAAAAGTATGATAATGTTGTGTATTTATAAATTGTATAGTCTTATTATTTTTGCAGCATCAGGAGCAATTGTTTTTCTGTTTTGACTGAAAGCAGCAAAATCATGTTACATTGTTTTTATTTGAAGTTTTTATGTAAGACCAACAAAAATTGGATATTTTTACTGCAGCTTGTCATCAGGGAGGATCTAAGTCAACCAAATGAAAGTAAGTCATGAAAATCTGATATCTGAGCTCATATTTGTAAGAAGTCTACACTTTATGTTACAGCTAAATCAATTACAGTGCCAACCAGCAGTGCTTTGAAACTCCGTAAGATATTATAGTTTTTTTTAATATGATTATTTTATAACAAGAACAATTTGTTAATTAAATCTGTCTGGGAAACACAAGTATGAGATCTGGCCATTGTTCAGCATCATTTTAACGCCAAGCTGTATTTTTATTTGTCCTGGGGGAATCCTTCATAATTACTCCAGTATAACAGCTAATGTGGACGAATTAAAATCGCTAATGAATTGTGAATGAACCTCTTAGTCAAAGACTCAGGTACATGGAGAACTCATATGTTCTCTTAATGGAAACACTTTAAAGTTTCAGAGACTACCACAGCAAAACAATAATAATGCAGCGGAGTGGAAATAAACATTTGAAGCAATAGACAACCAGTCGCGATGGGGTCTAATCTGCTGTGCGGCTCGGGAGGGAACCGACAACCCCCCGCCTACTGACTACACAAGCAAAAAAAGAGGAGCACTGACTCCCTGACACGGCCCTCCACGTCAGATGCAAGACAAACCCACCGAGTTTTAATTAGAAAACCCATGAAGCAAACAAATGCATGGAAACTTGAGAAGCCAATACACAGAGGCAAAAATAAATCTTTGCTGCTACACATCGATATCCATTTCCCAGAGTCCTTCACCCCGCTGTGGTTTTTTTGGTTAACACTCTTCTGGATTAGATAGTAGATAAATAAACAGTGAGCGTGGCATTCTAAGGGAGAGCATCTTGTCCACCAGCAACACGCCCCGATAAAACACACGGAGACCAAAGACTGTCCAAAACGCTGAGAATATTCACCTTCAAAACCCACTCCACAGCTCAAAGATCTCCTAATCAGAATGCAGGCACCTTCTTAGATAAATGTCAAAGAGATAATGACCAGCGTTAGGAAGAGCGCGTGTCTGGCTTGTTCCTGCTGCAGCAGAGCAGCCGTAAGCTGTAGGTTTATGGCACCAGTTGGACTTTGAAAGCAAGGTTTGTTTCCATGGCAGTTGTGGTGAACGCATTAAAATAGACAAGCATGCATTTTATTCTTGATTACTTAGCTTTTTTGATATTCATTAAAGAAAAAAAACACCCAACGAATCTCTTGACTGCCTTCATACTCAGCTGTTTGATACTTAAGCTTTTATTCCTCTACATGGTTGTGTCTCATCTTGTGCTTGCTGCATAGCAACGAAAGAAATGAGGATAACATTTACGCTTTGCCTCGAATGCACACATTCCTGAGAACATGAGGAAGACGTGCAAACAAAAAAACCTGCATGATAAAGTGGAAAACAAAAGAGAGGGGGGAAAAAAAATCCCGGAGTCAAGCTGGGTTACCTCAGAAGCCCCCCTGCCCTTTCAGCAGGGCCTCATATGGAGAACCAGGCCTCAGGTCCCCTGGGCACTGATGTCTGCTCTCCACTCGACTCCTCCCAGTCAGCCGCGGAGGCTGTCGCGCAGGAACCTGGCCCGCTCAGGACAACCTACAGCCACAAGTCATTCACACCTGGAACAGAAAGGAGAGAGCTTTGCTCATTGGGTGAAGCGCAAACAAGGAAACGGCAAGAAAAAGCACTCCGTCGCTCATGTTGACAAGACCAGCTAGTAGTAAACACATAACCAGAGCACAGCTGGGTTCTTTGGGGACTACAGTAACCCAGGCACTCATTTATACTTCACTTATCGACCAGTGTGTACATTAGAAATCGCAGGAACGCTGGTGTTACTCCAAGAGGAGAGAGAAACTGTGATTTCTAAGACATCAAAGAAAGCATTGTAAAGGAAAATACAGCACACAAGATCTCGTGATACTAAAACATCGCAACATTTTTTGTTCAGATGTATGGCGCTAGTCAGATGTGTGTAGCATGCCTTCGTCTGACGAAGCTGTGGCAGAAGATGCTCCAATTGCTCTTAAGTCATTTGCTTGGCAGTATTTTGAGTTTCCAGTTGGAACTATTAATGGGGACAAAGAGGCAGACAAGACACAATCAATATGTATGCACTGCAAGTTGTTCAGATGCTGAATGAGGCAGAAAGCATCGCTATAACAACCAATGGCTAGATGTCTCGCGGTATGTTGATCTAAATCACAATCATCACGCGTGCTACAGTTAGCAACTGGGAAATTGGAAATGTTATACTGCAGACCATGCACAGTTGAAGCACGGCCATAAGGTTTGAAGAGATAGAAAGTAAACCGGGGCGTGCTGTGGTGGCGTAGGGGATAGCGCGACCCATATTTGGAGGCCTTCAGTCCTCGATGCAGCGGCCGTGGGTTCGATTCCCGGACCCGGCTGACGTTTGCCGCATGTCTTTCCCCCTCTCCTTCCCCCTTTTCTGTCAGCCTACTTTCGAATAAGGGACACTAGAGCCCACAAAAGACCCCCTGGCGGGGAAAAAAAAAAAAAAAAGAAGTAAACTGAAATAGACAGGAATCAGTATCCGTTTGTGGCAAAAATCACTAAAAATACACATTTTTGCAGTACAAATTACATTTTTTTTAAGTTTTCTTGAAAGTAATATAAAGATCACATACTCCACAAATTAGCTGGCGACCAGGACTGGATGATTTTCAGCTCAATCGTTCATGACCAGTGACCTGCTGGACACCAGAACTGAATACGGAAAAACGCAGCTTCAATATTTGCAATACTGATATCACAAATCCTTGGATGCTTGGATGCAATATTTGGTAGTTTATAATATTTTCAGTGCTACAGATTGAAACTCTGCATGCTAATATGAATACCAGTTAGGCGGACTTTTACCATCTTGTATGTTCAGACATAGATTTTGGAGACAAAGAAGGTAAGGCTCAAGGAGAGTAGGGGAAGCATCATTATGATGGACTAACAGTAACTTGTACCTTAATCATAAAGTTTTTGACGAGTAAAGGTGTTAAAACATAGAGTTGGAGGAAAACGACATCATCTTCTTCAAAGGCATGTCCATTTCTTCAGGCTGCTACAAGAGACCGCTGGCTTTGGTAGGTGTTGGTCATTTAGCTCTGTCACCATTTTAGATAATTGTGGTTTTTGTCTTCTCTTACCCGAAAAAAAAATAGGTAAGGGAAGACAAAAACTGCAAAAGGAACCATCTGCCACAGGACATCACATCGGACCTTCCTTAGGGACGTTTTGTCATATTGGTGAGGGGGCGAATTAGCTCACAGCGAATTTCAGTAGATCTCGAGAAGACTCAATGGAGTACAGCGACATTGTTGTGTTATCCTCGTGAGCTTTCAGACGCAGTTACTGAAGATGCTCGATTTAGAAACGTTGGCAAGATAGTTTTAAATGTCAACTGGGAATGATTTTTGCTTTTGTTGTGAATTAGCAAAAGATGGTATTAAAGGGAAACTACTAGATGTCACATTGCCTCTGCTTCAGTATAAGCAGGCCAAAAGCTTCTAGTAACAAAAAACTGGAAATCAAACAAATCAACTTGTTCAAATGGAGATCAAAATCAAAATTAATGAAATGGCGCAAATGCAGTGTTTTCCAAAAAATATTACACAATCAAATTACATTATGTGAAATTTGAGCATTTTGTGACCTTATCACATAAAAAGACTTTTAAAAAAAACTGATCCAATGCAATCAGACAGCATCGTTGCCCGGCAATTGAAGAGATTGCTGGGCAGGTTCTGGGCAAACACAGAACCTGCTTCAAAACTGGCTTTGGACTAGACTCTGAATCCTTCACACTCTGGGTTCTGAATGAGAGCAACAGGTCAGCAAGTCAAAAGCCCACTCTCAGAAATGGTTTTATGTACAGATGCACCAACTACGGTAGGCTTTTTAGAGTTGACACCGATTTCCCGTTGTCTTTGAGATCTGTGGAGCCAATTCACATTTCAACCTTTTTTTCGTCCCATTAAAAAGTGAAAATATGATGCATTTAACTACATGTTCATCCCAACCAAACTTTTAATTGTTATTTATTCAGACAACAAAAATGCCTCAAAATACCTTCTGTGGTTGATGTGTTTACAGACCGGAAAAGCTAGAAATTGTTAGTTTTGATATAATTAATAAATAAGGGGTGAATGATGATTTTGCAATATTTGACTTGCCTATGACTGATCAGAACCCATCAGGGAAAGCTGGCTGATCAATTAGTGGAAGGTATGTTATCATTATGCTTCTGCTGCTTGATTGGTGGTTACACAAATGGCTCCACCATCCTCTCAAAAAGAGTTTTTTAATGTAATTTTTCTACTACAGGATTCCATTTTGAGGATTTCAGATGATAAAGTAAACACAACAGCAACAAAATAGCATTTGTTGCTTAATTTTCTAATGTAAATAAAACGTCTTTTTGTTTCAGACAAAAATATTCTCTGTTGCTGTTTTTTTAAGATGATGTGCTTTACAGTAACAAATGTTATAATTTGGTGGGAAAAAATGGACCTAAACACTCATCGAAGCTCATTGGTGAAGATTTTATGTCAATATCCAACAACATAAGTTGAAATTAAGTCATTTCTTGTGATTTAAATCATCGTTTAAGAAGTTTCAAAATAAATGGAGGGACATAAATGAACATAAATTGCCGTTTCAGATAAATTCAAAATTTCTGCTGTTTATATGGGTAGTGTTTTAAATAAATCAGAAAATCAAAAGCATCTGTCCAACATGAAACTCAATATTATTTAGCTAAAACAAAGTTAATCAAGGCATGTCCTAGCAGTTGATGTTTTACATTGGTGTATATTTAGATGTAAACGGTGGGTTGCGGGTTCGAACCCCCGTTCTGTGTGACTCAGCCATTGTGTCCTTGGGCAAGACATTTCACCCGCCTTGCCTGCTAGTGGTGATCAGAGTGGCGCTATGTGACTGGCTGCCCAAGAGCAGCTGTGGCTACAATGTAGCTCACGACCGTCAGTGTGTAAATGACTGAAAGTAATGTAACGTGCTTTGGAGTCCTCTGGACTTGAGACTAAGTAAGTGAACTGAAACCACTGGAGGATTTTGTAGGTTCTTCTCTCATTCATGGGTCACATAAACAATGTAATGACAGATCACATATTTTGTCACATTATAAAGGTAGCATTAGATAAATATGTGAACTGCAGATTTATTTGTCACCAATGTTTTTCTTAAATTCAAAAGGGAATGAAAATACTTGATGTTGGTCAGTGGGTTAAAAGTACTGAAAATAGTGGGAGAACTAAGCTTTATTTAACAAATGGGACACACAAAAAACTGTTTTACCTGCTCAATTGCATCTCAAGTTTCATGGTGCTACAGACAAATGTTCTCTGCTTTTCAATCCTGTTTGCAGAAAATTGTTTCAATATATAGATGAGGGAATCTAGACTTTCTAAACCCAGTTTGTGAACTTGTAGATTCTACCTGGGTTTGTAACATATGAAGACTTTCTTCATCATAATCAAGGACAATAAACGTGAATTTGGCTGCATTAAAGGACTATTAATTATCACTATCACTTAGACAAAATGTATCCTAAAAATAAAAAGGTAGAACATTAACAAAAGACTGCTGGGTGTTTTGTAGAAATATCTGAAATATTTTTTAAATTAGGCACTTTTTGTGGTATCAGGAAGTTTTTGTAAACGAAGGGACAGAAATCCCCCCCAAAATGTCTGTTTTTAAAGCACTTTTACCCCCGCTTAAGTGTATGGCCTGATGTGAAAGTTTTCCTTCTGCTCTTTCCGATAAAATTGATTGCTTTGACCTATAAATCTAGAAAAGATAGCTTGCATCAGTATTTTTTGATTTAACAGCAAATGATAACATCTGTTTCTAACTTCTATCTGTTTTTTTCTTATTTAGCTCAAGAAGGTGGGTAAGGTAAATGTTGGTTTATGCATTTATGGAACAGAAATAATGGGAGTTGCTAGTTTTGATAGATTTAATAAGTTGGGGTAAGGAGTGGGATCAGTAATTACCCTACAAATCTAAGAAAAATTGGTCTGATCGGTTCATAGTTTTATGAAGCTACTAAGTAAATCTCATCAAGCCATTTTGGGAGCAAATCAAGGAAAGCAAGTAAGTGAACCAACAAAGGACCTGTAGATTCTCTTCCCACTCATGGATCCAGTTAAATAAGACATTCTTTGTCAAAGCCAGCCAAGATAACTCAGGACAATGCCACAAGTTGCTCACAAACGGGTCTTACTCGAGGAAGTCCTTAAAAAATATGCATCTCCCAAACTCTGCAACTAAACCTCCTCCTCACGCAACAACTGCAGGGACTCAGGCTTCTTCCCCCCTCTCCTGAAATCTCAGCGCCTCACTGGACAACTCTTGGCGGACAAAGTAATTCCATGGCGCTTGAAACTCCAGGAACTTTTTTTTTTTTTCCTTTTTCCTAAAAGAAGTTGTTCCTGTTTCGCCAGAGAACTGGTGGAGGTGGTGGCGGTGGTGCGGGGGGGAAGGGAGGACTTCAGCGCTCACATTCATGGAGCCTCGGCCAGCGCAAACAAAGTCTTCCCCCGAAGAGGGAGGCAGTGGACGGCTGATGAGAACGAGAACAAACGACAACAAGCACACCAAAAAACACGTCCTAAATGAGACTCATCCTGGGGGGCTTTTTGTCGGATAATAAAAGGACAACTCAAAGCCCGCCTTGGGTAAACCTTCATTTTTTCCCCCAAGTTGTGTTCAGCTCCGCTAACAATGTAACAATTAAATCGCTCGGCAGATGATAGGGGCTGGCCGACACAATCACAAGCCGAGGCCTGTAATCTCGTTACGCGTTTATAAATCATATGAAACACATTTCAGACACATGATATACAATACCGACGGCGTGGAGCTCCTGAAGAATGCAGAACATGCATGCTGCATTGTGTTCCTTTTTCCATTTTCACGAAGCACGGGCGGTCCTCCGGTGTGATAATGGGGGTAAAAACCAATATTTCTCCGCGGGTTTCACACCACGCCGAAAACATCGTGAATAATCCGCTTCTGTTGCGCCGCAAAAACCGTCATTTGCGAGCCGAAAAAAAGAGAAAGAGTAAGGGAGGGGGGGTTAGCTCGCCGTGTGAGCGAGGCCAAGACGCGACGTGTGGGTTTAGCTAGCCAGCCAGTCAGCAGCCCCAGCCAGCCAGCCAGCCTTCGGGGACAGAGGCAGAGAAGAACGGATACCGGAGTGTGATGTCCCCGGGAGGAGGACCCGCGTGTGCCCGTTGCCAGGAGGCGAGCCGCGGCGGCGACACTCTCCAGCTGCACCGAGAACAAAACAAGGGAAGCACTCACCTGGGATGTTAGCTCAGGCTCCGGTTTCCTCCACTTTACATCGCAAACATTATCAAATCACAACATTATCACGGTAACATTATAAAATAGAAATATGTCTTCCCCCCTTTTTCGCTTTCCAGTGGTCCTTCTCCATTACATCCCAGTCAAGATTTCCTCTCGCCTCCCCCTCCGTTCCTGCGAGATGGTTCAGTCCAAATTCTAAGTAGCAATTCTAGGTCAGGTCTGTGTGCCAGTGAGAATGTTACCGTCGGACAGCAGCAAATGTCCACTTTCATGTGACACAGTCAACATTGTAAATACATACTGTCACTTACAACATGCGTGTGTTTTTATCTGGTGTCATATTTTACAATAAGTTACCGCAAATCTCTCCATATGAAGGAATGTAGAAAAAGTTTGGGATGTAACTTGTGGAAGTTTTCAAACTGTCTTGTCGTAATAGTCTGTGAAATATTTTGTAACGATATTTACAGGCGTGTCTTAATAAATTGTAATATAATTTAAAAGGTATCTATAATATATTACGAGAATTCAATCCAAAAAGTGAAGCTCACATTCATTACAAAAAGAATGATATATTTCAGATTTTTATTTGGGGAATTGTTATGATTATGGCAAACAGACAGTGAAAATTTTAAAATATTAATTTGATCAAAAGAAAAGAATATTACTGAAAGGGCAATAAAAAGCTTCAACCTCCAAATAAAGACCTAACTCCTCCCACGTTGTTGTTTGCAAGCACATTAATAGAACGTTGTGTGGAAGGAAAACCTGTGTTGAAAAAGGTGCACAAGAAACAGGAAAACATTTAGCCTTGAGAGGAAACAAAAATCCTTGTTTAGCTCAGTAAGTCTTTCATTTTATTATCGCTGCCGTTTTAATGCCGCCAAATTTGTTTCTTCTGTACGGCACATTATGTTGTTCTTGTTTATTTAAATTTCTCTATATATAAAAGGTTGATTATAATTTGGTTTTGAAGTAAAGCCTATTCAAGAGTTGAGGAGATATACACAGCTAGAGTCATGTTTTCAAAAGCCACCGTATAGAGGGCATTTCTTTACTTTATTTTATGGATATTTGAGCAAAAGCATTAATGTAAACATGCAATAATTAGCACTTCTTCTCAATTATTTAATCCATGCAAAACAATTATACAGGAAAACACATGAAATACTCAACAGGAAATCACACAGATGATTTATAGACCAAACAATGGCTGGTCATATGAGTATGTCCAGCCATTGTCTGGTTAAACCTTGTATCAGTAATCAGATACAATGTTTAACCTGTAGTTCTGATGGGCTTTTACCTATCAAACCAGATACTGATCATGGAAAGACTGCTTTTTCTTCAGCTGGACTTTGCTCTTGCTCATACTGCCAGAAGCACCAATACTTGTTGTAAAGGTCATAGTATCACTACTTGATTGATCAGCACTTAGACCTCTCAGACAAGTGATGTACTATTGTCAAGAGGAAGATAAGAGACACTGCAGGTCACTATTAAAACAACTGGGCTTCTTCAACATCAGCAGGATCACAAAATTATCACATCCGTGCCACGCTGCATTGACGAAGAAATTTTTGAATATGGTTCTGAAATTCTTTTATAACAAACACAATCTTTTTCCATTTCCAATATTGTGTCATGAAAACCATTTTAAACAAATAAAAAAGCAAATTCTTGCTCACTGACCCTGTATGAAGGCTGCAGGGCAAGCATTTCATTTTTACACAGAAGTTAAGTCTGAAGTTCGAACTTCAAGTAGAAAAGTCTGAATTTTCTGACAAACTTGTTCCTTTAAATTAATGAAGCAGTTTGTCATAGACACTGTCAAATTTTAACACAAATAAAGTGATTTTTCAAAGACTCATTAGTATGAAGACTTGGAAAAACAGTTGAAGGATGATCCGTCTCCCAGGTGCTGTGTGTTTCTATCCTATTTCATAAACAGGTCACCATGAAATGCTCATTATGGGCTTTGGATCGTTCTTGGCCCGACTGTTCCAGTTATTTTCCTTTGTCATCTTTTAATCACCCACTCTACAATGTCCAGGTGATACTCAGGTAAAGGTCTGCACAAAAGGAAAAAGTGAAGACAGAGTCAAAAGAAATACCTTTAAAACATCTGAAGAACAATTACTCCAGCGGAAAATGCTTTCCTTGGAACCAGAGCATAAAAATAAGGCAGGTTTTAGAATGTTTTCAGAATAATTTTTACTAATGTTTAGCCTACAGTACAGACCAAAAGTTTGGACACACAGTTGTGTTCACATTTTTGGTCTGTACTGTATATGAACAAAATTCACAAAGATTTACAAATTTGAGTTTTTGGCATACATAGCTTTTCTATATTTCATCTTTTTTTTTTTTTTTTATCCAGATAATCTTTTATTAACAAAGCTATTAGCTATCAGCAGAGCTTCCGAAGGCTCCTGGGCAACATTGTACCAAAGAGGGAAATATGATGTATTTTAATTTAATTTGAATTTGAAAAAAAAGGTTCAGGACATTAAACGTGCATTTCTCACCTTTATTGCAAATTAGGGGGAAAGACATCCACACTTACTCTTACATGGGATAAATGTCCATCACAGTTCTCGAAGAAAGAAACTTTAACTGAATTTTAGTTTCAGCATTAATTTAAAACGTTTGTCAAGAGTGATTGCTAAATCTCGTGTCAACCATAAAGTGTTAAAACATATTAAAATAAGAACACAAAGTCTTATTCACCAATTAATATTGTGAAGTGAAATTAAGTGTACAAAATAGGACATCTCTAATTTAGTGAAAGCTTAAAAAGGCTAAAATTAGACTATGTGTGACTGTGTTGCTCTTAATCCGTTGTCATAACCTGGGGTTATTTAGTGCAGTGGAGTTTTATTAGTGCTCATGATGAGCCAAGTAGCTAATGACATGACACTTGATAAATAAAATCATGTTTAGCTACAGGGCAAAAACACACACACATACTCCTCACAGAGTGACATTCAGAGGCCTCGGAGGAAGAGTGAAACATTGAGGACATGCGATGCGAGAGTGGTCCTTCTCAATATTTAATCAAGATACATTTCAAATCTAACCCAAATGTATAATCAAGACAACCGGGGATTGGATGAATTGGTGTTTAAGTGTGCACACTATTAACTGGCCTGATTGTGTGACAGCATGTGTGTGTATGTGTGTGGGTGTGCGCGTGTGTGTGCGTGTGTGCGCCCTGCCTCTTTTCTCCTTATGAGAACTGATTAAGACTCTCAAACCAGACATGTTTTTGTAGTGAAAGTGAAAGCTTTCTTCTTCAAGAGGCCTTTTTAGTGAAGGCTCTGTTCTGTGCATGGAGGCTTAAATGCACTGCATAAATGTTAGGATACAATTAGGAGGTAATTTAGCTTTATTCTTGTTTAATTGTCAGTAATTAGGTTATGTTCTCTCAGTTACTTGGTTAATACAATTCAAGAACACAGTTTAAAATGGTTTTTTCTCTCTCTCTACCTCTAACTCTCTTTCTCTGACTCTCTCTCTGTCTACGAAAACCCTAGCTTGTTGTTGCTCCTGAGATGCAAATATGAAGGATGTTTAGTTCAATTCTGAGTGCGTTATGAAGAGCAGTAGATTGCAGTAGTTAAGAGCAGAAGATTTTGCTTGCAGTCATCTTAGTTTGGTGAAAAGAGGAGCTAATTCTGACTGGAGAGGTATAGCGGAAGTGTCTCTACCTGCAAAAGGTCTCAAACTCACTCAGAGGAGATTAAAATCTGTATACATCAGTTTTCCAAGTTATGCCACATAATCTCATTTGGAGTTTGGAGGCTTTGACTGGGCCACATGCACATGGACTATTCTAAACCAGTTCAACGGGGCAGGATTTTTTTAGACCTGTTGTATGTCATCAACTATGAATGAAATCGACTTTTGTTTTTTTTTTCAGTAATGGCTTTCTTTTTTATTTATGTTGCAGATGTCCACAGATTTTCCATCCTGAGTTGTGGATCTCTATAGATCCTCCAGAGTTACCACTGGCCTCTTCTCTGCTTTTCTGATTAAAGCTCTCCTTATCTTACCCTGGCCGTCAATTTAGTTTAATGATTTGCAGATGTGCCATACTCCTATTAATTTTCGATCTTAGATTAAACAATGTTGTATGAAATGATCAAAGCTTGGAGTATTGTGTTATAGCCTAAACATGTTCCACTAACTCCATCCCTGACCTGCCTGCTGTGTTCTCTGGTTTTTATTATGGCGTTTCTCGAAGGTGCTCTAACAAACCTCTGAGGCTTTAATGGATCATGGTGTTTTAGGATTCATAAAAATAATCTGCACATGTGAATGCTCTGTGAAAAACAGAATATGTCAAGAATATCCAGGTTAGAGTGACTATGTGCTTCAAAATGAACTTTGGGCCACAGTCTGCTACCTATAATGTTCCATCTGAAAAACTTGTTGCTGAGTGAAGCCTGTCAGGTATATATATAAGGAAAACAGTCTAAAATTATTAAACACTCAGTTATAAAAATAAAAATAATTTGCTTGACTGACTTTCAAACTCTTGAGCAACATGAGTTTGAATTTGAACAAATTTAATAGGTAAAGGTTCTGGCGGATTACTGAAGTCTCTACGTCAGCCAGTGAAATATTTAAAACTCACGATCTATTCAACCACTAACAACTTGGAAAACTGCATTATATACTGTAAATACTGTTCTCATGATCTAACGAATCTGGTCCTTACTTTGCGTCTTCCACACTTGACTTCCCAGTGAAAGAGAGACTGTTTTGGCCGCGTCAGCTCCCTGTCTGTTTGTTCTCTGTGATCAGATTTTTTACACAGAAATCCACAGACAGAAAATGCAAAAGTCGCTGACATTCAGAGCAAAATGCTATTGAACACAGCAGCTGTGTTTGTAGAGTTCTTTTAAGATGTTTTCAAAGTATTGTGTACTGATCCCATACCAGCGCTCAGCTTGATGCTTCAGTTAGAAGTTTCTCAAACACAGGTTGTTCACACAGCTTTGTACCATAAAAAATAACTGCTGATTGTACCCTCCACAGAAAGATTGTTTAACAATTTTAAGCTATTATTTTAAATGATATCTATTATTTGAACAATTTCCCCCAATCTTGCAGTCTCCATTAATCATTATCCTTGTAGGAAAAGTGTTATTGTTAAGGCTTCGTGGCCCCAAGGTGCCACTCTTTCTTGTGCTGCTCCTACAGAAAGATTTAGACATTTTTTTTTGTCCTTTACCATCCTTAGTTCCATTTCTTTGTTGGTTACAGTTCTGATTCCTTTTTGATTTATTTCTGTGACTACAGGTTTGAGCAAGTTAAAAATTGTAAAAATTATTGTACAAGTTTGCCATGTCTGAAGGGCATGTTTTGTTGGCACTATTTGTACATAAGAAAATAGAAAGTCATGCATTACCATTTACATTTTCCCAGATATTCTGATCAACTTAAAGCATACATTTTAGAAAAGGTTCAGAAGTATTTGTTTTATAGGAATTGTTACTTGGGACAGTTAATTCATTACCAGACTTTGTGGAAAAAGAACTATTTCTTAATATGGGACATGTTTTCCTGTTGACCTCTCATCCATTGACCCCTGGAGATAGGCACCAGCACCCCTGGTGTGTTGGATAATGGATGGATGGATTTCTTTCCCCAGCTGAGAAAATGTGCTCAGCCTAAATGTTTCCATTGCAACTTGTCAAATATTATTTTCAAAATGTTCTGTTTATTCTTCCTTGATTGCAGTGACGCAATCATACTGGAGCCCTTCATAAAAGATCTCTGCTATGACATACTGTACCGTGCATGTATGGTTTAAAAATCTCAGAATGAGAGCTGCATATTTGTGACTTTTGACAAGCAGGCCACGGCTACGTCGGACATGTTTCCGCATGCTTGTAGAGATCAGTGACACACAATAAAGCTCTGCTTCTCACTCTGGTTCTGTCTCATATACACTGCACACAGAAACACACTCTCTCTCTTCGTCTCTCTCCCTTTCTCTCTCTCTTGTGTCTGCGTATGTGTGAATAGGCATGTGGGTGTGTGCATGTGTGCATGATAAACCCCACTAGTGGAGTAACAGTAGACTGGCAGTATTCCCAGACTGGGTTGCATTAGGCATGCACACTAGCAGAGCTCTTCAGGTCGATGTTCTCCCTCTCCAACGCTGCAACTCTCTGGCGTGACTGGGGATACTTTTGGAGGCAGGAGAACAAAATCCAGATTCTGTCTCCTGTGCTACTTTAAATCAACAGGACCAAAACCGGATGGTTTATTATCCGAGCGTGTGTGTTTAAGCAGGACACCATTTACTATTCACCTATCATATTACCATCTGCATTATTTAAGGCTTTGATAAACAATCTTATGCCGGAGAGAACCGCTGAAGACGTAGAGAGAAATGATTAAGAATGCTCGTAACGTTTTATGGGTAAAATAGTAATGTGATATATAAAAACAGAAGGTTAAAATTAAAAATGGAGTCTAAGATGTGGGAGAACTGAGTTTCTGTGTTGGGCTGCAGCTGGAGGAGCTGACTGAGGTTAGAGGGCCCATTCATCAACAGGTTTGGTGGCGATGCCGAGAAGAACGAACCACTGGCTGGGTTATCAAAATACTGAGACAGTGAGCTCACTCACACAGCAGTGAGGTCACTTACCGGAGAGCTGCAGCCTGGCCAATCATCAGTCGGCCTATTATCATGGTATGCAGTGTTGCTATGAGTAACAGAGACGAGCACTGCCACACCGACCCTTAATGAGGAATAAGATGCATCAACAGAGTTCACTCAGTTCCTTCTCCTCTCTTCGTAATTGTTTGCTTGAAGGTGACATTTCTTGACGATTTCATTTCACTGTCTGGATTTACAGGTTTCAGTATCACTCCTTTTCCGTTTTGTTTCCTCTTGCCAGGCTTTTTCTGGTTCCCTCCTGGCTGTGTTTACTGTCCCCTGCAGCAGTGTTTTCCGACTCTCCCCCCGATGGCAGGTGAGAGTAAACAAACAGGGAGGACTGAAACAATGTTAATTAACTGATCATTAACGAGTCGAGGCAGACCCTGGAGATGCGAGCAGTTGCCCACCCACCTGCGTCTCGCTATTTCACTAACTGGACTGTTAATGACTAATCAGAGGCGGGAGTGATTACATCGCCTCCTAACGAGAAGGATTTATGATTGCACGTTAGTGTGTTTATGTCGCTGAGGCCTTTACGGCGACAACAGTGTGTGGGCTCTGGTTCGCCAGTGGAAGAAAGGTACATCAGAGTAAAATACCTGCTTAAAATGCACAAGGTGTTCCCTCTTTATGCAGTTGACCAGGTTCCCAGGTCAACTGGGAACCTGATAGGCATGCTAGGAAAATTTACTTTTATATCAAAACATGGAAAACATAAATGAGTGAATTTGGTCAAACTCGACCTGAACTGCATAGAACCATGTGTTTTGTTCAGAAGAATCAAAGGCTGTCACTTAGGGGATCAAAAGCTCCAAGTGGGTAGGATGTAAAACACAGATTAATATATGGAAAAGTTCCTCCTTATTTAGCCATCCATCTATTATCCATACCCACATATCCTCGCAAGCTTATTTCCAGCAGCCATTGGGCAAGAGGTGAGATCATTTCCTTCAGGTTGTCTTCTATCACAGGGATAAAGTACATTAATTTGAACTTTCTTATTATATTATTATCCAATGCAAGAAATCATATAAATATCTCTTCATTGTTATTATTATTATTATTATTATTATTTATTTATTTGCATTGAATCCTTCTCAAGTTTGTACCTAAGGTTAACAAAATAGCTGATGAACTAATAAAAGAACTTAAATTGAAAAGTAGCTGCTGAGTCTTTTAACTTAGGTCTAAAATCAAATCATTCTCAGAGTTTTAACCAACAAACGAAACACAAAATTCCAGACTTTGATTTACAGGGGATGTTTCCATGCCATGTTTTCAAATTACAACACATACAGAAACACATAAAAAATATGACAGTTGTAAAGTAAAAAGTAAAGCTACAAATATGCACTGAACATTTCTCATACGTCGCTGCTGATATACGCAAAATGCGTAATTGGACACGAAGAAGCTCCTGCACTCATGCCAAATGAAGCAGCAGCTAAATAATTAAATTGAAACTCACCTTATATTAGGTTCTTATCTTGATGCCAAGAAATGCAGTGGGGAGTAAAAGGAGTCTGACTTTTTATTCAATGCATTTTTTGTATAACTGTGGTCTCATTCCTCAACTGTTTCCCTCCGGTAAGTAAAATACTTTTGCTGACAATCCTTTACTGGCCTGAGTCATCAAAAAGTTTTCAAATTTGCCCCTGACATATTATGGTTCTCGTCAATATAGCTTATCTGCTTGAATATTTGTTGAGAAAGGCACGAGAGACGCATGTGGATATTCCTTTATTAATAATCAGCATCACAACCCAAAAGGCCATTTCTTTGTCAGATGAGCAAAATAAACTGGTTGAATCTTCACAGAAGCTGGTTAAATGAGTTTGTCCTGGTCTTTGGGTTAGGTACAGATCTCCTGGACTGATTGAAGTCATAAGACTCCAGAGTGTGGTTGTTATAAAAATCTTGTTTCTCCAACCTAGAGGTTCTACCTCAGCCACATACGTAACAGCAGAAAAATAAATGAAGTGCTTCATTCACCCAAAGAATGTTGCCTGTGAGTGTAATCCAGGCAGCAATTAGGTTTGTCAGCACAAATGTAATTATGTAATTAGAGAGACAATTTAGCAATATAAACCTAATGGTTGGGAATTGAGACAGGGAGGACACCATAGCTTTTTTTTAAAAAAAGAGGCTGCAATCCAAATAGAACATAAAACACTCACTAAAAAGCTTTGTAATATGTTCATAATCCTTTTTCAAAAGCAAAATCCACATTTCTAGGGGTAATTAATTGAAGGTGGCTGTTTAATGCGGATCTCTAAAGAGCGTTATGTTTTCAAAGGGTAAAGTACAATTTAAGTCAGGAGAGAATACAGAGCATTTTATTGGGTTACCATGTTTGGTAACTTTGAATGGACAAACAATATGGCCTCCACATGCACATGGAAAGTCAACTCTTTTAAGGGAAACTGTGAGCAAAGTCAGAAACAGTTTCCTCTGTAACTGCTGACCTGATCCACAAATAATCTGCTCCAAGTTATTAAATTATAACAGTCTAACCCAAAAAGTACCAAACCACACAGAACAAATTGTCATCATACTCCTGTCATCAAATCATATCAATATCAGAGCAAAAATGAAAAAGGTTTGAGTGAAACTACCACCTCAAAAACCCTGTATTAAACATAACACTAGGATTTAAAGGGGTTGGACTTTATGTTATGCACACAAACTTCTTCAGATTCAACCCTTCATCTGCAAGCACTGCTTTTCTCCAGGTCTCATCAAAATGTCCCTGCTCAAACAGACTTCTAAGCGCAATTATTTCAAATGTTTTTTATATATTTGGCTAATTTAGAAACTTAAAAATCTAAACTATTATGATGGCGTAACTTTAATTATTGATCAATATGTTAAGCCTTGAATCTGTTTTTGTTTTCATTCAAAGAACTAGTTACATATTTTAGAAAAATAGTTACCAAAACCTTTGCTTGGTGTGAGGGATTAATTTGTTGATTTCTATGTCCACTGTCGCCACATGCTTGCTAAGCAGGTGGAGCTGCCGCAAACTCAATGGTTGGATGAATGTGAGTCCTATTGTGGAAAAACTTTGACCAACCTGCATTGTGAACTAAGATATATTGTCTTATTACATTTGAGACCAGAATGCACAATGTTTCATTGAATCTAATCTGTCAATATGACTGAACTGCATTGATAAACAATGTCTTATTTCTTATTTGTTTGTTGTTGTTTTATGTTTTCATCATGTAATTTACTTTGAATTACCTTGTTGCTGAAATGTGCCAAACAAGTAAATTTGCCCCAGTATAGATTTTATTCATCGGGTATTTGTGTACATTTTGAAATTAATTTCACCAATTTTTCGTGTGAAATAGCATTTGTTGGGATTTAGCACTAGATAAATACACTAAATAAAAACTGAATTAAGATAATGTCAGACCTGTTTTTTTGGTTTTTTTTCTCAGAATATTTCGGATGTGCTTCTTTAAGAACATCATTCTGTGTTTCCAACCCTGCTCCATATTCATGGTGGGAAACTAACAAACGCCTCCAAAATATCTGCTAGGCCTTCCAGTGGTGTAGTGACCTTCAGCAGAAACAACAGCTGTCTGTGCCCATTACCCAAGCTGAGATGGAAGTGCAGGAATCAGACCTGATGTGATCCAGATTGATTCCTTCAGTGAAACGACAGCCCAGGTTCAGAGCATAAGGTGTTTCTTTTAGATCCAAAATGTTGAATCAGGTGCTCAAACCTGATGGTTGCAGGTAGTTTTTAAGACTTTTGATGCCTCCTTCTTCACTTTTTCCCTCTTATATTGAGGTATAGGTTACATTCCTTGGATTAGGCCAATATTTCAGACTTTTTAGAAAACTATTACCTCTTCATAAATGTTACATTTCAAATAATTTTAGTAATTTTCTTCGATATTTCCTTCAGTCAAGCCACATTTTTAGTTTCATTAATAATAAAATAAACTTTTTTTTAATGGTAATTAAAAGTTCCCATTGACTTTTTAAATACCTTTCATTTAAGTTGGACAATCTTTCAGCAATGGCCTTCAAGCCCGAATGAGGGAGTGTTCGATTAATAGCAGATCTGTGAACAGATTGTTCCCACCTGAGACCTGGATTTCCTTACACTGTCCTATTTGATCACTTCGTTCTTTTGTTCTATCATCTAAAATCCCAGTAAACTGCATGGAGGTTTGATGTTGTAATGTCACAAAATGTGGAGACATTCCATATTTTTCATTGAACCGATAAAAGCAAACTAAGGCAAGTCCTTCTTTAAGAAAAAAACAAAAAAACACCTATCAATGGTCAAAAAATTGCCTAAATTGTCTTTCCCATTTTGAGTTGTGGCTAAGAGACATGTTCCTCTGTTTGATGGCATATTTGTATCACAGAGAAACAGGATGTTGTGGGTTTATAATTAGAAATTCCTTGACACTCTAAATGTAAGATTTAGATCAGTGAGTTTTATTTATTTTTGCAGAAATCGTCAGGGATAATGATAGTAATGGCATTGATGATTTGGTCTTACAAGCTAATGACAATCTCAGATTAGCAGGAGATTGTTTCCCTGACAGTCCTATAAAAAGGAAAGTGGTCCAACAAGTCATTATTTACTCCTGATCAGGTGACACTATTTAAAAAAAAAACAAAAAACCCAAAGACAAAAAACACCCGACTCACCGAGTGTCTACTTATTCTCTCCAAAGCTCCGCTATCTTGTGTGAATGCTCACCAAGAGGAAACGATAGATGCAGACATTCTCCATCCCATATTCCCGCTCACTCCATCTTGTTGCCATGGGAACCGAAAGAGATGGGAGACAGGTTCATATCGGCCTCCCTCAGGTCTCCAGTCGCTGCCTCCTTCACTGTGTGTGCTGTGTCTGTGTGTGCGTGTGTGCGCTGGTGTGTGTGAGATGGTGTATATGTGTGAGTGTGTGGTGGCTGTCAGAGTCGACTGCTCCTGTGTGGGCCACTGATACTCGCTGATTAAAGGAAGTTATAATTTGATTTTCTCAGCAGGCGCCGTTTAATAGAGCAGTTTAACTAAAGCTGTGCCATCCCCAGGGCTTATGGAAGCAGAGGGAGAGAAAGCAAAAAAAAAAAAAAAAAGGAGGGAGATATGTATAGAAGGAAGGAGGAAAAAGAAAAAAGAGGGAGGGAGAGTCATGCTAATCCCAAACACTGAGCGATCGCTCTCCCACTCTTTCTCTCCTTCTGATTCTGTTTGCCTGTTTTCACCGTCTGTTTCCCCGCTCACCCCCTCGCTGCCTCTCTCTGTTTCTCCTGCTCCTCCTCAGCCTATTAATCTGTGCTCCCCTCTCCTCCCTCATTCCTTTCTCCCTCCTCTTAGCGAAGCAAACATGGGAGGGCTGACTTCCTCTCCGTGTACAGGCAAGGCTGTATTACTGGCCCATTGTGATAATAGCGTTTAATTATCCTCTCAGCTAAAATCAGCCCCATCACTCTGCTTCTCCACCACCACCACCACCCACCCGTCTGTGGTGTGTCTATTACTGCCCTCCTACCCCCTTTCTCCATGCATCTCTTCCTACCACCACCCTCTATGCCCCCCCAGTTCTCCAGCTATTTCAGACCCATTTAGCGGGATAAGCATCTTGAGACAGACAGAGGGGGTTTTTTTGCTCTCTTTCACAGAGCGGCAAGGAGAGGATATGGAGACTGGCATCTCGGTGCCCGCCTCAGAATACCAAACAGGGGGGCCTGGGCATCTTAATATGCAGTGTGGGACAGAGGCGGAGATCAAAGAGAGAGGCAGACAGACAGAGAGATGGGTTGGGGTGGTGGTGGTGGGGAGGGAGCAAGAGCAGGTCCTCTCAATTCTCCTCATCTTTTTGCATCCTTTCTCCCCCGCTGCATCATCGTTCCTGCTCTGCTTTCCTGCGTCACTCCCTTGACCCTTGGAAGCAAAAAACATCGACAGCTTAATTACCAGAGCTTGCAACCGTCCCCCCAGCCGGTGCGCTGGGTGGGTTTTTCCCTCCTCAAATGTGTGCATTTTGAAGAGTTTCTGTGTTTATCCCCTCCTCAGATATATGTAACAGTAGAACACATTGAAATATATCAGTAATTGCACTCTTTCTCAGCCAATCTCATGTCTTCAACTCAGTTCCTTTATGCAGCTGGATGTACTGAAGACAACTTGATGAAGTTCAAACCGAGCATCAGAAAGGAGAACAAAAGGGATTGGAGTGACTTTGAACTTGGTATGGTTGTTGGTTCCTGACAGGCCAGTCTAAATATTTAAGAAACTGCTGAGCTACTGGGGGGGTTTCACACACACACGCCCACACACACACAGTTATTTCTCGGGTTGCAGAGAATATTCAGAAAAAGAGAAAATAATCTTTGAGTTGTGAGGATCCAAATACCTCACTGAAGTCAGACATTAAAGAAGAATCGACAGACTGGTTCAAAATAATAGAAAATCAACAGTATTTCACAGCTAAGGTTTGGGAAATAACATCTCTGGAAGCGCAACACCTTAAACCTTAAAGCAGAGAGGACCTGGAAGCAGAAGTGCAGACCACGTCCATCTCTTTCTGATCCTGCTATCCCCATCTTCTGATAGCTACTTCTTGCAGAGTATTGCACAATGACACAAAATCTTCTCAAAGTGGTGTTTAGCATATGACAATGACTTCTCTGTACTCCAGTGGCCTCCTCAGTAACCAGATCTCTACACGTCTAATAGTTATGCTGAGGTAAAAGTCGCTCTACTGGGCAGCCCAGCTTTATCGTTTTCTCTGGAATCAACAGAGTTTCCTTCGCTGTGTTTGAGATCATTGTCTTGTTTAAAGAGATGATCTTCATTGCATCCTCAGATCCCAATTCTTGATGAACTCTACCACAAACATATTTTAAAGACAACCCTTACACTAAGTTTCTTGCCTCTCCAAATTGTACTTTTGCTATGGTTCCTTTGAGGTGACTAGTAGAGCCAATTCTTTTCCCAACATGATGTGTGACAACATCCAATGAACCAAGCTGTTTCACTCTGGCGCAATGATTTTCTTGCAGTATTTGCTTGTCAAACTTTAGAGTGCTCTACACAAACTTTAAAGTGCCGTAAACATGCTTCTTCTTCTGCAGTGAAGTCTTGTGCAGTGAGGGTGCATAGAGGATATTGTGATTCAGTGCTTATCAACTATTTCTGCTAATTCCAGGTTTCACTGCAAGTGGTTTTTGGACCTTTTATTCATCATTATTATTATTCTGACTTTTATCACTGAAATCATGCGAGACTTGCCTGGTAGTGGCTGATTTATGGATTAATTATCTCCTCCTCACGTGATAAACAGCAACATTCAGAGGTTTATAAATCCATCTGTAACCAATGACGACATGATTTGCATCATGGAGACCTTCAGATAGATCTTTACTCGTACCTATCGTGACATAAAGTAGTTTGTGTTGGCCTCATTGTGTATGACCTACTCTACAAATGAAGAGTGATGGATTGATTTACTTGCTTCAAGTGCAATTCCTTTGTAATGAGAAACCTTCTTATAGGCCATTAATTACCAGCTGACACTGAAAAAAGGGGAGGATTTCTTCCTAAATACAGAAAGATTTAATCTATTTTCTTTTCTTTTCACACATGCATCTTTTCTTCACGTGTTTAAATCTTTTTCCCTGTGTCATTTGTTCATATTGCATGTAACTGAAAATATGAACTCATTTGTTTTGACTTTACTATCATCATCTGGTGTTGATTTCACATGATCACAAATACACTTACTGGAGCATGTTTCTACCCCTGGACTGAATCATTTCCCCCCCCCCTCCCCCAGACATGGCTTAATTCTCTATGGCATAATTTCAGCAAGATGTTCGAAACACTCCTCAGAGAATTTGGTCCGTATTGTTCAAATAGCTGCTGCTGATTTGCTGGCTCCACGTTCATCAGTGTGAATATTACATTACACCAGATCCCAAAGTGTGGGGGTCTGGCAATGCAGAGACAATTGCAGAACAGTAGACTGACTGTCATGTTAAAAGAAACCAGTTTGAGATAATGATATGACGCTTTAATCCTGCTGGAAGATGCACTTTGGTCATAAAGGGAAGAACATGGTCAGCAACAGCACTTAGTTTAAGTAATCATGCAGCTTGGTCAGAGGAATCACCACTTTCTTGTTCATACCAAATTCTGCTCCTACATCTGAATGTTGCAGCTGTAATCGAGACTCGTCGGACCAGGCAACATTTTCCCAATCTGTAATCATGTAATTTTGGTTTCCCGTTCTTAGCTGACAGGGATGGCACCTGGTGTGGTTGTTCTGCTCTTGTAGCCAACCTGCTTTAAGGTTCAATGTGCTGCATGTCCAGATTTGGTATGGCTATTTGAGCATCTGTTCTCTCTTTATGTTTGTTTGTTTTTTTCTGTCTTCCACAAGCCATTTTCACCCATTCACAGTGTGCGAAAGCCTCAGCAGATCAGAGCAGAGCCAGTGTGCCGCCATCTCCATGTACGAAGTTACTCAAATGCTTGTTCTTTCTGATTGATTCTCCAGCTCAGTTTTAGCATCACACACTAACGCCACTGAGTTGCTCCCATCTGGCTGATTCACCAATTCTGTTAACAAGCAGCTGAGCTGGTGGATAAAGTGGCCAGCGAGTGAATATTTAATTAGATAAACCTTGACCGGATCAGAGCTTGTTATTATTTAGCAGTATCCATGCATTTGTTTGTGCACAGAGGGGGTTGGCTGTATGGCGGCTCTACCTCCTCTGCCACCTCCACCTCCTCAGTCAATTAAGATCGTGAGTAGCTGTCCCTGAAGCGGTGTAGACAGGCTAAATGAAAAGGCAGTGGATGTGAAATATGAATCATTAGAATACTGCAAGGACAGGCTTGGAGAGGTTGTTGGGGGGGGAGGATGGGGGGGCTGTGATGGGAGGGTCTGGAGAGGAGATAAGGAGGAAAAGGAATGGGAAAGAAAGGGAGAGGGAAGAATGAGAGAGCAGATAATAAAAGATTAACGTCACGCCTCTCAGAGTGGTGGAATTTCAACCCCCCCTACTGATCAAATTATTTATCCTCGTCTATAAATGCAGAAGAAAAAGAGGAAGAAGAAGAAGCAGAAAAAGAAGAAGGGAGATTTTGCTTTTGGAGGGAAAGAAATGGAGTAAAAACGTCTCAGTTTCTCTGATGACGCTGACAGCGAAACAAACGCCTGTGTGTGTGTGTGTGTGCGTGTGTGTGAGGGTGTGTGTGTTTGTGTGACTGAAAAGAGGGAGAGACAGTGGAGAAAGAAAAAGTGCGGGCAGATGTCTGCATTCACTTTGTGGGAGGCTCAAGGCTGTTTGCTGAGCAGGGAGGATATAAGAGAGAGGGAGACGGAGAGGGTGGGATTAAATGAAACCTGTTTCTCTTTGATTTTTGCTAATTTGCAGCAAGATGAGGCGCATGGAGAACAAACCACCTACGCAGCGCCACACTAAACCACACGCTCACACACATACACACACCCACACGCGCACACACACACAAACGCACATCCTCCTGATAATTCTCAATGGAGATCAGTCAAATGCACACACAGTCACAATCTTCCGTCGTGGATCGCCTTCCACTTCCGCTCTATAAAGATCAGTTTTTCCCAGCTTACTTCCTCCTTCACTTTACGAAGCGAAACCATTAAAAGCACCAGCGTTGGAGAATACCAGCAGCTCGGATTCACATTTACTCGCACGCAAGCGCAAAGTCCTTACTCATTAGCCCTGATTCCCCCTGAGTGACATCTTTAACAAAAGGATGCAGCCTCTGCCATGGCAACAGCCTCCTCCATCTCCGTGCAGCGCTTCACTCTGTTTACATGATGTGATCTCGCTCCTCTTTTTTTTTTTTACCCCCCCCCCTTGCTCCCTCCTTTCGATTGGCTTCTTGCACTTAATCACTCCTCTCATTTCAGTCCTTTTTCTTTCTGTCTCTGGTTTATCTGCGTGCCGGTGGGGACCACCACCTGCCTGCTCAAGAACCAGAACTTCATATGTAGGTCTAACATAGAGAGCAGGGGGCCAAAGGAGAAAGGGAGAAGGAGAAAAAAAAAGGGGGTGACACAGATTAGGTATTTGGGCTTGCAGGAGGCTGTGATATCTAGGCCATGGGAGTCCAAAGCAGCCAGTGTGTCTGGTGTCACAGCAAATCAACTGTCAGCTGTACACCACCTGCCCACCCACGCATGCTTCTGCACTCTCTCTCACACACACACACGCATACACACACACGCGGATTCATCCAAAGTCTGAGGAGAGAAGAGACTAAGAATAGAACACCCAGAGAGCATTGCCACTTCTCCTTCGCTCTCCTCCTGCCACCATCAGAGGTGTTTCGCAAGTGGCCTCCAACACGATAAGGAATTTTGTGGGCTTGTTATGGTCTCCTCCGTTTGTTTCTTCTTTTTTTTCTTTCTCCCCTCTTTTCTTTCTGAAAAGTAAAAAAAAAAAAAAAAGAAAAAGAAAGCATTCAGAAAACATCATCCTCGAGCCCTCCGGTGTCTTCTGTTTTTATTGACAGAGAAGGAGGGAGGAAAAGGGATGAGAGGCGGTGAAAAACACAGGAGAGACACTTCTGAGGCGGGATTCGATCCAAGACCAGCAGGGGTGGGTTTCCAAAGGCTTCAACCGCTAAATCATCTCCTGGGAGGATTTTTTTTTTTTACCTCCACATTAATGTGTGTGCAAGTCAAGATGGAGTGCAATTGTCTCCTCTGCCTTTTAGCATAAACAGTTTGCGTGTGTCAGAACAAGGAGTGGTTGGGACCCTCACACACACACACACACACACACATATATACCATCTGAGAACCCATCCAACACTATGGATGTGTGTGTGGGCACGTATGCTGAAGCTTGTATTTATGTTTGTGTGGCGCTTTCAGTCTGGTCCCTCTCTGTTTCTCTGCTGTCTGTGGCCTCCTCTTCCCCATGAATACTAATGTGCTTCAAACCCCAGAGATCAACCCTCCTCCCTTTCCCCTCACTCCCTCCTTCCTTCTTCTCCTCCTCCTCCACCGGCCTCCCTCCCTGCCTTCCTCAGCCTCAGTCTTCATTCATTTCTCCGCCCCCTTTCTACTTTTCAACTTTCCCTCGCTTTCATCTACCCTTTTACTCTCCAATCTTTTTCTCCTCCCCTTTGCTTCCTCTTTCCCTGCCTTACTTCCTCATCCTACCCCCACCACCCCCCCCACACTGTCTTCTTTTGGCCTTTTCCAAGCTGTCATTTGTTTAACTTCACATCATTTGCCTTATTTTCTTCTCTACCTTTTGTTGGATTGTGATGTGTGATGGAAAACTAACGTAACAGGAATGTCACCATCCCCAATGTGAAGCATGATGGTGGCAGCATCATGCTGTGGAGAAGCTACTTTTTATTCCAACAGGGCAAAAATTGAACACCATAAGTTATCTTTATTCTGCTTCTGTAGAATAGGGTCTGTTACACCTTCAGTCTCTTCTGTGAGCCCAAATAAAAGCAGTATCCTAAATAAATCATCTAAATTCACTACATATTGTCTGTGTATGGCGCAGTTCAGGTCCTAATCAGGAAATCCCTCATCTTAAGCTTGCAGAAACAGTAAACCTGGAGCTCCAATTACTGTTTGCTATAAGCTTTCACCCCCCAATACATTGCGACATCTTGAAAATTATTCACGGCCTAATTCGCTTAAACTTGCATCCCATTTCTTCTCCTTCTCCCATTTTCCTTCTCAACCACGGGGGCCGTGGGAAGCAGAGGGGTGATGGGATGAGAGAGAGTGAGAGAGAGAGAGAGAGAGAGAGAGAGCTTTCTGTTGTTACACAGAAGATGCAACTCTTCAGAGTCACCTGTTCCTGCTGACTGGACGATCTCAAACTTTTACTGTTGTTTCCATAAGCAAATTGTTGGTGCGGATGTTAAAGAAAAGAAAATCGTCCCAGTGCAAACAGCAGTGTGTGCATTTTTGAGAAGTCGCAGTAAGAGCCACAAAGAAGCAAATGGGGTAGAATTAGAAGGGAGGAAAGTTGCAATAAAAAAAATAAAATAAAAATAAAAAAAAAAGCAATAGTGTGTATTTCCCGTTGTGTCAGATCTTTTTTTATTTGTTTATTTATTCATTTGGGTTTTAAGACAATCTAAAATTTTGAAATGTGAAGAAATTATGTCATGGTTACCATACTCAAAAGGTACAGCTAAAAAAGGACTAGCTGCTTGCTAGTTTGTAAAATTGGTTAGACTCTCTCAACTTTTTGACATTTTGTCGTGCTACAACTATAAGCTTTAATGTATTTTATTGCGATATTATGTGAAGACAAATGCAAAGTAGCAATTTATTTTGCAGTGACAAAAAAAAAACTATACAAGATTTTGACCACTTTATACAAATAAAAATCTGAAAAGTGTGGAGTGTTTTTGTGTTTAGTCCCATATTTTACTCCAGTTCCAGCATAAACAGTTTGCGTGTGTCAGAACAAGAAGTGGTTGGGACCCCTCAAACACACACACACACCCCAGCTGTCCTTTATGGTATGTCCCAACCAGCTTTGTGCTACGAGACCCCAACATAGAAACCTTTGTTCCTTTTTTTATTTCTTGCTAGAAAATCTAATGTGAATTTAGATCTTTACTTTGACAGGTTTTCTACGAGAGTTGCATCCATCTTCTGACAAACTCCTACTAAAGAAAAATATTCCACTGCATAATGCTGCCATCACCACCATGTGCTGTGGAAGTTTCCCACATAGAGTGCATGTATAGGTCAAAATGTTGCTTTGGTTTCATCTTGTGACAAACTGCAAGCATGAGCTCTTGCGGTTTTCTTCCTCACACACTTTCATAAACACCAGATTGGCGTAGAAGACAACTTTGTCCAGTCAATAGGTTTATCTTACCTGAGCTATTGATCTTTGCAGCTCCTCCAGCTCCCATGGGTCAGTTGCTATTTCCGACTCGTGCTTTCCTTGCCAGGAAAGTCATTTTAGGTAACAGAGTTCCAGAGGTGTTGTAGATTGTTCAGGCTGAAGCATTGCTGAGGGATATGGAGACCAGGATACTTCAGCTTTCCAGCAGTCTGGTGTATGAAGCTGTCCCTCAGTCTGGTGGAGCCAGCCAGGCTGGAGGTTCCACTACTTCCTTGTAATTAACTTTTTATTAGCACTTTTCTTCCACAAACCAAGACGTTTTTGCAGTCTCGTGATCTTGATAGTTCTTGCAAAGGTTTTCTTCAGATTTTCCCCAACTGCTTCAATTACTTTGGTTGAATTAAGACAAAAAAAAATAAAAAATACAATGAGTATCAAACTTGACAAATGTATTAGCATGCTAGCATGCTAATACAGCACAAATGAGAAACATTGACTATTCGAAAACTGGGAATACAGTAGATGATCTGAACAGGTTCTGTCTGCGCTGAATTTCTTATATGTGATGATAGACACGTATATTCTTTACATCTGACACTATTTGTTTTACATTTATTTTTAAGCATGAAAAGTTTGACAGAATTACATGGCAGTCTTGCCACTTGGAAGCAAAGTGAATTAAAATTAGGACTTCTGCACAGTTCTGTACAAGCGATCTTATTTAACACCAATGTGGGAGCTGGTTAAGGGTCTAGGAAGTACGAGAAAAGCATGTCTGTGTTTATCCAGCAGGCGTTGCAGAAGCAGGAATAATGAAGCCGGAGAAGAGGAAGGAATCCTGCAGGAATCCATCTCAGTGTGCATTCCTCATGATGTGGAGCTGAGAGAGCAGACAGCGGCAGAAAGCAACAGGCTAGGGAAGAAAATGACACAATGCATGCACGCACACATGCTCACGCACATCTTAAGACAATAAAAGCCTCTACTGGGTAGAAAACTCACTGGCGTGCAGAAATGCAGCCGCAGACACATTCATGAGCAGCACAAATGAGATTTTCACAGATTGTTGGTAAACAGATTAAATTTGAGGATCAATGAATGTTTGCCGAGTATACACTGCACACACACACACTTTCAGATGCACGCACAAACATCTGGGTGGATGCACACTTTCACACTGCAGACCACTTCAGGTTTCATCATCTTCTTCTCTCCCTCCTTTTCTTTTTTTTTGTGCTTTCTTTCTCTTGAGAGCCAGTGAAGGCTGGGTGGGGGGGCAGGCACAGGCAGAGAGGCGGAGGGATTGGGGGGGGGTTTCTCATTGCCTCTCTTTTGTTGCTGCTGGGGAGAGAGAGAGAGAGAGAGAGCACATATTCATACAGAAACCTCTCTGCAGCCCCATTCACACCCACACACCGCTCTCCCCCTCCTCCCTCCACAAACACAAAGATACAACATCAAAGAGCCGACGCTGCTGAAGGATTACTTCAGCCACACACTGGCTCCTCAATCCGGGTCTGTTCCTCTTGCGCGGATCCCACCTCCCCCCTCTCGCCCAGCTCCACTTGGTACAGCCCGAGCATTCCTGCCAAGTAGCTTTCACACATGGAGGGGAAGCTTGTCTCAAGCAATTGCTGACAAGCTACAAACAAGACTGCCTCCTTTCCCCTCTCTCCCTCCCTCTCTCTCCTTCTCTTTTACTCCCCCCTTCTTCTTCCTTGTCTTTTCCTTCTTCGCCCCCACTCCGCTTTGCTCCCACCCAGTCTCCCCTTCTTCGCCCTCCTGTCTTCGGCCCTCATTCCTCCCTGCCCCCCTCTCTCCTCTCTCTCTGAGAATGTGGGGGCCCCACTAGCATAAATTGTCAGCTGTTCCTGGGCGTACTCTCCATGGCTCCCTAAACTCACATAAGCTTGCACACGCAGCCGCTGGTGGGGCAAGGGTAACCCAAGTAAAGCCCCGCTGGTTATGAGCATGAAAAAGTACACCCAGGCCCCCGAATAATGCTGCAGTCAAGAGGCACGGAGAGATTTGGCTCTATAATAAGCTACACAGTCCCGGGGAGTCAAAGAGGTCAACATCAACTTACTTTTTGATAAATTATACAAGAAAGAGTCTGATTAGCTGCTATGCTCAAGCTGAGTTATACATTTAAAAACCACAATCTGGGTTCTGCAATCAGGTACAGTTTATTCATAATCACCCAATCTGATTTCACAATAATCGCTCTAATGTCTTGTGAATTATGAACGGTCGTTTTGGGTTTAATTCAAAGTGTGGTCTTAAAAATAATCAAATCAGAATGAACTCTCTGGTTCCAGATGTGAGCAGTAATGACACTGGAACCATTTTGCATTGTTATTGAGCAGCTGTGGTGGTCTGAAAGGGAGAGGCTGCCATCTAGTGAAAGCTTTGGGTACTGCTGGTTCAATCAAGAATCTTTTTTTTATCCATTACTTTTCAGCTAACTGGTAAAGATGTGTCCATTGTCTTTACCTGCTTGTCCTTGTAGGGCCACAGGGGAGCTGGTGCCTCTCCCCAGAGGTCAGTGGGAAAGCGGCGGGCTGCACCCTGGACAGGTCACCACAACATAGAGACACGCAGGACAAACATAAATTCATATTTTTCAGTTGACATTTCAAAACCTAAATATGAATTAAAGCTGCAAGCAGCCTCGTGCGGCCCTCGCTGCAAGCGCTGCTCCCGCACACTGGCCACCGCGGAGTTACAGCCACCGCGGAAGCTCTCGCACCGTTTCCAGCAGGAGCTCTCACGAATCTTCCCCGCCCGATCGCCCGCCAGACGACACACATGAATGCGTTCGGCAACGCTCCCCGACGACTCACAAAAAATCTGGCGCAAATCGGTCCATGTACGGCGGAGATGTAGCTGACAGAATAACCTAGGGGGCGCAGTGGAGTCAAATTACATTTCAATGCTCTTGAGCTCTATAGAGGTGAACACAAGTCTTACATTTCGAGTTTGGTGCCAATCGGATCATCTATGTGTGATTTAAAGACAATCGTATGAATATGGCGAGGGTCTGATATTCGCCATCTGTCCATGCCCACACTGTTAAGCCAGCACTGACAGATGTCATCACCTTATCATTTTAAGTCAGTTTAAGTCAGCTGCAGATGACACACAGCTCTATATTACGATGTCAACGGGTGACTCAGAACCCATCCAATCACTGAACAGATGCTTAGAACAGATAAATGTGTGGATGTGCCAAAACTTTCTCCAGCTGAACAGAAACAAAACTGAAGTTATTATCTTTGGACCTAAAGAGGAACGATCGAGAGTCAGTGCACAGCTTCAGTTATTACAACTGAAAACCAGCGATCAGGCCAGAAACATAGGAGTAGTGATGGACACTGACCTGAACCTTCAGAGCCACATGAAGACAGTCACAAAGATGGCCTTCTATAATCTGAAGAACATTTCCAGGATTAAAGGACTAATGTCTCAGCCAGATCTAGAGAAACTCATCCATGCGTTTATCTTCAGCCGTATTGATTACTGTAAAAGCGTCTTCACAAGTCTGTCGAACAAATCAATCAAACAGCTGCAGCTGATCCAGAATGCTGCTGCTCGTGTTCTCACTAAAACCAGGAAGATAGAGCACATAACACCAGTTTTAAAGTCCCTCCATTGGCTACCTGTAGCTCAAAGAATAGACTTTAAAATACTGTTAGTTTATAATTCACTGAATGGTTTAGCACCACAATACATTAAAGATCTGCTGCTGTTGTATCAACCTTCCAGAACTCTCAGGTCTTCTGGTTCTGGTCTGCTCTGCATCCCCAGAACCAGAACCAGAACCAAACGAGGAGAAGCGGAATTTAGCATCTATGCACAACAAATCTGGAACAAACTTCCAGAAAATTGTAAAACAGCTGAAACACTTACTTCCTTTAAATCTCAAATAAAAACCCACTTGTTTAGAGTTGGATTTGAAATGTAATCAATTGCAAATCTTTTGACGGAACCTGACTTGGTGTTCTGTTTTGATTGTTGATTCTATGTTGCAAAGCCTCGTAGCGCATTGTTTCTATGTAAACAACTCCATTAGTGCATAATTTCTACCGGATTTTCACAATATATCAGCTATTAGAATGGACAGAGGAACTGACAAGTTCTTATCATCTGGGAGGAGGTTACTGGTTTCTCAGTCACAAGGTGGTTGCAAACCTGAGGCCAGCAGGTCTCAATCAGTTATGGTAGATCTGAAATTTGGTTTGATGACGTCAATATGAGAAGCTACAGACTGATAAGAGGAACCAAAGAGCTCTGTTAAGGTAAAGAAGCCATTTATTTGTTAAAATTGTATTAAATATATTTGTTGTATTTGATGTTTGTTGTAAATGACGTATAGTCACAAACGAACGAGGTAATTAGTCCAACGTTTAGAAACTACAGCGGTTGTAATGCGCCACAGCAAAGGTAAATAAAGGTAAAATAACCCAAACAGGTGATTAACTCAAAACCACTCGTACCTTCTTACTCTCTCTTTGTAGTTTAAGCACACCTGTTACCGTGGTAACCGCCTGCGCTCTGCAAGACGAGCAAAAATTACGTTAAAAACATAACATTCAGTCCGTTACTATATCAAGTTTCCAGGCTTGATATTTATTTCTAGATTATTAATCACCGCTTCCCTGAACACAGCGATGATTGATTGACCAGCTGTACTTGGTGCTAGAGTGGCTAACACGAGGAACAGTTTAGTCCAAAGCCTTTTCTACTAAAATAAAATTTTTAGCGTATGTCAGATACAGTACACATTGCATATTGATCTGTTTAACAAACGTAAGACCGTGTAGCAGACAGGCTACAAGGTGTAGAAATTGTATCAGTACTGCTATTATGCTGTACTTAGTGTAGCACTACCTAATGCAGTTAAAGGACTAGATGGCATATAATACCAGAAGATTAGGTTCATCTACTGGAGCTGTTGTCAGTAATCAATAAAAACAATACAAAAGAATAACTGCTTTCAATATTATGCATTTTAAAGAAGGAAAAATAACTGAACACCACAAGACACAAACATACATGAAAAACCAAAAAGTAAAGACAATAAATATATATACACAATACTGCAGTAAATCTTCTATATCGGCGGTTTTCAAAGTGTGAGGCGCGCCTCCCCAGGGGGGCGCCAGAGCACTTTAGGGGAGGCGCGGTGCGAGGGAAAAAGTAACCCGGAAAAGCTATCTGCTTGCTGTCTACTGATGTG